>NC_143441.1:643214-1286428 GCF_987193195.1 Phasianus colchicus | reverse complement strand
AGAAAAAAACCCCTGTTTTCAGGAAATGCAGTATTCTGAAATCGCACGTTCTCGGCATAGCAATTTCGCTATTTCGCTCTCGTGGGTGGACGGCGCCACTCTCTGTTAACCGCTTCGGAGAGTTTGCAGTTGCTGGCCGAGAAATCGCGGTTCTCCCCGAATGCCGCTGTGTGCCTTCAGCAGCGGTCTCGTCTCTCTCGCATGCCGAGAAAGAGCGACTTCAGCCGGCTGCTTTTCTCGGACGAGCGGCTTCTTCTGCGCACATCGCAAAGGAGCGGTTCTTGTCTTCTCCTTGTGTCCATGCATTCTGCACTACGCTTCTCTCTCATTCTTATGCCTTTCCGTTTATTCCTAGGGACATTTCGTTTTTCTCTGTTTTTCCGATGCTACACTTCAGCATTCTGTGAAGAACAGAGTGGAAGGGAAAAGCCCCTCTAATAAGGCAGCTAGAAGTTCCAGGAGCGACACACGTTGTGCTTTCAGAGAGGACGTTACAGAAAGTCGAGAGATGTGGATTCTTTCCTGCGGAGAAAAAACCCCCTGTTTTCAGGCAATGCAGTATGCAGAATTCACACGTTCTTGGCATCACAGTTCCGTTATTTCGCTCACGCACTTCTAAATCGGCTCTCGCGTTGAACCGCTTCGGAGAGTTTGCAGTTGCTGGTCGAGAAATCGCGGTTCTCCCCGAATGCCGCTGTGTGCCTTCAGCAGCGGTCTCGTCTCTCTCGCATGCCGAGAAGGAGCGACTTCAGCCGGCTGCTTTTCTCGGACGAGCGGCTTCTTCTGCGCACATCGCAAAGGAGCGGTTCTTGTCTTCTCCTTGTGTCCATGCATTCTGCACTACGCTTCTCTCTCATTCTTATGCCTTTCCGTTTATTCCTAGGGACATTTCGTTTTTCTCTGTTTTTCCGATGCTACACTTCAGCATTCTGTGAAGAACAGAGTGGAAGGGAAAAGCCCCTCTAATAAGGCAGCTAGAAGTTCCAGGAGCGACACACGTTGTGCTTTCAGAGAGGACGTTACAGAAAGTCGAGAGATGTGGATTCTTTCCTGCGGAGAAAAAACCCCCTGTTTTCAGGCAATGCAGTATGCAGAATTCACACGTTCTTGGCATCACAGTTCTGTTATTTCGCTCACGCACGTCTAAATCGGCTCTCGCGTTGAACCGCTTCGGAGAGTTTGCAGTTGCTGGTCGAGAAATCGCGGTTCTCCCCGAATGCCGCTGTGTGCCTTCAGCAGCGGTCTCGTCTCTCTCGCATGCCGAGAAAGAGCGACTTCAGCCGGCTGCTTTTCTCGGACGAGCGGCTTCTTCTGCGCACATCGCAAAGGAGCGGTTCTTGTCTTCTCCTTGTGTCCATGCATTCTGCACTACGCTTCTCTCTCATTCTTATGCCTTTCCGTTTATTCCTAGGGACATTTCGTTTTTCTCTGTTTTTCCGATGCTACACTTCAGCATTCTGTGAAGAACAGAGTGGAAGGGAAAAGCCCCTCTAATAAGGCAGCTAGAAGTTCCAGGAGCGACACACGTTGTGCTTTCAGAGAGGACGTTACAGAAAGTCGAGAGATGTGGATTCTTTCCTGCGGAGAAAAAACCCCCTGTTTTCAGGAAATGCAGTATTCTGAAATCGCACGTTCTCGGCATTACAATTTCGCTATTTCGCTCTCGTGGGTGGACGGCGCCACTCTCTGTTAACCGCTTCGGAGAGTTTGCAGTTGCTGGCCGAGAAATCGCGGTTCTCCCCGAATGCCGCTGTGTGCCTTCAGCAGCGGTCTCGTCTCTCTCGCATGCCGAGAAAGAGCGACTTCAGCCGGCTGCTTTTCTCGGACGAGCGGCTTCTTCTGCGCACATCGCAAAGGAGCGGTTCTTGTCTTCTCCTTGTGTCCATGCATTCTGCACTACGCTTCTCTCTCATTCTTATGCCTTTCCGTTTATTCCTAGGGACATTTCGTTTTTCTCTGTTTTTCCGATGCTACACTTCAGCATTCTGTGAAGAACAGAGTGGAAGGGAAAAGCCCCTCTAATAAGGCAGCTAGAAGTTCCAGGAGCGACACACGTTGTGCTTTCAGAGAGGACGTTACAGAAAGTCGAGAGATGTGGATTCTTTCCTGCGGAGAAAAAACCCCCTGTTTTCAGGCAATGCAGTATGCAGAATTCACAAGTTCTTGGCATCACAGTTCCGTTATTTCGCTCACGCACTTCTAAATCGGCTCTCGCGTTGAACCGCTTCGGAGAGTTTGCAGTTGCTGGTCGAGAAATCGCGGTTCTCCCCGAATGCCGCTGTGTGCCTTCAGCAGCGGTCTCGTCTCTCTCGCATGCCGAGAAAGAGCGACTTCAGCCGGCTGCTTTTCTCGGACGAGCGGCTTCTTCTGCGCACATCGCAAAGGAGGGGTTCTTGTCTTCTCCTTGTGTCCATGCATTCTGCACTACGCTTCTCTCTCATTCTTATGCCTTTCCGTTTATTCCTAGGGACATTTCGTTTTTCTCTGTTTTTCCGATGCTACACTTCAGCATTCTGTGAAGAACAGAGTGGAAGGGAAAAGCCCCTCTAATAAGGCAGCTAGAAGTTCCAGGAGCGACACACGTTGTGCTTTCAGAGAGGACGTTACAGAAAGTCGAGAGATGTGGATTCTTTCCTGCGGAGAAAAAACCCCCTGTTTTCAGGAAATGCAGTATTCTGAAATCGCACGTTCTCGGCATAGCAATTTCGCTATTTCGCTCTCGTGGGTGGACGTCGCCACTCTCTGTTAACCGCTTCGGAGAGTTTGCAGTTGCTGGCCGAGAAATCGCGGTTCTCCCCGAATGCCGCTGTGTGCCTTCAGCAGCGGTCTCGTCTCTCTCGCATGCCGAGAAAGAGCGACTTCAGCCGGCTGCTTTTCTCGGACGAGCGGCTTCTTCTGCGCACATCGCAAAGGAGGGGTTCTTGTCTTCTCCTTGTGTCCATGCATTCTGCACTACGCTTCTCTCTCATTCTTATGCCTTTCCGTTTATTCCTAGGGACATTTCGTTTTTCTCTGTTTTTCCGATGCTACACTTCAGCATTCTGTGAAGAACAGAGTGGAAGGGAAAAGCCCCTCTAATAAGGCAGCTAGAAGTTCCAGGAGCGACACACGTTGTGCTTTCAGAGAGGACGTTACAGAAAGTCGAGAGATGTGGATTCTTTCCTGCGGAGAAAAAAACCCCTGTTTTCAGGAAATGCAGTATTCTGAAATCGCACGTTCTCGGCATAGCAATTTCGCTATTTCGCTCTCGTGGGTGGACGGCGCCACTCTCTGTTAACCGCTTCGGAGAGTTTGCAGTTGCTGGCCGAGAAATCGCGGTTCTCCCCGAATGCCGCTGTGTGCCTTCAGCAGCGGTCTCGTCTCTCTCGCATGCCGAGAAAGAGCGACTTCAGCCGGATGCTTTTCTCGGACGAGCGGCTTCTTCTGCGCACATCGCAAAGGAGCGGTTCTTGTCTTCTCCTTGTGTCCATGCATTCTGCACTACGCTTCTCTCTCATTCTTATGCCTTTCCGTTTATTCCTAGGGACATTTCGTTTTTCTCTGTTTTTCCGATGCTACACTTCAGCATTCTGTGAAGAACAGAGTGGAAGGGAAAAGCCCCTCTAATAAGGCAGCTAGAAGTTCCAGGAGCGACACACGTTGTGCTTTCAGAGAGGACGTTACAGAAAGTCGAGAGATGTGGATTCTTTCCTGCGGAGAAAAAACCCCCTGTTTTCAGGCAATGCAGTATGCAGAATTCACACGTTCTTGGCATCACAGTTCCGTTATTTCGCTCACGCACTTCTAAATCGGCTCTCGCGTTGAACCGCTTCGGAGAGTTTGCAGTTGCTGGTCGAGAAATCGCGGTTCTCCCCGAATGCCGCTGTGTGCCTTCAGCAGCGGTCTCGTCTCTCTCGCATGCCGAGAAGGAGCGACTTCAGCCGGCTGCTTTTCTCGGACGAGCGGCTTCTTCTGCGCACATCGCAAAGGAGCGGTTCTTGTCTTCTCCTTGTGTCCATGCATTCTGCACTACGCTTCTCTCTCATTCTTATGCCTTTCCGTTTATTCCTAGGGACATTTCGTTTTTCTCTGTTTTTCCGATGCTACACTTCAGCATTCTGTGAAGAACAGAGTGGAAGGGAAAAGCCCCTCTAATAAGGCAGCTAGAAGTTCCAGGAGCGACACACGTTGTGCTTTCAGAGAGGACGTTACAGAAAGTCGAGAGATGTGGATTCTTTCCTGCGGAGAAAAAACCCCCTGTTTTCAGGCAATGCAGTATGCAGAATTCACACGTTCTTGGCATCACAGTTCTGTTATTTCGCTCACGCACGTCTAAATCGGCTCTCGCGTTGAACCGCTTCGGAGAGTTTGCAGTTGCTGGTCGAGAAATCGCGGTTCTCCCCGAATGCCGCTGTGTGCCTTCAGCAGCGGTCTCGTCTCTCTCGCATGCCGAGAAAGAGCGACTTCAGCCGGCTGCTTTTCTCGGACGAGCGGCTTCTTCTGCGCACATCGCAAAGGAGCGGTTCTTGTCTTCTCCTTGTGTCCATGCATTCTGCACTACGCTTCTCTCTCATTCTTATGCCTTTCCGTTTATTCCTAGGGACATTTCGTTTTTCTCTGTTTTTCCGATGCTACACTTCAGAATTCTGTGAAGAACAGAGTGGAAGGGAAAAGCCCCTCTAATAAGGCAGCTAGAAGTTCCAGGAGCGACACACGTTGTGCTTTCAGAGAGGATGTTACAGAAAGTCGAGAGATGTGGATTCTTTCCTGCGGAGAAAAAACCCCCTGTTTTCAGGAAATGCAGTATTCTGAAATCGCACGTTCTCGGCATTACAATTTCGCTATTTCGCTCTCGTGGGTGGACGGCGCCACTCTCTGTTAACCGCTTCGGAGAGTTTGCAGTTGCTGGCCGAGAAATCGCGGTTCTCCCCGAATGCCGCTGTGTGCCTTCAGCAGCGGTCTCGTCTCTCTCGCATGCCGAGAAAGAGCGACTTCAGCCGGCTGCTTTTCTCGGACGAGCGGCTTCTTCTGCGCACATCGCAAAGGAGCGGTTCTTGTCTTCTCCTTGTGTCCATGCATTCTGCACTACGCTTCTCTCTCATTCTTATGCCTTTCCGTTTATTCCTAGGGACATTTCGTTTTTCTCTGTTTTTCCGATGCTACACTTCAGCATTCTGTGAAGAACAGAGTGGAAGGGAAAAGCCCCTCTAATAAGGCAGCTAGAAGTTCCAGGAGCGACACACGTTGTGCTTTCAGAGAGGACGTTACAGAAAGTCGAGAGATGTGGATTCTTTCCTGCGGAGAAAAAACCCCCTGTTTTCAGGCAATGCAGTATGCAGAATTCACAAGTTCTTGGCATCACAGTTCCGTTATTTCGCTCACGCACTTCTAAATCGGCTCTCGCGTTGAACCGCTTCGGAGTTTGCAGTTGCTGGTCGAGAAATCGCGGTTCTCCCCGAATGCCGCTGTGTGCCTTCAGCAGCGGTCTCGTCTCTCTCGCATGCCGAGAAAGAGCGACTTCAGCCGGCTGCTTTTCTCGGACGAGCGGCTTCTTCTGCGCACATCGCAAAGGAGGGGTTCTTGTCTTCTCCTTGTGTCCATGCATTCTGCACTACGCTTCTCTCTCATTCTTATGCCTTTCCGTTTATTCCTAGGGACATTTCGTTTTTCTCTGTTTTTCCGATGCTACACTTCAGCATTCTGTGAAGAACAGAGTGGAAGGGAAAAGCCCCTCTAATAAGGCAGCTAGAAGTTCCAGGAGCGACACACGTTGTGCTTTCAGAGAGGACGTTACAGAAAGTCGAGAGATGTGGATTCTTTCCTGCGGAGAAAAAACCCCCTGTTTTCAGGAAATGCAGTATTCTGAAATCGCACGTTCTCGGCATAGCAATTTCGCTATTTCGCTCTCGTGGGTGGACGTCGCCACTCTCTGTTAACCGCTTCGGAGAGTTTGCAGTTGCTGGCCGAGAAATCGCGGTTCTCCCCGAATGCCGCTGTGTGCCTTCAGCAGCGGTCTCGTCTCTCTCGCATGCCGAGAAAGAGCGACTTCAGCCGGCTGCTTTTCTCGGACGAGCGGCTTCTTCTGCGCACATCGCAAAGGAGGGGTTCTTGTCTTCTCCTTGTGTCCATGCATTCTGCACTACGCTTCTCTCTCATTCTTATGCCTTTCCGTTTATTCCTAGGGACATTTCGTTTTTCTCTGTTTTTCCGATGCTACACTTCAGCATTCTGTGAAGAACAGAGTGGAAGGGAAAAGCCCCTCTAATAAGGCAGCTAGAAGTTCCAGGAGCGACACACGTTGTGCTTTCAGAGAGGACGTTACAGAAAGTCGAGAGATGTGGATTCTTTCCTGCGTAGAAAAAACCCCCTGTTTTCAGGAAATGCAGTATGCAGAATTCACACGTTCTTGGCATCACAGTTCCGTTATTTCGCTCACGCACTTCTAAATCGGCTCTCGCGTTGAACCGCTTCGGAGAGTTTGCAGTTGCTGGTCGAGAAATCGCGGTTCTCCCCGAATGCCGCTGTGTGCCTTCAGCAGCGGTCTCGTCTCTCTCGCATGCCGAGAAAGAGCGACTTCAGCCGGCTGCTTTTCTCGGACGAGCGGCTTCTTCTGCGCACATCGCAAAGGAGCGGTTCTTGTCTTCTCCTTGTGTCCATGCATTCTGCACTACGCTTCTCTCTCATTCTTATGCCTTTCCGTTTATTCCTAGGGACATTTCGTTTTTCTCTGTTTTTCCGATGCTACACTTCAGCATTCTGTGAAGAACAGAGTGGTAGGGAAAAGCCCCTCTAATAAGGCAGCTAGAAGTTCCAGGAGCGACACACGTTGTGCTTTCAGAGAGGACGTTACAGAAAGTCGAGAGATGTGGATTCTTTCCTGCGGAGAAAAAACCCCCTGTTTTCAGGCAATGCAGTATGCAGAATTCACACGTTCTTGGCATCACAGTTCCGTTATTTCGCTCACGCACTTCTAAATCGGCTCTCTCTCTGTTAACCGCTTCGGAGAGTTTGCAGTTGCTGGTCGAGAAATCGCGGTTCTCCCCGAATGCCGCTGTGTGCCTTCAGCAGCGGTCTCGTCTCTCTCGCATGCCGAGAAAGAGCGACTTCAGCCGGATGCTTTTCTCGGACGAGCGGCTTCTTCTGCGCACATCGCAAAGGAGCGGTTCTTGTCTTCTCCTTGTGTCCATGCATTCTACACTACGCTTCTCTCTCATTCTTATGCCTTTCCGTTTATTCCTAGGGACATTTCGTTTTTCTCTGTTTTTCCGATGCTACACTTCAGCATTCTGTGAAGAACAGAGTGGAAGGGAAAAGCCCCTCTAATAAGGCAGCTAGAAGTTCCAGGAGCGACACACGTTGTGCTTTCAGAGAGGACGTTACAGAAAGTCGAGAGATGTGGATTCTTTCCTGCGGAGAAAAAAAACCCTGTTTTCAGGAAATGCAGTATTCTGAAATCGCACGTTCTCGGCATAGCAATTTCGCAATTTCGCTCTCGTGGGTGGACGGCGCCACTCTCTGTTAACCGCTTCGGAGAGTTTGCAGTTGCTGGCCGAGAAATCGCGGTTCTCCCCGAATGCCGCTGTGTGCCTTCAGCAGCGGTCTCGTCTCTCTCGCATGCCGAGAAAGAGCGACTTCAGCCGGATGCTTTTCTCGGACGAGCGGCTTCTTCTGCGCACATCGCAAAGGAGCGGTTCTTGTCTTCTCCTTGTGTCCATGCATTCTGCACTATGCTTCTCTCTCATTCTTATGCCTTTCCGTTTATTCCTAGGGACATTTCGTTTTTCTCTGTTTTTCCGATGCTACACTTCAGCATTCTGTGAAGAACAGAGTGGAAGGGAAAAGCCCCTCTAATAAGGCAGCTAGAAGTTCCAGGAGCGACACACGTTGTGCTTTCAGAGAGGACGTTACAGAAAGTCGAGAGATGTGGATTCTTTCCTGCGGAGAAAAAAAACCCTGTTTTCAGGAAATGCAGTATTCTGAAATCGCACGTTCTCGGCATAGCAATTTCACTATTTCGCTCTCGTGTGTGGACGGCGCCACTCTCTGTTAACCGCTTCGGAGAGTTTGCAGTTGCTGGTCGAGAAATCGCGGTTCTCCCCGAATGCCGCTGTGTGCCTTCAGCAGCGGTCTCGTCTCTCTCGCATGCCGAGAAAGAGCGACTTCAGCCGGCTGCTTTTCTCGGACGAGCGGCTTCTTCTGCGCACATCGCAAAGGAGGGGTTCTTGTCTTCTCCTTGTGTCCATGCATTCTGCACTACGCTTCTCTCTCATTCTTATGCCTTTCCGTTTATTCCTAGGGACATTTCGTTTTTCTCTGTTTTTCCGATGCTACACTTCAGCATTCTGTGAAGAACAGAGTGGAAGGGAAAAGCCCCTCTAATAAGGCAGCTAGAAGTTCCAGGAGCGACACACGTTGTGCTTTCAGAGAGGACGTTACAGAAAGTCGAGAGATGTGGATTCTTTCCTGCGGAGAAAAAACCCCCTGTTTTCAGGCAATGCAGTATGCAGAATTCACACGTTCTTGGCATCACAGTTCCGTTATTTCGCTCACGCACGTCTAAATCGGCTCTCTCTCTGTTAACCGCTTCGGAGAGTTTGCAGTTGCTGGCCGAGAAATCGCGGTTCTCCCCGAATGCCGCTGTGTGCCTTCAGCAGCGGTCTCGTCTCTCTCGCATGCCGAGAAAGAGCGACTTCAGCCGGATGCTTTTCTCGGACGAGCGGCTTCTTCTGCGCACATCGCAAAGGAGCGGTTCTTGTCTTCTCCTTGTGTCCATGCATTCTGCACTACGCTTCTCTCTCATTCTTATGCCTTTCCGTTTATTCCTAGGGACATTTCGTTTTTCTCTGTTTTTCCGATGCTACACTTCAGCATTCTGTGAAGAACAGAGTGGTAGGGAAAAGCCCCTCTAATAAGGCAGCTAGAAGTTCCAGGAGCGACACACGTTGTGCTTTCAGAGAGGACGTTACAGAAAGTCGAGAGATGTGGATTCTTTCCTGCGGAGAAAAAACCCCCTGTTTTCAGGCAATGCAGTATGCAGAATTCACACGTTCTTGGCATCACAGTTCCGTTATTTCGCTCACGCACGTCTAAATCGGCTCTCTCTCTGTTAACCGCTTCGGAGAGTTTGCAGTTGCTGGCCGAGAAATCGCGGTTCTCCCCGAATGCCGCTGTGTGCCTTCAGCAGCGGTCTCATCTCTCTCGCATGCCGAGAAAGAGCGACTTCAGCCGGCTGCTTTTCTCGGACGAGCGGCTTCTTCTGCGCACATCGCAAAGGAGCGGTTCTTGTCTTCTCCTTGTGTCCATGCATTCTGCACTACGCTTCTCTCTCATTCTTATGCCTTTCCGTTTATTCCTAGGGACATTTCGTTTTTCTCTGTTTTTCCGATGCTACACTTCAGCATTCTGTGAAGAACAGAGTGGAAGGGAAAAGCCCCTCTAATAAGGCAGCTAGAAGTTCCAGGAGCGACACACGTTGTGCTTTCAGAGAGGACGTTACAGAAAGTCGAGAGATGTGGATTCTTTCCTGCGGAGAAAAAACCCCCTGTTTTCAGGAAATGCAGTATTCTGAAATCGCACGTTCTCGGCATAGCAATTTCGCTATTTCGCTCTCGTGGGTGGACGGCGCCACTCTCTGTTAACCGCTTCGGAGAGTTTGCAGTTGCTGGCCGAGAAATCGCACTTCTCCCCGAATGCCGCTGTGTGCCTTCAGCAGCGGTCTCGTCTCTCTCGCATGCCGAGAAAGAGCGACTTCAGCCGGATGCTTTTCTCGGACGAGCGGCTTCTTCTGCGCACATCGCAAAGGAGCGGTTCTTGTCTTCTCCTTGTGTCCATGCATTCTGCACTACGCTTCTCTCTCATTCTTATGCCTTTCCGTTTATTCCTAGGGACATTTCGTTTTTCTCTGTTTTTCCGATGCTACACTTCAGCATTCTGTGAAGAACAGAGTGGAAGGGAAAAGCCCCTCTAATAAGGCAGCTAGAAGTTCCAGGAGCGACACACGTTGTGCTTTCAGAGAGGACGTTACAGAAAGTCGAGAGATGTGGATTCTTTCCTGCGGAGAAAAAACCCCCTGTTTTCAGGAAATGCAGTATTCTGAAATCGCACGTTCTCGGCATAGCAATTTCGCTATTTCGCTCTCGTGGGTGGACGGCGCCACTCTCTGTTAACCGCTTCGGAGAGTTTGCAGTTGCTGGCCGAGAAATCGCACTTCTCCCCGAATGCCGCTGTGTGCCTTCAGCAGCGGTCTCGTCTCTCTCGCATGCCGAGAAAGAGCGACTTCAGCCGGATGCTTTTCTCGGACGAGCGGCTTCTTCTGCGCACATCGCAAAGGAGCGGTTCTTGTCTTCTCCTTGTGTCCATGCATTCTGCACTACGCTTCTCTCTCATTCTTATGCCTTTCCGTTTATTCCTAGGGACATTTCGTTTTTCTCTGTTTTTCCGATGCTACACTTCAGCATTCTGTGAAGAACAGAGTGGAAGGGAAAAGCCCCTCTAATAAGGCAGCTAGAAGTTCCAGGAGCGACACACGTTGTGCTTTCAGAGAGGACGTTACAGAAAGTCGAGAGATGTGGATTCTTTCCTGCGGAGAAAAAACCCCCTGTTTTCAGGAAATGCAGTATTCTGAAATCGCACGTTCTCGGCATAGCAATTTCGCTATTTCGCTCTCGTGGGTGGACGGCGCCACTGTCTGTTAACCGCTTCGGAGAGTTTGCAGTTGCTGGCCGAGAAATCGCACTTCTCCCCGAATGCCGCTGTGTGCCTTCAGCAGCGGTCTCGTCTCTCTCGCATGCCGAGAAAGAGCGACTTCAGCCGGATGCTTTTCTCGGACGAGCGGCTTCTTCTGCGCACATCGCAAAGGAGCGGTTCTTGTCTTCTCCTTGTGTCCATGCATTCTGCACTACGCTTCTCTCTCATTCTTATGCCTTTCCGTTTATTCCTAGGGACATTTCGTTTTTCTCTGTTTTTCCGATGCTACACTTCAGCATTCAGTGAAGAACAGAGTGGAAGGGAAAAGCCCCTCTAATAAGGCAGCTAGAAGTTCCAGGAGCGACACACGTTGTGCTTTCAGAGAGGACGTTACAGAAAGTCGAGAGATGTGGATTGTTTCCTGCGGAGAAAAAACCCCCTGTTTTCAGGAAATGCAGTATTCTGAAATCGCACGTTCTCGGCATAGCAATTTCGCTATTTCGCTCTCGTGGGTGGACGGCGCCACTCTCTGTTAACCGCTTCGGAGAGTTTGCAGTTGCTGGCCGAGAAATCGCGGTTCTCCCCGAATGCCGCTGTGTGCCTTCAGCGGCGGTCTCGTCTCTCTCGCATGCCGAGAAAGAGCGACTTCAGCCGGATGCTTTTCTCGGACGAGCGGCTTCTTCTGCGCACATCGCAAAGGAGCGGTTCTTGTCTTCTCCTTGTGTCCATGCATTCTGCACTACGCTTCTCTCTCATTCTTATGCCTTTCCGTTTATTCCTAGGGACATTTCGTTTTTCTCTGTTTTTCCGATGCTACACTTCAGCATTCTGTGAAGAACAGAGTGGAAGGGAAAAGCCCCTCTAATAAGGCAGCTAGAAGTTCCAGGAGCGACACACGTTGTGCTTTCAGAGAGGACGTTACAGAAAGTCGAGAGATGTGGATTCTTTCCTGCGGAGAAAAAACCCCCTGTTTTCAGGAAATGCAGTATTCTGAAATCGCACGTTCTCGGCATAGCAATTTCGCTATTTCGCTCTCGTGGGTGGACGGCGCCACTCTCTGTTAACCGCTTCGGAGAGTTTGCAGTTGCTGGTCGAGAAATCGCGGTTCTCCCCGAATGCCGCTGTGTGCCTTCAGCAGCGGTCTCGTCTCTCTCGCATGCCGAGAAAGAGCGACTTCAGCCGGCTGCTTTTCTCGGACGAGCGGCTTCTTCTGCGCACATCGCAAAGGAGCGGTTCTTGTCTTCTCCTTGTGTCCATGCATTCTGCACTACGCTTCTCTCTCATTCTTATGCCTTTCCGTTTATTCCTAGGGACATTTCGTTTTTCTCTGTTTTTCCGATGCTACACTTCAGCATTCTGTGAAGAACAGAGTGGAAGGGAAAAGCCCCTCTAATAAGGCAGCTAGAAGTTCCAGGAGCGACACACGTTGTGCTTTCAGAGAGGACGTTACAGAAAGTCGAGAGATGTGGATTCTTTCCTGCGGAGAAAAAACCCCCTGTTTTCAGGCAATGCAGTATGCAGAATTCACACGTTCTTGGCATCACAGTTCCGTTATTTCGCTCACGCACGTCTAAATCGGCTCTCGCGTTGAACCGCTTCGGAGAGTTTGCAGTTGCTGGTCGAGAAATCGCGGTTCTCCCCGAATGCCGCTGTGTGCCTTCAGCAGCGGTCTCGTCTCTCTCGCATGCCGAGAAAGAGCGACTTCAGCCGGCTGCTTTTCTCGGACGAGCGGCTTCTTCTGCGCACATCGCAAAGGAGCGGTTCTTGTCTTCTCCTTGTGTCCATGCATTCTGCACTACGCTTCTCTCTCATTCTTATGCCTTTCCGTTTATTCCTAGGGACATTTCGTTTTTCTCTGTTTTTCCGATGCTACACTTCAGCATTCTGTGAAGAACAGAGTGGAAGGGAAAAGCCCCTCTAATAAGGCAGCTAGAAGTTCCAGGAGCGACACACGTTGTGCTTTCAGAGAGGACGTTACAGAAAGTCGAGAGATGTGGATTCTTTCCTGCGGAGAAAAAACCCCCTGTTTTCAGGAAATGCAGTATTCTGAAATCGCACGTTCTCGGCATAGCAATTTCGCTATTTCGCTCTCGTGGGTGGACGGCGCCACTCTCTGTTAACCGCTTCGGAGAGTTTGCAGTTGCTGGCCGAGAAATCGCACTTCTCCCCGAATGCCGCTGTGTGCCTTCAGCAGCGGTCTCGTCTCTCTCGCATGCCGAGAAAGAGCGACTTCAGCCGGATGCTTTTCTCGGACGAGCGGCTTCTTCTGCGCACATCGCAAAGGAGCGGTTCTTGTCTTCTCCTTGTGTCCATGCATTCTGCACTACGCTTCTCTCTCATTCTTATGCCTTTCCGTTTATTCCTAGGGACATTTCGTTTTTCTCTGTTTTTCCGATGCTACACTTCAGCATTCTGTGAAGAACAGAGTGGAAGGGAAAAGCCCCTCTAATAAGGCAGCTAGAAGTTCCAGGAGCGACACACGTTGTGCTTTCAGAGAGGACGTTACAGAAAGTCGAGAGATGTGGATTCTTTCCTGCGGAGAAAAAACCCCCTGTTTTCAGGAAATGCAGTATTCTGAAATCGCACGTTCTCGGCATAGCAATTTCGCTATTTCGCTCTCGTGGGTGGACGGCGCCACTCTCTGTTAACCGCTTCGGAGAGTTTGCAGTTGCTGGCCGAGAAATCGCACTTCTCCCCGAATGCCGCTGTGTGCCTTCAGCAGCGGTCTCGTCTCTCTCGCATGCCGAGAAAGAGCGACTTCAGCCGGATGCTTTTCTCGGACGAGCGGCTTCTTCTGCGCACATCGCAAAGGAGCGGTTCTTGTCTTCTCCTTGTGTCCATGCATTCTGCACTACGCTTCTCTCTCATTCTTATGCCTTTCCGTTTATTCCTAGGGACATTTCGTTTTTCTCTGTTTTTCCGATGCTACACTTCAGCATTCTGTGAAGAACAGAGTGGAAAGGAAAAGCCCCTCTAATAAGGCAGCTAGAAGTTCCAGGAGCGACACACGTTGTGCTTTCAGAGAGGACGTTACAGAAAGTCGAGAGATGTGGATTCTTTCCTGCGGAGAAAAAACCCCCTGTTTTCAGGAAATGCAGTATTCTGAAATCGCACGTTCTCGGCATAGCAATTTCGCTATTTCGCTCTCGTGGGTGGACGGCGCCACTCTCTGTTAACCGCTTCGGAGAGTTTGCAGTTGCTGGCCGAGAAATCGCACTTCTCCCCGAATGCCGCTGTGTGCCTTCAGCAGCGGTCTCGTCTCTCTCGCATGCCGAGAAAGAGCGACTTCAGCCGGATGCTTTTCTCGGACGAGCGGCTTCTTCTGCGCACATCGCAAAGGAGCGGTTCTTGTCTTCTCCTTGTGTCCATGCATTCTGCACTACGCTTCTCTCTCATTCTTATGCCTTTCCGTTTATTCCTAGGGACATTTCGTTTTTCTCTGTTTTTCCGATGCTACACTTCAGCATTCTGTGAAGAACAGAGTGGAAGGGAAAAGCCCCTCTAATAAGGCAGCTAGAAGTTCCAGGAGCGACACACGTTGTGCTTTCAGAGAGGACGTTACAGAAAGTCGAGAGATGTGGATTGTTTCCTGCGGAGAAAAAACCCCCTGTTTTCAGGAAATGCAGTATTCTGAAATCGCACGTTCTCGGCATAGCAATTTCGCTATTTCGCTCTCGTGGGTGGACGGCGCCACTCTCTGTTAACCGCTTCGGAGAGTTTGCAGTTGCTGGTCGAGAAATCGCGGTTCTCCCCGAATGCCGCTGTGTGCCTTCAGCAGCGGTCTCGTCTCTCTCGCATGCCGAGAAAGAGCGACTTCAGCCGGATGCTTTTCTCGGACGAGCGGCTTCTTCTGCGCACATCGCAAAGGAACGGTTCTTGTCTTCTCCTTGTGTCCATGCATTCTGCACTACGCTTCTCTCTCATTCTTATGCCTTTCCGTTTATTCCTAGGGACATTTCGTTTTTCTCTGTTTTTCCGATGCTACACTTCAGCATTCTGTGAAGAACAGAGTGGAAGGGAAAAGCCCCTCTAATAAGGCAGCTAGAAGTTCCAGGAGCGACACACGTGCTTTCAGAGAGGACGTTACAGAAAGTCGAGAGATGTGGATTCTTTCCTGCGGAGAAAAAAACCCCTGTTTTCAGGCAATGCAGTATGCAGAATTCACACGTTCTTGGCATCACAGTTCCGTTATTTCGCTCACGCACGTCTAAATCGGCTCTCGCGTTGAACCGCTTCGGAGAGTTTGCAGTTGCTGGTCGAGAAATCGCGGTTCTCCCCGAATGCCGCTGTGTGCCTTCAGCAGCGGTCTCGTCTCTCTCGCATGCCGAGAAAGAGCGACTTCAGCCGGATGCTTTTCTCGGACGAGCGGCTTCTTCTGCGCACATCGCAAAGGAGCGGTTCTTGTCTTCTCCTTGTGTCCATGCATTCTGCACTACGCTTCTCTCTCATTCTTATGCCTTTCCGTTTATTCCTAGGGACATTTCGTTTTTCTCTGTTTTTCCGATGCTACACTTCAGCATTCTGTGAAGAACAGAGTGGAAGGGAAAAGCCCCTCTAATAAGGCAGCTAGAAGTTCCAGGAGCGACACACGTTGTGCTTTCAGAGAGGACGTTACAGAAAGTCGAGAGATGTGGATTCTTTCCTGCGGAGAAAAAAACCCCTGTTTTCAGGAAATGCAGTATTCTGAAATCGCACGTTCTCGGCATAGCAATTTCGCTATTTCGCTCTCGTGGGTGGACGGCGCCACTCTCTGTTAACCGCTTCGGAGAGTTTGCAGTTGCTGGCCGAGAAATCGCACTTCTCCCCGAATGCCGCTGTGTGCCTTCAGCAGCGGTCTCGTCTCTCTCGCATGCCGAGAAAGAGCGACTTCAGCCGGCTGCTTTTCTCGGACGAGCGGCTTCTTCTGCGCACATCGCAAAGGAGCGGTTCTTGTCTTCTCCTTGTGTCCATGCATTCTGCACTACGCTTCTCTCTCATTCTTATGCCTTTCCGTTTATTCCTAGGGACATTTCGTTTTTCTCTGTTTTTCCGATGCTACACTTCAGCATTCTGTGAAGAACAGAGTGGAAGGGAAAAACCCCTCTAATAAGGCAGCTAGAAGTTCCAGGAGCGACACACGTTGTGCTTTCAGAGAGGACGTTACAGAAAGTCGAGAGATGTGGATTCTTTCCTGCGGAGAAAAAACCCCCTGTTTTCAGGCAATGCAGTATGCAGAATTCACACGTTCTTGGCATCACAGTTCCGTTATTTCGCTCACGCACGTCTAAATCGGCTCTCGCGTTGAACCGCTTCGGAGAGTTTGCAGTTGCTGGTCGAGAAATCGCGGTTCTCCCCGAATGCCGCTGTGTGCCTTCAGCAGCGGTCTCGTCTCTCTCGCATGCCGAGAAAGAGCGACTTCAGCCGGATGCTTTTCTCGGACGAGCGGCTTCTTCTGCGCACATCGCAAAGGAGCGGTTCTTGTCTTCTCCTTGTGTCCATGCATTCTGCACTACGCTTCTCTCTCATTCTTATGCCTTTCCGTTTATTCCTAGGGACATTTCGTTTTTCTCTGTTTTTCCGATGCTACACTTCAGCATTCTGTGAAGAACAGAGTGGAAGGGAAAAGCCCCTCTAATAAGGCAGCTAGAAGTTCCAGGAGCGACACACGTTGTGCTTTCAGAGAGGACGTTACAGAAAGTCGAGAGATGTGGATTCTTTCCTGCGGAGAAAAAACCCCCTGTTTTCAGGAAATGCAGTATTCTGAAATCGCACGTTCTCGGCATAGCAATTTCGCTATTTCGCTCTCGTGGGTGGACGGCGCCACTCTCTGTTAACCGCTTCGGAGAGTTTGCAGTTGCTGGCCGAGAAATCGCACTTCTCCCCGAATGCCGCTGTGTGCCTTCAGCAGCGGTCTCGTCTCTCTCGCATGCCGAGAAAGAGCGACTTCAGCCGGCTGCTTTTCTCGGACGAGCGGCTTCTTCTGCGCACATCGCAAAGGAGCGGTTCTTGTCTTCTCCTTGTGTCCATGCATTCTGCACTACGCTTCTCTCTCATTCTTATGCCTTTCCGTTTATTCCTAGGGACATTTCGTTTTTCTCTGTTTTTCCGATGCTACACTTCAGCATTCTGTGAAGAACAGAGTGGAAGGGAAAAGCCCCTCTAATAAGGCAGCTAGAAGTTCCAGGAGCGACACACGTTGTGCTTTCAGAGAGGACGTTACAGAAAGTCGAGAGATGTGGATTCTTTCCTGCGGAGAAAAAACCCCCTGTTTTCAGGCAATGCAGTATGCAGAATTCACACGTTCTTGGCATCACAGTTCCGTTATTTCGCTCACGCACGTCTAAATCGGCTCTCGCGTTGAACCGCTTCGGAGAGTTTGCAGTTGCTGGTCGAGAAATCGCGGTTCTCCCCGAATGCCGCTGTGTGCCTTCAGCAGCGGTCTCGTCTCTCTCGCATGCCGAGAAAGAGCGACTTCAGCCGGATGCTTTTCTCGGACGAGCGGCTTCTTCTGCGCACATCGCAAAGGAGCGGTTCTTGTCTTCTCCTTGTGTCCATGCATTCTGCACTACGCTTCTCTCTCATTCTTATGCCTTTCCGTTTATTCCTAGGGACATTTCGTTTTTCTCTGTTTTTCCGATGCTACACTTCAGCATTCTGTGAAGAACAGAGTGGAAGGGAAAAGCCCGTCTAATAAGGCAGCTAGAAGTTCCAGGAGCGACACACGTTGTGCTTTCAGAGAGGACGTTACAGAAAGTCGAGAGATGTGGATTCTTTCCTGCGGAGAAAAAACCCCCTGTTTTCAGGAAATGCAGTATTCTGAAATCGCACGTTCTCGGCATAGCAATTTCGCTATTTCGCTCTCGTGGGTGGACGGCGCCACTCTCTGTTAACCGCTTCGGAGAGTTTGCAGTTGCTGGCCGAGAAATCGCACTTCTCCCCGAATGCCGCTGTGTCTTCAGCAGCGGTCTCGTCTCTCTCGCATGCCGAGAAAGAGCGACTTCAGCCGGATGCTTTTCTCGGACGAGCGGCTTCTTCTGCGCACATCGCAAAGGAGCGGTTCTTGTCTTCTCCTTGTGTCCATGCATTCTGCACTACGCTTCTCTCTCATTCTTATGCCTTTCCGTTTATTCCTAGGGACATTTCGTTTTTCTCTGTTTTTCCGATGCTACACTTCAGCATTCTGTGAAGAACAGAGTGGAAGGGAAAAGCCCCTCTAATAAGGCAGCTAGAAGTTCCAGGAGCGACACACGTTGTGCTTTCAGAGAGGACGTTACAGAAAGTCGAGAGATGTGGATTCTTTCCTGCGGAGAAAAAACCCCCTGTTTTCAGGCAATGCAGTATGCAGAATTCACACGTTCTTGGCATCACAGTTCCGTTATTTCGCTCACGCACGTCTAAATCGGCTCTCGCGTTGAACCGCTTCGGAGAGTTTGCAGTTGCTGGTCGAGAAATCGCGGTTCTCCCCGAATGCCGCTGTGTGCCTTCAGCAGCGGTCTCGTCTCTCTCGCATGCCGAGAAAGAGCGACTTCAGCCGGCTGCTTTTCTCGGACGAGCGGCTTCTTCTGCGCACATCGCAAAGGAGCGGTTCTTGTCTTCTCCTTGTGTCCATGCATTCTGCACTACGCTTCTCTCTCATTCTTATGCCTTTCCGTTTATTCCTAGGGACATTTCGTTTTTCTCTGTTTTTCCGATGCTACACTTCAGCATTCTGTGAAGAACAGAGTGGAAGGGAAAAGCCCCTCTAATAAGGCAGCTAGAAGTTCCAGGAGCGACACACGTTGTGCTTTCAGAGAGGACGTTACAGAAAGTCGAGAGATGTGGATTCTTTCCTGCGGAGAAAAAACCCCCTGTTTTCAGGCAATGCAGTATGCAGAATTCACACGTTCTTGGCATCACAGTTCCGTTATTTCGCTCACGCACGTCTAAATCGGCTCTCGCGTTGAACCGCTTCGGAGAGTTTGCAGTTGCTGGTCGAGAAATCGCGGTTCTCCCCGAATGCCGCTGTGTGCCTTCAGCAGCGGTCTCGTCTCTCTCGCATGCCGAGAAAGAGCGACTTCAGCCGGCTGCTTTTCTCGGACGAGCGGCTTCTTCTGCGCACATCGCAAAGGAGCGGTTCTTGTCTTCTCCTTGTGTCCATGCATTCTGCACTACGCTTCTCTCTCATTCTTATGCCTTTCCGTTTATTCCTAGGGACATTTCGTTTTTCTCTGTTTTTCCGATGCTACACTTCAGCATTCTGTGAAGAACAGAGTGGAAGGGAAAAGCCCCTCTAATAAGGCAGCTAGAAGTTCCAGGAGCGACACACGTTGTGCTTTCAGAGAGGACGTTACAGAAAGTCGAGAGATGTGGATTCTTTCCTGCGGAGAAAAAAACCCCTGTTTTCAGGAAATGCAGTATTCTGAAATCGCACGTTCTCGGCATAGCAATTTCGCTATTTCGCTCTCGTGGGTGGACGGCGCCACTCTCTGTTAACCGCTTCGGAGAGTTTGCAGTTGCTGGTCGAGAAATCGCACTTCTCCCCGAATGCCGCTGTGTGCCTTCAGCAGCGGTCTCGTCTCTCTCGCATGCCGAGAAAGAGCGACTTCAGCCGGCTGCTTTTCTCGGACGAGCGGCTTCTTCTGCGCACATCGCAAAGGAGCGGTTCTTGTCTTCTCCTTGTGTCCATGCATTCTGCACTACGCTTCTCTCTCATTCTTATGCCTTTCCGTTTATTCCTAGGGACATTTCGTTTTTCTCTGTTTTTCCGATGCTACACTTCAGCATTCTGTGAAGAACAGAGTGGAAGGGAAAAGCCCCTCTAATAAGGCAGCTAGAAGTTCCAGGAGCGACACACGTTGTGCTTTCAGAGAGGACGTTACAGAAAGTCGAGAGATGTGGATTCTTTCCTGCGGAGAAAAAACCCCCTGTTTTCAGGAAATGCAGTATTCTGAAATCGCACATTCTCGGCATAGCAATTTCGCTATTTCGCTCTCGTGGGTGGACGGCGCCACTCTCTGTTAACCGCTTCGGAGAGTTTGCAGTTGCTGGCCGAGAAATCGCACTTCTCCCCGAATGCCGCTGTGTGCCTTCAGCAGCGGTCTCGTCTCTCTCGCATGCCGAGAAAGAGCGACTTCAGCCGGATGCTTTTCTCGGACGAGCGGCTTCTTCTGCGCACATCGCAAAGGAGCGGTTCTTGTCTTCTCCTTGTGTCCATGCATTCTGCACTACGCTTCTCTCTCATTCTTATGCCTTTCCGTTTATTCCTAGGGACATTTCGTTTTTCTCTGTTTTTCCGATGCTACACTTCAGCATTCTGTGAAGAACAGAGTGGAAGGGAAAAGCCCCTCTAATAAGGCAGCTAGAAGTTCCAGGAGCGACACACGTTGTGCTTTCAGAGAGGACGTTACAGAAAGTCGAGAGATGTGGATTCTTTCCTGCGGAGAAAAAAACCCCTGTTTTCAGGCAATGCAGTATGCAGAATTCACACGTTCTTGGCATCACAGTTCCGTTATTTCGCTCACGCACGTCTAAATCGGCTCTCGCGTTGAACCGCTTCGGAGAGTTTGCAGTTGCTGGTCGAGAAATCGCGGTTCTCCCCGAATGCCGCTGTGTGCCTTCAGCAGCGGTCTCGTCTCTCTCGCATGCCGAGAAAGAGCGACTTCAGCCGGATGCTTTTCTCGGACGAGCGGCTTCTTCTGCGCACATCGCAAAGGAGCGGTTCTTGTCTTCTCCTTGTGTCCATGCATTCTGCACTACGCTTCTCTCTCATTCTTATGCCTTTCCGTTTATTCCTAGGGACATTTCGTTTTTCTCTGTTTTTCCGATGCTACACTTCAGCATTCTGTGAAGAACAGAGTGGAAGGGAAAAGCCCCTCTAATAAGGCAGCTAGAAGTTCCAGGAGCGACACACGTTGTGCTTTCAGAGAGGACGTTACAGAAAGTCGAGAGATGTGGATTCTTTCCTGCGGAGAAAAAAACCCCTGTTTTCAGGAAATGCAGTATTCTGAAATCGCACGTTCTCGGCATAGCAATTTCGCTATTTCGCTCTCGTGGGTGGACGGCGCCACTCTCTGTTAACCGCTTCGGAGAGTTTGCAGTTGCTGGCCGAGAAATCGCACTTCTCCCCGAATGCCGCTGTGTGCCTTCAGCAGCGGTCTCGTCTCTCTCGCATGCCGAGAAAGAGCGACTTCAGCCGGATGCTTTTCTCGGACGAGCGGCTTCTTCTGCGCACATCGCAAAGGAGCGGTTCTTGTCTTCTCCTTGTGTCCATGCATTCTGCACTACGCTTCTCTCTCATTCTTATGCCTTTCCGTTTATTCCTAGGGACATTTCGTTTTTCTCTGTTTTTCCGATGCTACACTTCAGCATTCTGTGAAGAACAGAGTGGAAGGGAAAAGCCCCTCTAATAAGGCAGCTAGAAGTTCCAGGAGCGACACACGTTGTGCTTTCAGAGAGGACGTTACAGAAAGTCGAGAGATGTGGATTCTTTCCTGCGGAGAAAAAAACCCCTGTTTTCAGGCAATGCAGTATGCAGAATTCACACGTTCTTGGCATCACAGTTCCGTTATTTCGCTCACGCACGTCTAAATCGGCTCTCGCGTTGAACCGCTTCGGAGAGTTTGCAGTTGCTGGTCGAGAAATCGCGGTTCTCCCCGAATGCCGCTGTGTGCCTTCAGCAGCGGTCTCGTCTCTCTCGCATGCCGAGAAAGAGCGACTTCAGCCGGATGCTTTTCTCGGACGAGCGGCTTCTTCTGCGCACATCGCAAAGGAGCGGTTCTTGTCTTCTCCTTGTGTCCATGCATTCTGCACTACGCTTCTCTCTCATTCTTATGCCTTTCCGTTTATTCCTAGGGACATTTCGTTTTTCTCTGTTTTTCCGATGCTACACTTCAGCATTCTGTGAAGAACAGAGTGGAAGGGAAAAGCCCGTCTAATAAGGCAGCTAGAAGTTCCAGGAGCGACACACGTTGTGCTTTCAGAGAGGACGTTACAGAAAGTCGAGAGATGTGGATTCTTTCCTGCGGAGAAAAAACCCCCTGTTTTCAGGAAATGCAGTATTCTGAAATCGCACGTTCTCGGCATAGCAATTTCGCTATTTCGCTCTCGTGGGTGGACGGCGCCACTCTCTGTTAACCGCTTCGGAGAGTTTGCAGTTGCTGGCCGAGAAATCGCACTTCTCCCCGAATGCCGCTGTGTGCCTTCAGCAGCGGTCTCGTCTCTCTCGCATGCCGAGAAAGAGCGACTTCAGCCGGATGCTTTTCTCGGACGAGCGGCTTCTTCTGCGCACATCGCAAAGGAGCGGTTCTTGTCTTCTCCTTGTGTCCATGCATTCTGCACTACGCTTCTCTCTCATTCTTATGCCTTTCCGTTTATTCCTAGGGACATTTCGTTTTTCTCTGTTTTTCCGATGCTACACTTCAGCATTCTGTGAAGAACAGAGTGGAAGGGAAAAGCCCCTCTAATAAGGCAGCTAGAAGTTCCAGGAGCGACACACGTTGTGCTTTCAGAGAGGACGTTACAGAAAGTCGAGAGATGTGGATTCTTTCCTGCGGAGAAAAAACCCCCTGTTTTCAGGCAATGCAGTATGCAGAATTCACACGTTCTTGGCATCACAGTTCCGTTATTTCGCTCACGCACGTCTAAATCGGCTCTCGCGTTGAACCGCTTCGGAGAGTTTGCAGTTGCTGGTCGAGAAATCGCGGTTCTCCCCGAATGCCGCTGTGTGCCTTCAGCAGCGGTCTCGTCTCTCTCGCATGCCGAGAAAGAGCGACTTCAGCCGGCTGCTTTTCTCGGACGAGCGGCTTCTTCTGCGCACATCGCAAAGGAGCGGTTCTTGTCTTCTCCTTGTGTCCATGCATTCTGCACTACGCTTCTCTCTCATTCTTATGCCTTTCCGTTTATTCCTAGGGACATTTCGTTTTTCTCTGTTTTTCCGATGCTACACTTCAGCATTCTGTGAAGAACAGAGTGGAAGGGAAAAGCCCCTCTAATAAGGCAGCTAGAAGTTCCAGGAGCGACACACGTTGTGCTTTCAGAGAGGACGTTACAGAAAGTCGAGAGATGTGGATTCTTTCCTGCGGAGAAAAAACCCCCTGTTTTCAGGCAATGCAGTATGCAGAATTCACACGTTCTTGGCATCACAGTTCCGTTATTTCGCTCACGCACGTCTAAATCGGCTCTCGCGTTGAACCGCTTCGGAGAGTTTGCAGTTGCTGGTCGAGAAATCGCGGTTCTCCCCGAATGCCGCTGTGTGCCTTCAGCAGCGGTCTCGTCTCTCTCGCATGCCGAGAAAGAGCGACTTCAGCCGGCTGCTTTTCTCGGACGAGCGGCTTCTTCTGCGCACATCGCAAAGGAGCGGTTCTTGTCTTCTCCTTGTGTCCATGCATTCTGCACTACGCTTCTCTCTCATTCTTATGCCTTTCCGTTTATTCCTAGGGACATTTCGTTTTTCTCTGTTTTTCCGATGCTACACTTCAGCATTCTGTGAAGAACAGAGTGGAAGGGAAAAGCCCCTCTAATAAGGCAGCTAGAAGTTCCAGGAGCGACACACGTTGTGCTTTCAGAGAGGACGTTACAGAAAGTCGAGAGATGTGGATTCTTTCCTGCGGAGAAAAAAACCCCTGTTTTCAGGAAATGCAGTATTCTGAAATCGCACGTTCTCGGCATAGCAATTTCGCTATTTCGCTCTCGTGGGTGGACGGCGCCACTCTCTGTTAACCGCTTCGGAGAGTTTGCAGTTGCTGGCCGAGAAATCGCACTTCTCCCCGAATGCCGCTGTGTGCCTTCAGCAGCGGTCTCGTCTCTCTCGCATGCCGAGAAAGAGCGACTTCAGCCGGATGCTTTTCTCGGACGAGCGGCTTCTTCTGCGCACATCGCAAAGGAGCGGTTCTTGTCTTCTCCTTGTGTCCATGCATTCTGCACTACGCTTCTCTCTCATTCTTATGCCTTTCCGTTTATTCCTAGGGACATTTCGTTTTTCTCTGTTTTTCCGATGCTACACTTCAGCATTCTGTGAAGAACAGAGTGGAAGGGAAAAGCCCCTCTAATAAGGCAGCTAGAAGTTCCAGGAGCGACACACGTTGTGCTTTCAGAGAGGACGTTACAGAAAGTCGAGAGATGTGGATTCTTTCCTGCGGAGAAAAAACCCCCTGTTTTCAGGAAATGCAGTATTCTGAAATCGCACGTTCTCGGCATAGCAATTTCGCTATTTCGCTCTCGTGGGTGGACGGCGCCACTCTCTGTTAACCGCTTCGGAGAGTTTGCAGTTGCTGGCCGAGAAATCGCACTTCTCCCCGAATGCCGCTGTGTGCCTTCAGCAGCGGTCTCGTCTCTCTCGCATGCCGAGAAAGAGCGACTTCAGCCGGATGCTTTTCTCGGACGAGCGGCTTCTTCTGCGCACATCGCAAAGGAGCGGTTCTTGTCTTCTCCTTGTGTCCATGCATTCTGCACTACGCTTCTCTCTCATTCTTATGCCTTTCCGTTTATTCCTAGGGACATTTCGTTTTTCTCTGTTTTTCCGATGCTACACTTCAGCATTCTGTGAAGAACAGAGTGGAAGGGAAAAGCCCCTCTAATAAGGCAGCTAGAAGTTCCAGGAGCGACACACGTTGTGCTTTCAGAGAGGACGTTACAGAAAGTCGAGAGATGTGGATTCTTTCCTGCGGAGAAAAAAACCCCTGTTTTCAGGCAATGCAGTATGCAGAATTCACACGTTCTTGGCATCACAGTTCCGTTATTTCGCTCACGCATGTCTAAATCGGCTCTCGCGTTGAACCGCTTCGGAGAGTTTGCAGTTGCTGGTCGAGAAATCGCACTTCTCCCCGAATGCCGCTGTGTGCCTTCAGCAGCGGTCTCGTCTCTCTCGCATGCCGAGAAAGAGCGACTTCAGCCGGCTGCTTTTCTCGGACGAGCGGCTTCTTCTGCGCACATCGCAAAGGAGCGGTTCTTGTCTTCTCCTTGTGTCCATGCATTCTGCACTACGCTTCTCTCTCATTCTTATGCCTTTCCGTTTATTCCTAGGGACATTTCGTTTTTCTCTGTTTTTCCGATGCTACACTTCAGCATTCTGTGAAGAACAGAGTGGAAGGGAAAAGCCCCTCTAATAAGGCAGCTAGAAGTTCCAGGAGCGACACACGTTGTGCTTTCAGAGAGGACGTTACAGAAAGTCGAGAGATGTGGATTCTTTCCTGCGGAGAAAAAACCCCCTGTTTTCAGGAAATGCAGTATTCTGAAATCGCACGTTCTCGGCATAGCAATTTCGCTATTTCGCTCTCGTGGGTGGACGGCGCCACTCTCTGTTAACCGCTTCGGAGAGTTTGCAGTTGCTGGCCGAGAAATCGCACTTCTCCCCGAATGCCGCTGTGTGCCTTCAGCAGCGGTCTCGTCTCTCTCGCATGCCGAGAAAGAGCGACTTCAGCCGGATGCTTTTCTCGGACGAGCGGCTTCTTCTGCGCACATCGCAAAGGAGCGGTTCTTGTCTTCTCCTTGTGTCCATGCATTCTGCACTACGCTTCTCTCTCATTCTTATGCCTTTCCGTTTATTCCTAGGGACATTTCGTTTTTCTCTGTTTTTCCGATGCTACACTTCAGCATTCTGTGAAGAACAGAGTGGAAGGGAAAAGCCCCTCTAATAAGGCAGCTAGAAGTTCCAGGAGCGACACACGTTGTGCTTTCAGAGAGGACGTTACAGAAAGTCGAGAGATGTGGATTCTTTCCTGCGGAGAAAAAAACCCCTGTTTTCAGGAAATGCAGTATTCTGAAATCGCACGTTCTCGGCATAGCAATTTCGCTATTTCGCTCTCGTGGGTGGACGGCGCCACTCTCTGTTAACCGCTTCGGAGAGTTTGCAGTTGCTGGTCGAGAAATCGCACTTCTCCCCGAATGCCGCTGTGTGCCTTCAGCAGCGGTCTCGTCTCTCTCGCATGCCGAGAAAGAGCGACTTCAGCCGGCTGCTTTTCTCGGACGAGCGGCTTCTTCTGCGCACATCGCAAAGGAGCGGTTCTTGTCTTCTCCTTGTGTCCATGCATTCTGCACTACGCTTCTCTCTCATTCTTATGCCTTTCCGTTTATTCCTAGGGACATTTCGTTTTTCTCTGTTTTTCCGATGCTACACTTCAGCATTCTGTGAAGAACAGAGTGGAAGGGAAAAGCCCCTCTAATAAGGCAGCTAGAAGTTCCAGGAGCGACACACGTTGTGCTTTCAGAGAGGACGTTACAGAAAGTCGAGAGATGTGGATTCTTTCCTGCGGAGAAAAAACCCCCTGTTTTCAGGAAATGCAGTATTCTGAAATCGCACGTTCTCGGCATAGCAATTTCGCTATTTCGCTCTCGTGGGTGGACGGCGCCACTCTCTGTTAACCGCTTCGGAGAGTTTGCAGTTGCTGGCCGAGAAATCGCACTTCTCCCCGAATGCCGCTGTGTGCCTTCAGCAGCGGTCTCGTCTCTCTCGCATGCCGAGAAAGAGCGACTTCAGCCAGATGCTTTTCTCGGACGAGCGGCTTCTTCTGCGCACATCGCAAAGGAGCGGTTCTTGTCTTCTCCTTGTGTCCATGCATTCTGCACTACGCTTCTCTCTCATTCTTATGCCTTTCCGTTTATTCCTAGGGACATTTCGTTTTTCTCTGTTTTTCCGATGCTACACTTCAGCATTCTGTGAAGAACAGAGTGGAAGGGAAAAGCCCCTCTAATAAGGCAGCTAGAAGTTCCAGGAGCGACACACGTTGTGCTTTCAGAGAGGACGTTACAGAAAGTCGAGAGATGTGGATTCTTTCCTGCGGAGAAAAAACCCCCTGTTTTCAGGCAATGCAGTATGCAGAATTCACACGTTCTTGGCATCACAGTTCCGTTATTTCGCTCACGCACTTCTAAATCGGCTCTCGCGTTGAACCGCTTCGGAGAGTTTGCAGTTGCTGGTCGAGAAATCGCGGTTCTCCCCGAATGCCGCTGTGTGCCTTCAGCAGCGGTCTCGTCTCTCTCGCATGCCGAGAAAGAGCGACTTCAGCCGGATGCTTTTCTCGGACGAGCGGCTTCTTCTGCGCACATCGCAAAGGAGCGGTTCTTGTCTTCTCCTTGTGTCCATGCATTCTGCACTACGCTTCTCTCTCATTCTTATGCCTTTCCGTTTATTCCTAGGGACATTTCGTTTTTCTCTGTTTTTCCGATGCTACACTTCAGCATTCTGTGAAGAACAGAGTGGAAGGGAAAAGCCCCTCTAATAAGGCAGCTAGAAGTTCCAGGAGCGACACACGTTGTGCTTTCAGAGAGGACGTTACAGAAAGTCGAGAGATGTGGATTCTTTCCTGCGGAGAAAAAACCCCCTGTTTTCAGGAAATGCAGTATTCTGAAATCGCACGTTCTCGGCATAGCAATTTCGCTATTTCGCTCTCGTGGGTGGACGGCGCCACTCTCTGTTAACCGCTTCGGAGAGTTTGCAGTTGCTGGCCGAGAAATCGCGGTTCTCCCCGAATGCCGCTGTGTGCCTTCAGCAGCGGTCTCGTCTCTCTCGCATGCCGAGAAAGAGCGACTTCAGCCGGCTGCTTTTCTCGGACGAGCGGCTTCTTCTGCGCACATCGCAAAGGAGCGGTTCTTGTCTTCTCCTTGTGTCCATGCATTCTGCACTACGCTTCTCTCTCATTCTTATGCCTTTCCGTTTATTCCTAGGGACATTTCGTTTTTCACTGTTTTTCCGATGCTACACTTCAGCATTCTGTGAAGAACAGAGTGGAAGGGAAAAGCCCCTCTAATAAGGCAGCTAGAAGTTCCAGGAGCGACACACGTTGTGCTTTCAGAGAGGACGTTACAGAAAGTCGAGAGATGTGGATTCTTTCCTGCGGAGAAAAAAACCCCTGTTTTCAGGAAATGCAGTATTCTGAAATCGCACGTTCTCGGCATAGCAATTTCGCTATTTCGCTCTCGTGGGTGGACGGCGCCACTCTCTGTTAACCGCTTCGGAGAGTTTGCAGTTGCTGGTCGAGAAATCGCACTTCTCCCCGAATGCCGCTGTGTGCCTTCAGCAGCGGTCTCGTCTCTCTTGCATGCCGAGAAAGAGCGACTTCAGCCGGATGCTTTTCTCGGACGAGCGGCTTCTTCTGCGCACATCGCAAAGGAGCGGTTCTTGTCTTCTCCTTGTGTCCATGCATTCTGCACTACGCTTCTCTCTCATTCTTATGCCTTTCCGTTTATTCCTAGGGACATTTCGTTTTTCTCTGTTTTTCCGATGCTACACTTCAGCATTCTGTGAAGAACAGAGTGGAAGGGAAAAGCCCCTCTAATAAGGCAGCTAGAAGTTCCAGGAGCGACACACGTTGTGCTTTCAGAGAGGACGTTACAGAAAGTCGAGAGATGTGGATTCTTTCCTGCGGAGAAAAAACCCCCTGTTTTCAGGAAATGCAGTATTCTGAAATCGCACGTTCTCGGCATAGCAATTTCGCTATTTCGCTCTCGTGGGTGGACGGCGCCACTCTCTGTTAACCGCTTCGGAGAGTTTGCAGTTGCTGGTCGAGAAATCGCACTTCTCCCCGAATGCCGCTGTGTGCCTTCAGCAGCGGTCTCGTCTCTCTCGCATGCCGAGAAAGAGCGACTTCAGCCGGCTGCTTTTCTCGGACGAGCGGCTTCTTCTGCGCACATCGCAAAGGAGCGGTTCTTGTCTTCTCCTTGTGTCCATGCATTCTGCACTACGCTTCTCTCTCATTCTTATGCCTTTCCGTTTATTCCTAGGGACATTTCGTTTTTCTCTGTTTTTCCGATGCTACACTTCAGCATTCTGTGAAGAACAGAGTGGAAGGGAAAAGCCCCTCTAATAAGGCAGCTAGAAGTTCCAGGAGCGACACACGTTGTGCTTTCAGAGAGGACGTTACAGAAAGTCGAGAGATGTGGATTCTTTCCTGCGGAGAAAAAACCCCCTGTTTTCAGGCAATGCAGTATGCAGAATTCACACGTTCTTGGCATCACAGTTCCGTTATTTCGCTCACGCACGTCTAAATCGGCTCTCGCGTTGAACCGCTTCGGAGAGTTTGCAGTTGCTGGTCGAGAAATCGCGGTTCTCCCCGAATGCCGCTGTGTGCCTTCAGCAGCGGTCTCGTCTCTCTCGCATGCCGAGAAAGAGCGACTTCAGCCGGCTGCTTTTCTCGGACGAGCGGCTTCTTCTGCGCACATCGCAAAGGAGCGGTTCTTGTCTTCTCCTTGTGTCCATGCATTCTGCACTACGCTTCTCTCTCATTCTTATGCCTTTCCGTTTATTCCTAGGGACATTTCGTTTTTCTCTGTTTTTCCGATGCTACACTTCAGCATTCTGTGAAGAACAGAGTGGAAGGGAAAAGCCCCTCTAATAAGGCAGCTAGAAGTTCCAGGAGCGACACACGTTGTGCTTTCAGAGAGGACGTTACAGAAAGTCGAGAGATGTGGATTCTTTCCTGCGGAGAAAAAACCCCCTGTTTTCAGGAAATGCAGTATTCTGAAATCGCACGTTCTCGGCATAGCAATTTCGCTATTTCGCTCTCGTGGGTGGACGGCGCCACTCTCTGTTAACCGCTTCGGAGAGTTTGCAGTTGCTGGCCGAGAAATCGCACTTCTCCCCGAATGCCGCTGTGTGCCTTCAGCAGCGGTCTCGTCTCTCTCGCATGCCGAGAAAGAGCGACTTCAGCCGGATGCTTTTCTCGGACGAGCGGCTTCTTCTGCGCACATCGCAAAGGAGCGGTTCTTGTCTTCTCCTTGTGTCCATGCATTCTGCACTACGCTTCTCTCTCATTCTTATGCCTTTCCGTTTATTCCTAGGGACATTTCGTTTTTCTCTGTTTTTCCGATGCTACACTTCAGCATTCAGTGAAGAACAGAGTGGAAGGGAAAAGCCCCTCTAATAAGGCAGCTAGAAGTTCCAGGAGCGACACACGTTGTGCTTTCAGAGAGGACGTTACAGAAAGTCGAGAGATGTGGATTCTTTCCTGCGGAGAAAAAACCCCCTGTTTTCAGGCAATGCAGTATGCAGAATTCACACGTTCTTGGCATCACAGTTCCGTTATTTCGCTCACGCACGTCTAAATCGGCTCTCGCGTTGAACCGCTTTGGAGAGTTTGCAGTTGCTGGTCGAGAAATCGCGGTTCTCCCCGAATGCCGCTGTGTGCCTTCAGCAGCGGTCTCGTCTCTCTCGCATGCCGAGAAAGAGCGACTTCAGCCGGATGCTTTTCTCGGACGAGCGGCTTCTTCTGCGCACATCGCAAAGGAGCGGTTCTTGTCTTCTCCTTGTGTCCATGCATTCTGCACTACGCTTCTCTCTCATTCTTATGCCTTTCCGTTTATTCCTAGGGACATTTCGTTTTTCTCTGTTTTTCCGATGCTACACTTCAGCATTCTGTGAAGAACAGAGTGGAAGGGAAAAGCCCCTCTAATAAGGCAGCTAGAAGTTCCAGGAGCGACACACGTTGTGCTTTCAGAGAGGACGTTACAGAAAGTCGAGAGATGTGGATTCTTTCCTGCGGAGAAAAAACCCCCTGTTTTCAGGAAATGCAGTATTCTGAAATCGCACGTTCTCGGCATAGCAATTTCGCTATTTCGCTCTCGTGGGTGGACGGCGCCACTCTCTGTTAACCGCTTCGGAGAGTTTGCAGTTGCTGGCCGAGAAATCGCACTTCTCCCCGAATGCCGCTGTGTGCCTTCAGCAGCGGTCTCGTCTCTCTCGCATGCCGAGAAAGAGCGACTTCAGCCGGATGCTTTTCTCGGACGAGCGGCTTCTTCTGCGCACATCGCAAAGGAGCGGTTCTTGTCTTCTCCTTGTGTCCATGCATTCTGCACTACGCTTCTCTCTCATTCTTATGCCTTTCCGTTTATTCCTAGGGACATTTCGTTTTTCTCTGTTTTTCCGATGCTACACTTCAGCATTCAGTGAAGAACAGAGTGGAAGGGAAAAGCCCCTCTAATAAGGCAGCTAGAAGTTCCAGGAGCGACACACGTTGTGCTTTCAGAGAGGACGTTACAGAAAGTCGAGAGATGTGGATTCTTTCCTGCGGAGAAAAAACCCCCTGTTTTCAGGAAATGCAGTATTCTGAAATCGCACGTTCTCGGCATAGCAATTTCGCTATTTCGCTCTCGTGGGTGGACGGCGCCACTCTCTGTTAACCGCTTCGGAGAGTTTGCAGTTGCTGGTCGAGAAATCGCGGTTCTCCCCGAATGCCGCTGTGTGCCTTCAGCAGCGGTCTCGTCTCTCTCGCATGCCGAGAAAGAGCGACTTCAGCCGGATGCTTTTCTCGGACGAGCGGCTTCTTCTGCGCACATCGCAAAGGAGCGGTTCTTGTCTTCTCCTTGTGTCCATGCATTCTGCACTACGCTTCTCTCTCATTCTTATGCCTTTCCGTTTATTCCTAGGGACATTTCGTTTTTCTCTGTTTTTCCGATGCTACACTTCAGCATTCTGTGAAGAACAGAGTAGAAGGGAAAAGCCCCTCTAATAAGGCAGCTAGAAGTTCCAGGAGCGACACACGTTGTGCTTTCAGAGAGGACGTTACAGAAAGTCGAGAGATGTGGATTCTTTCCTGCGGAGAAAAAACCCCCTGTTTTCAGGAAATGCAGTATTCTGAAATCGCACGTTCTCGGCATAGCAATTTCGCTATTTCGCTCTCGTGGGTGGACGGCGCCACTCTCTGTTAACCGCTTCGGAGAGTTTGCAGTTGCTGGCCGAGAAATCGCACTTCTCCCCGAATGCCGCTGTGTGCCTTCAGCAGCGGTCTCGTCTCTCTCGCATGCCGAGAAAGAGCGACTTCAGCCGGCTGCTTTTCTCGGACGAGCGGCTTCTTCTGCGCACATCGCAAAGGAGCGGTTCTTGTCTTCTCCTTGTGTCCATGCATTCTGCACTACGCTTCTCTCTCATTCTTATGCCTTTCCGTTTATTCCTAGGGACATTTCGTTTTTCTCTGTTTTTCCGATGCTACACTTCAGCATTCTGTGAAGAACAGAGTGGAAGGGAAAAGCCCCTCTAATAAGGCAGCTAGAAGTTCCAGGAGCGACACACGTTGTGCTTTCAGAGAGGACGTTACAGAAAGTCGAGAGATGTGGATTCTTTCCTGCGGAGAAAAAAACCCCTGTTTTCAGGAAATGCAGTATTCTGAAATCGCACGTTCTCGGCATAGCAATTTCGCTATTTCGCTCTCGTGGGTGGACGGCGCCACTCTCTGTTAACCGCTTCGGAGAGTTTGCAGTTGCTGGCCGAGAAATCGCACTTCTCCCCGAATGCCGCTGTGTGCCTTCAGCAGCGGTCTCGTCTCTCTCGCATGCCGAGAAAGAGCGACTTCAGCCGGATGCTTTTCTCGGACGAGCGGCTTCTTCTGCGCACATCGCAAAGGAGCGGTTCTTGTCTTCTCCTTGTGTCCATGCATTCTGCACTACGCTTCTCTCTCATTCTTATGCCTTTCCGTTTATTCCTAGGGACATTTCGTTTTTCTCTGTTTTTCCGATGCTACACTTCAGCATTCTGTGAAGAACAGAGTGGAAGGGAAAAGCCCCTCTAATAAGGCAGCTAGAAGTTCCAGGAGCGACACACGTTGTGCTTTCAGAGAGGACGTTACAGAAAGTCGAGAGATGTGGATTCTTTCCTGCGGAGAAAAAAACCCCTGTTTTCAGGAAATGCAGTATTCTGAAATCGCACGTTCTCGGCATAGCAATTTCGCTATTTCGCTCTCGTGGGTGGACGGCGCCACTCTCTGTTAACCGCTTCGGAGAGTTTGCAGTTGCTGGTCGAGAAATCGCACTTCTCCCCGAATGCCGCTGTGTGCCTTCAGCAGCGGTCTCGTCTCTCTCGCATGCCGAGAAAGAGCGACTTCAGCCGGATGCTTTTCTCGGACGAGCGGCTTCTTCTGCGCACATCGCAAAGGAGCGGTTCTTGTCTTCTCCTTGTGTCCATGCATTCTGCACTACGCTTCTCTCTCATTCTTATGCCTTTCCGTTTATTCCTAGGGACATTTCGTTTTTCTCTGTTTTTCCGATGCTACACTTCAGCATTCTGTGAAGAACAGAGTGGAAGGGAAAAGCCCCTCTAATAAGGCAGCTAGAAGTTCCAGGAGCGACACACGTTGTGCTTTCAGAGAGGACGTTACAGAAAGTCGAGAGATGTGGATTCTTTCCTGCGGAGAAAAAACCCCCTGTTTTCAGGAAATGCAGTATTCTGAAATCGCACGTTCTCGGCATAGCAATTTCGCTATTTCGCTCTCGTGGGTGGACGGCGCCACTCTCTGTTAACCGCTTCGGAGAGTTTGCAGTTGCTGGCCGAGAAATCGCACTTCTCCCCGAATGCCGCTGTGTGCCTTCAGCAGCGGTCTCGTCTCTCTCGCATGCCGAGAAAGAGCGACTTCAGCCGGCTGCTTTTCTCGGACGAGCGGCTTCTTCTGCGCACATCGCAAAGGAGCGGTTCTTGTCTTCTCCTTGTGTCCATGCATTCTGCACTACGCTTCTCTCTCATTCTTATGCCTTTCCGTTTATTCCTAGGGACATTTCGTTTTTCTCTGTTTTTCCGATGCTACACTTCAGCATTCTGTGAAGAACAGAGTGGAAGGGAAAAGCCCCTCTAATAAGGCAGCTAGAAGTTCCAGGAGCGACACACGTTGTGCTTTCAGAGAGGACGTTACAGAAAGTCGAGAGATGTGGATTCTTTCCTGCGGAGAAAAAACCCCCTGTTTTCAGGCAATGCAGTATGCAGAATTCACACGTTCTTGGCATCACAGTTCCGTTATTTCGCTCACGCACGTCTAAATCGGCTCTCGCGTTGAACCGCTTCGGAGAGTTTGCAGTTGCTGGTCGAGAAATCGCGGTTCTCCCCGAATGCCGCTGTGTGCCTTCAGCAGCGGTCTCGTCTCTCTCGCATGCCGAGAAAGAGCGACTTCAGCCGGCTGCTTTTCTCGGACGAGCGGCTTCTTCTGCGCACATCGCAAAGGAGCGGTTCTTGTCTTCTCCTTGTGTCCATGCATTCTGCACTACGCTTCTCTCTCATTCTTATGCCTTTCCGTTTATTCCTAGGGACATTTCGTTTTTCTCTGTTTTTCCGATGCTACACTTCAGCATTCTGTGAAGAACAGAGTGGAAGGGAAAAGCCCCTCTAATAAGGCAGCTAGAAGTTCCAGGAGCGACACACGTTGTGCTTTCAGAGAGGACGTTACAGAAAGTCGAGAGATGTGGATTCTTTCCTGCGGAGAAAAAACCCCCTGTTTTCAGGAAATGCAGTATTCTGAAATCGCACGTTCTCGGCATAGCAATTTCGCTATTTCGCTCTCGTGGGTGGACGGCGCCACTCTCTGTTAACCGCTTCGGAGAGTTTGCAGTTGCTGGCCGAGAAATCGCACTTCTCCCCGAATGCCGCTGTGTGCCTTCAGCAGCGGTCTCGTCTCTCTCGCATGCCGAGAAAGAGCGACTTCAGCCGGATGCTTTTCTCGGACGAGCGGCTTCTTCTGCGCACATCGCAAAGGAGCGGTTCTTGTCTTCTCCTTGTGTCCATGCATTCTGCACTACGCTTCTCTCTCATTCTTATGCCTTTCCGTTTATTCCTAGGGACATTTCGTTTTTCTCTGTTTTTCCGATGCTACACTTCAGCATTCAGTGAAGAACAGAGTGGAAGGGAAAAGCCCCTCTAATAAGGCAGCTAGAAGTTCCAGGAGCGACACACGTTGTGCTTTCAGAGAGGACGTTACAGAAAGTCGAGAGATGTGGATTCTTTCCTGCGGAGAAAAAAACCCCTGTTTTCAGGCAATGCAGTATGCAGAATTCACACGTTCTTGGCATCACAGTTCCGTTATTTCGCTCACGCACGTCTAAATCGGCTCTCGCGTTGAACCGCTTTGGAGAGTTTGCAGTTGCTGGTCGAGAAATCGCGGTTCTCCCCGAATGCCGCTGTGTGCCTTCAGCAGCGGTCTCGTCTCTCTCGCATGCCGAGAAAGAGCGACTTCAGCCGGATGCTTTTCTCGGACGAGCGGCTTCTTCTGCGCACATCGCAAAGGAGCGGTTCTTGTCTTCTCCTTGTGTCCATGCATTCTGCACTACGCTTCTCTCTCATTCTTATGCCTTTCCGTTTATTCCTAGGGACATTTCGTTTTTCTCTGTTTTTCCGATGCTACACTTCAGCATTCTGTGAAGAACAGAGTGGAAGGGAAAAGCCCCTCTAATAAGGCAGCTAGAAGTTCCAGGAGCGACACACGTTGTGCTTTCAGAGAGGACGTTACAGAAAGTCGAGAGATGTGGATTCTTTCCTGCGGAGAAAAAACCCCCTGTTTTCAGGAAATGCAGTATTCTGAAATCGCACGTTCTCGGCATAGCAATTTCGCTATTTCGCTCTCGTGGGTGGACGGCGCCACTCTCTGTTAACCGCTTCGGAGAGTTTGCAGTTGCTGGCCGAGAAATCGCACTTCTCCCCGAATGCCGCTGTGTGCCTTCAGCAGCGGTCTCGTCTCTCTCGCATGCCGAGAAAGAGCGACTTCAGCCGGATGCTTTTCTCGGACGAGCGGCTTCTTCTGCGCACATCGCAAAGGAGCGGTTCTTGTCTTCTCCTTGTGTCCATGCATTCTGCACTACGCTTCTCTCTCATTCTTATGCCTTTCCGTTTATTCCTAGGGACATTTCGTTTTTCTCTGTTTTTCCGATGCTACACTTCAGCATTCAGTGAAGAACAGAGTGGAAGGGAAAAGCCCCTCTAATAAGGCAGCTAGAAGTTCCAGGAGCGACACACGTTGTGCTTTCAGAGAGGACGTTACAGAAAGTCGAGAGATGTGGATTCTTTCCTGCGGAGAAAAAACCCCCTGTTTTCAGGAAATGCAGTATTCTGAAATCGCACGTTCTCGGCATAGCAATTTCGCTATTTCGCTCTCGTGGGTGGACGGCGCCACTCTCTGTTAACCGCTTCGGAGAGTTTGCAGTTGCTGGTCGAGAAATCGCGGTTCTCCCCGAATGCCGCTGTGTGCCTTCAGCAGCGGTCTCGTCTCTCTCGCATGCCGAGAAAGAGCGACTTCAGCCGGATGCTTTTCTCGGACGAGCGGCTTCTTCTGCGCACATCGCAAAGGAGCGGTTCTTGTCTTCTCCTTGTGTCCATGCATTCTGCACTACGCTTCTCTCTCATTCTTATGCCTTTCCGTTTATTCCTAGGGACATTTCGTTTTTCTCTGTTTTTCCGATGCTACACTTCAGCATTCTGTGAAGAACAGAGTAGAAGGGAAAAGCCCCTCTAATAAGGCAGCTAGAAGTTCCAGGAGCGACACACGTTGTGCTTTCAGAGAGGACGTTACAGAAAGTCGAGAGATGTGGATTCTTTCCTGCGGAGAAAAAACCCCCTGTTTTCAGGAAATGCAGTATTCTGAAATCGCACGTTCTCGGCATAGCAATTTCGCTATTTCGCTCTCGTGGGTGGACGGCGCCACTCTCTGTTAACCGCTTCGGAGAGTTTGCAGTTGCTGGCCGAGAAATCGCACTTCTCCCCGAATGCCGCTGTGTGCCTTCAGCAGCGGTCTCGTCTCTCTCGCATGCCGAGAAAGAGCGACTTCAGCCGGCTGCTTTTCTCGGACGAGCGGCTTCTTCTGCGCACATCGCAAAGGAGCGGTTCTTGTCTTCTCCTTGTGTCCATGCATTCTGCACTACGCTTCTCTCTCATTCTTATGCCTTTCCGTTTATTCCTAGGGACATTTCGTTTTTCTCTGTTTTTCCGATGCTACACTTCAGCATTCTGTGAAGAACAGAGTGGAAGGGAAAAGCCCCTCTAATAAGGCAGCTAGAAGTTCCAGGAGCGACACACGTTGTGCTTTCAGAGAGGACGTTACAGAAAGTCGAGAGATGTGGATTCTTTCCTGCGGAGAAAAAAACCCCTGTTTTCAGGAAATGCAGTATTCTGAAATCGCACGTTCTCGGCATAGCAATTTCGCTATTTCGCTCTCGTGGGTGGACGGCGCCACTCTCTGTTAACCGCTTCGGAGAGTTTGCAGTTGCTGGCCGAGAAATCGCACTTCTCCCCGAATGCCGCTGTGTGCCTTCAGCAGCGGTCTCGTCTCTCTCGCATGCCGAGAAAGAGCGACTTCAGCCGGATGCTTTTCTCGGACGAGCGGCTTCTTCTGCGCACATCGCAAAGGAGCGGTTCTTGTCTTCTCCTTGTGTCCATGCATTCTGCACTACGCTTCTCTCTCATTCTTATGCCTTTCCGTTTATTCCTAGGGACATTTCGTTTTTCTCTGTTTTTCCGATGCTACACTTCAGCATTCTGTGAAGAACAGAGTGGAAGGGAAAAGCCCCTCTAATAAGGCAGCTAGAAGTTCCAGGAGCGACACACGTTGTGCTTTCAGAGAGGACGTTACAGAAAGTCGAGAGATGTGGATTCTTTCCTGCGGAGAAAAAAACCCCTGTTTTCAGGAAATGCAGTATTCTGAAATCGCACGTTCTCGGCATAGCAATTTCGCTATTTCGCTCTCGTGGGTGGACGGCGCCACTCTCTGTTAACCGCTTCGGAGAGTTTGCAGTTGCTGGTCGAGAAATCGCACTTCTCCCCGAATGCCGCTGTGTGCCTTCAGCAGCGGTCTCGTCTCTCTCGCATGCCGAGAAAGAGCGACTTCAGCCGGATGCTTTTCTCGGACGAGCGGCTTCTTCTGCGCACATCGCAAAGGAGCGGTTCTTGTCTTCTCCTTGTGTCCATGCATTCTGCACTACGCTTCTCTCTCATTCTTATGCCTTTCCGTTTATTCCTAGGGACATTTCGTTTTTCTCTGTTTTTCCGATGCTACACTTCAGCATTCTGTGAAGAACAGAGTGGAAGGGAAAAGCCCCTCTAATAAGGCAGCTAGAAGTTCCAGGAGCGACACACGTTGTGCTTTCAGAGAGGACGTTACAGAAAGTCGAGAGATGTGGATTCTTTCCTGCGGAGAAAAAAACCCCTGTTTTCAGGAAATGCAGTATTCTGAAATCGCACGTTCTCGGCATAGCAATTTCGCTATTTCGCTCTCGTGGGTGGACGGCGCCACTCTCTGTTAACCGCTTCGGAGAGTTTGCAGTTGCTGGTCGAGAAATCGCACTTCTCCCCGAATGCCGCTGTGTGCCTTCAGCAGCGGTCTCGTCTCTCTCGCATGCCGAGAAAGAGCGACTTCAGCCGGATGCTTTTCTCGGACGAGCGGCTTCTTCTGCGCACATCGCAAAGGAGCGGTTCTTGTCTTCTCCTTGTGTCCATGCATTCTGCACTACGCTTCTCTCTCATTCTTATGCCTTTCCGTTTATTCCTAGGGACATTTCGTTTTTCTCTGTTTTTCCGATGCTACACTTCAGCATTCTGTGAAGAACAGAGTGGAAGGGAAAAGCCCCTCTAATAAGGCAGCTAGAAGTTCCAGGAGCGACACACGTTGTGCTTTCAGAGAGGACGTTACAGAAAGTCGAGAGATGTGGATTCTTTCCTGCGGAGAAAAAACCCCCTGTTTTCAGGAAATGCAGTATTCTGAAATCGCACGTTCTCGGCATAGCAATTTCGCTATTTCGCTCTCGTGGGTGGACGGCGCCACTCTCTGTTAACCGCTTCGGAGAGTTTGCAGTTGCTGGCCGAGAAATCGCACTTCTCCCCGAATGCCGCTGTGTGCCTTCAGCAGCGGTCTCGTCTCTCTCGCATGCCGAGAAAGAGCGACTTCAGCCGGATGCTTTTCTCGGACGAGCGGCTTCTTCTGCGCACATCGCAAAGGAGCGGTTCTTGTCTTCTCCTTGTGTCCATGCATTCTGCACTACGCTTCTCTCTCATTCTTATGCCTTTCCGTTTATTCCTAGGGACATTTCGTTTTTCTCTGTTTTTCCGATGCTACACTTCAGCATTCTGTGAAGAACAGAGTAGAAGGGAAAAGCCCCTCTAATAAGGCAGCTAGAAGTTCCAGGAGCGACACACGTTGTGCTTTCAGAGAGGACGTTACAGAAAGTCGAGAGATGTGGATTCTTTCCTGCGGAGAAAAAACCCCCTGTTTTCAGGAAATGCAGTATTCTGAAATCGCACGTTCTCGGCATAGCAATTTCGCTATTTCGCTCTCGTGGGTGGACGGCGCCACTCTCTGTTAACCGCTTCGGAGAGTTTGCAGTTGCTGGCCGAGAAATCGCACTTCTCCCCGAATGCCGCTGTGTGCCTTCAGCAGCGGTCTCGTCTCTCTCGCATGCCGAGAAAGAGCGACTTCAGCCGGCTGCTTTTCTCGGACGAGCGGCTTCTTCTGCGCACATCGCAAAGGAGCGGTTCTTGTCTTCTCCTTGTGTCCATGCATTCTGCACTACGCTTCTCTCTCATTCTTATGCCTTTCCGTTTATTCCTAGGGACATTTCGTTTTTCTCTGTTTTTCCGATGCTACACTTCAGCATTCTGTGAAGAACAGAGTGGAAGGGAAAAGCCCCTCTAATAAGGCAGCTAGAAGTTCCAGGAGCGACACACGTTGTGCTTTCAGAGAGGACGTTACAGAAAGTCGAGAGATGTGGATTCTTTCCTGCGGAGAAAAAAACCCCTGTTTTCAGGAAATGCAGTATTCTGAAATCGCACGTTCTCGGCATAGCAATTTCGCTATTTCGCTCTCGTGGGTGGACGGCGCCACTCTCTGTTAACCGCTTCGGAGAGTTTGCAGTTGCTGGCCGAGAAATCGCACTTCTCCCCGAATGCCGCTGTGTGCCTTCAGCAGCGGTCTCGTCTCTCTCGCATGCCGAGAAAGAGCGACTTCAGCCGGATGCTTTTCTCGGACGAGCGGCTTCTTCTGCGCACATCGCAAAGGAGCGGTTCTTGTCTTCTCCTTGTGTCCATGCATTCTGCACTACGCTTCTCTCTCATTCTTATGCCTTTCCGTTTATTCCTAGGGACATTTCGTTTTTCTCTGTTTTTCCGATGCTACACTTCAGCATTCTGTGAAGAACAGAGTGGAAGGGAAAAGCCCCTCTAATAAGGCAGCTAGAAGTTCCAGGAGCGACACACGTTGTGCTTTCAGAGAGGACGTTACAGAAAGTCGAGAGATGTGGATTCTTTCCTGCGGAGAAAAAACCCCCTGTTTTCAGGAAATGCAGTATTCTGAAATCGCACGTTCTCGGCATAGCAATTTCGCTATTTCGCTCTCGTGGGTGGACGGCGCCACTCTCTGTTAACCGCTTCGGAGAGTTTGCAGTTGCTGGCCGAGAAATCGCACTTCTCCCCGAATGCCGCTGTGTGCCTTCAGCAGCGGTCTCGTCTCTCTCGCATGCCGAGAAAGAGCGACTTCAGCCGGATGCTTTTCTCGGACGAGCGGCTTCTTCTGCGCACATCGCAAAGGAGCGGTTCTTGTCTTCTCCTTGTGTCCATGCATTCTGCACTACGCTTCTCTCTCATTCTTATGCCTTTCCGTTTATTCCTAGGGACATTTCGTTTTTCTCTGTTTTTCCGATGCTACACTTCAGCATTCTGTGAAGAACAGAGTGGAAGGGAAAAGCCCCTCTAATAAGGCAGCTAGAAGTTCCAGGAGCGACACACGTTGTGCTTTCAGAGAGGACGTTACAGAAAGTCGAGAGATGTGGATTCTTTCCTGCGGAGAAAAAACCCCCTGTTTTCAGGAAATGCAGTATTCTGAAATCGCACGTTCTCGGCATAGCAATTTCGCTATTTCGCTCTCGTGGGTGGATGGCGCCACTCTCTGTTAACCGCTTCGGAGAGTTTGCAGTTGCTGGCCGAGAAATCGCGGTTCTCCCCGAATGCCGCTGTGTGCCTTCAGCAGCGGTCTCGTCTCTCTCGCATGCCGAGAAAGAGCGACTTCAGCCGGATGCTTTTCTCGGACGAGCGGCTTCTTCTGCGCACATCACAAAGGAGCGGTTCTTGTCTTCTCCTTGTGTCCATGCATTCTGCACTACGCTTCTCTCTCATTCTTATGCCTTTCCGTTTATTCCTAGGGACATTTCGTTTTTCTCTGTTTTTCCGATGCTACACTTCAGCATTCTGTGAAGAACAGAGTGGAAGGGAAAAGCCCGTCTAATAAGGCAGCTAGAAGTTCCAGGAGCGACACACGTTGTGCTTTCAGAGAGGACGTTACAGAAAGTCGAGAGATGTGGATTCTTTCCTGCGGAGAAAAAACCCCCTGTTTTCAGGCAATGCAGTATGCAGAATTCACACGTTCTTGGCATCACAGTTCCGTTATTTCGCTCACGCACGTCTAAATCGGCTCTCGCGTTGAACCGCTTTGGAGAGTTTGCAGTTGCCGGTCGAGAAATCGCGGTTCTCCCCGAATGCCGCTGTGTGCCTTCAGCAGCGGTCTCGTCTCTCTCGCATGCCGAGAAAGAGCGACTTCAGCCGGATGCTTTTCTCGGACGAGCGGCTTCTTCTGCGCACATCGCAAAGGAGCGGTTCTTGTCTTCTCCTTGTGTCCATGCATTCTGCACTACGCTTCTCTCTCATTCTTATGCCTTTCCGTTTATTCCTAGGGACATTTCGTTTTTCTCTGTTTTTCCGATGCTACACTTCAGCATTCTGTGAAGAACAGAGTGGAAGGGAAAAGCCCCTCTAATAAGGCAGCTAGAAGTTCCAGGAGCGACACACGTTGTGCTTTCAGAGAGGACGTTACAGAAAGTCGAGAGATGTGGATTCTTTCCTGCGGAGAAAAAAACCCCTGTTTTCAGGAAATGCAGTATTCTGAAATCGCACGTTCTCGGCATAGCAATTTCGCTATTTCGCTCTCGTGGGTGGACGGCGCCACTCTCTGTTAACCGCTTCGGAGAGTTTGCAGTTGCTGGCCGAGAAATCGCACTTCTCCCCGAATGCCGCTGTGTGCCTTCAGCAGCGGTCTCGTCTCTCTCGCATGCCGAGAAAGAGCGACTTCAGCCGGCTGCTTTTCTCGGACGAGCGGCTTCTTCTGCGCACATCGCAAAGGAGCGGTTCTTGTCTTCTCCTTGTGTCCATGCATTCTGCACTACGCTTCTCTCTCATTCTTATGCCTTTCCGTTTATTCCTAGGGACATTTCGTTTTTCTCTGTTTTTCCGATGCTACACTTCAGCATTCTGTGAAGAACAGAGTGGAAGGGAAAAGCCCCTCTAATAAGGCAGCTAGAAGTTCCAGGAGCGACACACGTTGTGCTTTCAGAGAGGACGTTACAGAAAGTCGAGAGATGTGGATTCTTTCCTGCGGAGAAAAAACCCCCTGTTTTCAGGAAATGCAGTATTCTGAAATCGCACGTTCTCGGCATAGCAATTTCGCTATTTCGCTCTCGTGGGTGGACGGCGCCACTCTCTGTTAACCGCTTCGGAGAGTTTGCAGTTGCTGGTCGAGAAATCGCGGTTCTCCCCGAATGCCGCTGTGTGCCTTCAGCAGCGGTCTCGTCTCTCTCGCATGCCGAGAAAGAGCGACTTCAGCCGGATGCTTTTCTCGGACGAGCGGCTTCTTCTGCGCACATCGCAAAGGAGCGGTTCTTGTCTTCTCCTTGTGTCCATGCATTCTGCACTACGCTTCTCTCTCATTCTTATGCCTTTCCGTTTATTCCTAGGGACATTTCGTTTTTCTCTGTTTTTCCGATGCTACACTTCAGCATTCTGTGAAGAACAGAGTGGAAGGGAAAAGCCCCTCTAATAAGGCAGCTAGAAGTTCCAGGAGCGACACACGTTGTGCTTTCAGAGAGGACGTTACAGAAAGTCGAGAGATGTGGATTCTTTCCTGCGGAGAAAAAACCCCCTGTTTTCAGGCAATGCAGTATGCAGAATTCACACGTTCTTGGCATCACAGTTCCGTTATTTCGCTCACGCACGTCTAAATCGGCTCTCGCGTTGAACCGCTTCGGAGAGTTTGCAGTTGCTGGCCGAGAAATCGCGGTTCTCCCCGAATGCCGGTGTGTGCCTTCAGCAGCGGTCTCGTCTCTCTCGCATGCCGAGAAAGAGCGACTTCAGCCGGATGCTTTTCTCGGACGAGCGGCTTCTTCTGCGCACATCGCAAAGGAGCGGTTCTTGTCTTCTCCTTGTGTCCATGCATTCTGCACTACGCTTCTCTCTCATTCTTATGCCTTTCCGTTTATTCCTAGGGACATTTCGTTTTTCTCTGTTTTTCCGATGCTACACTTCAGCATTCTGTGAAGAACAGAGTGGAAGGGAAAAGCCCCTCTAATAAGGCAGCTAGAAGTTCCAGGAGCGACACACGTTGTGCTTTCAGAGAGGACGTTACAGAAAGTCGAGAGATGTGGATTCTTTCCTGCGGAGAAAAAACCCCCTGTTTTCAGGAAATGCAGTATTCTGAAATCGCACGTTCTCGGCATAGCAATTTCGCTATTTCGCTCTCGTGGGTGGACGGCGCCACTCTCTGTTAACCGCTTCGGAGAGTTTGCAGTTGCTGGCCGAGAAATCGCGGTTCTCCCCGAATACCGCTGTGTGCCTTCAGCAGCGGTCTCGTCTCTCTCGCATGCCGAGAAAGAGCAACTTCAGCCGGATGCTTTTCTCGGACGAGCGGCTTCTTCTGCGCACTTCGCAAAGAAGCGGTTCTTGTCTTCTCCTTGTGTCCATGCATTCTGCACTACGCTTCTCTCTCATTCTTATGCCTTTCCGTTTATTCCTAGGGACATTTCGTTTTTCTCTGTTTTTCCGATGCTACACTTCAGCATTCTGTGACGAACAGAGTGGAAGGGAAAAGCCCCTCTAATAAGGCAGCTAGAAGTTCCAGGAGCGACACACGTTGTGCTTTCAGAGAGGACGTTACAGAAAGTCGAGAGATGTGGATTCTTTCCTGCGGAGAAAAAACCCCGTTTTCAGGCAATGCAGTATGCAGAATTCACACGTTCTTGGCATCACAGTTCCGTTATTTCGCTCACGCACGTCTAAATCGGCTCTCGCGTTGAACCGCTTCGGAGAGTTTGCAGTTGCTGGCCGAGAAATCGCGGTTCTCCCCGAATGCCGCTGTGTGCCTTCAGCAGCATTCTCGTCTCTCTCGCATGCCGAGAAAGAGCGACTTCAGCCGGATGCTTTTCTCGGACGAGCGGCTTCTTCTGCGCACATCGCAAAGGAGCGGTTCTTGTCTTCTCCTTGTGTCCATGCATTCTGCACTACGCTTCTCTCTCATTCTTATGCCTTTCCGTTTATTCCTAGGGACATTTCGTTTTTCTCTGTTTTTCCGATGCTACACTTCAGCATTCTGTGACGAACAGAGTGGAAGGGAAAAGCCCCTCTAATAAGGCAGCTAGAAGTTCCAGGAGCGACACACGTTGTGCTTTCAGAGAGGACGTTACAGAAAGTCGAGAGATGTGGATTCTTTCCTGCGGAGAAAAAACCCCGTTTTCAGGCAATGCAGTATGCAGAATTCACACGTTCTTGGCATCACAGTTCCGTTATTTCGCTCACGCACGTCTAAATCGGCTCTCTCTCTGTTAACCGCTTCGGAGAGTTTGCAGTTGCTGGCCGAGAAATCGCACTTCTCCCCGAATGCCGCTGTGTGCCTTCAGCAGCGGTCTCGTCTCTCTCGCATGCCGAGAAAGAGCGACTTCAGCCGGATGCTTTTCTCGGACGAGCGGCTTCTTCTGCGCACATCGCAAAGGAGCGGTTCTTGTCTTCTCCTTGTGTCCATGCATTCTGCACTACGCTTCTCTCTCATTCTTATGCCTTTCCGTTTATTCCTAGGGACATTTCGTTTTTCTCTGTTTTTCCGATGCTACACTTCAGCATTCTGTGAAGAACAGAGTGGAAGGGAAAAGCCCCACTAATAAGGCAGCTAGAAGTTCCAAGAGCTACACACGTTGTGCTTTCAGAGATGACGTTACAGAAAGTCGAGAGATGTGGATTCTTTCCTGCGGAGAAAAAACCCCCTGTTTTCAGGAAATGCAGTATTCTGAAATCGCACGTTCTCGGCATAGCAATTTCGCTATTTCGCTCTCGTGGGTGGATGGCGCCACTCTCTGTTAACCGCTTCGGAGAGTTTGCAGTTGCTGGCCGAGAAATCGCGGTTCTCCCCGAATGCCGCTGTGTGCCTTCAGCAGCGGTCTCGTCTCTCTCGCATGCCGAGAAAGAGCGACTTCAGCCGGATGCTTTTCTCGGACGAGCGGCTTCTTCTGCGCACATCGCAAAGGAGCGGTTCTTGTCTTCTCCTTGTGTCCATGCATTCTGCACTACGCTTCTCTCTCATTCTTATGCCTTTCCGTTTATTCCTAGGGACATTTCGTTTTTCTCTGTTTTTCCGATGCTACACTTCAGCATTCTGTGAAGAACAGAGTGGAAGGGAAAAGCCCCTCTAATAAGGCAGCTAGAAGTTCCAGGAGCGACACACGTTGTGCTTTCAGAGAGGACGTTACAGAAAGTCGAGAGATGTGGATTCTTTCCTGCGGAGAAAAAACCCCCTGTTTTCAGGCAATGCAGTATGCAGAATTCACACGTTCTTGGCATCACAGTTCCGTTATTTCGCTCACGCACGTCTAAATCGGCTCTCGCGTTGAACCGCTTTGGAGAGTTTGCAGTTGCTGGTCGAGAAATCGCGGTTCTCCCCGAATGCCGCTGTGTGCCTTCAGCAGCGGTCTCGTCTCTCTCGCATGCCGAGAAAGAGCGACTTCAGCCGGATGCTTTTCTCGGACGAGCGGCTTCTTCTGCGCACATCGCAAAGGAGCGGTTCTTGTCTTCTCCTTGTGTCCATGCATTCTGCACTACGCTTCTCTCTCATTCTTATGCCTTTCCGTTTATTCCTAGGGACATTTCGTTTTTCTCTGTTTTTCCGATGCTACACTTCAGCATTCTGTGAAGAACAGAGTGGAAGGGAAAAGCCCCTCTAATAAGGCAGCTAGAAGTTCCAGGAGCGACACACGTTGTGCTTTCAGAGAGGACGTTACAGAAAGTCGAGAGATGTGGATTCTTTCCTGCGGAGAAAAAACCCCCTGTTTTCAGGAAATGCAGTATTCTGAAATCGCACGTTCTCGGCATAGCAATTTCGCTATTTCGCTCTCGTGGGTGGACGGCGCCACTCTCTGTTAACCGCTTCGGAGAGTTTGCAGTTGCTGGCCGAGAAATCGCACTTCTCCCCGAATGCCGCTGTGTGCCTTCAGCAGCGGTCTCGTCTCTCTCGCATGCCGAGAAAGAGCGACTTCAGCCGGATGCTTTTCTCGGACGAGCGGCTTCTTCTGCGCACATCGCAAAGGAGCGGTTCTTGTCTTCTCCTTGTGTCCATGCATTCTGCACTACGCTTCTCTCTCATTCTTATGCCTTTCCGTTTATTCCTAGGGACATTTCGTTTTTCTCTGTTTTTCCGATGCTACACTTCAGCATTCTGTGAAGAACAGAGTGGAAGGGAAAAGCCCCTCTAATAAGGCAGCTAGAAGTTCCAGGAGCGACACACGTTGTGCTTTCAGAGAGGACGTTACAGAAAGTCGAGAGATGTGGATTCTTTCCTGCGGAGAAAAAACCCCCTGTTTTCAGGAAATGCAGTATTCTGAAATCGCACGTTCTCGGCATAGCAATTTCGCTATTTCGCTCTCGTGGGTGGACGGCGCCACTCTCTGTTAACCGCTTCGGAGAGTTTGCAGTTGCTGGCCGAGAAATCGCACTTCTCCCCGAATGCCGCTGTGTGCCTTCAGCAGCGGTCTCGTCTCTCTCGCATGCCGAGAAAGAGCGACTTCAGCCGGATGCTTTTCTCGGACGAGCGGCTTCTTCTGCGCACATCGCAAAGGAGCGGTTCTTGTCTTCTCCTTGTGTCCATGCATTCTGCACTACGCTTCTCTCTCATTCTTATGCCTTTCCGTTTATTCCTAGGGACATTTCGTTTTTCTCTGTTTTTCCGATGCTACACTTCAGCATTCTGTGACGAACAGAGTGGAAGGGAAAAGCCCCTCTAATAAGGCAGCTAGAAGTTCCAGGAGCGACACACGTTGTGCTTTCAGAGAGGACGTTACAGAAAGTCGAGAGATGTGGATTCTTTCCTGCGGAGAAAAAACCCCCTGTTTTCAGGCAATGCAGTATGCAGAATTCACACGTTCTTGGCATCACAGTTCCGTTATTTCGCTCACGCACGTCTAAATCGGCTCTCGCGTTGAACCGCTTCGGAGAGTTTGCAGTTGCTGGTCGAGAAATCGCGGTTCTCCCCGAATGCCGCTGTGTGCCTTCAGCAGCGGTCTCGTCTCTCTCGCATGCCGAGAAAGAGCGACTTCAGCCGGATGCTTTTCTCGGACGAGCGGCTTCTTCTGCGCACATCGCAAAGGAGCGGTTCTTGTCTTCTCCTTGTGTCCATGCATTCTGCACTACGCTTCTCTCTCATTCTTATGCCTTTCCGTTTATTCCTAGGGACATTTCGTTTTTCTCTGTTTTTCCGATGCTACACTTCAGCATTCTGTGAAGAACAGAGTGGAAGGGAAAAGCCCCTCTAATAAGGCAGCTAGAAGTTCCAGGAGCGACACACGTTGTGCTTTCAGAGAGGACGTTACAGAAAGTCGAGAGATGTGGATTCTTTCCTGCGGAGAAAAAACCCCCTGTTTTCAGGAAATGCAGTATTCTGAAATCGCACGTTCTCGGCATAGCAATTTCGCTATTTCGCTCTCGTGGGTGGACGGCGCCACTCTCTGTTAACCGCTTCGGAGAGTTTGCAGTTGCTGGTCGAGAAATCGCGGTTCTCCCCGAATGCCGCTGTGTGCCTTCAGCAGCGGTCTCGTCTCTCTCGCATGCCGAGAAAGAGCGACTTCAGCCGGATGCTTTTCTCGGACGAGCGGCTTCTTCTGCGCACATCGCAAAGGAGCGGTTCTTGTCTTCTCCTTGTGTCCATGCATTCTGCACTACGCTTCTCTCTCATTCTTATGCCTTTCCGTTTATTCCTAGGGACATTTCGTTTTTCTCTGTTTTTCCGATGCTACACTTCAGCATTCTGTGAAGAACAGAGTGGAAGGGAAAAGCCCCTCTAATAAGGCAGCTAGAAGTTCCAGGAGCGACACACGTTGTGCTTTCAGAGAGGACGTTACAGAAAGTCGAGAGATGTGGATTCTTTCCTGCGGAGAAAAAACCCCCTGTTTTCAGGAAATGCAGTATTCTGAAATCGCACGTTCTCGGCATAGCAATTTCGCTATTTCGCTCTCGTGGGTGGACGGCGCCACTCTCTGTTAACCGCTTCGGAGAGTTTGCAGTTGCTGGCCGAGAAATCGCACTTCTCCCCGAATGCCGCTGTGTGCCTTCAGCAGCGGTCTCGTCTCTCTCGCATGCCGAGAAAGAGCGACTTCAGCCGGCTGCTTTTCTCGGACGAGCGGCTTCTTCTGCGCACATCGCAAAGGAGCGGTTCTTGTCTTCTCCTTGTGTCCATGCATTCTGCACTACGCTTCTCTCTCATTCTTATGCCTTTCCGTTTATTCCTAGGGACATTTCGTTTTTCTCTGTTTTTCCGATGCTACACTTCAGCATTCTGTGAAGAACAGAGTGGAAAGGAAAAGCCCCTCTAATAAGGCAGCTAGAAGTTCCAGGAGCGACACACGTTGTGCTTTCAGAGAGGACGTTACAGAAAGTCGAGAGATGTGGATTCTTTCCTGCGGAGAAAAAACCCCCTGTTTTCAGGAAATGCAGTATTCTGAAATCGCACGTTCTCGGCATAGCAATTTCGCTATTTCGCTCTCGTGGGTGGACGGCGCCACTCTCTGTTAACCGCTTCGGAGAGTTTGCAGTTGCTGGCCGAGAAATCGCACTTCTCCCCGAATGCCGCTGTGTGCCTTCAGCAGCGGTCTCGTCTCTCTCGCATGCCGAGAAAGAGCGACTTCAGCCGGCTGCTTTTCTCGGACGAGCGGCTTCTTCTGCGCACATCGCAAAGGAGCGGTTCTTGTCTTCTCCTTGTGTCCATGCATTCTGCACTACGCTTCTCTCTCATTCTTATGCCTTTCCGTTTATTCCTAGGGACATTTCGTTTTTCTCTGTTTTTCCGATGCTACACTTCAGCATTCTGTGAAGAACAGAGTGGAAGGGAAAAGCCCCTCTAATAAGGCAGCTAGAAGTTCCAGGAGCGACACACGTTGTGCTTTCAGAGAGGACGTTACAGAAAGTCGAGAGATGTGGATTCTTTCCTGCGGAGAAAAAACCCCCTGTTTTCAGGAAATGCAGTATTCTGAAATCGCACGTTCTCGGCATAGCAATTTCGCTATTTCGCTCTCGTGGGTGGACGGCGCCACTCTCTGTTAACCGCTTCGGAGAGTTTGCAGTTGCTGGTCGAGAAATCGCACTTCTCCCCGAATGCCGCTGTGTGCCTTCAGCAGCGGTCTCGTCTCTCTCGCATGCCGAGAAAGAGCGACTTCAGCCGGATGCTTTTCTCGGACGAGCGGCTTCTTCTGCGCACATCGCAAAGGAGCGGTTCTTGTCTTCTCCTTGTGTCCATGCATTCTGCACTACGCTTCTCTCTCATTCTTATGCCTTTCCGTTTATTCCTAGGGACATTTCGTTTTTCTCTGTTTTTCCGATGCTACACTTCAGCATTCTGTGAAGAACAGAGTGGAAGGGAAAAGCCCCTCTAATAAGGCAGCTAGAAGTTCCAGGAGCGACACACGTTGTGCTTTCAGAGAGGACGTTACAGAAAGTCGAGAGATGTGGATTCTTTCCTGCGGAGAAAAAACCCCCTGTTTTCAGGCAATGCAGTATGCAGAATTCACACGTTCTTGGCATCACAGTTCCGTTATTTCGCTCACGCACGTCTAAATCGGCTCTCGCGTTGAACCGCTTCGGAGAGTTTGCAGTTGCTGGCCGAGAAATCGCGGTTCTCCCCGAATGCCGCTGTGTGCCTTCAGCAGCGGTCTCGTCTCTCTCGCATGCCGAGAAAGAGCGACTTCAGCCGGATGCTTTTCTCGGACGAGCGGCTTCTTCTGCGCACATCGCAAAGGAGCGGTTCTTGTCTTCTCCTTGTGTCCATGCATTCTGCACTACGCTTCTCTCTCATTCTTATGCCTTTCCGTTTATTCCTAGGGACATTTCGTTTTTCTCTGTTTTTCCGATGCTACACTTCAGCATTCTGTGAAGAACAGAGTGGAAGGGAAAAGCCCCTCTAATAAGGCAGCTAGAAGTTCCAGGAGCGACACACGTTGTGCTTTCAGAGAGGACGTTACAGAAAGTCGAGAGATGTGGATTCTTTCCTGCGGAGAAAAAACCCCCTGTTTTCAGGAAATGCAGTATTCTGAAATCGCACGTTCTCGGCATAGCAATTTCGCTATTTCGCTCTCGTGGGTGGACGGCGCCACTCTCTGTTAACCGCTTCGGAGAGTTTGCAGTTGCTGGTCGAGAAATCGCACTTCTCCCCGAATGCCGCTGTGTGCCTTCAGCAGCGGTCTCGTCTCTCTCGCATGCCGAGAAAGAGCGACTTCAGCCGGCTGCTTTTCTCGGACGAGCGGCTTCTTCTGCGCACATCGCAAAGGAGCGGTTCTTGTCTTCTCCTTGTGTCCATGCATTCTGCACTACGCTTCTCTCTCATTCTTATGCCTTTCCGTTTATTCCTAGGGACATTTCGTTTTTCTCTGTTTTTCCGATGCTACACTTCAGCATTCTGTGAAGAACAGAGTGGAAGGGAAAAGCCCCTCTAATAAGGCAGCTAGAAGTTCCAGGAGCGACACACGTTGTGCTTTCAGAGAGGACGTTACAGAAAGTCGAGAGATGTGGATTCTTTCCTGCGGAGAAAAAAACCCCTGTTTTCAGGAAATGCAGTATTCTGAAATCGCACGTTCTCGGCATAGCAATTTCGCTATTTCGCTCTCGTGGGTGGACGGCGCCACTCTCTGTTAACCACTTCGGAGAGTTTGCAGTTGCTGGTCGAGAAATCGCGGTTCTCCCCGAATGCCGCTGTGTGCCTTCAGCAGCGGTCTCGTCTCTCTCGCATGCCGAGAAAGAGCGACTTCAGCCGGCTGCTTTTCTCGGACGAGCGGCTTCTTCTGCGCACATCGCAAAGGAGCGGTTCTTGTCTTCTCCTTGTGTCCATGCATTCTGCACTACGCTTCTCTCTCATTCTTATGCCTTTCCGTTTATTCCTAGGGACATTTCGTTTTTCTCTGTTTTTCCGATGCTACACTTCAGCATTCTGTGACGAACAGAGTGGAAGGGAAAAGCCCCTCTAATAAGGCAGCTAGAAGTTCCAGGAGCGACACACGTTGTGCTTTCAGAGAGGACGTTACAGAAAGTCGAGAGATGTGGATTCTTTCCTGCGGAGAAAAAACCCCGTTTTCAGGCAATGCAGTATGCAGAATTCACACGTTCTTGGCATCACAGTTCCGTTATTTCGCTCACGCACGTCTAAATCGGCTCTCGCGTTGAACCGCTTCGGAGAGTTTGCAGTTGCTGGCCGAGAAATCGCGGTTCTCCCCGAATGCCGCTGTGTGCCTTCAGCAGCGGTCTCGTCTCTCTCGCATGCCGAGAAAGAGCGACTTCAGCCGGATGCTTTTCTCGGACGAGCGGCTTCTTCTGCGCACATCGCAAAGGAGCGGTTCTTGTCTTCTCCTTGTGTCCATGCATTCTGCACTACGCTTCTCTCTCATTCTTATGCCTTTCCGTTTATTCCTAGGGACATTTCGTTTTTCTCTGTTTTTCCGATGCTACACTTCAGCATTCTGTGAAGAACAGAGTGGAAGGGAAAAGCCCCTCTAATAAGGCAGCTAGAAGTTCCAGGAGCGACACACGTTGTGCTTTCAGAGAGGACGTTACAGAAAGTCGAGAGATGTGGATTCTTTCCTGCGGAGAAAAAACCCCCTGTTTTCAGGAAATGCAGTATTCTGAAATCGCACGTTCTCGGCATAGCAATTTCGCTATTTCGCTCTCGTGGGTGGACGGCGCCACTCTCTGTTAACCGCTTCGGAGAGTTTGCAGTTGCTGGCCGAGAAATCGCGGTTCTCCCCGAATGCCGCTGTGTGCCTTCAGCAGCGGTCTCGTCTCTCTCGCATGCCGAGAAAGAGCGACTTCAGCCGGCTGCTTTTCTCGGACGAGCGGCTTCTTCTGCGCACATCGCAAAGGAGGGGTTCTTGTCTTCTCCTTGTGTCCATGCATTCTGCACTACGCTTCTCTCTCATTCTTATGCCTTTCCGTTTATTCCTAGGGACATTTCGTTTTTCTCTGTTTTTCCGATGCTACACTTCAGCATTCTGTGAAGAACAGAGTGGAAGGGAAAAGCCCCTCTAATAAGGCAGCTAGAAGTTCCAGGAGCGACACACGTTGTGCTTTCAGAGAGGACGTTACAGAAAGTCGAGAGATGTGGATTCTTTCCTGCGGAGAAAAAACCCCCTGTTTTCAGGCAATGCAGTATGCAGAATTCACACGTTCTTGGCATCACAGTTCCGTTATTTCGCTCACGCACGTCTAAATCGGCTCTCGCGTTGAACCGCTTCGGAGAGTTTGCAGTTGCTGGTCGAGAAATCGCGGTTCTCCCCGAATGCCGCTGTGTGCCTTCAGCAGCGGTCTCGTCTCTCTCGCATGCCGAGAAAGAGCGACTTCAGCCGGATGCTTTTCTCGGACGAGCGGCTTCTTCTGCGCACATCGCAAAGGAGCGGTTCTTGTCTTCTCCTTGTGTCCATGCATTCTGCACTACGCTTCTCTCTCATTCTTATGCCTTTCCGTTTATTCCTAGGGACATTTCGTTTTTCTCTGTTTTTCCGATGCTACACTTCAGCATTCTGTGAAGAACAGAGTGGAAGGGAAAAGCCCCTCTAATAAGGCAGCTAGAAGTTCCAGGAGCGACACACGTTGTGCTTTCAGAGAGGACGTTACAGAAAGTCGAGAGATGTGGATTCTTTCCTGCGGAGAAAAAACCCCCTGTTTTCAGGCAATGCAGTATGCAGAATTCACACGTTCTTGGCATCACAGTTCCGTTATTTCACTCACGCACGTCTAAATCGGCTCTCGCGTTGAACCGCTTCGGAGAGTTTGCAGTTGCTGGTCGAGAAATCGCGGTTCTCCCCGAATGCCGCTGTGTGCCTTCAGCAGCGGTCTCGTCTCTCTCGCATGCCGAGAAAGAGCGACTTCAGCCGGATGCTTTTCTCGGACGAGCGGCTTCTTCTGCGCACATCGCAAAGGAGCGGTTCTTGTCTTCTCCTTGTGTCCATGCATTCTGCACTACGCTTCTCTCTCATTCTTATGCCTTTCCGTTTATTCCTAGGGACATTTCGTTTTTCTCTGTTTTTCCGATGCTACACTTCAGCATTCTGTGAAGAACAGAGTGGAAGGGAAAAGCCCCTCTAATAAGGCAGCTAGAAGTTCCAGGAGCGACACACGTTGTGCTTTCAGAGAGGACGTTACAGAAAGTCGAGAGATGTGGATTCTTTCCTGCGGAGAAAAAACCCCCTGTTTTCAGGAAATGCAGTATTCTGAAATCGCACGTTCTCGGCATAGCAATTTCGCTATTTCGCTCTCGTGGGTGGACGGCGCCACTCTCTGTTAACCGCTTCGGAGAGTTTGCAGTTGCTGGTCGAGAAATTGCGGTTCTCCCCGAATGCCGCTGTGTGCCTTCAGCAGCGGTCTCGTCTCTCTCGCATGCCGAGAAAGAGCGACTTCAGCCGGCTGCTTTTCTCGGACGAGCGGCTTCTTCTGCGCACATCGCAAAGGAGCGGTTCTTGTCTTCTCCTTGTGTCCATGCATTCTGCACTACGCTTCTCTCTCATTCTTATGCCTTTCCGTTTATTCCTAGGGACATTTCGTTTTTCTCTGTTTTTCCGATGCTACACTTCAGCATTCTGTGAAGAACAGAGTGGAAGGGAAAAGCCCCTCTAATAAGGCAGCTAGAAGTTCCAGGAGCGACACACGTTGTGCTTTCAGAGAGGACGTTACAGAAAGTCGAGAGATGTGGATTCTTTCCTGCGGAGAAAAAACCCCCTGTTTTCAGGAAATGCAGTATTCTGAAATCGCACGTTCTCGGCATAGCAATTTCGCTATTTCGCTCTCGTGGGTGGACGGCGCCACTCTCTGTTAACCGCTTCGGAGAGTTTGCAGTTGCTGGCCGAGAAATCGCGGTTCTCCCCGAATGCCGCTGTGTGCCTTCAGCAGCGGTCTCGTCTCTCTCGCATGCCGAGAAAGAGCGACTTCAGCCGGCTGCTTTTCTCGGACGAGCGGCTTCTTCTGCGCACATCGCAAAGGAGCGGTTCTTGTCTTCTCCTTGTGTCCATGCATTCTGCACTACGCTTCTCTCTCATTCTTATGCCTTTCCGTTTATTCCTAGGGACATTTCGTTTTTCTCTGTTTTTCCGATGCTACACTTCAGCATTCTGTGAAGAACAGAGTGGAAGGGAAAAGCCCCTCTAATAAGGCAGCTAGAAGTTCCAGGAGCGACACACGTTGTGCTTTCAGAGAGGACGTTACAGAAAGTCGAGAGATGTGGATTCTTTCCTGCGGAGAAAAAACCCCCTGTTTTCAGGCAATGCAGTATGCAGAATTCACACGTTCTTGGCATCACAGTTCCGTTATTTCGCTCACGCACGTCTAAATCGGCTCTCGCGTTGAACCGCTTTGGAGAGTTTGCAGTTGCTGGTCGAGAAATCGCGGTTCTCCCCGAATGCCGCTGTGTGCCTTCAGCAGCGGTCTCGTCTCTCTCGCATGCCGAGAAAGAGCGACTTCAGCCGGATGCTTTTCTCGGACGAGCGGCTTCTTCTGCGCACATCGCAAAGGAGCGGTTCTTGTCTTCTCCTTGTGTCCATGCATTCTGCACTACGCTTCTCTCTCATTCTTATGCCTTTCCGTTTATTCCTAGGGACATTTCGTTTTTCTCTGTTTTTCCGATGCTACACTTCAGCATTCTGTGAAGAACAGAGTGGAAGGGAAAAGCCCCTCTAATAAGGCAGCTAGAAGTTCCAGGAGCGACACACGTTGTGCTTTCAGAGAGGACGTTACAGAAAGTCGAGAGATGTGGATTCTTTCCTGCGGAGAAAAAACCCCCTGTTTTCAGGAAATGCAGTATTCTGAAATCGCACGTTCTCGGCATAGCAATTTCGCTATTTCGCTCTCGTGGGTGGACGGCGCCACTCTCTGTTAACCGCTTCGGAGAGTTTGCAGTTGCTGGTCGAGAAATCGCACTTCTCCCCGAATGCCGCTGTGTGCCTTCAGCAGCGGTCTCGTCTCTCTCGCATGCCGAGAAAGAGCGACTTCAGCCGGCTGCTTTTCTCGGACGAGCGGCTTCTTCTGCGCACATCGCAAAGGAGCGGTTCTTGTCTTCTCCTTGTGTCCATGCATTCTGCACTACGCTTCTCTCTCATTCTTATGCCTTTCCGTTTATTCCTAGGGACATTTCGTTTTTCTCTGTTTTTCCGATGCTACACTTCAGCATTCTGTGAAGAACAGAGTGGAAGGGAAAAGCCCCTCTAATAAGGCAGCTAGAAGTTCCAGGAGCGACACACGTTGTGCTTTCAGAGAGGACGTTACAGAAAGTCGAGAGATGTGGATTCTTTCCTGCGGAGAAAAAACCCCCTGTTTTCAGGAAATGCAGTATTCTGAAATCGCACGTTCTCGGCATAGCAATTTCGCTATTTCGCTCTCGTGGGTGGACGGCGCCACTCTCTGTTAACCGCTTCGGAGAGTTTGCAGTTGCTGGCCGAGAAATCGCACTTCTCCCCGAATGCCGCTGTGTGCCTTCAGCAGCGGTCTCGTCTCTCTCGCATGCCGAGAAAGAGCGACTTCAGCCGGCTGCTTTTCTCGGACGAGCGGCTTCTTCTGCGCACATCGCAAAGGAGCGGTTCTTGTCTTCTCCTTGTGTCCATGCATTCTGCACTACGCTTCTCTCTCATTCTTATGCCTTTCCGTTTATTCCTAGGGACATTTCGTTTTTCTCTGTTTTTCCGATGCTACACTTCAGCATTCTGTGAAGAACAGAGTGGAAAGGAAAAGCCCCTCTAATAAGGCAGCTAGAAGTTCCAGGAGCGACACACGTTGTGCTTTCAGAGAGGACGTTACAGAAAGTCGAGAGATGTGGATTCTTTCCTGCGGAGAAAAAACCCCCTGTTTTCAGGAAATGCAGTATTCTGAAATCGCACGTTCTCGGCATAGCAATTTCGCTATTTCGCTCTCGTGGGTGGACGGCGCCACTCTCTGTTAACCGCTTCGGAGAGTTTGCAGTTGCTGGCCGAGAAATCGCACTTCTCCCCGAATGCCGCTGTGTGCCTTCAGCAGCGGTCTCGTCTCTCTCGCATGCCGAGAAAGAGCGACTTCAGCCGGCTGCTTTTCTCGGACGAGCGGCTTCTTCTGCGCACATCGCAAAGGAGCGGTTCTTGTCTTCTCCTTGTGTCCATGCATTCTGCACTACGCTTCTCTCTCATTCTTATGCCTTTCCGTTTATTCCTAGGGACATTTCGTTTTTCTCTGTTTTTCCGATGCTACACTTCAGCATTCTGTGAAGAACAGAGTGGAAGGGAAAAGCCCCTCTAATAAGGCAGCTAGAAGTTCCAGGAGCGACACACGTTGTGCTTTCAGAGAGGACGTTACAGAAAGTCGAGAGATGTGGATTCTTTCCTGCGGAGAAAAAACCCCCTGTTTTCAGGCAATGCAGTATGCAGAATTCACACGTTCTTGGCATCACAGTTCCGTTATTTCACTCACGCACGTCTAAATCGGCTCTCGCGTTGAACCACTTCGGAGAGTTTGCAGTTGCTGGTCGAGAAATCGCGGTTCTCCCCGAATGCCGCTGTGTGCCTTCAGCAGCGGTCTCGTCTCTCTCGCATGCCGAGAAAGAGCGACTTCAGCCGGATGCTTTTCTCGGACGAGCGGCTTCTTCTGCGCACATCGCAAAGGAGCGGTTCTTGTCTTCTCCTTGTGTCCATGCATTCTGCACTACGCTTCTCTCTCATTCTTATGCCTTTCCGTTTATTCCTAGAGACATTTCGTTTTTCTCTGTTTTTCCGATGCTACACTTCAGCATTCTGTGAAGAACAGAGTGGAAGGGAAAAGCCCCTCTAATAAGGCAGCTAGAAGTTCCAGGAGCGACACACGTTGTGCTTTCAGAGAGGACGTTACAGAAAGTCGAGAGATGTGGATTCTTTCCTGCGGAGAAAAAACCCCCTGTTTTCAGGAAATGCAGTATTCTGAAATCGCACGTTCTCGGCATAGCAATTTCGCTATTTCGCTCTCGTGGGTGGACGGCGCCACTCTCTGTTAACCGCTTCGGAGAGTTTGCAGTTGCTGGTCGAGAAATCGCGGTTCTCCCCGAATGCCGCTGTGTGCCTTCAGCAGCGGTCTCGTCTCTCTCGCATGCCGAGAAAGAGCGACTTCAGCCGGATGCTTTTCTCGGACGAGCGGCTTCTTCTGCGCACATCGCAAAGGAGCGGTTCTTGTCTTCTCCTTGTGTCCATGCATTCTGCACTACGCTTCTCTCTCATTCTTATGCCTTTCCGTTTATTCCTAGGGACATTTCGTTTTTCTCTGTTTTTCCGATGCTACACTTCAGCATTCTGTGAAGAACAGAGTGGAAGGGAAAAGCCCCTCTAATAAGGCAGCTAGAAGTTCCAGGAGCGACACACGTTGTGCTTTCAGAGAGGACGTTACAGAAAGTCGAGAGATGTGGATTCTTTCCTGCGGAGAAAAAACCCCCTGTTTTCAGGAAATGCATTATTCTGAAATCGCACGTTCTCGGCATAGCAATTTCGCTATTTCGCTCTCGTGGGTGGATGGCGCCCCTCTCTGTTAACCGCTTCGGAGAGTTTGCAGTTGCTGGCCGAGAAATCGCACTTCTCCCCGAATGCCGCTGTGTGCCTTCAGCAGCGGTCTCGTCTCTCTCGCATGCCGAGAAAGAGCGACTTCAGCCGGCTGCTTTTCTCGGACGAGCGGCTTCTTCTGCGCACATCGCAAAGGAGCGGTTCTTGTCTTCTCCTTGTGTCCATGCATTCTGCACTACGCTTCTCTCTCATTCTTATGCCTTTCCGTTTATTCCTAGGGACATTTCGTTTTTCTCTGTTTTTCCGATGCTACACTTCAGCATTCTGTGAAGAACAGAGTGGAAGGGAAAAGCCCCTCTAATAAGGCAGCTAGAAGTTCCAGGAGCGACACACGTTGTGCTTTCAGAGAGGACGTTACAGAAAGTCGAGAGATGTGGATTCTTTCCTGCGGAGAAAAAACCCCCTGTTTTCAGGAAATGCAGTATTCTGAAATCGCACGTTCTCGGCATAGCAATTTCGCTATTTCGCTCTCGTGGGTGGACGGCGCCACTCTCTGTTAACCGCTTCGGAGAGTTTGCAGTTGCTGGCCGAGAAATCGCACTTCTCCCCGAATGCCGCTGTGTGCCTTCAGCAGCGGTCTCGTCTCTCTCGCATGCCGAGAAAGAGCGACTTCAGCCGGATGCTTTTCTCGGACGAGCGGCTTCTTCTGCGCACATCGCAAAGGAGCGGTTCTTGTCTTCTCCTTGTGTCCATGCATTCTGCACTACGCTTCTCTCTCATTCTTATGCCTTTCCGTTTATTCCTAGGGACATTTCGTTTTTCTCTGTTTTTCCGATGCTACACTTCAGCATTCTGTGAAGAACAGAGTGGAAGGGAAAAGCCCCTCTAATAAGGCAGCTAGAAGTTCCAGGAGCGACACACGTTGTGCTTTCAGAGAGGACGTTACAGAAAGTCGAGAGATGTGGATTCTTTCCTGCGGAGAAAAAACCCCCTGTTTTCAGGAAATGCAGTATTCTGAAATCGCACGTTCTCGGCATAGCAATTTCGCTATTTCGCTCTCGTGGGTGGACGGCGCCACTCTCTGTTAACCGCTTCGGAGAGTTTGCAGTTGCTGGCCGAGAAATCGCGGTTCTCCCCGAATGCCGCTGTGTGCCTTCAGCAGCGGTCTCGTCTCTCTCGCATGCCGAGAAAGAGCGACTTCAGCCGGATGCTTTTCTCGGACGAGCGGCTTCTTCTGCGCACATCGCAAAGGAGCGGTTCTTGTCTTCTCCTTGTGTCCATGCATTCTGCACTACGCTTCTCTCTCATTCTTATGCCTTTCCGTTTATTCCTAGGGACATTTCGTTTTTCTCTGTTTTTCCGATGCTACACTTCAGCATTCTGTGAAGAACAGAGTGGAAGGGAAAAGCCCCTCTAATAAGGCAGCTAGAAGTTCCAGGAGCGACACACGTTGTGCTTTCAGAGAGGACGTTACAGAAAGTCGAGAGATGTGGATTCTTTCCTGCGGAGAAAAAACCCCCTGTTTTCAGGAAATGCAGTATGCAGAATTCACACGTTCTTTGCATCACAGTTCCGTTATTTCGCTCACGCACGTCTAAATCGGCTCACGCGTTGAACCGCTTCGGAGAGTTTGCAGTTGCTGGTCGAGAAATCGCGGTTCTCCCCGAATGCCGCTGTGTGCCTTCAGCAGCGGTCTCGTCTCTCTCGCATGCCGAGAAAGAGCGACTTCAGCCGGATGCTTTTCTCGGACGAGCGGCTTCTTCTGCGCACATCGCAAAGGAGCGGTTCTTGTCTTCTCCTTGTGTCCATGCATTCTGCACTACGCTTCTCTCTCATTCTTATGCCTTTCCGTTTATTCCTAGGGACATTTCGTTTTTCTCTGTTTTTCCGATGCTACACTTCAGCATTCTGTGAAGAACAGAGTGGAAGGGAAAAGCCCCTCTAATAAGGCAGCTAGAAGTTCCAGGAGCGACACACGTTGTGCTTTCAGAGAGGACGTTACAGAAAGTCGAGAGATGTGGATTCTTTCCTGCGGAGAAAAAAACCCCTGTTTTCAGGAAATGCAGTATTCTGAAATCGCACGTTCTCGGCATAGCAATTTCGCTATTTCGCTCTCGTGGGTGGACGGCGCCACTCTCTGTTAACCGCTTCGGAGAGTTTGCAGTTGCTGGTCGAGAAATCGCGGTTCTCCCCGAATGCCGCTGTGTGCCTTCAGCAGCGGTCTCGTCTCTCTCGCATGCCGAGAAAGAGCGACTTCAGCCGGCTGCTTTTCTCGGACGAGCGGCTTCTTCTGCGCACATCGCAAAGGAGGGGTTCTTGTCTTCTCCTTGTGTCCATGCATTCTGCACTACGCTTCTCTCTCATTCTTATGCCTTTCCGTTTATTCCTAGGGACATTTCGTTTTTCTCTGTTTTTCCGATGCTACACTTCAGCATTCAGTGAAGAACAGAGTGGAAGGGAAAAGCCCCTCTAATAAGGCAGCTAGAAGTTCCAGGAGCGACACACGTTGTGCTTTCAGAGAGGACGTTACAGAAAGTCGAGAGATGTGGATTCTTTCCGGCGGAGAAAAAACCCCCTGTTTTCAGGAAATGCAGTATTCTGAAATCGCACGTTCTCGGCATAGCAATTTCGCTATTTCGCTCTCGTGGGTGGACGGCGCCACTCTCTGTTAACCGCTTCGGAGAGTTTGCAGTTGCTGGCCGAGAAATCGCACTTCTCCCCGAATGCCGCTGTGTGCCTTCAGCAGCGGTCTCGTCTCTCTCGCATGCCGAGAAAGAGCGACTTCAGCCGGCTGCTTTTCTCGGACGAGCGGCTTCTTCTGCGCACATCGCAAAGGAGCGGTTCTTGTCTTCTCCTTGTGTCCATGCATTCTGCACTACGCTTCTCTCTCATTCTTATGCCTTTCCGTTTATTCCTAGGGACATTTCGTTTTTCTCTGTTTTTCCGATGCTACACTTCAGCATTCTGTGAAGAACAGAGTGGAAGGGAAAAGCCCCTCTAATAAGGCAGCTAGAAGTTCCAGGAGCGACACACGTTGTGCTTTCAGAGAGGACGTTACAGAAAGTCGAGGGATGTGGATTCTTTCCTGCGGAGAAAAAACCCCCTGTTTTCAGGAAATGCAGTATTCTGAAATCGCACGTTCTCGGCATAGCAATTTCGCTATTTCGCTCTCGTGGGTGGACGGCGCCACTCTCTGTTAACCGCTTCGGAGAGTTTGCAGTTGCTGGCCGAGAAATCGCGGTTCTCCCCGAATGCCGCTGTGTGCCTTCAGCAGCGGTCTCGTCTCTCTCGCATGCCGAGAAAGAGCGACTTCAGCCGGATGCTTTTCTCGGACGAGCGGCTTCTTCTGCGCACATCGCAAAGGAGCGGTTCTTGTCTTCACTTGTGTCCATGCATTCTGCACTACGCTTCTCTCTCATTCTTATGCCTTTCCGTTTATTCCTAGGGACATTTCGTTTTTCTCTGTTTTTCCGATGCTACACTTCAGCATTCTGTGAAGAACAGAGTGGAAGGGAAAAGCCCCTCTAATAAGGCAGCTAGAAGTTCCAGGAGCGACACACGTTGTGCTTTCAGAGAGGACGTTACAGAAAGTCGAGAGATGTGGATTCTTTCCTGCGGAGAAAAAACCCCCTGTTTTCAGGAAATGCAGTATTCTGAAATCGCACGTTCTCGGCATAGCAATTTCGCTATTTCGCTCTCGTGGGTGGACGGCGCCACTCTCTGTTAACCGCTTCGGAGAGTTTGCAGTTGCTGGTCGAGAAATCGCGGTTCTCCCCGAATGCCGCTGTGTGCCTTCAGCAGCGGTCTCGTCTCTCTCGCATGCCGAGAAAGAGCGACTTCAGCCGGCTGCTTTTCTCGGACGAGCGGCTTCTTCTGCGCACATCGCAAAGGAGCGGTTCTTGTCTTCTCCTTGTGTCCATGCATTCTGCACTACGCTTCTCTCTCATTCTTATGCCTTTCCGTTTATTCCTAGGGACATTTCGTTTTTCTCTGTTTTTCCGATGCTACACTTCAGCATTCTGTGAAGAACAGAGTGGAAGGGAAAAGCCCCTCTAATAAGGCAGCTAGAAGTTCCAGGAGCGACACACGTTGTGCTTTCAGAGAGGACGTTACAGAAAGTCGAGAGATGTGGATTCTTTCCTGCGGAGAAAAAACCCCCTGTTTTCAGGCAATGCAGTATGCAGAATTCACACGTTCTTTGCATCACAGTTCCGTTATTTCGCTCACGCACGTCTAAATCGGCTCACGCGTTGAACCGCTTCGGAGAGTTTGCAGTTGCTGGTCGAGAAATCGCGGTTCTCCCCGAATGCCGCTGTGTGCCTTCAGCAGCGGTCTCGTCTCTCTCGCATGCCGAGAAAGAGCGACTTCAGCCGGATGCTTTTCTCGGACGAGCGGCTTCTTCTGCGCACATCGCAAAGGAGCGGTTCTTGTCTTCTCCTTGTGTCCATGCATTCTGCACTACGCTTCTCTCTCATTCTTATGCCTTTCCGTTTATTCCTAGGGACATTTCGTTTTTCTCTGTTTTTCCGATGCTACACTTCAGCATTCTGTGAAGAACAGAGTGGAAGGGAAAAGCCCCTCTAATAAGGCAGCTAGAAGTTCCAGGAGCGACACACGTTGTGCTTTCAGAGAGGACGTTACAGAAAGTCGAGAGATGTGGATTCTTTCCTGCGGAGAAAAAACCCCCTGTTTTCAGGAAATGCAGTATTCTGAAATCGCACGTTCTCGGCATAGCAATTTCGCTATTTCGCTCTCGTGGGTGGACGGCGCCACTCTCTGTTAACCGCTTCGGAGAGTTTGCAGTTGCTGGTCGAGAAATCGCGGTTCTCCCCGAATGCCGCTGTGTGCCTTCAGCAGCGGTCTCGTCTCTCTCGCATGCCGAGAAAGAGCGACTTCAGCCGGCTGCTTTTCTCGGACGAGCGGCTTCTTCTGCGCACATCGCAAAGGAGCGGTTCTTGTCTTCTCCTTGTGTCCATGCATTCTGCACTACGCTTCTCTCTCATTCTTATGCCTTTCCGTTTATTCCTAGGGACATTTCGTTTTTCTCTGTTTTTCCGATGCTACACTTCAGCATTCTGTGAAGAACAGAGTGGAAGGGAAAAGCCCCTCTAATAAGGCAGCTAGAAGTTCCAGGAGCGACACACGTTGTGCTTTCAGAGAGGACGTTACAGAAAGTCGAGGGATGTGGATTCTTTCCTGCGGAGAAAAAACCCCCTGTTTTCAGGAAATGCAGTATTCTGAAATCGCACGTTCTCGGCATAGCAATTTCGCTATTTCGCTCTCGTGGGTGGACGGCGCCACTCTCTGTTAACCGCTTCGGAGAGTTTGCAGTTGCTGGCCGAGAAATCGCGGTTCTCCCCGAATGCCGCTGTGTGCCTTCAGCAGCGGTCTCGTCTCTCTCGCATGCCGAGAAAGAGCGACTTCAGCCGGATGCTTTTCTCGGACGAGCGGCTTCTTCTGCGCACATCGCAAAGGAGCGGTTCTTGTCTTCACTTGTGTCCATGCATTCTGCACTACGCTTCTCTCTCATTCTTATGCCTTTCCGTTTATTCCTAGGGACATTTCGTTTTTCTCTGTTTTTCCGATGCTACACTTCAGCATTCTGTGAAGAACAGAGTGGAAGGGAAAAGCCCCTCTAATAAGGCAGCTAGAAGTTCCAGGAGCGACACACGTTGTGCTTTCAGAGAGGACGTTACAGAAAGTCGAGAGATGTGGATTCTTTCCTGCGGAGAAAAAACCCCCTGTTTTCAGGAAATGCAGTATTCTGAAATCGCACGTTCTCGGCATAGCAATTTCGCTATTTCGCTCTCGTGGGTGGACGGCGCCACTCTCTGTTAACCGCTTCGGAGAGTTTGCAGTTGCTGGTCGAGAAATCGCGGTTCTCCCCGAATGCCGCTGTGTGCCTTCAGCAGCGGTCTCGTCTCTCTCGCATGCCGAGAAAGAGCGACTTCAGCCGGCTGCTTTTCTCGGACGAGCGGCTTCTTCTGCGCACATCGCAAAGGAGCGGTTCTTGTCTTCTCCTTGTGTCCATGCATTCTGCACTACGCTTCTCTCTCATTCTTATGCCTTTCCGTTTATTCCTAGGGACATTTCGTTTTTCTCTGTTTTTCCGATGCTACACTTCAGCATTCTGTGAAGAACAGAGTGGAAGGGAAAAGCCCCTCTAATAAGGCAGCTAGAAGTTCCAGGAGCGACACACGTTGTGCTTTCAGAGAGGACGTTACAGAAAGTCGAGAGATGTGGATTCTTTCCTGCGGAGAAAAAACCCCCTGTTTTCAGGCAATGCAGTATGCAGAATTCACACGTTCTTTGCATCACAGTTCCGTTATTTCGCTCACGCACGTCTAAATCGGCTCACGCGTTGAACCGCTTCGGAGAGTTTGCAGTTGCTGGTCGAGAAATCGCGGTTCTCCCCGAATGCCGCTGTGTGCCTTCAGCAGCGGTCTCGTCTCTCTCGCATGCCGAGAAAGAGCGACTTCAGCCGGATGCTTTTCTCGGACGAGCGGCTTCTTCTGCGCACATCGCAAAGGAGCGGTTCTTGTCTTCTCCTTGTGTCCATGCATTCTGCACTACGCTTCTCTCTCATTCTTATGCCTTTCCGTTTATTCCTAGGGACATTTCGTTTTTCTCTGTTTTTCCGATGCTACACTTCAGCATTCTGTGAAGAACAGAGTGGAAGGGAAAAGCCCCTCTAATAAGGCAGCTAGAAGTTCCAGGAGCGACACACGTTGTGCTTTCAGAGAGGACGTTACAGAAAGTCGAGAGATGTGGATTCTTTCCTGCGGAGAAAAAACCCCCTGTTTTCAGGAAATGCAGTATTCTGAAATCGCACGTTCTCGGCATAGCAATTTCGCTATTTCGCTCTCGTGGGTGGACGGCGCCACTCTCTGTTAACCGCTTCGGAGAGTTTGCAGTTGCTGGTCGAGAAATCGCGGTTCTCCCCGAATGCCGCTGTGTGCCTTCAGCAGCGGTCTCGTCTCTCTCGCATGCCGAGAAAGAGCGACTTCAGCCGGCTGCTTTTCTCGGACGAGCGGCTTCTTCTGCGCACATCGCAAAGGAGGGGTTCTTGTCTTCTCCTTGTGTCCATGCATTCTGCACTACGCTTCTCTCTCATTCTTATGCCTTTCCGTTTATTCCTAGGGACATTTCGTTTTTCTCTGTTTTTCCAATGCTACACTTCAGCATTCAGTGAAGAACAGAGTGGAAGGGAAAAGCCCCTCTAATAAGGCAGCTAGAAGTTCCAGGAGCGACACACGTTGTGCTTTCAGAGAGGACGTTACAGAAAGTCGAGAGATGTGGATTCTTTCCTGCGGAGAAAAAACCCCCTGTTTTCAGGAAATGCAGTATTCTGAAATCGCACGTTCTCGGCATAGCAATTTCGCTATTTCGCTCTCGTGGGTGGACGGCGCCACTCTCTGTTAACCGCTTCGGAGAGTTTGCAGTTGCTGGCCGAGAAATCGCACTTCACCCCGAATGCCGCTGTGTGCCTTCAGCAGCGGTCTCGTCTCTCTCGCATGCCGAGAAAGAGCGACTTCAGCCGGATGCTTTTCTCGGACGAGCGGCTTCTTCTGCGCACATCGCAAAGGAGCGGTTCTTGTCTTCTCCTTGTGTCCATGCATTCTGCACTACGCTTCTCTCTCATTCTTATGCCTTTCCGTTTATTCCTAGGGACATTTCGTTTTTCTCTGTTTTTCCGATGCTACACTTCAGCATTCTGTGAAGAACAGAGTGGAAGGGAAAAGCCCCTCTAATAAGGCAGCTAGAAGTTCCAGGAGCGACACACGTTGTGCTTTCAGAGAGGACGTTACAGAAAGTCGAGAGATGTGGATTCTTTCCTGCGGAGAAAAAACCCCCTGTTTTCAGGAAATGCAGTATTCTGAAATCGCACGTTCTCGGCATAGCAATTTCGCTATTTCGCTCTCGTGGGTGGACGGCGCCACTCTCTGTTAACCGCTTCGGAGAGTTTGCAGTTGCTGGCCGAGAAATCGCACTTCTCCCCGAATGCCGCTGTGTGCCTTCAGCAGCGGTCTCGTCTCTCTCGCATGCCGAGAAAGAGCGACTTCAGCCGGATGCTTTTCTCGGACGAGCGGCTTCTTCTGCGCACATCGCAAAGGAGCGGTTCTTGTCTTCTCCTTGTGTCCATGCATTCTGCACTACGCTTCTCTCTCATTCTTATGCCTTTCCGTTTATTCCTAGGGACATTTCGTTTTTCTCTGTTTTTCCGATGCTACACTTCAGCATTCTGTGAAGAACAGAGTGGAAGGGAAAAGCCCCTCTAATAAGGCAGCTAGAAGTTCCAGGAGCGACACACGTTGTGCTTTCAGAGAGGACGTTACAGAAAGTCGAGAGATGTGGATTCTTTCCTGCGGAGAAAAAACCCCCTGTTTTCAGGAAATGCAGTATTCTGAAATCGCACGTTCTCGGCATAGCAATTTCGCTATTTCGCTCTCGTGGGTGGACGGCGCCACTCTCTGTTAACCGCTTCGGAGAGTTTGCAGTTGCTGGTCGAGAAATCGCGGTTCTCCCCGAATGCCGCTGTGTGCCTTCAGCAGCGGTCTCGTCTCTCTCGCATGCCGAGAAAGAGCGACTTTTGCCGGATGCTTTTCTCGGACGAGCGGCTTCTTCTGCGCACATCGCAAAGGAGCGGTTCTTGTCTTCTCCTTGTGTCCATGCATTCTGCACTACGCTTCTCTCTCATTCTTATGCCTTTCCGTTTATTCCTAGGGACATTTCGTTTTTCTCTGTTTTTCCGATGCTACACTTCAGCATTCTGTGAAGAACAGAGTGGAAGGGAAAAGCCCCTCTAATAAGGCAGCTAGAAGTTCCAGGAGCGACACACGTTGTGCTTTCAGAGAGGACGTTACAGAAAGTCGAGAGATGTGGATTCTTTCCTGCGGAGAAAAAACCCCCTGTTTTCAGGAAATGCAGTATTCTGAAATCACACGTTCTCGGCATAGCAATTTCGCTATTTCGCTCTTGTGGGTGGACGGCGCCACTCTCTGTTAACCGCTTCGGAGAGTTTGCAGTTGCTGGCCGAGAAATCGCACTTCTCCCCGAATGCCGCTGTGTGCCTTCAGCAGCGGTCTCGTCTCTCTCGCATGCCGAGAAAGAGCGACTTCAGCCGGATGCTTTTCTCGGACGAGCGGCTTCTTCTGCGCACATCGCAAAGGAGCGGTTCTTGTCTTCTCCTTGTGTCCATGCATTCTGCACTACGCTTCTCTCTCATTCTTATGCCTTTCCGTTTATTCCTAGGGACATTTCGTTTTTCTCTGTTTTTCCGATGCTACACTTCAGCATTCTGTGAAGAACAGAGTGGAAGGGAAAAGCCCCTCTAATAAGGCAGCTAGAAGTTCCAGGAGCGACACACGTTGTGCTTTCAGAGAGGACGTTACAGAAAGTCGAGAGATGTGGATTCTTTCCTGCGGAGAAAAAACCCCCTGTTTTCAGGCAATGCAGTATGCAGAATTCACACGTTCTTGGCATCACAGTTCCGTTATTTCGCTCACGCACTTCTAAATCGGCTCTCGCGTTGAACCGCTTCGGAGAGTTTGCAGTTGCTGGCCGAGAAATCGCGGTTCTCCCCGAATGCCGCTGTGTGCCTTCAGCAGCGGTCTCGTCTCTCTCGCATGCCGAGAAAGAGCGACTTCAGCCGGATGCTTTTCTCGGACGAGCGGCTTCTTCTGCGCACATCGCAAAGGAGCGGTTCTTGTCTTCTCCTTGTGTCCATGCATTCTGCACTACGCTTCTCTCTCATTCTTATGCCTTTCCGTTTATTCCTAGGGACATTTCGTTTTTCTCTGTTTTTCCGATGCTACACTTCAGCATTCTGTGAAGAACAGAGTGGAAGGGAAAAGCCCCTCTAATAAGGCAGCTAGAAGTTCCAGGAGCGACACACGTTGTGCTTTCAGAGAGGACGTTACAGAAAGTCGAGAGATGTGGATTCTTTCCTGCGGAGAAAAAACCCCCTGTTTTCAGGAAATGCAGTATTCTGAAATCGCACGTTCTCGGCATAGCAATTTCGCTATTTCGCTCTCGTGGGTGGACGGCGCCACTCTCTGTTAACCGCTTCGGAGAGTTTGCAGTTGCTGGCCGAGAAATCGCACTTCTCCCCGAATGCCGCTGTGTGCCTTCAGCAGCGGTCTCGTCTCTCTCGCATGCCGAGAAAGAGCGACTTCAGCCGGCTGCTTTTCTCGGACGAGCGGCTTCTTCTGCGCACATCGCAAAGGAGGGGTTCTTGTCTTCTCCTTGTGTCCATGCATTCTGCACTACGCTTCTCTCTCATTCTTATGCCTTTCCGTTTATTTCTAGGGACATTTCGTTTTTCTCTGTTTTTCCGATGCTACACTTCAGCATTCTGTGAAGAACAGAGTGGAAGGGAAAAGCCCCTCTAATAAGGCAGCTAGAAGTTCCAGGAGCGACACACGTTGTGCTTTCAGAGAGGACGTTACAGAAAGTCGAGAGATGTGGATTCTTTCCTGCGGAGAAAAAACCCCCTGTTTTCAGGCAATGCAGTATGCAGAATTCACACGTTCTTGGCATCACAGTTTCGTTATTTCGCTCACGCACGTCTAAATCGGCTCTCGCGTTGAACCGCTTCGGAGAGTTTGCAGTTGCTGGTCGAGAAATCGCACTTCTCCCCGAATGCCGCTGTGTGCCTTCAGCAGCGGTCTCGTCTCTCTCGCATGCCGAGAAAGAGCGACTTCAGCCGGCTGCTTTTCTCGGACGAGCGGCTTCTTCTGCGCACATCGCAAAGGAGCGGTTCTTGTCTTCTCCTTGTGTCCATGCATTCTGCACTACGCTTCTCTCTCATTCTTATGCCTTTCCGTTTATTCCTAGGGACATTTCGTTTTTCTCTGTTTTTCCGATGCTACACTTCAGCATTCTGTGAAGAACAGAGTGGAAGGGAAAAGCCCCTCTAATAAGGCAGCTAGAAGTTCCAGGAGCGACACACGTTGTGCTTTCAGAGAGGACGTTACAGAAAGTCGAGAGATGTGGATTCTTTCCTGCGGAGAAAAAACCCCCTGTTTTCAGGCAATGCAGTATGCAGAATTCACACGTTCTTGGCATCACAGTTCCGTTATTTCGCTCACGCACGTCTAAATCGGCTCTCGCGTTGAACCGCTTCGGAGAGTTTGCAGTTGCTGGTCGAGAAATCGCGGTTCTCCCCGAATGCCGCTGTGTGCCTTCAGCAGCGGTCTCGTCTCTCTCGCATGCCGAGAAAGAGCGACTTCAGCCGGCTGCTTTTCTCGGACGAGCGGCTTCTTCTGCGCACATCGCAAAGGAGCGGTTCTTGTCTTCTCCTTGTGTCCATGCATTCTGCACTACGCTTCTCTCTCATTCTTATGCCTTTCCGTTTATTCCTAGGGACATTTCGTTTTTCTCTGTTTTTCCGATGCTACACTTCAGCATTCTGTGAAGAACAGAGTGGAAGGGAAAAGCCCCTCTAATAAGGCAGCTAGAAGTTCCAGGAGCTACACACGTTGTGCTTTCAGAGAGGACGTTACAGAAAGTCGAGAGATGTGGATTCTTTCCTGCGGAGAAAAAACCCCCTGTTTTCAGGAAATGCAGTATTCTGAAATCGCACGTTCTCGGCATAGCAATTTCGCTATTTCGCTCTCGTGGGTGGACGGCGCCACTCTCTGTTAACCGCTTCGGAGAGTTTGCAGTTGCTGGCCGAGAAATCGCACTTCTCCCCGAATGCCGCTGTGTGCCTTCAGCAGCGGTCTCGTCTCTCTCGCATGCCGAGAAAGAGCGACTTCAGCCGGCTGCTTTTCTCGGACGAGCGGCTTCTTCTGCGCACATCGCAAAGGAGCGGTTCTTGTCTTCTCCTTGTGTCCATGCATTCTGCACTACGCTTCTCTCTCATTCTTATGCCTTTCCGTTTATTCCTAGGGACATTTCGTTTTTCTCTGTTTTTCCGATGCTACACTTCAGCATTCTGTGAAGAACAGAGTGGAAGGGAAAAGCCCCTCTAATAAGGCAGCTAGAAGTTCCAGGAGCGACACACGTTGTGCTTTCAGAGAGGACGTTACAGAAAGTCGAGAGATGTGGATTCTTTCCTGCGGAGAAAAAACCCCCTGTTTTCAGGCAATGCAGTATGCAGAATTCACACGTTCTTGGCATCACAGTTCCGTTATTTCGCTCACGCACGTCTAAATCGGCTCTCGCGTTGAACCGCTTCGGAGAGTTTGCAGTTGCTGGTCGAGAAATCGCGGTTCTCCCCGAATGCCGCTGTGTGCCTTCAGCAGCGGTCTCGTCTCTCTCGCATGCCGAGAAAGAGCGACTTCAGCCGGCTGCTTTTCTCGGACGAGCGGCTTCTTCTGCGCACATCGCAAAGGAGCGGTTCTTGTCTTCACTTGTGTCCATGCATTCTGCACTACGCTTCTCTCTCATTCTTATGCCTTTCCGTTTATTCCTAGGGACATTTCGTTTTTCTCTGTTTTTCCGATGCTACACTTCAGCATTCTGTGAAGAACAGAGTGGAAGGGAAAAGCCCCTCTAATAAGGCAGCTAGAAGTTCCAGGAGCGACACACGTTGTGCTTTCAGAGAGGACGTTACAGAAAGTCGAGAGATGTGGATTCTTTCCTGCGGAGAAAAAACCCCCTGTTTTCAGGAAATGCAGTATTCTGAAATCGCACGTTCTCGGCATAGCAATTTCGCTATTTCGCTCTTGTGGGTGGACGGCGCCACTCTCTGTTAACCGCTTCGGAGAGTTTGCAGTTGCTGGTCGAGAAATCGCGGTTCTCCCCGAATGCCGCTGTGTGCCTTCAGCAGCGGTCTCGTCTCTCTCGCATGCCGAGAAAGAGCGACTTCAGCCGGCTGCTTTTCTCGGACGAGCGGCTTCTTCTGCGCACATCGCAAAGGAGCGGTTCTTGTCTTCTCCTTGTGTCCATGCATTCTGCACTACGCTTCTCTCTCATTCTTATGCCTTTCCGTTTATTCCTAGGGACATTTCGTTTTTCTCTGTTTTTCCGATGCTACACTTCAGCATTCAGTGAAGAACAGAGTGGAAGGGAAAAGCCCCTCTAATAAGGCAGCTAGAAGTTCCAGGAGCGACACACGTTGTGCTTTCAGAGAGGACGTTACAGAAAGTCGAGAGATGTGGATTCTTTCCTGCGGAGAAAAAACCCCCTGTTTTCAGGAAATGCAGTATTCTGAAATCGCACGTTCTCGGCATAGCAATTTCGCTATTTCGCTCTCGTGGGTGGACGGCGCCACTCTCTGTTAACCGCTTCGGAGAGTTTGCAGTTGCTGGCCGAGAAATCGCACTTCTCCCCGAATGCCGCTGTGTGCCTTCAGCAGCGGTCTCGTCTCTCTCGCATGCCGAGAAAGAGCGACTTCAGCCGGCTGCTTTTCTCGGACGAGCGGCTTCTTCTGCGCACATCGCAAAGGAGCGGTTCTTGTCTTCTCCTTGTGTCCATGCATTCTGCACTACGCTTCTCTCTCATTCTTATGCCTTTCCGTTTATTCCTAGGGACATTTCGTTTTTCTCTGTTTTTCCGATGCTACACTTCAGCATTCTGTGAAGAACAGAGTGGAAGGGAAAAGCCCCTCTAATAAGGCAGCTAGAAGTTCCAGGAGCGACACACGTTGTGCTTTCAGAGAGGACGTTACAGAAAGTCGAGAGATGTGGATTCTTTCCTGCGGAGAAAAAACCCCCTGTTTTCAGGCAATGCAGTATGCAGAATTCACACGTTCTTGGCATCACAGTTCCGTTATTTCGCTCACGCACGTCTAAATCGGCTCTCGCGTTGAACCGCTTCGGAGAGTTTGCAGTTGCTGGTCGAGAAATCGCGGTTCTCCCCGAATGCCGCTGTGTGCCTTCAGCAGCGGTCTCGTCTCTCTCGCATGCCGAGAAAGAGCGACTTCAGCCGGATGCTTTTCTCGGACGAGCGGCTTCTTCTGCGCACATCGCAAAGGAGCGGTTCTTGTCTTCTCCTTGTGTCCATGCATTCTGCACTACGCTTCTCTCTCATTCTTATGCCTTTCCGTTTATTCCTAGGGACATTTCGTTTTTCTCTGTTTTTCCGATGCTACACTTCAGCATTCTGTGAAGAACAGAGTGGAAGGGAAAAGCCCCTCTAATAAGGCAGCTAGAAGTTCCAGGAGCGACACACGTTGTGCTTTCAGAGAGGACGTTACAGAAAGTCGAGAGATGTGGATTCTTTCCTGCGGAGAAAAAACCCCCTGTTTTCAGGAAATGCAGTATTCTGAAATCGCACGTTCTCGGCATAGCAATTTCGCTATTTCGCTCTCGTGGGTGGACGGCGCCACTCTCTGTTAACCGCTTCGGAGAGTTTGCAGTTGCTGGCCGAGAAATCGCACTTCTCCCCGAATGCCGCTGTGTGCCTTCAGCAGCGGTCTCGTCTCTCTCGCATGCCGAGAAAGAGCGACTTCAGCCGGCTGCTTTTCTCGGACGAGCGGCTTCTTCTGCGCACATCGCAAAGGAGCGGTTCTTGTCTTCTCCTTGTGTCCATGCATTCTGCACTACGCTTCTCTCTCATTCTTATGCCTTTCCGTTTATTCCTAGGGACATTTCGTTTTTCTCTGTTTTTCCGATGCTACACTTCAGCATTCTGTGAAGAACAGAGTGGAAGGGAAAAGCCCCTCTAATAAGGCAGCTAGAAGTTCCAGGAGCGACACACGTTGTGCTTTCAGAGAGGACGTTACAGAAAGTCGAGAGATGTGGATTCTTTCCTGCGGAGAAAAAACCCCCTGTTTTCAGGCAATGCAGTATGCAGAATTCACACGTTCTTGGCATCACAGTTCCGTTATTTCGCTCACGCACGTCTAAATCGGCTCTCGCGTTGAACCGCTTCGGAGAGTTTGCAGTTGCTGGTCGAGAAATCGCACTTCTCCCCGAATGCCGCTGTGTGCCTTCAGCAGCGGTCTCGTCTCTCTCGCATGCCGAGAAAGAGCGACTTCAGCCGGATGCTTTTCTCGGACGAGCGGCTTCTTCTGCGCACATCGCAAAGGAGCGGTTCTTGTCTTCTCCTTGTGTCCATGCATTCTGCACTACGCTTCTCTCTCATTCTTATGCCTTTCCGTTTATTCCTAGGGACATTTCGTTTTTCTCTGTTTTTCCGATGCTACACTTCAGCATTCTGTGAAGAACAGAGTGGAAGGGAAAAGCCCCTCTAATAAGGCAGCTAGAAGTTCCAGGAGCGACACACGTTGTGCTTTCAGAGAGGACGTTACAGAAAGTCGAGAGATGTGGATTCTTTCCTGCGGAGAAAAAACCCCCTGTTTTCAGGAAATGCAGTATTCTGAAATCGCACGTTCTCGGCATAGCAATTTCGCTATTTCGCTCTCGTGGGTGGACGGCGCCACTCTCTGTTAACCGCTTCGGAGAGTTTGCAGTTGCTGGCCGAGAAATCGCACTTCTCCCCGAATGCCGCTGTGTGCCTTCAGCAGCGGTCTCGTCTCTCTCGCATGCCGAGAAAGAGCGACTTCAGCCGGATGCTTTTCTCGGACGAGCGGCTTCTTCTGCGCACATCGCAAAGGAGCGGTTCTTGTCTTCTCCTTGTGTCCATGCATTCTGCACTACGCTTCTCTCTCATTCTTATGCCTTTCCGTTTATTCCTAGGGACATTTCGTTTTTCTCTGTTTTTCCGATGCTACACTTCAGCATTCTGTGAAGAACAGAGTGGAAGGGAAAAGCCCCTCTAATAAGGCAGCTAGAAGTTCCAGGAGCGACACACGTTGTGCTTTCAGAGAGGACGTTACAGAAAGTCGAGAGATGTGGATTCTTTCCTGCGGAGAAAAAACCCCCTGTTTTCAGGAAATGCAGTATTCTGAAATCGCACGTTCTCGGCATAGCAATTTCGCTATTTCGCTCTCGTGGGTGGACGGCGCCACTCTCTGTTAACCGCTTCGGAGAGTTTGCAGTTGCTGGCCGAGAAATCGCACTTCTCCCCGAATGCCGCTGTGTGCCTTCAGCAGCGGTCTCGTCTCTCTCGCATGCCGAGAAAGAGCGACTTCAGCCGGCTGCTTTTCTCGGACGAGCGGCTTCTTCTGCGCACATCGCAAAGGAGCGGTTCTTGTCTTCTCCTTGTGTCCATGCATTCTGCACTACGCTTCTCTCTCATTCTTATGCCTTTCCGTTTATTCCTAGGGACATTTCGTTTTTCTCTGTTTTTCCGATGCTACACTTCAGCATTCTGTGAAGAACAGAGTGGAAGGGAAAAGCCCCTCTAATAAGGCAGCTAGAAGTTCCAGGAGCGACACACGTTGTGCTTTCAGAGAGGACGTTACAGAAAGTCGAGAGATGTGGATTCTTTCCTGCGGAGAAAAAACCCCCTGTTTTCAGGCAATGCAGTATGCAGAATTCACACGTTCTTGGCATCACAGTTCCGTTATTTCGCTCACGCACGTCTAAATCGGCTCTCGCGTTGAACCGCTTCGGAGAGTTTGCAGTTGCTGGTCGAGAAATCGCACTTCTCCCCGAATGCCGCTGTGTGCCTTCAGCAGCGGTCTCGTCTCTCTCGCATGCCGAGAAAGAGCGACTTCAGCCGGCTGCTTTTCTCGGACGAGCGGCTTCTTCTGCGCACATCGCAAAGGAGCGGTTCTTGTCTTCTCCTTGTGTCCATGCATTCTGCACTACGCTTCTCTCTCATTCTTATGCCTTTCCGTTTATTCCTAGGGACATTTCGTTTTTCTCTGTTTTTCCGATGCTACACTTCAGCATTCTGTGAAGAACAGAGTGGAAGGGAAAAGCCCCTCTAATAAGGCAGCTAGAAGTTCCAGGAGCGACACACGTTGTGCTTTCAGAGAGGACGTTACAGAAAGTCGAGAGATGTGGATTCTTTCCTGCGGAGAAAAAACCCCCTGTTTTCAGGAAATGCAGTATTCTGAAATCGCACGTTCTCGGCATAGCAATTTCGCTATTTCGCTCTCGTGGGTGGACGGCGCCACTCTCTGTTAACCGCTTCGGAGAGTTTGCAGTTGCTGGCCGAGAAATCGCACTTCTCCCCGAATGCCGCTGTGTGCCTTCAGCAGCGGTCTCGTCTCTCTCGCATGCCGAGAAAGAGCGACTTCAGCCGGATGCTTTTCTCGGACGAGCGGCTTCTTCTGCGCACATCGCAAAGGAGCGGTTCTTGTCTTCTCCTTGTGTCCATGCATTCTGCACTACGCTTCTCTCTCATTCTTATGCCTTTCCGTTTATTCCTAGGGACATTTCGTTTTTCTCTGTTTTTCCGATGCTACACTTCAGCATTCTGTGAAGAACAGAGTGGAAGGGAAAAGCCCCTCTAATAAGGCAGCTAGAAGTTCCAGGAGCGACACACGTTGTGCTTTCAGAGAGGACGTTACAGAAAGTCGAGAGATGTGGATTCTTTCCTGCGGAGAAAAAACCCCCTGTTTTCAGGCAATGCAGTATGCAGAATTCACACGTTCTTGGCATCACAGTTCCGTTATTTCGCTCACGCACGTCTAAATCGGCTCTCGCGTTGAACCGCTTCGGAGAGTTTGCAGTTGCTGGTCGAGAAATCGCGGTTCTCCCCGAATGCCGCTGTGTGCCTTCAGCAGCGGTCTCGTCTCTCTCGCATGCCGAGAAAGAGCGACTTCAGCCGGATGCTTTTCTCGGACGAGCGGCTTCTTCTGCGCACATCGCAAAGGAGCGGTTCTTGTCTTCTCCTTGTGTCCATGCATTCTGCACTACGCTTCTCTCTCATTCTTATGCCTTTCCGTTTATTCCTAGGGACATTTCGTTTTTCTCTGTTTTTCCGATGCTACACTTCAGCATTCTGTGAAGAACAGAGTGGAAGGGAAAAGCCCCTCTAATAAGGCAGCTAGAAGTTCCAGGAGCGACACACGTTGTGCTTTCAGAGAGGACGTTACAGAAAGTCGAGAGATGTGGATTCTTTCCTGCGGAGAAAAAACCCCCTGTTTTCAGGAAATGCAGTATTCTGAAATCGCACGTTCTCGGCATAGCAATTTCGCTATTTCGCTCTCGTGGGTGGACGGCGCCACTCTCTGTTAACCGCTTCGGAGAGTTTGCAGTTGCTGGCCGAGAAATCGCACTTCTCCCCGAATGCCGCTGTGTGCCTTCAGCAGCGGTCTCGTCTCTCTCGCATGCCGAGAAAGAGCGACTTCAGCCGGCTGCTTTTCTCGGACGAGCGGCTTCTTCTGCGCACATCGCAAAGGAGCGGTTCTTGTCTTCTCCTTGTGTCCATGCATTCTGCACTACGCTTCTCTCTCATTCTTATGCCTTTCCGTTTATTCCTAGGGACATTTCGTTTTTCTCTGTTTTTCCGATGCTACACTTCAGCATTCTGTGAAGAACAGAGTGGAAGGGAAAAGCCCCTCTAATAAGGCAGCTAGAAGTTCCAGGAGCGACACACGTTGTGCTTTCAGAGAGGACGTTACAGAAAGTCGAGAGATGTGGATTCTTTCCTGCGGAGAAAAAACCCCCTGTTTTCAGGCAATGCAGTATGCAGAATTCACACGTTCTTGGCATCACAGTTCCGTTATTTCGCTCACGCACGTCTAAATCGGCTCTCGCGTTGAACCGCTTCGGAGAGTTTGCAGTTGCTGGTCGAGAAATCGCGGTTCTCCCCGAATGCCGCTGTGTGCCTTCAGCAGCGGTCTCGTCTCTCTCGCATGCCGAGAAAGAGCGACTTCAGCCGGATGCTTTTCTCGGACGAGCGGCTTCTTCTGCGCACATCGCAAAGGAGCGGTTCTTGTCTTCTCCTTGTGTCCATGCATTCTGCACTACGCTTCTCTCTCATTCTTATGCCTTTCCGTTTATTCCTAGGGACATTTCGTTTTTCTCTGTTTTTCCGATGCTACACTTCAGCATTCTGTGAAGAACAGAGTGGAAGGGAAAAGCCCCTCTAATAAGGCAGCTAGAAGTTCCAGGAGCGACACACGTTGTGCTTTCAGAGAGGACGTTACAGAAAGTCGAGAGATGTGGATTCTTTCCTGCGGAGAAAAAACCCCCTGTTTTCAGGAAATGCAGTATTCTGAAATCGCACGTTCTCGGCATAGCAATTTCGCTATTTCGCTCTCGTGGGTGGACGGCGCCACTCTCTGTTAACCGCTTCGGAGAGTTTGCAGTTGCTGGCCGAGAAATCGCACTTCTCCCCGAATGCCGCTGTGTGCCTTCAGCAGCGGTCTCGTCTCTCTCGCATGCCGAGAAAGAGCGACTTCAGCCGGCTGCTTTTCTCGGACGAGCGGCTTCTTCTGCGCACATCGCAAAGGAGCGGTTCTTGTCTTCTCCTTGTGTCCATGCATTCTGCACTACGCTTCTCTCTCATTCTTATGCCTTTCCGTTTATTCCTAGGGACATTTCGTTTTTCTCTGTTTTTCCGATGCTACACTTCAGCATTCTGTGAAGAACAGAGTGGAAGGGAAAAGCCCCTCTAATAAGGCAGCTAGAAGTTCCAGGAGCGACACACGTTGTGCTTTCAGAGAGGACGTTACAGAAAGTCGAGAGATGTGGATTCTTTCCTGCGGAGAAAAAACCCCCTGTTTTCAGGCAATGCAGTATGCAGAATTCACACGTTCTTGGCATCACAGTTCCGTTATTTCGCTCACGCACGTCTAAATCGGCTCTCGCGTTGAACCGCTTCGGAGAGTTTGCAGTTGCTGGTCGAGAAATCGCACTTCTCCCCGAATGCCGCTGTGTGCCTTCAGCAGCGGTCTCGTCTCTCTCGCATGCCGAGAAAGAGCGACTTCAGCCGGATGCTTTTCTCGGACGAGCGGCTTCTTCTGCGCACATCGCAAAGGAGCGGTTCTTGTCTTCTCCTTGTGTCCATGCATTCTGCACTACGCTTCTCTCTCATTCTTATGCCTTTCCGTTTATTCCTAGGGACATTTCGTTTTTCTCTGTTTTTCCGATGCTACACTTCAGCATTCTGTGAAGAACAGAGTGGAAGGGAAAAGCCCCTCTAATAAGGCAGCTAGAAGTTCCAGGAGCGACACACGTTGTGCTTTCAGAGAGGACGTTACAGAAAGTCGAGAGATGTGGATTCTTTCCTGCGGAGAAAAAACCCCCTGTTTTCAGGAAATGCAGTATTCTGAAATCGCACGTTCTCGGCATAGCAATTTCGCTATTTCGCTCTCGTGGGTGGACGGCGCCACTCTCTGTTAACCGCTTCGGAGAGTTTGCAGTTGCTGGCCGAGAAATCGCACTTCTCCCCGAATGCCGCTGTGTGCCTTCAGCAGCGGTCTCGTCTCTCTCGCATGCCGAGAAAGAGCGACTTCAGCCGGATGCTTTTCTCGGACGAGCGGCTTCTTCTGCGCACATCGCAAAGGAGCGGTTCTTGTCTTCTCCTTGTGTCCATGCATTCTGCACTACGCTTCTCTCTCATTCTTATGCCTTTCCGTTTATTCCTAGGGACATTTCGTTTTTCTCTGTTTTTCCGATGCTACACTTCAGCATTCTGTGAAGAACAGAGTGGAAGGGAAAAGCCCCTCTAATAAGGCAGCTAGAAGTTCCAGGAGCGACACACGTTGTGCTTTCAGAGAGGACGTTACAGAAAGTCGAGAGATGTGGATTCTTTCCTGCGGAGAAAAAACCCCCTGTTTTCAGGAAATGCAGTATTCTGAAATCGCACGTTCTCGGCATAGCAATTTCGCTATTTCGCTCTCGTGGGTGGACGGCGCCACTCTCTGTTAACCGCTTCGGAGAGTTTGCAGTTGCTGGCCGAGAAATCGCACTTCTCCCCGAATGCCGCTGTGTGCCTTCAGCAGCGGTCTCGTCTCTCTCGCATGCCGAGAAAGAGCGACTTCAGCCGGCTGCTTTTCTCGGACGAGCGGCTTCTTCTGCGCACATCGCAAAGGAGCGGTTCTTGTCTTCTCCTTGTGTCCATGCATTCTGCACTACGCTTCTCTCTCATTCTTATGCCTTTCCGTTTATTCCTAGGGACATTTCGTTTTTCTCTGTTTTTCCGATGCTACACTTCAGCATTCTGTGAAGAACAGAGTGGAAGGGAAAAGCCCCTCTAATAAGGCAGCTAGAAGTTCCAGGAGCGACACACGTTGTGCTTTCAGAGAGGACGTTACAGAAAGTCGAGAGATGTGGATTCTTTCCTGCGGAGAAAAAACCCCCTGTTTTCAGGCAATGCAGTATGCAGAATTCACACGTTCTTGGCATCACAGTTCCGTTATTTCGCTCACGCACGTCTAAATCGGCTCTCGCGTTGAACCGCTTCGGAGAGTTTGCAGTTGCTGGTCGAGAAATCGCACTTCTCCCCGAATGCCGCTGTGTGCCTTCAGCAGCGGTCTCGTCTCTCTCGCATGCCGAGAAAGAGCGACTTCAGCCGGCTGCTTTTCTCGGACGAGCGGCTTCTTCTGCGCACATCGCAAAGGAGCGGTTCTTGTCTTCTCCTTGTGTCCATGCATTCTGCACTACGCTTCTCTCTCATTCTTATGCCTTTCCGTTTATTCCTAGGGACATTTCGTTTTTCTCTGTTTTTCCGATGCTACACTTCAGCATTCTGTGAAGAACAGAGTGGAAGGGAAAAGCCCCTCTAATAAGGCAGCTAGAAGTTCCAGGAGCGACACACGTTGTGCTTTCAGAGAGGACGTTACAGAAAGTCGAGAGATGTGGATTCTTTCCTGCGGAGAAAAAACCCCCTGTTTTCAGGAAATGCAGTATTCTGAAATCGCACGTTCTCGGCATAGCAATTTCGCTATTTCGCTCTCGTGGGTGGACGGCGCCACTCTCTGTTAACCGCTTCGGAGAGTTTGCAGTTGCTGGCCGAGAAATCGCACTTCTCCCCGAATGCCGCTGTGTGCCTTCAGCAGCGGTCTCGTCTCTCTCGCATGCCGAGAAAGAGCGACTTCAGCCGGATGCTTTTCTCGGACGAGCGGCTTCTTCTGCGCACATCGCAAAGGAGCGGTTCTTGTCTTCTCCTTGTGTCCATGCATTCTGCACTACGCTTCTCTCTCATTCTTATGCCTTTCCGTTTATTCCTAGGGACATTTCGTTTTTCTCTGTTTTTCCGATGCTACACTTCAGCATTCTGTGAAGAACAGAGTGGAAGGGAAAAGCCCCTCTAATAAGGCAGCTAGAAGTTCCAGGAGCGACACACGTTGTGCTTTCAGAGAGGACGTTACAGAAAGTCGAGAGATGTGGATTCTTTCCTGCGGAGAAAAAACCCCCTGTTTTCAGGCAATGCAGTATGCAGAATTCACACGTTCTTGGCATCACAGTTCCGTTATTTCGCTCACGCACGTCTAAATCGGCTCTCGCGTTGAACCGCTTCGGAGAGTTTGCAGTTGCTGGTCGAGAAATCGCACTTCTCCCCGAATGCCGCTGTGTGCCTTCAGCAGCGGTCTCGTCTCTCTCGCATGCCGAGAAAGAGCGACTTCAGCCGGCTGCTTTTCTCGGACGAGCGGCTTCTTCTGCGCACATCGCAAAGGAGCGGTTCTTGTCTTCTCCTTGTGTCCATGCATTCTGCACTACGCTTCTCTCTCATTCTTATGCCTTTCCGTTTATTCCTAGGGACATTTCGTTTTTCTCTGTTTTTCCGATGCTACACTTCAGCATTCTGTGAAGAACAGAGTGGAAGGGAAAAGCCCCTCTAATAAGGCAGCTAGAAGTTCCAGGAGCGACACACGTTGTGCTTTCAGAGAGGACGTTACAGAAAGTCGAGAGATGTGGATTCTTTCCTGCGGAGAAAAAACCCCCTGTTTTCAGGAAATGCAGTATTCTGAAATCGCACGTTCTCGGCATAGCAATTTCGCTATTTCGCTCTCGTGGGTGGACGGCGCCACTCTCTGTTAACCGCTTCGGAGAGTTTGCAGTTGCTGGTCGAGAAATCGCGGTTCTCCCCGAATGCCGCTGTGTGCCTTCAGCAGCGGTCTCGTCTCTCTCGCATGCCGAGAAAGAGCGACTTCAGCCGGATGCTTTTCTCGGACGAGCGGCTTCTTCTGCGCACATCGCAAAGGAGCGGTTCTTGTCTTCTCCTTGTGTCCATGCATTCTGCACTACGCTTCTCTCTCATTCTTATGCCTTTCCGTTTATTCCTAGGGACATTTCGTTTTTCTCTGTTTTTCCGATGCTACACTTCAGCATTCTGTGAAGAACAGAGTGGAAGGGAAAAGCCCCTCTAATAAGGCAGCTAGAAGTTCCAGGAGCGACACACGTTGTGCTTTCAGAGAGGACGTTACAGAAAGTCGAGAGATGTGGATTCTTTCCTGCGGAGAAAAAACCCCCTGTTTTCAGGAAATGCAGTATTCTGAAATCGCACGTTCTCGGCATAGCAATTTCGCTATTTCGCTCTCGTGGGTGGACGGCGCCACTCTCTGTTAACCGCTTCGGAGAGTTTGCAGTTGCTGGCCGAGAAATCGCACTTCTCCCCGAATGCCGCTGTGTGCCTTCAGCAGCGGTCTCGTCTCTCTCGCATGCCGAGAAAGAGCGACTTCAGCCGGATGCTTTTCTCGGACGAGCGGCTTCTTCTGCGCACATCGCAAAGGAGCGGTTCTTGTCTTCTCCTTGTGTCCATGCATTCTGCACTACGCTTCTCTCTCATTCTTATGCCTTTCCGTTTATTCCTAGGGACATTTCGTTTTTCTCTGTTTTTCCGATGCTACACTTCAGCATTCTGTGAAGAACAGAGTGGAAGGGAAAAGCCCCTCTAATAAGGCAGCTGGAAGTTCCAGGAGCGACACACGTTGTGCTTTCAGAGAGGACGTTACAGAAAGTCGAGAGATGTGGATTCTTTCCTGCGGAGAAAAAACCCCCTGTTTTCAGGAAATGCAGTATTCTGAAATCGCACGTTCTCGGCATAGCAATTTCGCTATTTCGCTCTCGTGGGTGGACGGCGCCACTCTCTGTTAACCGCTTCGGAGAGTTTGCAGTTGCTGGCCGAGAAATCGCACTTCTCCCCGAATGCCGCTGTGTGCCTTCAGCAGCGGTCTCGTCTCTCTCGCATGCCGAGAAAGAGCGACTTCAGCCGGCTGATTTTCTCGGACGAGCGGCTTCTTCTGCGCACATCGCAAAGGAGCGGTTCTTGTCTTCTCCTTGTGTCCATGCATTCTGCACTACGCTTCTCTCTCATTCTTATGCCTTTCCGTTTATTCCTAGGGACATTTCGTTTTTCTCTGTTTTTCCGATGCTACACTTCAGCATTCTGTGAAGAACAGAGTGGAAGGGAAAAGCCCCTCTAATAAGGCAGCTAGAAGTTCCAGGAGCGACACACGTTGTGCTTTCAGAGAGGACGTTACAGAAAGTCGAGAGATGTGGATTCTTTCCTGCGGAGAAAAAACCCCCTGTTTTCAGGCAATGCAGTATGCAGAATTCACACGTTCTTGGCATCACAGTTCCGTTATTTCACTCACGCACGTCTAAATCGGATCTCGCGTTGAACTGCTTCGGAGAGTTTGCAGTTGCTGGTCGAGAAATCGCGGTTCTCCCCGAATGCCGCTGTGTGCCTTCAGCAGCGGTCTCGTCTCTCTCGCATGCCGAGAAAGAGCGACTTCAGCCGGATGCTTTTCTCGGACGAGCGGCTTCTTCTGCGCACATCGCAAAGGAGCGGTTCTTGTCTTCTCCTTGTGTCCATGCATTCTGCACTACGCTTCTCTCTCATTCTTATGCCTTTCCGTTTATTCCTAGGGACATTTCGTTTTTCTCTGTTTTTCCGATGCTACACTTCAGCATTCTGTGAAGAACAGAGTGGAAGGGAAAAGCCCCTCTAATAAGGCAGCTAGAAGTTCCAGGAGCGACACACGTTGTGCTTTCAGAGAGGACGTTACAGAAAGTCGAGAGATGTGGATTCTTTCCTGCGGAGAAAAAACCCCCTGTTTTCAGGAAATGCAGTATTCTGAAATCGCACGTTCTCGGCATAGCAATTTCGCTATTTCGCTCTCGTGGGTGGACGGCGCCACTCTCTGTTAACCGCTTCGGAGAGTTTGCAGTTGCTGGCCGAGAAATCGCACTTCTCCCCGAATGCCGCTGTGTGCCTTCAGCAGCGGTCTCGTCTCTCGCATGCCGAGAAAGAGCGACTTCAGCCGGCTGCTTTTCTCGGACGAGCGGCTTCTTCTGCGCACATCGCAAAGGAGCGGTTCTTGTCTTCTCCTTGTGTCCATGCATTCTGCACTACGCTTCTCTCTCATTCTTATGCCTTTCCGTTTATTCCTAGGGACATTTCGTTTTTCTCTGTTTTTCCGATGCTACACTTCAGCATTCAGTGAAGAACAGAGTGGAAGGGAAAAGCCCCTCTAATAAGGCAGCTAGAAGTTCCAGGAGCGACACACGTTGTGCTTTCAGAGAGGACGTTACAGAAAGTCGAGAGATGTGGATTCTTTCCTGCGGAGAAAAAACCCCCTGTTTTCAGGAAATGCAGTATTCTGAAATCGCACGTTCTCGGCATAGCAATTTCGCTATTTCGCTCTCGTGGGTGGACGGCGCCACTCTCTGTTAACCGCTTCGGAGAGTTTGCAGTTGCTGGTCGAGAAATCGCGGTTCTCCCCGAATGCCGCTGTGTGCCTTCAGCAGCGGTCTCGTCTCTCTCGCATGCCGAGAAAGAGCGACTTCAGCCGGATGCTTTTCTCGGACGAGCGGCTTCTTCTGCGCACATCGCAAAGGAGCGGTTCTTGTCTTCTCCTTGTGTCCATGCATTCTGCACTACGCTTCTCTCTCATTCTTATGCCTTTCCATTTATTCCTAGGGACATTTCGTTTTTCTCTGTTTTTCCGATGCTACACTTCAGCATTCTGTGAAGAACAGAGTGGAAGGGAAAAGCCCCTCTAATAAGGCAGCTAGAAGTTCCAGGAGCGACACACGTTGTGCTTTCAGAGAGGACGTTACAGAAAGTCGAGAGATGTGGATTCTTTCCTGCGGAGAAAAAACCCCCTGTTTTCAGGCAATGCAGTATGCAGAATTCACACGTTCTTGGCATCACAGTTCCGTTATTTCGCTCACGCACGTCTAAATCGGCTCTCGCGTTGAACCGCTTCGGAGAGTTTGCAGTTGCTGGTCGAGAAATCGCACTTCTCCCCGAATGCCGCTGTGTGCCTTCAGCAGCGGTCTCGTCTCTCTCGCATGCCGAGAAAGAGCGACTTCAGCCGGATGCTTTTCTCGGACGAGCGGCTTCTTCTGCGCACATCGCAAAGGAGCGGTTCTTGTCTTCTCCTTGTGTCCATGCATTCTGCACTACGCTTCTCTCTCATTCTTATGCCTTTCCGTTTATTCCTAGGGACATTTCGTTTTTCTCTGTTTTTCCGATGCTACACTTCAGCATTCTGTGAAGAACAGAGTGGAAGGGAAAAGCCCCTCTAATAAGGCAGCTAGAAGTTCCAGGAGCGACACACGTTGTGCTTTCAGAGAGGACGTTACAGAAAGTCGAGAGATGTGGATTCTTTCCTGCGGAGAAAAAACCCCCTGTTTTCAGGAAATGCAGTATTCTGAAATCGCACGTTCTCGGCATAGCAATTTCGCTATTTCGCTCTCGTGGGTGGACGGCGCCACTCTCTGTTAACCGCTTCGGAGAGTTTGCAGTTGCTGGTCGAGAAATCGCGGTTCTCCCCGAATGCCGCTGTGTGCCTTCAGCAGCGGTCTCGTCTCTCTCGCATGCCGAGAAAGAGCGACTTCAGCCGGATGCTTTTCTCGGACGAGCGGCTTCTTCTGCGCACATCGCAAAGGAGCGGTTCTTGTCTTCTCCTTGTGTCCATGCATTCTGCACTACGCTTCTCTCTCATTCTTATGCCTTTCCGTTTATTCCTAGGGACATTTCGTTTTTCTCTGTTTTTCCGATGCTACACTTCAGCATTCTGTGAAGAACAGAGTGGAAGGGAAAAGCCCCTCTAATAAGGCAGCTAGAAGTTCCAGGAGCGACACACGTTGTGCTTTCAGAGAGGACGTTACAGAAAGTCGAGAGATGTGGATTCTTTCCTGCGGAGAAAAAACCCCCTGTTTTCAGGAAATGCAGTATTCTGAAATCGCACGTTCTCGGCATAGCAATTTCGCTATTTCGCTCTCGTGGGTGGACGGCGCCACTCTCTGTTAACCGCTTCGGAGAGTTTGCAGTTGCTGGCCGAGAAATCGCACTTCTCCCCGAATGCCGCTGTGTGCCTTCAGCAGCGGTCTCGTCTCTCTCGCATGCCGAGAAAGAGCGACTTCAGCCGGATGCTTTTCTCGGATGAGCGGCTTCTTCTGCGCACATCGCAAAGGAGCGGTTCTTGTCTTCTCCTTGTGTCCATGCATTCTGCACTACGCTTCTCTCTCATTCTTATGCCTTTCCGTTTATTCCTAGGGACATTTCGTTTTTCTCTGTTTTTCCGATGCTACACTTCAGCATTCTGTGAAGAACAGAGTGGAAGGGAAAAGCCCCTCTAATAAGGCAGCTAGAAGTTCCAGGAGCGACACACGTTGTGCTTTCAGAGAGGACGTTACAGAAAGTCGAGAGATGTGGATTCTTTCCTGCGGAGAAAAAACCCCCTGTTTTCAGGCAATGCAGTATGCAGAATTCACACGTTCTTGGCATCACAGTTCCGTTATTTCGCTCACGCACGTCTAAATCGGCTCTCGCGTTGAACCGCTTCGGAGAGTTTGCAGTTGCTGGTCGAGAAATCGCGGTTCTCCCCGAATGCCGCTGTGTGCCTTCAGCAGCGGTCTCGTCTCTCTCGCATGCCGAGAAAGAGCGACTTCAGCCGGATGCTTTTCTCGGACGAGCGGCTTCTTCTGCGCACATCGCAAAGGAGCGGTTCTTGTCTTCTCCTTGTGTCCATGCATTCTGCACTACGCTTCTCTCTCATTCTTATGCCTTTCCGTTTATTCCTAGGGACATTTCGTTTTTCTCTGTTTTTCCGATGCTACACTTCAGCATTCAGTGAAGAACAGAGTGGAAGGGAAAAGCCCCTCTAATAAGGCAGCTAGAAGTTCCAGGAGCGACACACGTTGTGCTTTCAGAGAGGACGTTACAGAAAGTCGAGAGATGTGGATTCTTTCCTGCGGAGAAAAAACCCCCTGTTTTCAGGAAATGCAGTATTCTGAAATCGCACGTTCTCGGCATAGCAATTTCGCTATTTCGCTCTCGTGGGTGGACGGCGCCACTCTCTGTTAACCGCTTCGGAGAGTTTGCAGTTGCTGGCCGAGAAATCGCGGTTCTCCCCGAATGCCGCTGTGTGCCTTCAGCAGCGGTCTCGTCTCTCTCGCATGCCGAGAAAGAGCGACTTCAGCCGGATGCTTTTCTCGGACGAGCGGCTTCTTCTGCGCACATCGCAAAGGAGCGGTTCTTGTCTTCTCCTTGTGTCCATGCATTCTGCACTACGCTTCTCTCTCATTCTTATGCCTTTCCGTTTATTCCTAGGGACATTTCGTTTTTCTCTGTTTTTCCGATGCTACACTTCAGCATTCAGTGAAGAACAGAGTGGAAGGGAAAAGCCCCTCTAATAAGGCAGCTAGAAGTTCCAGGAGCGACACACGTTGTGCTTTCAGAGAGGACGTTACAGAAAGTCGAGAGATGTGGATTCTTTCCTGCGGAGAAAAAACCCCCTGTTTTCAGGAAATGCAGTATTCTGAAATCGCACGTTCTCGGCATAGCAATTTCGCTATTTCGCTCTCGTGGGTGGACGGCGCCACTCTCTGTTAACCGCTTCGGAGAGTTTGCAGTTGCTGGCCGAGAAATCGCACTTCTCCCCGAATGCCGCTGTGTGCCTTCAGCAGCGGTCTCGTCTCTCTCACATGCCGAGAAAGAGCGACTTCAGCCGGCTGCTTTTCTCGGACGAGCGGCTTCTTCTGCGCACATCGCAAAGGAGCGGTTCTTGTCTTCTCCTTGTGTCCATGCATTCTGCACTACGCTTCTCTCTCATTCTTATGCCTTTCCGTTTATTCCTAGGGACATTTCGTTTTTCTCTGTTTTTCCGATGCTACACTTCAGCATTCTGTGAAGAACAGAGTGGAAGGGAAAAGCCCCTCTAATAAGGCAGCTAGAAGTTCCAGGAGCGACACACGTTGTGCTTTCAGAGAGGACGTTACAGAAAGTCGAGAGATGTGGATTCTTTCCTGCGGAGAAAAAACCCCCTGTTTTCAGGCAATGCAGTATGCAGAATTCACACGTTCTTGGCATCACAGTTCCGTTATTTCGCTCACGCACGTCTAAATCGGCTCTCGCGTTGAACCGCTTCGGAGAGTTTGCAGTTGCTGGTCGAGAAATCGCGGTTCTCCCCGAATGCCGCTGTGTGCCTTCAGCAGCGGTCTCGTCTCTCTCGCATGCCGAGAAAGAGCGACTTCAGCCGGATGCTTTTCTCGGACGAGCGGCTTCTTCTGCGCACATCGCAAAGGTGCGGTTCTTGTCTTCTCCTTGTGTCCATGCATTCTGCACTACGCTTCTCTCTCATTCTTATGCCTTTCCGTTTATTCCTAGGGACATTTCGTTTTTCTCTGTTTTTCCGATGCTACACTTCAGCATTCAGTGAAGAACAGAGTGGAAGGGAAAAGCCCCTCTAATAAGGCAGCTAGAAGTTCCAGGAGCGACACACGTTGTGCTTTCAGAGAGGACGTTACAGAAAGTCGAGAGATGTGGATTCTTTCCTGCGGAGAAAAAACCCCCTGTTTTCAGGAAATGCAGTATTCTGAAATCGCACGTTCTCGGCATAGCAATTTCGCTATTTCGCTCTCGTGGGTGGACGGCGCCACTCTCTGTTAACCGCTTCGGAGAGTTTGCAGTTGCTGGCCGAGAAATCGCGGTTCTCCCCGAATGCCGCTGTGTGCCTTCAGCAGCGGTCTCGTCTCTCTCGCATGCCGAGAAAGAGCGACTTCAGCCGGCTGATTTTCTCGGACGAGCGGCTTCTTCTGCGCACATCGCAAAGGAGCGGTTCTTGTCTTCTCCTTGTGTCCATGCATTCTGCACTACGCTTCTCTCTCATTCTTATGCCTTTCCGTTTATTCCTAGGGACATTTCGTTTTTCTCTGTTTTTCCGATGCTACACTTCAGCATTCAGTGAAGAACAGAGTGGAAGGGAAAAGCCCCTCTAATAATGCAGCTAGAAGTTCCAGGATCGACACACGTTGTGCTTTCAGAGAGGACGTTACAGAAAGTCGAGAGATGTGGATTCTTTCCTGCGGAGAAAAAACCCCCTGTTTTCAGGAAATGCAGTATTCTGAAATCGCACGTTCTCGGCATAGCAATTTCGCTATTTCGCTCTCGTGGGTGGACGGCGCCACTCTCTGTTAACCGCTTCGGAGAGTTTGCAGTTGCTGGCCGAGAAATCGCACTTCTCCCCGAATGCCGCTGTGTGCCTTCAGCAGCGGTCTCGTCTCTCTCACATGCCGAGAAAGAGCGACTTCAGCCGGCTGCTTTTCTCGGACGAGCGGCTTCTTCTGCGCACATCGCAAAGGAGCGGTTCTTGTCTTCTCCTTGTGTCCATGCATTCTGCACTACGCTTCTCTCTCATTCTTATGCCTTTCCGTTTATTCCTAGGGACATTTCGTTTTTCTCTGTTTTTCCGATGCTACACTTCAGCATTCTGTGAAGAACAGAGTGGAAGGGAAAAGCCCCTCTAATAAGGCAGCTAGAAGTTCCAGGAGCGACACACGTTGTGCTTTCAGAGAGGACGTTACAGAAAGTCGAGAGATGTGGATTCTTTCCTGCGGAGAAAAAAACCCCTGTTTTCAGGCAATGCAGTATGCAGAATTCACACGTTCCTGGCATCACAGTTCCGTTATTTCGCTCACGCACGTCTAAATCGGCTCTCGCGTTGAACCGCTTCGGAGAGTTTGCAGTTGCTGGTCGAGAAATCGCGGTTCTCCCCGAATGCCGCTGTGTGCCTTCAGCAGCGGTCTCGTCTCTCTCGCATGCCGAGAAAGAGCGACTTCAGCCGGATGCTTTTCTCGGACGAGCGGCTTCTTCTGCGCACATCGCAAAGGAGCGGTTCTTGTCTTCTCCTTGTGTCCATGCATTCTGCACTACGCTTCTCTCTCATTCTTATGCCTTTCCGTTTATTCCTAGGGACATTTCGTTTTTCTCTGTTTTTCCGATGCTACACTTCAGCATTCTGTGAAGAACAGAGTGGAAGGGAAAAGCCCCTCTAATAAGGCAGCTAGAAGTTCCAGGAGCGACACACGTTGTGCTTTCAGAGAGGACGTTACAGAAAGTCGAGAGATGTGGATTCTTTCCTGCGGAGAAAAAACCCCCTGTTTTCAGGAAATGCAGTATTCTGAAATCGCACGTTCTCGGCATAGCAATTTCGCTATTTCGCTCTCGTGGGTGGACGGCGCCACTCTCTGTTAACCGCTTCGGAGAGTTTGCAGTTGCTGGCCGAGAAATCGCACTTCTCCCCGAATGCCGCTGTGTGCCTTCAGCAGCGGTCTCGTCTCTCGCATGCCGAGAAAGAGCGACTTCAGCCGGCTGCTTTTCTCGGACGAGCGGCTTCTTCTGCGCACATCGCAAAGGAGCGGTTCTTGTCTTCTCCTTGTGTCCATGCATTCTGCACTACGCTTCTCTCTCATTCTTATGCCTTTCCGTTTATTCCTAGGGACATTTCGTTTTTCTCTGTTTTTCCGATGCTACACTTCAGCATTCTGTGAAGAACAGAGTGGAAGGGAAAAGCCCCTCTAATAAGGCAGCTAGAAGTTCCAGGAGCGACACACGTTGTGCTTTCAGAGAGGACGTTACAGAAAGTCGAGAGATGTGGATTCTTTCCTGCGGAGAAAAAACCCCCTGTTTTCAGGCAATGCAGTATGCAGAATTCACACGTTCTTGGCATCACAGTTCCGTTATTTCGCTCACGCACGTCTAAATCGGCTCTCGCGTTGAACCGCTTCGGAGAGTTTGCAGTTGCTGGCCGAGAAATCGCACTTCTCCCCGAATGCCGCTGTGTGCCTTCAGCAGCGGTCTCGTCTCTCTCGCATGCCGAGAAAGAGCGACTTCAGCCGGATGCTTTTCTCGGACGAGCGGCTTCTTCTGCGCACATCGCAAAGGAGCGGTTCTTGTCTTCTCCTTGTGTCCATGCATTCTGCACTACGCTTCTCTCTCATTCTTATGCCTTTCCGTTTATTCCTAGGGACATTTCGTTTTTCTCTGTTTTTCCGATGCTACACTTCAGCATTCTGTGAAGAACAGAGTGGAAGGGAAAAGCCCCTCTAATAAGGCAGCTAGAAGTTCCAGGAGCGACACACGTTGTGCTTTCAGAGAGGACGTTACAGAAAGTCGAGAGATGTGGATTCTTTCCTGCGGAGAAAAAAACCCCTGTTTTCAGGAAATGCAGTATTCTGAAATCGCACGTTCTCGGCATAGCAATTTCGCTATTTCGCTCTCGTGGGTGGACGGCGCCACTCTCTGTTAACCGCTTCGGAGAGTTTGCAGTTGCTGGTCGAGAAATCGCGGTTCTCCCCGAATGCCGCTGTGTGCCTTCAGCAGCGGTCTCGTCTCTCTCGCATGCCGAGAAAGAGCGACTTCAGCCGGATGCTTTTCTCGGACGAGCGGCTTCTTCTGCGCACATCGCAAAGGAGCGGTTCTTGTCTTCTCCTTGTGTCCATGCATTCTGCACTACGCTTCTCTCTCATTCTTATGCCTTTCCGTTTATTCCTAGGGACATTTCGTTTTTCTCTGTTTTTCCGATGCTACACTTCAGCATTCTGTGACGAACAGAGTGGAAGGGAAAAGCCCCTCTAATAAGGCAGCTAGAAGTTCCAGGAGCGACACACGTTGTGCTTTCAGAGAGGACGTTACAGAAAGTCGAGAGATGTGGATTCTTTCCTGCGGAGAAAAAAACCCCCTGTTTTCAGGCAATGCAGTATGCAGAATTCACACGTTCTTGGCATCACAGTTCCGTTATTTCGCTCACGCACGTCTAAATCGGCTCTCGCGTTGAACCGCTTCGGAGAGTTTGCAGTTGCTGGCCGAGAAATCGCGGTTCTCCCCGAATGCCGCTGTGTGCCTTCAGCAGCGGTCTCGTCTCTCTCGCATGCCGAGAAAGAGCGACTTCAGCCGGATGCTTTTCTCGGACGAGCGGCTTCTTCTGCGCACATCGCAAAGGAGCGGTTCTTGTCTTCTCCTTGTGTCCATGCATTCTGCACTACGCTTCTCTCTCATTCTTATGCCTTTCCGTTTATTCCTAGGGACATTTCGTTTTTCTCTGTTTTTCCGATGCTACACTTCAGCATTCAGTGAAGAACAGAGTGGAAGGGAAAAGCCCCTCTAATAAGGCAGCTAGAAGTTCCAGGAGCGACACACGTTGTGCTTTCAGAGAGGACGTTACAGAAAGTCGAGAGATGTGGATTCTTTCCTGCGGAGAAAAAACCCCCTGTTTTCAGGCAATGCAGTATGCAGAATTCACACGTTCTTGGCATCACAGTTCCGTTATTTCGCTCACGCACGTCTAAATCGGCTCTCGCGTTGAACCGCTTCGGAGAGTTTGCAGTTGCTGGCCGAGAAATCGCACTTCTCCCCGAATGCCGCTGTGTGCCTTCAGCAGCGGTCTCGTCTCTCTCGCATGCCGAGAAAGAGCGACTTCAGCCGGATGCTTTTCTCGGACGAGCGGCTTCTTCTGCGCACATCGCAAAGGAGCGGTTCTTGTCTTCTCCTTGTGTCCATGCATTCTGCACTACGCTTCTCTCTCATTCTTATGCCTTTCCGTTTATTCCTAGGGACATTTCGTTTTTCTCTGTTTTTCCGATGCTACACTTCAGCATTCTGTGACGAACAGAGTGGAAGGGAAAAGCCCCTCTAATAAGGCAGCTAGAAGTTCCAGGAGCGACACACGTTGTGCTTTCAGAGAGGACGTTACAGAAAGTTGAGAGATGTGGATTCTTTCCTGCGGAGAAAAAACCCCCTGTTTTCAGGAAATGCAGTATTCTGAAATCGCACGTTCTCGGCATAGCAATTTCGCTATTTCGCTCTCGTGGGTGGACGGCGCCACTCTCTGTTAACCGCTTCGGAGAGTTTGCAGTTGCTGGCCGAGAAATCGCGGTTCTCCCCGAATGCCGCTGTGTGCCTTCAGCAGCGGTCTCGTCTCTCTCGCATGCCGAGAAAGAGCGACTTCAGCCGGATGCTTTTCTCGGACGAGCGGCTTCTTCTGCGCACATCGCAAAGGAGCGGTTCTTGTCTTCTCCTTGTGTCCATGCATTCTGCACTACGCTTCTCTCTCATTCTTATGCCTTTCCGTTTATTCCTAGGGACATTTCGTTTTTCTCTGTTTTTCCGATGCTACACTTCAGCATTCTGTGAAGAACAGAGTGGAAAGGAAAAGCCCCTCTAATAAGGCAGCTAGAAGTTCCAGGAGCGACACACGTTGTGCTTTCAGAGAGGACGTTACAGAAAGTCGAGAGATGTGGATTCTTTCCTGCGGAGAAAAAACCCCCTGTTTTCAGGAAATGCAGTATTCTGAAATCGCACGTTCTCGGCATAGCAATTTCGCTATTTCGCTCTCGTGGGTGGACGGCGCCACTCTCTGTTAACCGCTTCGGAGAGTTTGCAGTTGCTGGCCGAGAAATCGCACTTCTCCCCGAATGCCGCTGTGTGCCTTCAGCAGCGGTCTCGTCTCTCTCGCATGCCGAGAAAGAGCGACTTCAGCCGGCTGCTTTTCTCGGACGAGCGGCTTCTTCTGCGCACATCGCAAAGGAGCGGTTCTTGTCTTCTCCTTGTGTCCATGCATTCTGCACTACGCTTCTCTCTCATTCTTATGCCTTTCCGTTTATTCCTAGGGACATTTCGTTTTTCTCTGTTTTTCCGATGCTACACTTCAGCATTCTGTGAAGAACAGAGTGGAAGGGAAAAGCCCCTCTAATAAGGCAGCTAGAAGTTCCAGGAGCGACACACGTTGTGCTTTCAGAGAGGACGTTACAGAAAGTCGAGAGATGTGGATTCTTTCCTGCGGAGAAAAAACCCCCTGTTTTCAGGCAATGCAGTATGCAGAATTCACACGTTCTTGGCATCACAGTTCCGTTATTTCGCTCACGCACGTCTAAATCGGCTCTCGCGTTGAACCGCTTCGGAGAGTTTGCAGTTGCTGGTCGAGAAATCGCGGTTCTCCCCGAATGCCGCTGTGTGCCTTCAGCAGCGGTCTCGTCTCTCTCGCATGCCGAGAAAGAGCGACTTCAGCCGGATGCTTTTCTCGGACGAGCGGCTTCTTCTGCGCACATCGCAAAGGAGCGGTTCTTGTCTTCTCCTTGTGTCCATGCATTCTGCACTACGCTTCTCTCTCATTCTTATGCCTTTCCGTTTATTCCTAGGGACATTTCGTTTTTCTCTGTTTTTCCGATGCTACACTTCAGCATTCTGTGAAGAACAGAGTGGAAGGGAAAAGCCCCTCTAATAAGGCAGCTAGAAGTTCCAGGAGCGACACACGTTGTGCTTTCAGAGAGGACGTTACAGAAAGTCGAGAGATGTGGATTCTTTCCTGCGGAGAAAAAACCCCCTGTTTTCAGGAAATGCAGTATTCTGAAATCGCACGTTCTCGGCATAGCAATTTCGCTATTTCGCTCTCGTGGGTGGACGGCGCCACTCTCTGTTAACCGCTTCGGAGAGTTTGCAGTTGCTGGCCGAGAAATCGCGGTTCTCCCCGAATGCCGCTGTGTGCCTTCAGCAGCGGTCTCGTCTCTCTCGCATGCCGAGAAAGAGCGACTTCAGCCGGATGCTTTTCTCGGACGAGCGGCTTCTTCTGCGCACATCGCAAAGGAGCGGTTCTTGTCTTCTCCTTGTGTCCATGCATTCTGCACTACGCTTCTCTCTCATTCTTATGCCTTTCCGTTTATTCCTAGGGACATTTCGTTTTTCTCTGTTTTTCCGATGCTACACTTCAGCATTCTGTGAAGAACAGAGTGGAAGGGAAAAGCCCCTCTAATAAGGCAGCTAGAAGTTCCAGGAGCGACACACGTTGTGCTTTCAGAGAGGACGTTACAGAAAGTCGAGAGATGTGGATTCTTTCCTGCGGAGAAAAAACCCCCTGTTTTCAGGCAATGCAGTATGCAGAATTCACACGTTCTTGGCATCACAGTTCCGTTATTTCGCTCACGCACGTCTAAATCGGCTCTCGCGTTGAACCGCTTCGGAGAGTTTGCAGTTGCTGGCCGAGAAATCGCGGTTCTCCCCGAATGCCGCTGTGTGCCTTCAGCAGCGGTCTCGTCTCTCTCGCATGCCGAGAAAGAGCGACTTCAGCCGGATGCTTTTCTCGGACGAGCGGCTTCTTCTGCGCACATCGCAAAGGAGCGGTTCTTGTCTTCTCCTTGTGTCCATGCATTCTGCACTACGCTTCTCTCTCATTCTTATGCCTTTCCGTTTATTCCTAGGGACATTTCGTTTTTCTCTGTTTTTCCGATGCTACACTTCAGCATTCAGTGAAGAACAGAGTGGAAGGGAAAAGCCCCTCTAATAAGGCAGCTAGAAGTTCCAGGAGCGACACACGTTGTGCTTTCAGAGAGGACGTTACAGAAAGTTGAGAGATGTGGATTCTTTCCTGCGGAGAAAAAAACCCCTGTTTTCAGGAAATGCAGTATTCTGAAATCGCACGTTCTCGGCATAGCAATTTCGCTATTTCGCTCTCGTGGGTGGACGGCGCCACTCTCTGTTAACCGCTTCGGAGAGTTTGCAGTTGCTGGCCGAGAAATCGCACTTCTCCCCGAATGCCGCTGTGTGCCTTCAGCAGCGGTCTCGTCTCTCTCGCATGCCGAGAAAGAGCGACTTCAGCCGGATGCTTTTCTCGGACGAGCGGCTTCTTCTGCGCACATCGCAAAGGAGCGGTTCTTGTCTTCTCCTTGTGTCCATGCATTCTGCACTACGCTTCTCTCTCATTCTTATGCCTTTCCGTTTATTCCTAGGGACATTTCGTTTTTCTCTGTTTTTCCGATGCTACACTTCAGCATTCTGTGAAGAACAGAGTGGAAGGGAAAAGCCCCTCTAATAAGGCAGCTAGAAGTTCCAGGAGCGACACACGTTGTGCTTTCAGAGAGGACGTTACAGAAAGTCGAGAGATGTGGATTCTTTCCTGCGGAGAAAAAACCCCCTGTTTTCAGGAAATGCAGTATTCTGAAATCGCACGTTCTCGGCATAGCAATTTCGCTATTTCGCTCTCGTGGGTGGACGGCGCCACTCTCTGTTAACCGCTTCGGAGAGTTTGCAGTTGCTGGCCGAGAAATCGCACTTCTCCCCGAATGCCGCTGTGTGCCTTCAGCAGCGGTCTCGTCTCTCTCGCATGCCGAGAAAGAGCGACTTCAGCCGGCTGCTTTTCTCGGACGAGCGGCTTCTTCTGCGCACATCGCAAAGGAGCGGTTCTTGTCTTCTCCTTGTGTCCATGCATTCTGCACTACGCTTCTCTCTCATTCTTATGCCTTTCCGTTTATTCCTAGGGACATTTCGTTTTTCTCTGTTTTTCCGATGCTACACTTCAGCATTCAGTGAAGAACAGAGTGGAAGGGAAAAGCCCCTCTAATAAGGCAGCTAGAAGTTCCAGGAGCGACACACGTTGTGCTTTCAGAGAGGACGTTACAGAAAGTCGAGAGATGTGGATTCTTTCCTGCGGAGAAAAAACCCCCTGTTTTCAGGAAATGCAGTATTCTGAAATCGCACGTTCTCGGCATAGCAATTTCGCTATTTCGCTCTCGTGGGTGGACGGCGCCACTCTCTGTTAACCGCTTCGGAGAGTTTGCAGTTGCTGGCCGAGAAATCGCGGTTCTCCCCGAATGCCGCTGTGTGCCTTCAGCAGCGGTCTCGTCTCTCTCGCATGCCGAGAAAGAGCGACTTCAGCCGGATGCTTTTCTCGGACGAGCGGCTTCTTCTGCGCACATCGCAAAGGAGCGGTTCTTGTCTTCTCCTTGTGTCCATGCATTCTGCACTACGCTTCTCTCTCATTCTTATGCCTTTCCGTTTATTCCTAGGGACATTTCGTTTTTCTCTGTTTTTCCGATGCTACACTTCAGCATTCAGTGAAGAACAGAGTGGAAGGGAAAAGCCCCTCTAATAAGGCAGCTAGAAGTTCCAGGAGCGACACACGTTGTGCTTTCAGAGAGGACGTTACAGAAAGTCGAGAGATGTGGATTCTTTCCTGCGGAGAAAAAACCCCCTGTTTTCAGGAAATGCAGTATTCTGAAATCGCACGTTCTCGGCATAGCAATTTCGCTATTTCGCTCACGCACGTCTAAATCGGCTCTCGCGTTGAACCGCTTCGGAGAGTTTGCAGTTCCTGGTCGAGAAATCGCGGTTCTCCCCGAATGCCGCTGTGTGCCTTCAGCAGCGGTCTCGTCTCTCTCGCATGCCGAGAAAGAGCGACTTCAGCCGGATGCTTTTCTCGGACGAGCGGCTTCTTCTGCGCACATCGCAAAGGAGCGGTTCTTGTCTTCTCCTTGTGTCCATGCATTCTGCACTACGCTTCTCTCTCATTCTTATGCCTTTCCGTTTATTCCTAGGGACATTTCGTTTTTCTCTGTTTTTCCGATGCTACACTTCAGCATTCAGTGAAGAACAGAGTGGAAGGGAAAAGCCCCTCTAATAAGGCAGCTAGAAGTTCCAGGAGCGACACACGTTGTGCTTTCAGAGAGGACGTTACAGAAAGTCGAGAGATGTGGATTCTTTCCTGCGGAGAAAAAACCCCCTGTTTTCAGGAAATGCAGTATTCTGAAATCGCACGTTCTCGGCATAGCAATTTCGCTATTTCGCTCTCGTGGGTGGACGGCGCCACTCTCTGTTAACCGCTTCGGAGAGTTTGCAGTTGCTGGCCGAGAAATCGCGGTTCTCCCCGAATGCCGCTGTGTGCCTTCAGCAGCGGTCTCGTCTCTCTCGCATGCCGAGAAAGAGCGACTTCAGCCGGATGCTTTTCTCGGACGAGCGGCTTCTTCTGCGCACATCGCAAAGGAGCGGTTCTTGTCTTCTCCTTGTGTCCATGCATTCTGCACTACGCTTCTCTCTCATTCTTATGCCTTTCCGTTTATTCCTAGGGACATTTCGTTTTTCTCTGTTTTTCCGATGCTACACTTCAGCATTCTGTGAAGAACAGAGTGGAAGGGAAAAGCCCCTCTAATAAGGCAGCTAGAAGTTCCAGGAGCGACACACGTTGTGCTTTCAGAGAGGACGTTACAGAAAGTCGAGAGATGTGGATTCTTTCCTGCGGAGAAAAAAACCCCTGTTTTCAGGCAATGCAGTATGCAGAATTCACACGTTCTTGGCATCACAGTTCCGTTATTTCGCTCACGCACGTCTAAATCGGCTCTCGCGTTGAACCGCTTCGGAGAGTTTGCAGTTGCTGGTCGAGAAATCGCGGTTCTCCCCGAATGCCGCTGTGTGCCTTCAGCAGCGGTCTCGTCTCTCTCGCATGCCGAGAAAGAGCGACTTCAGCCGGATGTTTTTCTCGGACGAGCGGCTTCTTCTGCGCACATCGCAAAGGAGCGGTTCTTGTCTTCTCCTTGTGTCCATGCATTCTGCACTACGCTTCTCTCTCATTCTTATGCCTTTCCGTTTATTCCTAGGGACATTTCGTTTTTCTCTGTTTTTCCGATGCTACACTTCAGCATTCTGTGAAGAACAGAGTGGAAGGGAAAAGCCCCTCTAATAAGGCAGCTAGAAGTTCCAGGAGCGACACACGTTGTGCTTTCAGAGAGGACGTTACAGAAAGTCGAGAGATGTGGATTCTTTCCTGCGGAGAAAAAACCCCCTGTTTTCAGGAAATGCAGTATTCTGAAATCGCACGTTCTCGGCATAGCAATTTCGCTATTTCGCTCTCGTGGGTGGACGGCGCCACTCTCTGTTAACCGCTTCGGAGAGTTTGCAGTTGCTGGCCGAGAAATCGCGGTTCTCCCCGAATGCCGCTGTGTGCCTTCAGCAGCGGTCTCGTCTCTCTCGCATGCCGAGAAAGAGCGACTTCAGCCGGATGCTTTTCTCGGACGAGCGGCTTCTTCTGCGCACATCGCAAAGGAGCGGTTCTTGTCTTCTCCTTGTGTCCATGCATTCTGCACTACGCTTCTCTCTCATTCTTATGCCTTTCCGTTTATTCCTAGGGACATTTCGTTTTTCTCTGTTTTTCCGATGCTACACTTCAGCATTCTGTGAAGAACAGAGTGGAAGGGAAAAGCCCCTCTAATAAGGCAGCTAGAAGTTCCAGGAGCGACACACGTTGTGCTTTCAGAGAGGACGTTACAGAAAGTCGAGAGATGTGGATTCTTTCCTGCGGAGAAAAAACCCCCTGTTTTCAGGAAATGCAGTATTCTGAAATCGCACGTTCTCGGCATAGCAATTTCGCTATTTCGCTCACGCACGTCTAAATCGGCTCTCGCGTTGAACCGCTTCGGAGAGTTTGCAGTTCCTGGTCGAGAAATCGCGGTTCTCCCCGAATGCCGCTGTGTGCCTTCAGCAGCGGTCTCGTCTCTCTCGCATGCCGAGAAAGAGCGACTTCAGCCGGATGCTTTTCTCGGACGAGCGGCTTCTTCTGCGCACATCGCAAAGGAGCGGTTCTTGTCTTCTCCTTGTGTCCATGCATTCTGCACTACGCTTCTCTCTCATTCTTATGCCTTTCCGTTTATTCCTAGGGACATTTCGTTTTTCTCTGTTTTTCCGATGCTACACTTCAGCATTCTGTGAAGAACAGAGTGGAAGGGAAAAGCCCCTCTAATAAGGCAGCTAGAAGTTCCAGGAGCGACACACGTTGTGCTTTCAGAGAGGACGTTACAGAAAGTCGAGAGATGTGGATTCTTTCCTGCGGAGAAAAAACCCCCTGTTTTCAGGAAATGCAGTATTCTGAAATCGCACGTTCTCAGCATAGCAATTTCGCTATTTCGCTCTCGTGGGTGGACGGCGCCACTCTCTGTTAACCGCTTCGGAGAGTTTGCAGTTGCTGGCCGAGAAATCGCGGTTCTCCCCGAATGCCGCTGTGTGCCTTCAGCAGCGGTCTCGTCTCTCTCGCATGCCGAGAAAGAGCGACTTCAGCCGGATGCTTTTCTCGGACGAGCGGCTTCTTCTGCGCACATCGCAAAGGAGCGGTTCTTGTCTTCTCCTTGTGTCCATGCATTCTGCACTACGCTTCTCTCTCATTCTTATGCCTTTCCGTTTATTCCTAGGGACATTTCGTTTTTCTCTGTTTTTCCGATGCTACACTTCAGCATTCTGTGAAGAACAGAGTGGAAGGGAAAAGCCCCTCTAATAAGGCAGCTAGAAGTTCCAGGAGCGACACACGTTGTGCTTTCAGAGAGGACGTTACAGAAAGTCGAGAGATGTGGATTCTTTCCTGCGGAGAAAAAACCCCCTGTTTTCAGGCAATGCAGTATTCTGAAATCGCACGTTCTCGGCATAGCAATTTCGCTATTTCGCTCACGCACGTCTAAATCGGCTCTCGCGTTGAACCGCTTCGGAGAGTTTGCAGTTGCTGGTCGAGAAATCGCGGTTCTCCCCGAATGCCGCTGTGTGCCTTCAGCAGCGGTCTCGTCTCTCTCGCATGCCGAGAAAGAGCGACTTCAGCCGGATGCTTTTCTCGGACGAGCGGCTTCTTCTGCGCACATCGCAAAGGAGCGGTTCTTGTCTTCTCCTTGTGTCCATGCATTCTGCACTACGCTTCTCTCTCATTCTTATGCCTTTCCGTTTATTCCTAGGGACATTTCGTTTTTCTCTGTTTTTCCGATGCTACACTTCAGCATTCAGTGAAGAACAGAGTGGAAGGGAAAAGCCCCTCTAATAAGGCAGCTAGAAGTTCCAGGAGCGACACACGTTGTGCTTTCAGAGAGGACGTTACAGAAAGTCGAGAGATGTGGATTCTTTCCTGCGGAGAAAAAACCCCCTGTTTTCAGGAAATGCAGTATTCTGAAATCGCACGTTCTCGGCATAGCAATTTCGCTATTTCGCTCTCGTGGGTGGACGGCGCCACTCTCTGTTAACCGCTTCGGAGAGTTTGCAGTTGCTGGCCGAGAAATCGCGGTTCTCCCCGAATGCCGCTGTGTGCCTTCAGCAGCGGTCTCGTCTCTCTCGCATGCCGAGAAAGAGCGACTTCAGCCGGATGCTTTTCTCGGACGAGCGGCTTCTTCTGCGCACATCGCAAAGGAGCGGTTCTTGTCTTCTCCTTGTGTCCATGCATTCTGCACTACGCTTCTCTCTCATTCTTATGCCTTTCCGTTTATTCCTAGGGACATTTCGTTTTTCTCTGTTTTTCCGATGCTACACTTCAGCATTCTGTGAAGAACAGAGTGGAAAGGAAAAGCCCCTCTAATAAGGCAGCTAGAAGTTCCAGGAGCGACACACGTTGTGCTTTCAGAGAGGACGTTACAGAAAGTCGAGAGATGTGGATTCTTTCCTGCGGAGAAAAAACCCCCTGTTTTCAGGAAATGCAGTATTCTGAAATCGCACGTTCTCGGCATAGCAATTTCGCTATTTCGCTCTCGTGGGTGGACGGCGCCACTCTCTGTTAACCGCTTCGGAGAGTTTGCAGTTGCTGGCCGAGAAATCGCACTTCTCCCCGAATGCCGCTGTGTGCCTTCAGCAGCGGTCTCGTCTCTCTCGCATGCCGAGAAAGAGCGACTTCAGCCGGCTGCTTTTCTCGGACGAGCGGCTTCTTCTGCGCACATCGCAAAGGAGCGGTTCTTGTCTTCTCCTTGTGTCCATGCATTCTGCACTACGCTTCTCTCTCATTCTTATGCCTTTCCGTTTATTCCTAGGGACATTTCGTTTTTCTCTGTTTTTCCGATGCTACACTTCAGCATTCTGTGAAGAACAGAGTGGAAGGGAAAAGCCCCTCTAATAAGGCAGCTAGAAGTTCCAGGAGCGACACACGTTGTGCTTTCAGAGAGGACGTTACAGAAAGTCGAGAGATGTGGATTCTTTCCTGCGGAGAAAAAACCCCCTGTTTTCAGGCAATGCAGTATGCAGAATTCACACGTTCTTGGCATCACAGTTCCGTTATTTCGCTCACGCACGTCTAAATCGGCTCTCGCGTTGAACCGCTTCGGAGAGTTTGCAGTTGCTGGTCGAGAAATCGCGGTTCTCCCCGAATGCCGCTGTGTGCCTTCAGCAGCGGTCTCGTCTCTCTCGCATGCCGAGAAAGAGCGACTTCAGCCGGATGCTTTTCTCGGACGAGCGGCTTCTTCTGCGCACATCGCAAAGGAGCGGTTCTTGTCTTCTCCTTGTGTCCATGCATTCTGCACTACGCTTCTCTCTCATTCTTATGCCTTTCCGTTTATTCCTAGGGACATTTCGTTTTTCTCTGTTTTTCCGATGCTACACTTCAGCATTCTGTGAAGAACAGAGTGGAAGGGAAAAGCCCCTCTAATAAGGCAGCTAGAAGTTCCAGGAGCGACACACGTTGTGCTTTCAGAGAGGACGTTACAGAAAGTCGAGAGATGTGGATTCTTTCCTGCGGAGAAAAAACCCCCTGTTTTCAGGAAATGCAGTATTCTGAAATCGCACGTTCTCGGCATAGCAATTTCGCTATTTCGCTCTCGTGGGTGGACGGCGCCACTCTCTGTTAACCGCTTCGGAGAGTTTGCAGTTGCTGGCCGAGAAATCGCGGTTCTCCCCGAATGCCGCTGTGTGCCTTCAGCAGCGGTCTCGTCTCTCTCGCATGCCGAGAAAGAGCGACTTCAGCCGGATGCTTTTCTCGGACGAGCGGCTTCTTCTGCGCACATCGCAAAGGAGCGGTTCTTGTCTTCTCCTTGTGTCCATGCATTCTGCACTACGCTTCTCTCTCATTCTTATGCCTTTCCGTTTATTCCTAGGGACATTTCGTTTTTCTCTGTTTTTCCGATGCTACACTTCAGCATTCTGTGAAGAACAGAGTGGAAGGGAAAAGCCCCTCTAATAAGGCAGCTAGAAGTTCCAGGAGCGACACACGTTGTGCTTTCAGAGAGGACGTTACAGAAAGTCGAGAGATGTGGATTCTTTCCTGCGGAGAAAAAACCCCCTGTTTTCAGGCAATGCAGTATGCAGAATTCACACGTTCTTGGCATCACAGTTCCGTTATTTCGCTCACGCACGTCTAAATCGGCTCTCGCGTTGAACCGCTTCGGAGAGTTTGCAGTTGCTGGCCGAGAAATCGCGGTTCTCCCCGAATGCCGCTGTGTGCCTTCAGCAGCGGTCTCGTCTCTCTCGCATGCCGAGAAAGAGCGACTTCAGCCGGATGCTTTTCTCGGACGAGCGGCTTCTTCTGCGCACATCGCAAAGGAGCGGTTCTTGTCTTCTCCTTGTGTCCATGCATTCTGCACTACGCTTCTCTCTCATTCTTATGCCTTTCCGTTTATTCCTAGGGACATTTCGTTTTTCTCTGTTTTTCCGATGCTACACTTCAGCATTCAGTGAAGAACAGAGTGGAAGGGAAAAGCCCCTCTAATAAGGCAGCTAGAAGTTCCAGGAGCGACACACGTTGTGCTTTCAGAGAGGACGTTACAGAAAGTTGAGAGATGTGGATTCTTTCCTGCGGAGAAAAAAACCCCTGTTTTCAGGAAATGCAGTATTCTGAAATCGCACGTTCTCGGCATAGCAATTTCGCTATTTCGCTCTCGTGGGTGGACGGCGCCACTCTCTGTTAACCGCTTCGGAGAGTTTGCAGTTGCTGGCCGAGAAATCGCACTTCTCCCCGAATGCCGCTGTGTGCCTTCAGCAGCGGTCTCGTCTCTCTCGCATGCCGAGAAAGAGCGACTTCAGCCGGATGCTTTTCTCGGACGAGCGGCTTCTTCTGCGCACATCGCAAAGGAGCGGTTCTTGTCTTCTCCTTGTGTCCATGCATTCTGCACTACGCTTCTCTCTCATTCTTATGCCTTTCCGTTTATTCCTAGGGACATTTCGTTTTTCTCTGTTTTTCCGATGCTACACTTCAGCATTCTGTGAAGAACAGAGTGGAAGGGAAAAGCCCCTCTAATAAGGCAGCTAGAAGTTCCAGGAGCGACACACGTTGTGCTTTCAGAGAGGACGTTACAGAAAGTCGAGAGATGTGGATTCTTTCCTGCGGAGAAAAAACCCCCTGTTTTCAGGAAATGCAGTATTCTGAAATCGCACGTTCTCGGCATAGCAATTTCGCTATTTCGCTCTCGTGGGTGGACGGCGCCACTCTCTGTTAACCGCTTCGGAGAGTTTGCAGTTGCTGGCCGAGAAATCGCACTTCTCCCCGAATGCCGCTGTGTGCCTTCAGCAGCGGTCTCGTCTCTCTCGCATGCCGAGAAAGAGCGACTTCAGCCGGCTGCTTTTCTCGGACGAGCGGCTTCTTCTGCGCACATCGCAAAGGAGCGGTTCTTGTCTTCTCCTTGTGTCCATGCATTCTGCACTACGCTTCTCTCTCATTCTTATGCCTTTCCGTTTATTCCTAGGGACATTTCGTTTTTCTCTGTTTTTCCGATGCTACACTTCAGCATTCAGTGAAGAACAGAGTGGAAGGGAAAAGCCCCTCTAATAAGGCAGCTAGAAGTTCCAGGAGCGACACACGTTGTGCTTTCAGAGAGGACGTTACAGAAAGTCGAGAGATGTGGATTCTTTCCTGCGGAGAAAAAACCCCCTGTTTTCAGGAAATGCAGTATTCTGAAATCGCACGTTCTCGGCATAGCAATTTCGCTATTTCGCTCTCGTGGGTGGACGGCGCCACTCTCTGTTAACCGCTTCGGAGAGTTTGCAGTTGCTGGCCGAGAAATCGCGGTTCTCCCCGAATGCCGCTGTGTGCCTTCAGCAGCGGTCTCGTCTCTCTCGCATGCCGAGAAAGAGCGACTTCAGCCGGATGCTTTTCTCGGACGAGCGGCTTCTTCTGCGCACATCGCAAAGGAGCGGTTCTTGTCTTCTCCTTGTGTCCATGCATTCTGCACTACGCTTCTCTCTCATTCTTATGCCTTTCCGTTTATTCCTAGGGACATTTCGTTTTTCTCTGTTTTTCCGATGCTACACTTCAGCATTCAGTGAAGAACAGAGTGGAAGGGAAAAGCCCCTCTAATAAGGCAGCTAGAAGTTCCAGGAGCGACACACGTTGTGCTTTCAGAGAGGACGTTACAGAAAGTCGAGAGATGTGGATTCTTTCCTGCGGAGAAAAAACCCCCTGTTTTCAGGAAATGCAGTATTCTGAAATCGCACGTTCTCGGCATAGCAATTTCGCTATTTCGCTCACGCACGTCTAAATCGGCTCTCGCGTTGAACCGCTTCGGAGAGTTTGCAGTTCCTGGTCGAGAAATCGCGGTTCTCCCCGAATGCCGCTGTGTGCCTTCAGCAGCGGTCTCGTCTCTCTCGCATGCCGAGAAAGAGCGACTTCAGCCGGATGCTTTTCTCGGACGAGCGGCTTCTTCTGCGCACATCGCAAAGGAGCGGTTCTTGTCTTCTCCTTGTGTCCATGCATTCTGCACTACGCTTCTCTCTCATTCTTATGCCTTTCCGTTTATTCCTAGGGACATTTCGTTTTTCTCTGTTTTTCCGATGCTACACTTCAGCATTCAGTGAAGAACAGAGTGGAAGGGAAAAGCCCCTCTAATAAGGCAGCTAGAAGTTCCAGGAGCGACACACGTTGTGCTTTCAGAGAGGACGTTACAGAAAGTCGAGAGATGTGGATTCTTTCCTGCGGAGAAAAAACCCCCTGTTTTCAGGAAATGCAGTATTCTGAAATCGCACGTTCTCGGCATAGCAATTTCGCTATTTCGCTCTCGTGGGTGGACGGCGCCACTCTCTGTTAACCGCTTCGGAGAGTTTGCAGTTGCTGGCCGAGAAATCGCGGTTCTCCCCGAATGCCGCTGTGTGCCTTCAGCAGCGGTCTCGTCTCTCTCGCATGCCGAGAAAGAGCGACTTCAGCCGGATGCTTTTCTCGGACGAGCGGCTTCTTCTGCGCACATCGCAAAGGAGCGGTTCTTGTCTTCTCCTTGTGTCCATGCATTCTGCACTACGCTTCTCTCTCATTCTTATGCCTTTCCGTTTATTCCCAGGGACATTTCGTTTTTCTCTGTTTTTCCGATGCTACACTTCAGCATTCTGTGAAGAACAGAGTGGAAGGGAAAAGCCCCTCTAATAAGGCAGCTAGAAGTTCCAGGAGCGACACACGTTGTGCTTTCAGAGAGGACGTTACAGAAAGTCGAGAGATGTGGATTCTTTCCTGCGGAGAAAAAAACCCCTGTTTTCAGGCAATGCAGTATGCAGAATTCACACGTTCTTGGCATCACAGTTCCGTTATTTCGCTCACGCACGTCTAAATCGGCTCTCGCGTTGAACCGCTTCGGAGAGTTTGCAGTTGCTGGTCGAGAAATCGCGGTTCTCCCCGAATGCCGCTGTGTGCCTTCAGCAGCGGTCTCGTCTCTCTCGCATGCCGAGAAAGAGCGACTTCAGCCGGATGTTTTTCTCGGACGAGCGGCTTCTTCTGCGCACATCGCAAAGGAGCGGTTCTTGTCTTCTCCTTGTGTCCATGCATTCTGCACTACGCTTCTCTCTCATTCTTATGCCTTTCCGTTTATTCCTAGGGACATTTCGTTTTTCTCTGTTTTTCCGATGCTACACTTCAGCATTCTGTGAAGAACAGAGTGGAAGGGAAAAGCCCCTCTAATAAGGCAGCTAGAAGTTCCAGGAGCGACACACGTTGTGCTTTCAGAGAGGACGTTACAGAAAGTCGAGAGATGTGGATTCTTTCCTGCGGAGAAAAAACCCCCTGTTTTCAGGAAATGCAGTATTCTGAAATCGCACGTTCTCGGCATAGCAATTTCGCTATTTCGCTCTCGTGGGTGGACGGCGCCACTCTCTGTTAACCGCTTCGGAGAGTTTGCAGTTGCTGGCCGAGAAATCGCGGTTCTCCCCGAATGCCGCTGTGTGCCTTCAGCAGCGGTCTCGTCTCTCTCGCATGCCGAGAAAGAGCGACTTCAGCCGGATGCTTTTCTCGGACGAGCGGCTTCTTCTGCGCACATCGCAAAGGAGCGGTTCTTGTCTTCTCCTTGTGTCCATGCATTCTGCACTACGCTTCTCTCTCATTCTTATGCCTTTCCGTTTATTCCTAGGGACATTTCGTTTTTCTCTGTTTTTCCGATGCTACACTTCAGCATTCTGTGAAGAACAGAGTGGAAGGGAAAAGCCCCTCTAATAAGGCAGCTAGAAGTTCCAGGAGCGACACACGTTGTGCTTTCAGAGAGGACGTTACAGAAAGTCGAGAGATGTGGATTCTTTCCTGCGGAGAAAAAACCCCCTGTTTTCAGGAAATGCAGTATTCTGAAATCGCACGTTCTCGGCATAGCAATTTCGCTATTTCGCTCACGCACGTCTAAATCGGCTCTCGCGTTGAACCGCTTCGGAGAGTTTGCAGTTCCTGGTCGAGAAATCGCGGTTCTCCCCGAATGCCGCTGTGTGCCTTCAGCAGCGGTCTCGTCTCTCTCGCATGCCGAGAAAGAGCGACTTCAGCCGGATGCTTTTCTCGGACGAGCGGCTTCTTCTGCGCACATCGCAAAGGAGCGGTTCTTGTCTTCTCCTTGTGTCCATGCATTCTGCACTACGCTTCTCTCTCATTCTTATGCCTTTCCGTTTATTCCTAGGGACATTTCGTTTTTCTCTGTTTTTCCGATGCTACACTTCAGCATTCTGTGAAGAACAGAGTGGAAGGGAAAAGCCCCTCTAATAAGGCAGCTAGAAGTTCCAGGAGCGACACACGTTGTGCTTTCAGAGAGGACGTTACAGAAAGTCGAGAGATGTGGATTCTTTCCTGCGGAGAAAAAACCCCCTGTTTTCAGGAAATGCAGTATTCTGAAATCGCACGTTCTCAGCATAGCAATTTCGCTATTTCGCTCTCGTGGGTGGACGGCGCCACTCTCTGTTAACCGCTTCGGAGAGTTTGCAGTTGCTGGCCGAGAAATCGCGGTTCTCCCCGAATGCCGCTGTGTGCCTTCAGCAGCGGTCTCGTCTCTCTCGCATGCCGAGAAAGAGCGACTTCAGCCGGATGCTTTTCTCGGACGAGCGGCTTCTTCTGCGCACATCGCAAAGGAGCGGTTCTTGTCTTCTCCTTGTGTCCATGCATTCTGCACTACGCTTCTCTCTCATTCTTATGCCTTTCCGTTTATTCCTAGGGACATTTCGTTTTTCTCTGTTTTTCCGATGCTACACTTCAGCATTCTGTGAAGAACAGAGTGGAAGGGAAAAGCCCCTCTAATAAGGCAGCTAGAAGTTCCAGGAGCGACACACGTTGTGCTTTCAGAGAGGACGTTACAGAAAGTCGAGAGATGTGGATTCTTTCCTGCGGAGAAAAAACCCCCTGTTTTCAGGCAATGCAGTATTCTGAAATCGCACGTTCTCGGCATAGCAATTTCGCTATTTCGCTCACGCACGTCTAAATCGGCTCTCGCGTTGAACCGCTTCGGAGAGTTTGCAGTTGCTGGTCGAGAAATCGCGGTTCTCCCCGAATGCCGCTGTGTGCCTTCAGCAGCGGTCTCGTCTCTCTCGCATGCCGAGAAAGAGCGACTTCAGCCGGATGCTTTTCTCGGACGAGCGGCTTCTTCTGCGCACATCGCAAAGGAGCGGTTCTTGTCTTCTCCTTGTGTCCATGCATTCTGCACTACGCTTCTCTCTCATTCTTATGCCTTTCCGTTTATTCCTAGGGACATTTCGTTTTTCTCTGTTTTTCCGATGCTACACTTCAGCATTCAGTGAAGAACAGAGTGGAAGGGAAAAGCCCCTCTAATAAGGCAGCTAGAAGTTCCAGGAGCGACACACGTTGTGCTTTCAGAGAGGACGTTACAGAAAGTCGAGAGATGTGGATTCTTTCCTGCGGAGAAAAAACCCCCTGTTTTCAGGAAATGCAGTATTCTGAAATCGCACGTTCTCGGCATAGCAATTTCGCTATTTCGCTCTCGTGGGTGGACGGCGCCACTCTCTGTTAACCGCTTCGGAGAGTTTGCAGTTGCTGGCCGAGAAATCGCGGTTCTCCCCGAATGCCGCTGTGTGCCTTCAGCAGCGGTCTCGTCTCTCTCGCATGCCGAGAAAGAGCGACTTCAGCCGGATGCTTTTCTCGGACGAGCGGCTTCTTCTGCGCACATCGCAAAGGAGCGGTTCTTGTCTTCTCCTTGTGTCCATGCATTCTGCACTACGCTTCTCTCTCATTCTTATGCCTTTCCGTTTATTCCTAGGGACATTTCGTTTTTCTCTGTTTTTCCGATGCTACACTTCAGCATTCTGTGAAGAACAGAGTGGAAGGGAAAAGCCCCTCTAATAAGGCAGCTAGAAGTTCCAGGAGCGACACACGTTGTGCTTTCAGAGAGGACGTTACAGAAAGTCGAGAGATGTGGATTCTTTCCTGCGGAGAAAAAACCCCCTGTTTTCAGGCAATGCAGTATGCAGAATTCACACGTTCTTGGCATCACAGTTCCGTTATTTCGCTCACGCACGTCTAAATCGGCTCTCGCGTTGAACCGCTTCGGAGAGTTTGCAGTTGCTGGTCGAGAAATCGCGGTTCTCCCCGAATGCCGCTGTGTGCCTTCAGCAGCGGTCTCGTCTCTCTCGCATGCCGAGAAAGAGCGACTTCAGCCGGATGTTTTTCTCGGACGAGCGGCTTCTTCTGCGCACATCGCAAAGGAGCGGTTCTTGTCTTCTCCTTGTGTCCATGCATTCTGCACTACGCTTCTCTCTCATTCTTATGCCTTTCCGTTTATTCCTAGGGACATTTCGTTTTTCTCTGTTTTTCCGATGCTACACTTCAGCATTCTGTGAAGAACAGAGTGGAAGGGAAAAGCCCCTCTAATAAGGCAGCTAGAAGTTCCAGGAGCGACACACGTTGTGCTTTCAGAGAGGACGTTACAGAAAGTCGAGAGATGTGGATTCTTTCCTGCGGAGAAAAAACCCCCTGTTTTCAGGAAATGCAGTATTCTGAAATCGCACGTTCTCGGCATAGCAATTTCGCTATTTCGCTCTCGTGGGTGGACGGCGCCACTCTCTGTTAACCGCTTCGGAGAGTTTGCAGTTGCTGGCCGAGAAATGGCGGTTCTCCCCGAATGCCGCTGTGTGCCTTCAGCAGCGGTCTCGTCTCTCTCGCATGCCGAGAAAGAGCGACTTCAGCCGGATGCTTTTCTCGGACGAGCGGCTTCTTCTGAGCACATCGCAAAGGAGCGGTTCTTGTCTTCTCCTTGTGTCCATGCATTCTGCACTACGCTTCTCTCTCATTCTTATGCCTTTCCGTTTATTCCTAGGGACATTTCGTTTTTCTCTGTTTTTCCGATGCTACACTTCAGCATTCTGTGAAGAACAGAGTGGAAGGGAAAAGCCCCTCTAATAAGGCAGCTAGAAGTTCCAGGAGCGACACACGTTGTGCTTTCAGAGAGGACGTTACAGAAAGTCGAGAGATGTGGATTCTTTCCTGCGGAGAAAAAACCCCCTGTTTTCAGGAAATGCAGTATTCTGAAATCGCACGTTCTCGGCATAGCAATTTCGCTATTTCGCTCACGCACGTCTAAATCGGCTCTCGCGTTGAACCGCTTCGGAGAGTTTGCAGTTCCTGGTCGAGAAATCGCGGTTCTCCCCGAATGCCGCTGTGTGCCTTCAGCAGCGGTCTCGTCTCTCTCGCATGCCGAGAAAGAGCGACTTCAGCCGGATGCTTTTCTCGGACGAGCGGCTTCTTCTGCGCACATCGCAAAGGAGCGGTTCTTGTCTTCTCCTTGTGTCCATGCATTCTGCACTACGCTTCTCTCTCATTCTTATGCCTTTCCGTTTATTCCTAGGGACATTTCGTTTTTCTCTGTTTTTCCGATGCTACACTTCAGCATTCTGTGAAGAACAGAGTGGAAGGGAAAAGCCCCTCTAATAAGGCAGCTAGAAGTTCCAGGAGCGACACACGTTGTGCTTTCAGAGAGGACGTTACAGAAAGTCGAGAGATGTGGATTCTTTCCTGCGGAGAAAAAACCCCCTGTTTTCAGGAAATGCAGTATTCTGAAATCGCACGTTCTCGGCATAGCAATTTCGCTATTTCGCTCTCGTGGGTGGACGGCGCCACTCTCTGTTAACCGCTTCGGAGAGTTTGCAGTTGCTGGCCGAGAAATCGCGGTTCTCCCCGAATGCCGCTGTGTGCCTTCAGCAGCGGTCTCGTCTCTCTCGCATGCCGAGAAAGAGCGACTTCAGCCGGATGCTTTTCTCGGACGAGCGGCTTCTTCTGCGCACATCGCAAAGGAGCGGTTCTTGTCTTCTCCTTGTGTCCATGCATTCTGCACTACGCTTCTCTCTCATTCTTATGCCTTTCCGTTTATTCCTAGGGACATTTCGTTTTTCTCTGTTTTTCCGATGCTACACTTCAGCATTCTGTGAAGAACAGAGTGGAAGGGAAAAGCCCCTCTAATAAGGCAGCTAGAAGTTCCAGGAGCGACACACGTTGTGCTTTCAGAGAGGACGTTACAGAAAGTCGAGAGATGTGGATTCTTTCCTGCGGAGAAAAAACCCCCTGTTTTCAGGAAATGCAGTATTCTGAAATCGCACGTTCTCGGCATAGCAATTTCGCTATTTCGCTCTCGTGGGTGGACGGCGCCACTCTCTGTTAACCGCTTCGGAGAGTTTGCAGTTGCTGGCCGAGAAATCGCACTTCTCCCCGAATGCCGCTGTGTGCCTTCAGCAGCGGTCTCGTCTCTCTCGCATGCCGAGAAAGAGCGACTTCAGCCGGATGCTTTTCTCGGACGAGCGGCTTCTTCTGCGCACATCGCAAAGGAGCGGTTCTTGTCTTCTCCTTGTGTCCATGCATTCTGCACTACGCTTCTCTCTCATTCTTATGCCTTTCCGTTTATTCCTAGGGACATTTCGTTTTTCTCTGTTTTTCCGATGCTACACTTCAGCATTCTGTGAAGAACAGAGTGGAAGGGAAAAGCCCCTCTAATAAGGCAGCTAGAAGTTCCAGGAGCGACACACGTTGTGCTTTCAGAGAGGACGTTACAGAAAGTCGAGAGATGTGGATTCTTTCCTGCGGAGAAAAAACCCCCTGTTTTCAGGAAATGCAGTATTCTGAAATCGCACGTTCTCGGCATAGCAATTTCGCTATTTCGCTCTCGTGGGTGGACGGCGCCACTCTCTGTTAACCGCTTCGGAGAGTTTGCAGTTGCTGGCCGAGAAATCGCACTTCTCCCCGAATGCCGCTGTGTGCCTTCAGCAGCGGTCTCGTCTCTCTCGCATGCCGAGAAAGAGCGACTTCAGCCGGCTGCTTTTCTCGGACGAGCGGCTTCTTCTGCGCACATCGCAAAGGAGCGGTTCTTGTCTTCTCCTTGTGTCCATGCATTCTGCACTACGCTTCTCTCTCATTCTTATGCCTTTCCGTTTATTCCTAGGGACATTTCGTTTTTCTCTGTTTTTCCGATGCTACACTTCAGCATTCTGTGAAGAACAGAGTGGAAGGGAAAAGCCCCTCTAATAAGGCAGCTAGAAGTTCCAGGAGCGACACACGTTGTGCTTTCAGAGAGGACGTTACAGAAAGTCGAGAGATGTGGATTCTTTCCTGCGGAGAAAAAACCCCCTGTTTTCAGGAAATGCAGTATTCTGAAATCGCACGTTCTCGGCATAGCAATTTCGCTATTTCGCTCTCGTGGGTGGACGGCGCCACTCTCTGTTAACCGCTTCGGAGAGTTTGCAGTTGCTGGCCGAGAAATCGCACTTCTCCCCGAATGCCGCTGTGTGCCTTCAGCAGCGGTCTCGTCTCTCTCGCATGCCGAGAAAGAGCGACTTCAGCCGGATGCTTTTCTCGGACGAGCGGCTTCTTCTGCGCACATCGCAAAGGAGCGGTTCTTGTCTTCTCCTTGTGTCCATGCATTCTGCACTACGCTTCTCTCTCATTCTTATGCCTTTCCGTTTATTCCTAGGGACATTTCGTTTTTCTCTGTTTTTCCGATGCTACACTTCAGCATTCTGTGAAGAACAGAGTGGAAGGGAAAAGCCCCTCTAATAAGGCAGCTAGAAGTTCCAGGAGCGACACACGTTGTGCTTTCAGAGAGGACGTTACAGAAAGTCGAGAGATGTGGATTCTTTCCTGCGGAGAAAAAAACCCCTGTTTTCAGGCAATGCAGTATGCAGAATTCACACGTTCTTGGCATCACAGTTCCGTTATTTCGCTCACGCACGTCTAAATCGGCTCTCGCGTTGAACCGCTTCGGAGAGTTTGCAGTTGCTGGTCGAGAAATCGCGGTTCTCCCCGAATGCCGCTGTGTGCCTTCAGCAGCGGTCTCGTCTCTCTCGCATGCCGAGAAAGAGCGACTTCAGCCGGATGCTTTTCTCGGACGAGCGGCTTCTTCTGCGCACATCGCAAAGGAGCGGTTCTTGTCTTCTCCTTGTGTCCATGCATTCTGCACTACGCTTCTCTCTCATTCTTATGCCTTTCCGTTTATTCCTAGGGACATTTCGTTTTTCTCTGTTTTTCCGATGCTACACTTCAGCATTCTGTGAAGAACAGAGTGGAAAGGAAAAGCCCCTCTAATAAGGCAGCTAGAAGTTCCAGGAGCGACACACGTTGTGCTTTCAGAGAGGACGTTACAGAAAGTCGAGAGATGTGGATTCTTTCCTGCGGAGAAAAAACCCCCTGTTTTCAGGAAATGCAGTATTCTGAAATCGCACGTTCTCGGCATAGCAATTTCGCTATTTCGCTCTCGTGGGTGGACGGCGCCACTCTCTGTTAACCGCTTCGGAGAGTTTGCAGTTGCTGGCCGAGAAATCGCACTTCTCCCCGAATGCCGCTGTGTGCCTTCAGCAGCGGTCTCGTCTCTCTCGCATGCCGAGAAAGAGCGACTTCAGCCGGCTGCTTTTCTCGGACGAGCGGCTTCTTCTGCGCACATCGCAAAGGAGCGGTTCTTGTCTTCTCCTTGTGTCCATGCATTCTGCACTACGCTTCTCTCTCATTCTTATGCCTTTCCGTTTATTCCTAGGGACATTTCGTTTTTCTCTGTTTTTCCGATGCTACACTTCAGCATTCTGTGAAGAACAGAGTGGAAGGGAAAAGCCCCTCTAATAAGGCAGCTAGAAGTTCCAGGAGCGACACACGTTGTGCTTTCAGAGAGGACGTTACAGAAAGTCGAGAGATGTGGATTCTTTCCTGCGGAGAAAAAACCCCCTGTTTTCAGGAAATGCAGTATTCTGAAATCGCACGTTCTCGGCATAGCAATTTCGCTATTTCGCTCTCGTGGGTGGACGGCGCCACTCTCTGTTAACCGCTTCGGAGAGTTTGCAGTTGCTGGCCGAGAAATCGTGGTTCTCCCCGAATGCCGCTGTGTGCCTTCAGCAGCGGTCTCGTCTCTCTCGCATGCCGAGAAAGAGCGACTTCAGCCGGATGCTTTTCTCGGACGAGCGGCTTCTTCTGCGCACATCGCAAAGGAGGGGTTCTTGTCTTCTCCTTGTGTCCATGCATTCTGCACTACGCTTCTCTCTCATTCTTATGCCTTTCCGTTTATTCCTAGGGACATTTCGTTTTTCTCTGTTTTTCCGATGCTACACTTCAGCATTCTGTGAAGAACAGAGTGGAAGGGAAAAGCCCCTCTAATAAGGCAGCTAGAAGTTCCAGGAGCGACACACGTTGTGCTTTCAGAGAGGACGTTACAGAAAGTCGAGAGCTGTGGATTCTTTCCTGCGGAGAAAAAACCCCCTGTTTTCAGGCAATGCAGTATGCAGAATTCACACGTTCTTGGCATCACAGTTCCGTTATTTCGCTCACGCACGTCTAAATCGGCTCTCGCGTTGAACCGCTTCGGAGAGTTTGCAGTTGCTGGTCGAGAAATCGCGGTTCTCCCCGAATGCCGCTGTGTGCCTTCAGCAGCGGTCTCGTCTCTCTCGCATGCCGAGAAAGAGCGACTTCAGCCGGATGCTTTTCTCGGACGAGCGGCTTCTTCTGCGCACATCGCAAAGGAGCGGTTCTTGTCTTCTCCTTGTGTCCATGCATTCTGCACTACGCTTCTCTCTCATTCTTATGCCTTTCCGTTTATTCCTAGGGACATTTCGTTTTTCTCTGTTTTTCCGATGCTACACTTCAGCATTCTGTGAAGAACAGAGTGGAAGGGAAAAGCCCCTCTAATAAGGCAGCTAGAAGTTCCAGGAGCGACACACGTTGTGCTTTCAGAGAGGACGTTACAGAAAGTCGAGAGATGTGGATTCTTTCCTGCGGAGAAAAAACCCCCTGTTTTCAGGAAATGCAGTATTCTGAAATCGCACGTTCTCGGCATAGCAATTTCGCTATTTCGCTCTCGTGGGTGGACGGCGCCACTCTCTGTTAACCGCTTCGGAGAGTTTGCAGTTGCTGGCCGAGAAATCGCACTTCTCCCCGAATGCCGCTGTGTGCCTTCAGCAGCGGTCTCGTCTCTCTCGCATGCCGAGAAAGAGCGACTTCAGCCGGCTGCTTTTCTCGGACGAGCGGCTTCTTCTGCGCACATCGCAAAGGAGCGGTTCTTGTCTTCTCCTTGTGTCCATGCATTCTGCACTACGCTTCTCTCTCATTCTTATGCCTTTCCGTTTATTCCTAGGGACATTTCGTTTTTCTCTGTTTTTCCGATGCTACACTTCAGCATTCAGTGAAGAACAGAGTGGAAGGGAAAAGCCCCTCTAATAAGGCAGCTAGAAGTTCCAGGAGCGACACACGTTGTGCTTTCAGAGAGGACGTTACAGAAAGTCGAGAGATGTGGATTCTTTCCTGCGGAGAAAAAACCCCCTGTTTTCAGGAAATGCAGTATTCTGAAATCGCACGTTCTCGGCATAGCAATTTCGCTATTTCGCTCTCGTGGGTGGACGGCGCCACTCTCTGTTAACCGCTTCGGAGAGTTTGCAGTTGCTGGCCGAGAAATCGCACTTCTCCCCGAATGCCGCTGTGTGCCTTCAGCAGCGGTCTCGTCTCTCTCGCATGCCGAGAAAGAGCGACTTCAGCCGGATGCTTTTCTCGGACGAGCGGCTTCTTCTGCGCACATCGCAAAGGAGCGGTTCTTGTCTTCTCCTTGTGTCCATGCATTCTGCACTACGCTTCTCTCTCATTCTTATGCCTTTCCGTTTATTCCTAGGGACATTTCGTTTTTCTCTGTTTTTCCGATGCTACACTTCAGCATTCTGTGAAGAACAGAGTGGAAGGGAAAAGCCCCTCTAATAAGGCAGCTAGAAGTTCCAGGAGCGACACACGTTGTGCTTTCAGAGAGGACGTTACAGAAAGTCGAGAGATGTGGATTCTTTCCTGCGGAGAAAAAACCCCCTGTTTTCAGGAAATGCAGTATTCTGAAATCGCACGTTCTCGGCATAGCAATTTCGCTATTTCGCTCTCGTGGGTGGACGGCGCCACTCTCTGTTAACCGCTTCGGAGAGTTTGCAGTTGCTGGCCGTTAAATCGCGGTTCTCCCCGAATGCCGCTGTGTGCCTTCAGCAGCGGTCTCGTCTCTCTCGCATGCCGAGAAAGAGCGACTTCAGCCGGATGCTTTTCTCGGACGAGCGGCTTCTTCTGCGCACATCGCAAAGGAGCGGTTCTTGTCTTCTCCTTGTGTCCATGCATTCTGCACTACGCTTCTCTCTCATTCTTATGCCTTTCCGTTTATTCCTAGGGACATTTCGTTTTTCTCTGTTTTTCCGATGCTACACTTCAGCATTCTGTGAAGAACAGAGTGGAAGGGAAAAGCCCCTCTAATAAGGCAGCTAGAAGTTCCAGGAGCGACACACGTTGTGCTTTCAGAGAGGACGTTACAGAAAGTCGAGAGATGTGGATTCTTTCCTGCGGAGAAAAAACCCCCTGTTTTCAGGAAATGCAGTATTCTGAAATCGCACGTTCTCGGCATAGCAATTTCGCTATTTCGCTCTCGTGGGTGGACGGCGCCACTCTCTGTTAACCGCTTCGGAGAGTTTGCAGTTGCTGGTCGAGAAATCGCACTTCTCCCCGAATGCCGCTGTGTGCCTTCAGCAGCGGTCTCGTCTCTCTCGCATGCCGAGAAAGAGCGACTTCAGCCGGCTGCTTTTCTCGGACGAGCGGCTTCTTCTGCGCACATCGCAAAGGAGCGGTTCTTGTCTTCTCCTTGTGTCCATGCATTCTGCACTACGCTTCTCTCTCATTCTTATGCCTTTCCGTTTATTCCTAGGGACATTTCGTTTTTCTCTGTTTTTCCGATGCTACACTTCAGCATTCTGTGAAGAACAGAGTGGAAAGGAAAAGCCCCTCTAATAAGGCAGCTAGAAGTTCCAGGAGCGACACACGTTGTGCTTTCAGAGAGGACGTTACAGAAAGTCGAGAGATGTGGATTCTTTCCTGCGGAGAAAAAACCCCCTGTTTTCAGGAAATGCAGTATTCTGAAATCGCACGTTCTCGGCATAGCAATTTCGCTATTTCGCTCTCGTGGGTGGACGGCGCCACTCTCTGTTAACCGCTTCGGAGAGTTTGCAGTTGCTGGCCGAGAAATCGCACTTCTCCCCGAATGCCGCTGTGTGCCTTCAGCAGCGGTCTCGTCTCTCTCGCATGCCGAGAAAGAGCGACTTCAGCCGGATGCTTTTCTCGGACGAGCGGCTTCTTCTGCGCACATCGCAAAGGAGCGGTTCTTGTCTTCTCCTTGTGTCCATGCATTCTGCACTACGCTTCTCTCTCATTCTTATGCCTTTCCGTTTATTCCTAGGGACATTTCGTTTTTCTCTGTTTTTCCGATGCTACACTTCAGCATTCTGTGAAGAACAGAGTGGAAGGGAAAAGCCCCTCTAATAAGGCAGCTAGAAGTTCCAGGAGCGACACACGTTGTGCTTTCAGAGAGGACGTTACAGAAAGTCGAGAGATGTGGATTCTTTCCTGCGGAGAAAAAACCCCCTGTTTTCAGGAAATGCAGTATTCTGAAATCGCACGTTCTCGGCATAGCAATTTCGCTATTTCGCTCTCGTGGGTGGACGGCGCCACTCTCTGTTAACCGCTTCGGAGAGTTTGCAGTTGCTGGCCGAGAAATCGCACTTCTCCCCGAATGCCGCTGTGTGCCTTCAGCAGCGGTCTCGTCTCTCTCGCATGCCGAGAAAGAGCGACTTCAGCCGGATGCTTTTCTCGGACGAGCGGCTTCTTCTGCGCACATCGCAAAGGAGCGGTTCTTGTCTTCTCCTTGTGTCCATGCATTCTGCACTACGCTTCTCTCTCATTCTTATGCCTTTCCGTTTATTCCTAGGGACATTTCGTTTTTCTCTGTTTTTCCGATGCTACACTTCAGCATTCTGTGAAGAACAGAGTGGAAAGGAAAAGCCCCTCTAATAAGGCAGCTAGAAGTTCCAGGAGCGACACACGTTGTGCTTTCAGAGAGGACGTTACAGAAAGTCGAGAGATGTGGATTCTTTCCTGCGGAGAAAAAACCCCCTGTTTTCAGGAAATGCAGTATTCTGAAATCGCACGTTCTCGGCATAGCAATTTCGCTATTTCGCTCTCGTGGGTGGACGGCGCCACTCTCTGTTAACCGCTTCGGAGAGTTTGCAGTTGCTGGCCGAGAAATCGCACTTCTCCCCGAATGCCGCTGTGTGCCTTCAGCAGCGGTCTCGTCTCTCTCGCATGCCGAGAAAGAGCGACTTCAGCCGGCTGCTTTTCTCGGACGAGCGGCTTCTTCTGCGCACATCGCAAAGGAGCGGTTCTTGTCTTCTCCTTGTGTCCATGCATTCTGCACTACGCTTCTCTCTCATTCTTATGCCTTTCCGTTTATTCCTAGGGACATTTCGTTTTTCTCTGTTTTTCCGATGCTACACTTCAGCATTCTGTGAAGAACAGAGTGGAAAGGAAAAGCCCCTCTAATAAGGCAGCTAGAAGTTCCAGGAGCGACACACGTTGTGCTTTCAGAGAGGACGTTACAGAAAGTCGAGAGATGTGGATTCTTTCCTGCGGAGAAAAAACCCCCTGGTTTCAGGAAATGCAGTATTCTGAAATCGCACGTTCTCGGCATAGCAATTTCGCTATTTCGCTCTCGTGGGTGGACGGCGCCACTCTCTGTTAACCGCTTCGGAGAGTTTGCAGTTGCTGGCCGAGAAATCGCACTTCTCCCCGAATGCCGCTGTGTGCTTTCAGCAGCGGTCTCGTCTCTCTCGCATGCCGAGAAAGAGCGACTTCAGCCGGCTGCTTTTCTCGGACGAGCGGCTTCTTCTGCGCACATCGCAAAGGAGCGGTTCTTGTCTTCTCCTTGTGTCCATGCATTCTGCACTACGCTTCTCTCTCATTCTTATGCCTTTCCGTTTATTCCTAGGGACATTTCGTTTTTCTCTGTTTTTCCGATGCTACACTTCAGCATTCTGTGAAGAACAGAGTGGAAGGGAAAAGCCCCTCTAATAAGGCAGCTAGAAGTTCCAGGAGCGACACACGTTGTGCTTTCAGAGAGGACGTTACAGAAAGTCGAGAGATGTGGATTCTTTCCTGCGGAGAAAAAACCCCCTGTTTTCAGGAAATGCAGTATTCTGAAATCGCACGTTCTCGGCATAGCAATTTCGCTATTTCGCTCTCGTGGGTGGACGGCGCCACTCTCTGTTAACCGCTTCGGAGAGTTTGCAGTTGCTGGCCGAGAAATCGCACTTCTCCCCGAATGCCGCTGTGTGCCTTCAGCAGCGGTCTCGTCTCTCTCGCATGCCGAGAAAGAGCGACTTCAGCCGGATGCTTTTCTCGGACGAGCGGCTTCTTCTGCGCACATCGCAAAGGAGCGGTTCTTGTCTTCTCCTTGTGTCCATGCATTCTGCACTACGCTTCTCTCTCATTCTTATGCCTTTCCGTTTATTCCTAGGGACATTTCGTTTTTCTCTGTTTTTCCGATGCTACACTTCAGCATTCTGTGAAGAACAGAGTGGAAAGGAAAAGCCCCTCTAATAAGGCAGCTAGAAGTTCCAGGAGCGACACACGTTGTGCTTTCAGAGAGGACGTTACAGAAAGTCGAGAGATGTGGATTCTTTCCTGCGGAGAAAAAACCCCCTGTTTTCAGGAAATGCAGTATTCTGAAATCGCACGTTCTCGGCATAGCAATTTCGCTATTTCGCTCTCGTGGGTGGACGGCGCCACTCTCTGTTAACCGCTTCGGAGAGTTTGCAGTTGCTGGCCGAGAAATCGCACTTCTCCCCGAATGCCGCTGTGTGCCTTCAGCAGCGGTCTCGTCTCTCTCGCATGCCGAGAAAGAGCGACTTCAGCCGGCTGCTTTTCTCGGACGAGCGGCTTCTTCTGCGCACATCGCAAAGGAGCGGTTCTTGTCTTCTCCTTGTGTCCATGCATTCTGCACTACGCTTCTCTCTCATTCTTATGCCTTTCCGTTTATTCCTAGGGACATTTCGTTTTTCTCTGTTTTTCCGATGCTACACTTCAGCATTCTGTGAAGAACAGAGTGGAAGGGAAAAGCCCCTCTAATAAGGCAGCTAGAAGTTCCAGGAGCGACACACGTTGTGCTTTCAGAGAGGACGTTACAGAAAGTCGAGAGATGTGGATTCTTTCCTGCGGAGAAAAAACCCCCTGTTTTCAGGAAATGCAGTATTCTGAAATCGCACGTTCTCGGCATAGCAATTTCGCTATTTCGCTCTCGTGGGTGGACGGCGCCACTCTCTGTTAACCGCTTCGGAGAGTTTGCAGTTGCTGGCCGAGAAATCGCACTTCTCCCCGAATGCCGCTGTGTGCCTTCAGCAGCGGTCTCGTCTCTCTCGCATGCCGAGAAAGAGCGACTTCAGCCGGATGCTTTTCTCGGACGAGCGGCTTCTTCTGCGCACATCGCAAAGGAGCGGTTCTTGTCTTCTCCTTGTGTCCATGCATTCTGCACTACGCTTCTCTCTCATTCTTATGCCTTTCCGTTTATTCCTAGGGACATTTCGTTTTTCTCTGTTTTTCCGATGCTACACTTCAGCATTCTGTGAAGAACAGAGTGGAAGGGAAAAGCCCCTCTAATAAGGCAGCTAGAAGTTCCAGGAGCGACACACGTTGTGCTTTCAGAGAGGACGTTACAGAAAGTCGAGAGATGTGGATTCTTTCCTGCGGAGAAAAAACCCCCTGTTTTCAGGAAATGCAGTATTCTGAAATCGCACGTTCTCGGCATAGCAATTTCGCTATTTCGCTCTCGTGGGTGGACGGCGCCACTCTCTGTTAACCGCTTCGGAGAGTTTGCAGTTGCTGGCCGAGAAATCGCACTTCTCCCCGAATGCCGCTGTGTGCCTTCAGCAGCGGTCTCGTCTCTCTCGCATGCCGAGAAAGAGCGACTTCAGCCGGATGCTTTTCTCGGACGAGCGGCTTCTTCTGCGCACATCGCAAAGGAGCGGTTCTTGTCTTCTCCTTGTGTCCATGCATTCTGCACTACGCTTCTCTCTCATTCTTATGCCTTTCCGTTTATTCCTAGGGACATTTCGTTTTTCTCTGTTTTTCCGATGCTACACTTCAGCATTCTGTGAAGAACAGAGTGGAAAGGAAAAGCCCCTCTAATAAGGCAGCTAGAAGTTCCAGGAGCGACACACGTTGTGCTTTCAGAGAGGACGTTACAGAAAGTCGAGAGATGTGGATTCTTTCCTGCGGAGAAAAAACCCCCTGTTTTCAGGAAATGCAGTATTCTGAAATCGCACGTTCTCGGCATAGCAATTTCGCTATTTCGCTCTCGTGGGTGGACGGCGCCACTCTCTGTTAACCGCTTCGGAGAGTTTGCAGTTGCTGGCCGAGAAATCGCACTTCTCCCCGAATGCCGCTGTGTGCCTTCAGCAGCGGTCTCGTCTCTCTCGCATGCCGAGAAAGAGCGACTTCAGCCGGCTGCTTTTCTCGGACGAGCGGCTTCTTCTGCGCACATCGCAAAGGAGCGGTTCTTGTCTTCTCCTTGTGTCCATGCATTCTGCACTACGCTTCTCTCTCATTCTTATGCCTTTCCGTTTATTCCTAGGGACATTTCGTTTTTCTCTGTTTTTCCGATGCTACACTTCAGCATTCTGTGAAGAACAGAGTGGAAAGGAAAAGCCCCTCTAATAAGGCAGCTAGAAGTTCCAGGAGCGACACACGTTGTGCTTTCAGAGAGGACGTTACAGAAAGTCGAGAGATGTGGATTCTTTCCTGCGGAGAAAAAACCCCCTGTTTTCAGGAAATGCAGTATTCTGAAATCGCACGTTCTCGGCATAGCAATTTCGCTATTTCGCTCTCGTGGGTGGACGGCGCCACTCTCTGTTAACCGCTTCGGAGAGTTTGCAGTTGCTGGCCGAGAAATCGCACTTCTCCCCGAATGCCGCTGTGTGCTTTCAGCAGCGGTCTCGTCTCTCTCGCATGCCGAGAAAGAGCGACTTCAGCCGGCTGCTTTTCTCGGACGAGCGGCTTCTTCTGCGCACATCGCAAAGGAGCGGTTCTTGTCTTCTCCTTGTGTCCATGCATTCTGCACTACGCTTCTCTCTCATTCTTATGCCTTTCCGTTTATTCCTAGGGACATTTCGTTTTTCTCTGTTTTTCCGATGCTACACTTCAGCATTCTGTGAAGAACAGAGTGGAAGGGAAAAGCCCCTCTAATAAGGCAGCTAGAAGTTCCAGGAGCGACACACGTTGTGCTTTCAGAGAGGACGTTACAGAAAGTCGAGAGATGTGGATTCTTTCCTGCGGAGAAAAAACCCCCTGTTTTCAGGAAATGCAGTATTCTGAAATCGCACGTTCTCGGCATAGCAATTTCGCTATTTCGCTCTCGTGGGTGGACGGCGCCACTCTCTGTTAACCGCTTCGGAGAGTTTGCAGTTGCTGGCCGAGAAATCGCACTTCTCCCCGAATGCCGCTGTGTGCCTTCAGCAGCGGTCTCGTCTCTCTCGCATGCCGAGAAAGAGCGACTTCAGCCGGATGCTTTTCTCGGACGAGCGGCTTCTTCTGCGCACATCGCAAAGGAGCGGTTCTTGTCTTCTCCTTGTGTCCATGCATTCTGCACTACGCTTCTCTCTCATTCTTATGCCTTTCCGTTTATTCCTAGGGACATTTCGTTTTTCTCTGTTTTTCCGATGCTACACTTCAGCATTCTGTGAAGAACAGAGTGGAAAGGAAAAGCCCCTCTAATAAGGCAGCTAGAAGTTCCAGGAGCGACACACGTTGTGCTTTCAGAGAGGACGTTACAGAAAGTCGAGAGATGTGGATTCTTTCCTGCGGAGAAAAAACCCCCTGTTTTCAGGAAATGCAGTATTCTGAAATCGCACGTTCTCGGCATAGCAATTTCGCTATTTCGCTCTCGTGGGTGGACGGCGCCACTCTCTGTTAACCGCTTCGGAGAGTTTGCAGTTGCTGGCCGAGAAATCGCACTTCTCCCCGAATGCCGCTGTGTGCCTTCAGCAGCGGTCTCGTCTCTCTCGCATGCCGAGAAAGAGCGACTTCAGCCGGATGCTTTTCTCGGACGAGCGGCTTCTTCTGCGCACATCGCAAAGGAGCGGTTCTTGTCTTCTCCTTGTGTCCATGCATTCTGCACTACGCTTCTCTCTCATTCTTATGCCTTTCCGTTTATTCCTAGGGACATTTCGTTTTTCTCTGTTTTTCCGATGCTACACTTCAGCATTCTGTGAAGAACAGAGTGGAAGGGAAAAGCCCCTCTAATAAGGCAGCTAGAAGTTCCAGGAGCGACACACGTTGTGCTTTCAGAGAGGACGTTACAGAAAGTCGAGAGATGTGGATTCTTTCCTGCGGAGAAAAAAAACCCTGTTTTCAGGAAATGCAGTATTCTGAAATCGCACGTTCTCGGCATAGCAATTTCGCTATTTCGCTCTCGTGGGTGGACGGCGCCACTCTCTGTTAACCGCTTCGGAGAGTTTGCAGTTGCTGGTCGAGAAATCGCACTTCTCCCCGAATGCCGCTGTGTGCCTTCAGCAGCGGTCTCGTCTCTCTCGCATGCCGAGAAAGAGCGACTTCAGCCGGCTGCTTTTCTCGGACGAGCGGCTTCTTCTGCGCACATCGCAAAGGAGCGGTTCTTGTCTTCTCCTTGTGTCCATGCATTCTGCACTACGCTTCTCTCTCATTCTTATGCCTTTCCGTTTATTCCTAGGGACATTTCGTTTTTCTCTGTTTTTCCGATGCTACACTTCAGCATTCTGTGAAGAACAGAGTGGAAGGGAAAAGCCCCTCTAATAAGGCAGCTAGAAGTTCCAGGAGCGACACACGTTGTGCTTTCAGAGAGGACGTTACAGAAAGTCGAGAGATGTGGATTCTTTCCTGCGGAGAAAAAACCCCCTGTTTTCAGGAAATGCAGTATTCTGAAATCGCACGTTCTCGGCATAGCAATTTCGCTATTTCGCTCTCGTGGGTGGACGGCGCCACTCTCTGTTAACCGCTTCGGAGAGTTTGCAGTTGCTGGCCGAGAAATCGCACTTCTCCCCGAATGCCGCTGTGTGCCTTCAGCAGCGGTCTCGTCTCTCTCGCATGCCGAGAAAGAGCGACTTCAGCCGGCTGCTTTTCTCGGACGAGCGGCTTCTTCTGCGCACATCGCAAAGGAGCGGTTCTTGTCTTCTCCTTGTGTCCATGCATTCTGCACTACGCTTCTCTCTCATTCTTATGCCTTTCCGTTTATTCCTAGGGACATTTCGTTTTTCTCTGTTTTTCCGATGCTACACTTCAGCATTCTGTGAAGAACAGAGTGGAAGGGAAAAGCCCCTCTAATAAGGCAGCTAGAAGTTCCAGGAGCGACACACGTTGTGCTTTCAGAGAGGACGTTACAGAAAGTCGAGAGATGTGGATTCTTTCCTGCGGAGAAAAAAACCCCTGTTTTCAGGAAATGCAGTATTCTGAAATCGCACGTTCTCGGCATAGCAATTTCGCTATTTCGCTCTCGTGGGTGGACGGCGCCACTCTCTGTTAACCGCTTCGGAGAGTTTGCAGTTGCTGGCCGAGAAATCGCACTTCTCCCCGAATGCCGCTGTGTGCCTTCAGCAGCGGTCTCGTCTCTCTCGCATGCCGAGAAAGAGCGACTTCAGCCGGATGCTTTTCTCGGACGAGCGGCTTCTTCTGCGCACATCGCAAAGGAGCGGTTCTTGTCTTCTCCTTATGTCCATGCATTCTGCACTACGCTTCTCTCTCATTCTTATGCCTTTCCGTTTATTCCTAGGGACATTTCGTTTTTCTCTGTTTTTCCGATGCTACACTTCAGCATTCTGTGAAGAACAGAGTGGAAGGGAAAAGCCCCTCTAATAAGGCAGCTAGAAGTTCCAGGAGCGACACACGTTGTGCTTTCAGAGAGGACGTTACAGAAAGTCGAGAGATGTGGATTCTTTCCTGCGGAGAAAAAAACCCCTGTTTTCAGGAAATGCAGTATTCTGAAATCGCACGTTCTCGGCATAGCAATTTCGCTATTTCGCTCTCGTGGGTGGACGGCGCCACTCTCTGTTAACCGCTTCGGAGAGTTTGCAGTTGCTGGTCGAGAAATCGCACTTCTCCCCGAATGCCGCTGTGTGCCTTCAGCAGCGGTCTCGTCTCTCTCGCATGCCGAGAAAGAGCGACTTCAGCCGGCTGCTTTTCTCGGACGAGCGGCTTCTTCTGCGCACATCGCAAAGGAGCGGTTCTTGTCTTCTCCTTGTGTCCATGCATTCTGCACTACGCTTCTCTCTCATTCTTATGCCTTTCCGTTTATTCCTAGGGACATTTCGTTTTTCTCTGTTTTTCCGATGCTACACTTCAGCATTCTGTGAAGAACAGAGTGGAAGGGAAAAGCCCCTCTAATAAGGCAGCTAGAAGTTCCAGGAGCGACACACGTTGTGCTTTCAGAGAGGACGTTACAGAAAGTCGAGAGATGTGGATTCTTTCCTGCGGAGAAAAAACCCCCTGTTTTCAGGAAATGCAGTATTCTGAAATCGCACGTTCTCGGCATAGCAATTTCGCTATTTCGCTCTCGTGGGTGGACGGCGCCACTCTCTGTTAACCGCTTCGGAGAGTTTGCAGTTGCTGGCCGAGAAATCGCACTTCTCCCCGAATGCCGCTGTGTGCCTTCAGCAGCGGTCTCGTCTCTCTCGCATGCCGAGAAAGAGCGACTTCAGCCGGCTGCTTTTCTCGGACGAGCGGCTTCATCTGCGCACATCGCAAAGGAGCGGTTCTTGTCTTCTCCTTGTGTCCATGCATTCTGCACTACGCTTCTCTCTCATTCTTATGCCTTTCCGTTTATTCCTAGGGACATTTCGTTTTTCTCTGTTTTTCCGATGCTACACTTCAGCATTCTGTGAAGAACAGAGTGGAAAGGAAAAGCCCCTCTAATAAGGCAGCTAGAAGTTCCAGGAGCGACACACGTTGTGCTTTCAGAGAGGACGTTACAGAAAGTCGAGAGATGTGGATTCTTTCCTGCGGAGAAAAAACCCCCTGTTTTCAGGAAATGCAGTATTCTGAAATCGCACGTTCTCGGCATAGCAATTTCGCTATTTCGCTCTCGTGGGTGGACGGCGCCACTCTCTGTTAACCGCTTCGGAGAGTTTGCAGTTGCTGGCCGAGAAATCGCACTTCTCCCCGAATGCCGCTGTGTGCCTTCAGCAGCGGTCTCGTCTCTCTCGCATGCCGAGAAAGAGCGACTTCAGCCGGATGCTTTTCTCGGACGAGCGGCTTCTTCTGCGCACATCGCAAAGGAGCGGTTCTTGTCTTCTCCTTGTGTCCATGCATTCTGCACTACGCTTCTCTCTCATTCTTATGCCTTTCCGTTTATTCCTAGGGACATTTCGTTTTTCTCTGTTTTTCCGATGCTACACTTCAGCATTCTGTGAAGAACAGAGTGGAAGGGAAAAGCCCCTCTAATAAGGCAGCTAGAAGTTCCAGGAGCGACACACGTTGTGCTTTCAGAGAGGACGTTACAGAAAGTCGAGAGATGTGGATTCTTTCCTGCGGAGAAAAAACCCCCTGTTTTCAGGAAATGCAGTATTCTGAAATCGCACGTTCTCGGCATAGCAATTTCGCTATTTCGCTCTCGTGGGTGGACGGCGCCACTCTCTGTTAACCGCTTCGGAGAGTTTGCAGTTGCTGGCCGAGAAATCGCACTTCTCCCCGAATGCCGCTGTGTGCCTTCAGCAGTGGTCTCGTCTCTCTCGCATGCCGAGAAAGAGCGACTTCAGCCGGCTGCTTTTCTCGGACGAGCGGCTTCTTCTGCGCACATCGCAAAGGAGCGGTTCTTGTCTTCTCCTTGTGTCCATGCATTCTGCACTACGCTTCTCTCTCATTCTTATGCCTTTCCGTTTATTCCTAGGGACATTTCGTTTTTCTCTGTTTTTCCAATGCTACACTTCAGCATTCTGTGAAGAACAGAGTGGAAGGGAAAAGCCCCTCTAATAAGGCAGCTAGAAGTTCCAGGAGCGACACACGTTGTGCTTTCAGAGAGGACGTTACAGAAAGTCGAGAGATGTGGATTCTTTCCTGCGGAGAAAAAACCCCGTTTTCAGGAAATGCAGTATTCTGAAATCGCACGTTCTCGGCATAGCAATTTCGCTATTTCGCTCTCGTGGGTGGACGGCGCCACTCTCTGTTAACCGCTTCGGAGAGTTTGCAGTTGCTGGTCGAGAAATCGCGGTTCTCCCCGAATGCCGCGGTGTGCCTTCAGCAGCGGTCTCGTCTCTCTCGCATGCCGAGAAAGAGCGACTTCAGCCGGATGCTTTTCTCGGACGAGCGGCTTCTTCTGCGCACATCGCAAAGGAGCGGTTCTTGTCTTCTCCTTGTGTCCATGCATTCTGCACTACGCTTCTCTCTCATTCTTATGCCTTTCCGTTTATTCCTAGGGACATTTCGTTTTTCTCTGTTTTTCCGATGCTACACTTCAGCATTCTGTGAAGAACAGAGTGGAAGGGAAAAGCCCCTCTAATAAGGCAGCTAGAAGTTCCAGGAGCGACACACGTTGTGCTTTCAGAGAGGACGTTACAGAAAGTCGAGAGATGTGGATTCTTTCCTGCGGAGAAAAAACCCCCTGTTTTCAGGAAATGCAGTATTCTGAAATCGCACGTTCTCGGCATAGCAATTTCGCTATTTCGCTCTCGTGGGTGGACGTCGCCACTCTCTGTTAACCGCTTCGGAGAGTTTGCAGTTGCTGGTCGAGAAATCGCACTTCTCCCCGAATGCCGCTGTGTGCCTTCAGCAGCGGTCTCGTCTCTCTCGCATGCCGAGAAAGAGCGACTTCAGCCGGATGCTTTTCTCGGACGAGCGGCTTCTTCTGCGCACATCGCAAAGGAGCGGTTCTTGTCTTCTCCTTGTGTCCATGCATTCTGCACTACGCTTCTCTCTCATTCTTATGCCTTTCCGTTTATTCCTAGGGACATTTCGTTTTTCTCTGTTTTTCCGATGCTACACTTCAGCATTCTGTGAAGAACAGAGTGGAAGGGAAAAGCCCCTCTAATAAGGCAGCTAGAAGTTCCAGGAGCGACACACGTTGTGCTTTCAGAGAGGACGTTACAGAAAGTCGAGAGATGTGGATTCTTTCCTGCGGAGAAAAAACCCCCTGTTTTCAGGAAATGCAGTATTCTGAAATCGCACGTTCTCGGCATAGCAATTTCGCTATTTCGCTCTCGTGGGTGGACGGCGCCACTCTCTGTTAACCGCTTCGGAGAGTTTGCAGTTGCTGGCCGAGAAATCGCACTTCTCCCCGAATGCCGCTGTGTGCCTTCAGCAGCGGTCTCGTCTCTCTCGCATGCCGAGAAAGAGCGACTTCAGCCGGCTGCTTTTCTCGGACGAGCGGCTTCTTCTGCGCACATCGCAAAGGAGCGGTTCTTGTCTTCTCCTTGTGTCCATGCATTCTGCACTACGCTTCTCTCTCATTCTTATGCCTTTCCGTTTATTCCTAGGGACATTTCGTTTTTCTCTGTTTTTCCGATGCTACACTTCAGCATTCTGTGAAGAACAGAGTGGAAAGGAAAAGCCCCTCTAATAAGGCAGCTAGAAGTTCCAGGAGCGACACACGTTGTGCTTTCAGAGAGGACGTTACAGAAAGTCGAGAGATGTGGATTCTTTCCTGCGGAGAAAAAACCCCCTGTTTTCAGGAAATGCAGTATTCTGAAATCGCACGTTCTCGGCATAGCAATTTCGCTATTTCGCTCTCGTGGGTGGACGGCGCCACTCTCTGTTAACCGCTTCGGAGAGTTTGCAGTTGCTGGCCGAGAAATCGCACTTCTCCCCGAATGCCGCTGTGTGCCTTCAGCAGCGGTCTCGTCTCTCTCGCATGCCGAGAAAGAGCGACTTCAGCCGGATGCTTTTCTCGGACGAGCGGCTTCTTCTGCGCACATCGCAAAGGAGCGGTTCTTGTCTTCTCCTTGTGTCCATGCATTCTGCACTACGCTTCTCTCTCATTCTTATGCCTTTCCGTTTATTCCTAGGGACATTTCGTTTTTCTCTGTTTTTCCGATGCTACACTTCAGCATTCTGTGAAGAACAGAGTGGAAGGGAAAAGCCCCTCTAATAAGGCAGCTAGAAGTTCCAGGAGCGACACACGTTGTGCTTTCAGAGAGGACGTTACAGAAAGTCGAGAGATGTGGATTCTTTCCTGCGGAGAAAAAACCCCCTGTTTTCAGGAAATGCAGTATTCTGAAATCGCACGTTCTCGGCATAGCAATTTCGCTATTTCGCTCTCGTGGGTGGACGGCGCCACTCTCTGTTAACCGCTTCGGAGAGTTTGCAGTTGCTGGCCGAGAAATCGCACTTCTCCCCGAATGCCGCTGTGTGCCTTCAGCAGCGGTCTCGTCTCTCTCGCATGCCGAGAAAGAGCGACTTCAGCCGGCTGCTTTTCTCGGACGAGCGGCTTCTTCTGCGCACATCGCAAAGGAGCGGTTCTTGTCTTCTCCTTGTGTCCATGCATTCTGCACTACGCTTCTCTCTCATTCTTATGCCTTTCCGTTTATTCCTAGGGACATTTCGTTTTCCTCTGTTTTTCCGATGCTACACTTCAGCATTCTGTGAAGAACAGAGTGGAAAGGAAAAGCCCCTCTAATAAGGCAGCTAGAAGTTCCAGGAGCGACACACGTTGTGCTTTCAGAGAGGACGTTACAGAAAGTCGAGAGATGTGGATTCTTTCCTGCGGAGAAAAAACCCCCTGTTTTCAGGAAATGCAGTATTCTGAAATCGCACGTTCTCGGCATAGCAATTTCGCTATTTCGCTCTCGTGGGTGGACGGCGCCACTCTCTGTTAACCGCTTCGGAGAGTTTGCAGTTGCTGGCCGAGAAATCGCGGTTCTCCCCGAATGCCGCTGTGTGCCTTCAGCAGCGGTCTCGTCTCTCTCGCATGCCGAGAAAGAGCGACTTCAGCCGGCTGCTTTTCTCGGACGAGCGGCTTCTTCTGCGCACATCGCAAAGGAGCGGTTCTTGTCTTCTCCTTGTGTCCATGCATTCTGCACTACGCTTCTCTCTCATTCTTATGCCTTTCCGTTTATTCCTAGGGACATTTCGTTTTTCTCTGTTTTTCCGATGCTACACTTCAGCATTCTGTGAAGAACAGAGTGGAAAGGAAAAGCCCCTCTAATAAGGCAGCTAGAAGTTCCAGGAGCGACACACGTTGTGCTTTCAGAGAGGACGTTACAGAAAGTCGAGAGATGTGGATTCTTTCCTGCGGAGAAAAAACCCCCTGTTTTCAGGAAATGCAGTATTCTGAAATCGCACGTTCTCGGCATAGCAATTTCGCTATTTCGCTCTCGTGGGTGGACGGCGCCACTCTCTGTTAACCGCTTCGGAGAGTTTGCAGTTGCTGGCCGAGAAATCGCACTTCTCCCCGAATGCCGCTGTGTGCCTTCAGCAGCGGTCTCGTCTCTCTCGCATGCCGAGAAAGAGCGACTTCAGCCGGCTGCTTTTCTCGGACGAGCGGCTTCTTCTGCGCACATCGCAAAGGAGCGGTTCTTGTCTTCTCCTTGTGTCCATGCATTCTGCACTACGCTTCTCTCTCATTCTTATGCCTTTCCGTTTATTCCTAGGGACATTTCGTTTTTCTCTGTTTTTCCGATGCTACACTTCAGCATTCTGTGACGAACAGAGTGGAAGGGAAAAGCCCCTCTAATAAGGCAGCTAGAAGTTCCAGGAGCGACACACGTTGTGCTTTCAGAGAGGACGTTACAGAAAGTCGAGAGATGTGGATTCTTTCCTGCGGAGAAAAAACCCCCTGTTTTCAGGAAATGCAGTATTCTGAAATCGCACGTTCTCGGCATAGCAATTTCGCTATTTCGCTCTCGTGGGTGGACGGCGCCACTCTCTGTTAACCGCTTCGGAGAGTTTGCAGTTGCTGGCCGAGAAATCGCACTTCTCCCCGAATGCCGCTGTGTGCCTTCAGCAGCGGTCTCGTCTCTCTCGCATGCCGAGAAAGAGCGACTTCAGCCGGCTGCTTTTCTCGGACGAGCGGCTTCTTCTGCGCACATCGCAAAGGAGCGGTTCTTGTCTTCTCCTTGTGTCCATGCATTCTGCACTACGCTTCTCTCTCATTCTTATGCCTTTCCGTTTATTCCTAGGGACATTTCGTTTTTCTCTGTTTTTCCGATGCTACACTTCAGCATTCTGTGAAGAACAGAGTGGAAGGGAAAAGCCCCTCTAATAAGGCAGCTAGAAGTTCCAGGAGCGACACACGTTGTGCTTTCAGAGAGGACGTTACAGAAAGTCGAGAGATGTGGATTCTTTCCTGCGGAGAAAAAACCCCCTGTTTTCAGGAAATGCAGTATTCTGAAATCGCACGTTCTCGGCATAGCAATTTCGCTATTTCGCTCTCGTGGGTGGACGGCGCCACTCTCTGTTAACCGCTTCGGAGAGTTTGCAGTTGCTGGCCGAGAAATCGCACTTCTCCCCGAATGCCGCTGTGTGCCTTCAGCAGCGGTCTCGTCTCTCTCGCATGCCGAGAAAGAGCGACTTCAGCCGGATGCTTTTCTCGGACGAGCGGCTTCTTCTGCGCACATCGCAAAGGAGCGGTTCTTGTCTTCTCCTTGTGTCCATGCATTCTGCACTACGCTTCTCTCTCATTCTTATGCCTTTCCGTTTATTCCTAGGGACATTTCGTTTTTCTCTGTTTTTCCGATGCTACACTTCAGCATTCTGTGAAGAACAGAGTGGAAGGGAAAAGCCCCTCTAATAAGGCAGCTAGAAGTTCCAGGAGCGACACACGTTGTGCTTTCAGAGAGGACGTTACAGAAAGTCGAGAGATGTGGATTCTTTCCTGCGGAGAAAAAACCCCCTGTTTTCAGGAAATGCAGTATTCTGAAATCGCACGTTCTCGGCATAGCAATTTCGCTATTTCGCTCTCGTGGGTGGACGGCGCCACTCTCTGTTAACCGCTTCGGAGAGTTTGCAGTTGCTGGCCGAGAAATCGCGGTTCTCCCCGAATGCCGCTGTGTGCCTTCAGCAGCGGTCTCGTCTCTCTCGCATGCCGAGAAAGAGCGACTTCAGCCGGCTGCTTTTCTCGGACGAGCGGCTTCTTCTGCGCACATCGCAAAGGAGCGGTTCTTGTCTTCTCCTTGTGTCCATGCATTCTGCACTACGCTTCTCTCTCATTCTTATGCCTTTCCGTTTATTCCTAGGGACATTTCGTTTTTCTCTGTTTTTCCGATGCTACACTTCAGCATTCTGTGAAGAACAGAGTGGAAGGGAAAAGCCCCTCTAATAAGGCAGCTAGAAGTTCCAGGAGCGACACACGTTGTGCTTTCAGAGAGGACGTTACAGAAAGTCGAGAGATGTGGATTCTTTCCTGCGGAGAAAAAACCCCCTGTTTTCAGGCAATGCAGTATGCAGAATTCACACGTTCTTGGCATCACAGTTCCGTTATTTCGCTCACGCACGTCTAAATCGGCTCTCGCGTTGAACCGCTTCGGAGAGTTTGCAGTTGCTGGTCGAGAAATCGCGGTTCTCCCCGAATGCCGCTGTGTGCCTTCAGCAGCGGTCTCGTCTCTCTCGCATGCCGAGAAAGAGCGACTTCAGCCGGATGCTTTTCTCGGACGAGCGGCTTCTTCTGCGCACATCGCAAAGGAGCGGTTCTTGTCTTCTCCTTGTGTCCATGCATTCTGCACTACGCTTCTCTCTCATTCTTATGCCTTTCCGTTTATTCCTAGGGACATTTCGTTTTTCTCTGTTTTTCCGATGCTACACTTCAGCATTCTGTGAAGAACATAGTGGAAGGGAAAAGCCCCTCTAATAAGGCAGCTAGAAGTTCCAGGAGCGACACACGTTGTGCTTTCAGAGAGGACGTTACAGAAAGTCGAGAGATGTGGATTCTTTCCTGCGGAGAAAAAACCCCCTGTTTTCAGGCAATGCAGTATGCAGAATTCACACGTTCTTGGCATCACAGTTCCGTTATTTCGCTCACGCACGTCTAAATCGGCTCTCGCGTTGAACCGCTTCGGAGAGTTTGCAGTTGCTGGTCGAGAAATCGCACTTCTCCCCGAATGCCGCTGTGTGCCTTCAGCAGCGGTCTCGTCTCTCTCGCATGCCGAGAAAGAGCGACTTCAGCCGGCTGCTTTTCTCGGACGAGCGGCTTCTTCTGCGCACATCGCAAAGGAGCGGTTCTTGTCTTCTCCTTGTGTCCATGCATTCTGCACTACGCTTCTCTCTCATTCTTATGCCTTTCCGTTTATTCCTAGGGACATTTCGTTTTTCTCTGTTTTTCCGATGCTACACTTCAGCATTCTGTGAAGAACAGAGTGGAAGGGAAAAGCCCCTCTAATAAGGCAGCTAGAAGTTCCAGGAGCGACACACGTTGTGCTTTCAGAGAGGACGTTACAGAAAGTCGAGAGATGTGGATTCTTTCCTGCGGAGAAAAAACCCCCTGTTTTCAGGAAATGCAGTATTCTGAAATCGCACGTTCTCGGCATAGCAATTTCGCTATTTCGCTCTCGTGGGTGGACGGCGCCACTCTCTGTTAACCGCTTCGGAGAGTTTGCAGTTGCTGGTCGAGAAATCGCACTTCTCCCCGAATGCCGCTGTGTGCCTTCAGCAGCGGTCTCGTCTCTCTCGCATGCCGAGAAAGAGCGACTTCAGCCGGATGCTTTTCTCGGACGAGCGGCTTCTTCTGCGCACATCGCAAAGGAGCGGTTCTTGTCTTCTCCTTGTGTCCATGCATTCTGCACTACGCTTCTCTCTCATTCTTATGCCTTTCCGTTTATTCCTAGGGACATTTCGTTTTTCTCTGTTTTTCCGATGCTACACTTCAGCATTCTGTGAAGAACAGAGTGGAAGGGAAAAGCCCCTCTAATAAGGCAGCTAGAAGTTCCAGGAGCGACACACGTTGTGCTTTCAGAGAGGACGTTACAGAAAGTCGAGAGATGTGGATTCTTTCCTGCGGAGAAAAAACCCCCTGTTTTCAGGCAATGCAGTATGCAGAATTCACACGTTCTTGGCATCACAGTTCCGTTATTTCGCTCACGCACGTCTAAATCGGCTCTCGCGTTGAACCGCTTCGGAGAGTTTGCAGTTGCTGGTCGAGAAATCGCGGTTCTCCCCGAATGCCGCTGTGTGCCTTCAGCAGCGGTCTCGTCTCTCTCGCATGCCGAGAAAGAGCGACTTCAGCCGGATGCTTTTCTCGGACGAGCGGCTTCTTCTGCGCACATCGCAAAGGAGCGGTTCTTGTCTTCTCCTTGTGTCCATGCATTCTGCACTACGCTTCTCTCTCATTCTTATGCCTTTCCGTTTATTCCTAGGGACATTTCGTTTTTCTCTGTTTTTCCGATGCTACACTTCAGCATTCTGTGAAGAACAGAGTGGAAGGGAAAAGCCCCTCTAATAAGGCAGCTAGAAGTTCCAGGAGCGACACACGTTGTGCTTTCAGAGAGGACGTTACAGAAAGTCGAGAGATGTGGATTCTTTCCTGCGGAGAAAAAACCCCCTGTTTTCAGGAAATGCAGTATTCTGAAATCGCACGTTCTCGGCATAGCAATTTCGCTATTTCGCTCTCGTGGGTGGACGGCGCCACTCTCTGTTAACCGCTTCGGAGAGTTTGCAGTTGCTGGCCGAGAAATCGCACTTCTCCCCGAATGCCGCTGTGTGCCTTCAGCAGCGGTCTCGTCTCTCTCGCATGCCGAGAAAGAGCGACTTCAGCCGGCTGCTTTTCTCGGACGAGCGGCTTCTTCTGCGCACATCGCAAAGGAGCGGTTCTTGTCTTCTCCTTGTGTCCATGCATTCTGCACTACGCTTCTCTCTCATTCTTATGCCTTTCCGTTTATTCCTAGGGACATTTCGTTTTTCTCTGTTTTTCCGATGCTACACTTCAGCATTCTGTGAAGAACAGAGTGGAAGGGAAAAGCCCCTCTAATAAGGCAGCTAGAAGTTCCAGGAGCGACACACGTTGTGCTTTCAGAGAGGACGTTACAGAAAGTCGAGAGATGTGGATTCTTTCCTGCGGAGAAAAAACCCCCTGTTTTCAGGAAATGCAGTATTCTGAAATCGCACGTTCTCGGCATAGCAATTTCGCTATTTCGCTCTCGTGGGTGGACGGCGCCACTCTCTGTTAACCGCTTCGGAGAGTTTGCAGTTGCTGGCCGAGAAATCGCACTTCTCCCCGAATGCCGCTGTGTGCCTTCAGCAGCGGTCTCGTCTCTCTCGCATGCCGAGAAAGAGCGACTTCAGCCGGATGCTTTTCTCGGACGAGCGGCTTCTTCTGCGCACATCGCAAAGGAGCGGTTCTTGTCTTCTCCTTGTGTCCATGCATTCTGCACTACGCTTCTCTCTCATTCTTATGCCTTTCCGTTTATTCCTAGGGACATTTCGTTTTTCTCTGTTTTTCCGATGCTACACTTCAGCATTCTGTGAAGAACAGAGTGGAAGGGAAAAGCCCCTCTAATAAGGCAGCTAGAAGTTCCAGGAGCGACACACGTTGTGCTTTCAGAGAGGACGTTACAGAAAGTCGAGAGATGTGGATTCTTTCCTGCGGAGAAAAAACCCCCTGTTTTCAGGAAATGCAGTATTCTGAAATCGCACGTTCTCGGCATAGCAATTTCGCTATTTCGCTCTCGTGGGTGGACGGCGCCACTCTCTGTTAACCGCTTCGGAGAGTTTGCAGTTGCTGGTCGAGAAATCGCACTTCTCCCCGAATGCCGCTGTGTGCCTTCAGCAGCGGTCTCGTCTCTCTCGCATGCCGAGAAAGAGCGACTTCAGCCGGATGCTTTTCTCGGACGAGCGGCTTCTTCTGCGCACATCGCAAAGGAGCGGTTCTTGTCTTCTCCTTGTGTCCATGCATTCTGCACTACGCTTCTCTCTCATTCTTATGCCTTTCCGTTTATTCCTAGGGACATTTCGTTTTTCTCTGTTTTTCCGATGCTACACTTCAGCATTCTGTGAAGAACAGAGTGGAAGGGAAAAGCCCCTCTAATAAGGCAGCTAGAAGTTCCAGGAGCGACACACGTTGTGCTTTCAGAGAGGACGTTACAGAAAGTCGAGAGATGTGGATTCTTTCCTGCGGAGAAAAAAACCCCTGTTTTCAGGCAATGCAGTATGCAGAATTCACACGTTCTTGGCATCACAGTTCCGTTATTTCGCTCACGCACGTCTAAATCGGCTCTCGCGTTGAACTGCTTCGGAGAGTTTGCAGTTGCTGGCCGAGAAATCGCGGTTCTCCCCGAATGCCGCTGTGTGCCTTCAGCAGCGGTCTCGTCTCTCTCGCATGCCGAGAAAGAGCGACTTCAGCCGGATGCTTTTCTCGGACGAGCGGCTTCTTCTGCGCACATCGCAAAGGAGCGGTTCTTGTCTTCTCCTTGTGTCCATGCATTCAGCACTACGCTTCTCTCTCATTCTTATGCCTTTCCGTTTATTCCTAGGGACATTTCGTTTTTCTCTGTTTTTCCGATGCTACACTTCAGCATTCTGTGAAGAACAGAGTGGAAGGGAAAAGCCCCTCTAATAAGGCAGCTAGAAGTTCCAGGAGCGACACACGTTGTGCTTTCAGAGAGGACGTTACAGAAAGTCGAGAGATGTGGATTCTTTCCTGCGGAGAAAAAACCCCCTGTTTTCAGGAAATGCAGTATTCTGAAATCGCACGTTCTCGGCATAGCAATTTCGCTATTTCGCTCTCGTGGGTGGACGGCGCCACTCTCTGTTAACCGCTTCGGAGAGTTTGCAGTTGCTGGCCGAGAAATCGCGGTTCTCCCCGAATGCCGCTGTGTGCCTTCAGCAGCGGTCTCGTCTCTCTCGCATGCCGAGAAAGAGCGACTTCAGCCGGATGCTTTTCTCGGACGAGCGGCTTCTTCTGCGCACATCGCAAAGGAGCGGTTCTTGTCTTCTCCTTGTGTCCATACATTCTGCACTACGCTTCTCTCTCATTCTTATGCCTTTCCGTTTATTCCTAGGGACATTTCGTTTTTCTCTGTTTTTCCGATGCTACACTTCAGCATTCTGTGAAGAACAGAGTGGAAGGGAAAAGCCCCTCTAATAAGGCAGCTAGAAGTTCCAGGAGCGACACACGTTGTGCTTTCAGAGAGGACGTTACAGAAAGTCGAGAGATGTGGATTCTTTCCTGCGGAGAAAAAACCCCCTGTTTTCAGGAAATGCAGTATTCTGAAATCGCACGTTCTCGGCATAGCAATTTCGCTATTTCGCTCTCGTGGGTGGACGGCGCCACTCTCTGTTAACCGCTTCGGAGAGTTTGCAGTTGCTGGCCGAGAAATCGCGGTTCTCCCCGAATGCCGCTGTGCCTTCAGCAGCGGTCTCGTCTCTCTCGCATGCCGAGAAAGAGCGACTTCAGCCGGATGCTTTTCTCGGACGAGCGGCTTCTTCTGCGCACATCGCAAAGGAGCGGTTCTTGTCTTCTCCTTGTGTCCATGCATTCTGCACTACGCTTCTCTCTCATTCTTATGCCTTTCCGTTTATTCCTAGGGACATTTCGTTTTTCTCTGTTTTTCCGATGCTACACTTCAGCATTCTGTGAAGAACAGAGTGGAAGGGAAAAGCCCCTCTAATAAGGCAGCTAGAAGTTCCAGGAGCGACACACGTTGTGCTTTCAGAGAGGACGTTACAGAAAGTCGAGAGATGTGGATTCTTTCCTGCGGAGAAAAAACCCCCTGTTTTCAGGAAATGCAGTATTCTGAAATCGCACGTTCTCGGCATAGCAATTTCGCTATTTCGCTCTCGTGGGTGGACGGCGCCACTCTCTGTTAACCGCTTCGGAGAGTTTGCAGTTGCTGGCCGAGAAATCGCGGTTCTCCCCGAATGCCGCTGTGTGCCTTCAGCAGCGGTCTCGTCTCTCTCGCATGCCGAGAAAGAGCGACTTCAGCCGGATGCTTTTCTCGGACGAGCGGCTTCTTCTGCGCACATCGCAAAGGAGCGGTTCTTGTCTTCTCCTTGTGTCCATGCATTCTGCACTACGCTTCTCTCTCATTCTTATGCCTTTCCGTTTATTCCTAGGGACATTTCGTTTTTCTCTGTTTTTCCGATGCTACACTTCAGCATTCTGTGAAGAACAGAGTGGAAGGGAAAAGCCCCTCTAATAAGGCAGCTAGAAGTTGCAGGAGCGACACACGTTGTGCTTTCAGACAGGACGTTACAGAAAGTCGAGAGATGTGGATTCTTTCCTGCGGAGAAAAAACCCCCTGTTTTCAGGCAATGCAGTATGCAGAATTCACACGTTCTTGGCATCACAGTTCCGTTATTTCGCTCACGCACGTCTAAATCGGCTCTCGCGTTGAACCGCTTCGGAGAGTTTGCAGTTGCTGGTCGAGAAATCGCGGTTCTCCCCGAATGCCGCTGTGTGCCTTCAGCAGCGGTCTCGTCTCTCTCGCATGCCGAGAAAGAGCGACTTCAGCCGGATGCTTTTCTCGGACGAGCGGCTTCTTCTGCGCACATCGCAAAGGAGCGGTTCTTGTCTTCTCCTTGTGTCCATGCATTCTGCACTACGCTTCTCTCTCATTCTTATGCCTTTCCGTTTATTCCTAGGGACATTTCGTTTTTCTCTGTTTTTCCGATGCTACACTTCAGCATTCTGTGAAGAACAGAGTGGAAGGGAAAAGCCCCTCTAATAAGGCAGCTAGAAGTTCCAGGAGCGACACACGTTGTGCTTTCAGAGAGGACGTTACAGAAAGTCGAGAGATGTGGATTCTTTCCTGCGGAGAAAAAACCCCCTGTTTTCAGGAAATGCAGTATTCTGAAATCGCACGTTCTCGGCATAGCAATTTCGCTATTTCGCTCTCGTGGGTGGACGGCGCCACTCTCTGTTAACCGCTTCGGAGAGTTTGCAGTTGCTGGCCGAGAAATCGCACTTCTCCCCGAATGCCGCTGTGTGCCTTCAGCAGCGGTCTCGTCTCTCTCGCATGCCGAGAAAGAGCGACTTCAGCCGGCTGCTTTTCTCGGACGAGCGGCTTCTTCTGCGCACATCGCAAAGGAGCGGTTCTTGTCTTCTCCTTGTGTCCATGCATTCTGCACTACGCTTCTCTCTCATTCTTATGCCTTTCCGTTTATTCCTAGGGACATTTCGTTTTTCTCTGTTTTTCCGATGCTACACTTCAGCATTCTGTGAAGAACAGAGTGGAAGGGAAAAGCCCCTCTAATAAGGCAGCTAGAAGTTCCAGGAGCGACACACGTTGTGCTTTCAGAGAGGACGTTACAGAAAGTCGAGAGATGTGGATTCTTTCCTGCGGAGAAAAAACCCCCTGTTTTCAGGCAATGCAGTATGCAGAATTCACACGTTCTTGGCATCACAGTTCCGTTATTTCGCTCACGCACGTCTAAATCGGCTCTCGCGTTGAACCGCTTCGGAGAGTTTGCAGTTGCTGGTCGAGAAATCGCGGTTCTCCCCGAATGCCGCTGTGTGCCTTCAGCAGCGGTCTCGTCTCTCTCGCATGCCGAGAAAGAGCGACTTCAGCCGGATGCTTTTCTCGGACGAGCGGCTTCTTCTGCGCACATCGCAAAGGAGCGGTTCTTGTCTTCTCCTTGTGTCCATGCATTCTGCACTACGCTTCTCTCTCATTCTTATGCCTTTCCGTTTATTCCTAGGGACATTTCGTTTTTCTCTGTTTTTCCGATGCTACACTTCAGCATTCTGTGAAGAACAGAGTGGAAGGGAAAAGCCCCTCTAATAAGGCAGCTAGAAGTTCCAGGAGCGACACACGTTGTGCTTTCAGAGAGGACGTTACAGAAAGTCGAGAGATGTGGATTCTTTCCTGCGGAGAAAAAACCCCCTGTTTTCAGGAAATGCAGTATTCTGAAATCGCACGTTCTCGGCATAGCAATTTCGCTATTTCGCTCTCGTGGGTGGACGGCGCCACTCTCTGTTAACCGCTTCGGAGAGTTTGCAGTTGCTGGTCGAGAAATCGCACTTCTCCCCGAATGCCGCTGTGTGCCTTCAGCAGCGGTCTCGTCTCTCTCGCATGCCGAGAAAGAGCGACTTCAGCCGGATGCTTTTCTCGGACGAGCGGCTTCTTCTGCGCACATCGCAAAGGAGCGGTTCTTGTCTTCTCCTTGTGTCCATGCATTCTGCACTACGCTTCTCTCTCATTCTTATGCCTTTCCGTTTATTCCTAGGGACATTTCGTTTTTCTCTGTTTTTCCGATGCTACACTTCAGCATTCTGTGAAGAACAGAGTGGAAGGGAAAAGCCCCTCTAATAAGGCAGCTAGAAGTTCCAGGAGCGACACACGTTGTGCTTTCAGAGAGGACGTTACAGAAAGTCGAGAGATGTGGATTCTTTCCTGCGGAGAAAAAAACCCCTGTTTTCAGGAAATGCAGTATTCTGAAATCGCACGTTCTCGGCATAGCAATTTCGCTATTTCGCTCTCGTGGGTGGACGGCGCCACTCTCTGTTAACCGCTTCGGATAGTTTGCAGTTGCTGGCCGTTAAATCGCCCTTCTCCCCGAATGCCGCTGTGTGCCTTCAGCAGCGGTCTCGTCTCTCTCGCATGCCGAGAAAGAGCGACTTCAGCCGGATGCTTTTCTCGGACGAGCGGCTTCTTCTGCGCACATCGCAAAGGAGCGGTTCTTGTCTTCTCCTTGTGTCCATGCATTCTGCACTACGCTTCTCTCTCATTCTTATGCCTTTCCGTTTATTCCTAGGGACATTTCGTTTTTCTCTGTTTTTCCGATGCTACACTTCAGCATTCTGTGAAGAACAGAGTGGAAGGGAAAAGCCCCTCTAATAAGGCAGCTAGAAGTTCCAGGAGAGACACACGTTGTGCTTTCAGAGAGGACGTTACAGAAAGTCGAGAGATGTGGATTCTTTCCTGCGGAGAAAAAACCCCCTGTTTTCAGGCAATGCAGTATGCAGAATTCACACGTTCTTGGCATCACAGTTCCGTTATTTCGCTCACGCACGTCTAAATCGGCTCTCGCGTTGAACCGCTTCGGAGAGTTTGCAGTTGCTGGTCGAGAAATCGCGGTTCTCCCCGAATGCCGCTGTGTGCCTTCAGCAGCGGTCTCGTCTCTCTCGCATGCCGAGAAAGAGCGACTTCAGCCGGATGCTTTTCTCGGACGAGCGGCTTCTTCTGCGCACATCGCAAAGGAGCGGTTCTTGTCTTCTCCTTGTGTCCATGCATTCTGCACTACGCTTCTCTCTCATTCTTATGCCTTTCCGTTTATTCCTAGGGACATTTCGTTTTTCTCTGTTTTTCCGATGCTACACTTCAGCATTCTGTGAAGAACAGAGTGGAAGGGAAAAGCCCCTCTAATAAGGCAGCTAGAAGTTCCAGGAGCGACACACGTTGTGCTTTCAGAGAGGACGTTACAGAAAGTCGAGAGATGTGGATTCTTTCCTGCGGAGAAAAAACCCCCTGTTTTCAGGAAATGCAGTATTCTGAAATCGCACGTTCTCGGCATAGCAATTTCGCTATTTCGCTCTCGTGGGTGGACGGCGCCACTCTCTGTTAACCGCTTCGGAGAGTTTGCAGTTGCTGGTCGAGAAATCGCGGTTCTCCCCGAATGCCGCTGTGTGCCTTCAGCAGCGGTCTCGTCTCTCTCGCATGCCGAGAAAGAGCGACTTCAGCCGGATGCTTTTCTCGGACGAGCGGCTTCTTCTGCGCACATCGCAAAGGAGCGGTTCTTGTCTTCTCCTTGTGTCCATGCATTCTGCACTACGCTTCTCTCTCATTCTTATGCCTTTCCGTTTATTCCTAGGGACATTTCGTTTTTCTCTGTTTTTCCGATGCTACACTTCAGCATTCTGTGAAGAACAGAGTGGAAGGGAAAAGCCCCTCTAATAAGGCAGCTAGAAGTTCCAGGAGCGACACACGTTGTGCTTTCAGAGAGGACGTTACAGAAAGTCGAGAGATGTGGATTCTTTCCTGCGGAGAAAAAACCCCCTGTTTTCAGGAAATGCAGTATTCTGAAATCGCACGTTCTCGGCATAGCAATTTCGCTATTTCGCTCTCGTGGGTGGACGGCGCCACTCTCTGTTAACCGCTTCGGAGAGTTTGCAGTTGCTGGCCGAGAAATCGCACTTCTCCCCGAATGCCGCTGTGTGCCTTCAGCAGCGGTCTCGTCTCTCTCGCATGCCGAGAAAGAGCGACTTCAGCCGGCTGCTTTTCTCGGACGAGCGGCTTCTTCTGCGCACATCGCAAAGGAGCGGTTCTTGTCTTCTCCTTGTGTCCATGCATTCTGCACTACGCTTCTCTCTCATTCTTATGCCTTTCCGTTTATTCCTAGGGACATTTCGTTTTTCTCTGTTTTTCCGATGCTACACTTCAGCATTCTGTGAAGAACAGAGTGGAAGGGAAAAGCCCCTCTAATAAGGCAGCTAGAAGTTCCAGGAGCGACACACGTTGTGCTTTCAGAGAGGACGTTACAGAAAGTCGAGAGATGTGGATTCTTTCCTGCGTAGAAAAAACCCCCTGGTTTCAGGAAATGCAGTATTCTGAAATCGCACGTTCTCGGCATAGCAATTTCGCTATTTCGCTCTCGTGGGTGGACGGCGCCACTCTCTGTTAACCGCTTCGGAGAGTTTGCAGTTGCTGGCCGAGAAATCGCACTTCTCCCCGAATGCCGCTGTGTGCCTTCAGCAGCGGTCTCGTCTCTCTCGCATGCCGAGAAAGAGCGACTTCAGCCGGATGCTTTTCTCGGACGAGCGGCTTCTTCTGCGCACATCGCAAAGGAGCGGTTCTTGTCTTCTCCTTGTGTCCATGCATTCTGCACTACGCTTCTCTCTCATTCTTATGCCTTTCCGTTTATTCCTAGGGACATTTCGTTTTTCTCTGTTTTTCCGATGCTACACTTCAGCATTCTGTGAAGAACAGAGTGGAAGGGAAAAGCCCCTCTAATAAGGCAGCTAGAAGTTCCAGGAGCGACACACGTTGTGCTTTCAGAGAGGACGTTACAGAAAGTCGAGAGATGTGGATTCTTTCCTGCGGAGAAAAAACCCCCTGTTTTCAGGAAATGCAGTATTCTGAAATCGCACGTTCTCGGCATAGCAATTTCGCTATTTCGCTCTCGTGGGTGGACGGCGCCACTCTCTGTTAACCGCTTCGGAGAGTTTGCAGTTGCTGGCCGAGAAATCGCACTTCTCCCCGAATGCCGCTGTGTGCCTTCAGCAGCGGTCTCGTCTCTCTCGCATGCCGAGAAAGAGCGACTTCAGCCGGCTGCTTTTCTCGGACGAGCGGCTTCTTCTGCGCACATCGCAAAGGAGCGGTTCTTGTCTTCTCCTTGTGTCCATGCATTCTGCACTACGCTTCTCTCTCATTCTTATGCCTTTCCGTTTATTCCTAGGGACATTTCGTTTTTCTCTGTTTTTCCGATGCTACACTTCAGCATTCTGTGAAGAACAGAGTGGAAGGGAAAAGCCCCTCTAATAAGGCAGCTAGAAGTTCCAGGAGCGACACACGTTGTGCTTTCAGAGAGGACGTTACAGAAAGTCGAGAGATGTGGATTCTTTCCTGCGGAGAAAAAACCCCCTGTTTTCAGGCAATGCAGTATGCAGAATTCACACGTTCTTGGCATCACAGTTCCGTTATTTCGCTCACGCACGTCTAAATCGGCTCTCGCGTTGAACCGCTTCGGAGAGTTTGCAGTTGCTGGTCGAGAAATCGCGGTTCTCCCCGAATGCCGCTGTGTGCCTTCAGCAGCGGTCTCGTCTCTCTCGCATGCCGAGAAAGAGCGACTTCAGCCGGATGCTTTTCTCGGACGAGCGGCTTCTTCTGCGCACATCGCAAAGGAGCGGTTCTTGTCTTCTCCTTGTGTCCATGCATTCTGCACTACGCTTCTCTCTCATTCTTATGCCTTTCCGTTTATTCCTAGGGACATTTCGTTTTTCTCTGTTTTTCCGATGCTACACTTCAGCATTCTGTGAAGAACAGAGTGGAAGGGAAAAGCCCCTCTAATAAGGCAGCTAGAAGTTCCAGGAGCGACACACGTTGTGCTTTCAGAGAGGACGTTACAGAAAGTCGAGAGATGTGGATTCTTTCCTGCGGAGAAAAAACCCCCTGTTTTCAGGAAATGCAGTATTCTGAAATCGCACGTTCTCGGCATAGCAATTTCGCTATTTCGCTCTCGTGGGTGGACGGCGCCACTCTCTGTTAACCGCTTCGGAGAGTTTGCAGTTGCTGGTCGAGAAATCGCGGTTCTCCCCGAATGCCGCTGTGTGCCTTCAGCAGCGGTCTCGTCTCTCTCGCATGCCGAGAAAGAGCGACTTCAGCCGGATGCTTTTCTCGGACGAGCGGCTTCTTCTGCGCACATCGCAAAGGAGCGGTTCTTGTCTTCTCCTTGTGTCCATGCATTCTGCACTACGCTTCTCTCTCATTCTTATGCCTTTCCGTTTATTCCTAGGGACATTTCGTTTTTCTCTGTTTTTCCGATGCTACACTTCAGCATTCTGTGAAGAACAGAGTGGAAGGGAAAAGCCCCTCTAATAAGGCAGCTAGAAGTTCCAGGAGCGACACACGTTGTGCTTTCAGAGAGGACGTTACAGAAAGTCGAGAGATGTGGATTCTTTCCTGCGGAGAAAAAAACCCCTGTTTTCAGGCAATGCAGTATGCAGAATTCACACGTTCTTGGCATCACAGTTCCGTTATTTCGCTCACGCACGTCTAAATCGGCTCTCGCGTTGAACCGCTTCGGAGAGTTTGCAGTTGCTGGTCGAGAAATCGCGGTTCTCCCCGAATGCCGCTGTGTGCCTTCAGCAGCGGTCTCGTCTCTCTCGCATGCCGAGAAAGAGCGACTTCAGCCGGATGCTTTTCTCGGACGAGCGGCTTCTTCTGCGCACATCGCAAAGGAGCGGTTCTTGTCTTCTCCTTGTGTCCATGCATTCTGCACTGCGCTTCTCTCTCATTCTTATGCCTTTCCGTTTATTCCTAGGGACATTTCGTTTTTCTCTGTTTTTCCGATGCTACACTTCAGCATTCTGTGAAGAACAGAGTGGAAGGGAAAAGCCCCTCTAATAAGGCAGCTAGAAGTTCCAGGAGCGACACACGTTGTGCTTTCAGAGAGGACGTTACAGAAAGTCGAGAGATGTGGATTCTTTCCTGCGGAGAAAAAACCCCCTGTTTTCAGGAAATGCAGTATTCTGAAATCGCACGTTCTCGGCATAGCAATTTCGCTATTTCGCTCTCGTGGGTGGACGGCGCCACTCTCTGTTAACCGCTTCGGAGAGTTTGCAGTTGCTGGCCGAGAAATCGCACTTCTCCCCGAATGCCGCTGTGTGCCTTCAGCAGCGGTCTCGTCTCTCTCGCATGCCGAGAAAGAGCGACTTCAGCCGGCTGCTTTTCTCGGACGAGCGGCTTCTTCTGCGCACATCGCAAAGGAGCGGTTCTTGTCTTCTCCTTGTGTCCATGCATTCTGCACTACGCTTCTCTCTCATTCTTATGCCTTTCCGTTTATTCCTAGGGACATTTCGTTTTTCTCTGTTTTTCCGATGCTACACTTCAGCATTCTGTGAAGAACAGAGTGGAAGGGAAAAGCCCCTCTAATAAGGCAGCTAGAAGTTCCAGGAGCGACACACGTTGTGCTTTCAGAGAGGACGTTACAGAAAGTCGAGAGATGTGGATTCTTTCCTGCGGAGAAAAAACCCCCTGTTTTCAGGAAATGCAGTATTCTGAAATCGCACGTTCTCGGCATAGCAATTTCGCTATTTCGCTCTCGTGGGTGGACGGCGCCACTCTCTGTTAACCGCTTCGGAGAGTTTGCAGTTGCTGGCCGAGAAATCGCACTTCTCCCCGAATGCCGCTGTGTGCCTTCAGCAGTGGTCTCGTCTCTCTCGCATGCCGAGAAAGAGCGACTTCAGCCGGATGCTTTTCTCGGACGAGCGGCTTCTTCTGCGCACATCGCAAAGGAGCGGTTCTTGTCTTCTCCTTGTGTCCATGCATTCTGCACTACGCTTCTCTCTCATTCTTATGCCTTTCCGTTTATTCCTAGGGACATTTCGTTTTTCTCTGTTTTTCCGATGCTACACTTCAGCATTCTGTGAAGAACAGAGTGGAAAGGAAAAGCCCCTCTAATAAGGCAGCTAGAAGTTCCAGGAGCGACACACGTTGTGCTTTCAGAGAGGACGTTACAGAAAGTCGAGAGATGTGGATTCTTTCCTGCGGAGAAAAAAACCCCTGTTTTCAGGAAATGCAGTATTCTGAAATCGCACGTTCTCGGCATAGCAATTTCGCTATTTCGCTCTCGTGGGTGGACGGCGCCACTCTCTGTTAACCGCTTCGGAGAGTTTGCAGTTGCTGGCCGAGAAATCGCACTTCTCCCCGAATGCCGCTGTGTGCCTTCAGCAGCGGTCTCGTCTCTCTCGCATGCCGAGAAAGAGCGACTTCAGCCGGATGCTTTTCTCGGACGAGCGGCTTCTTCTGCGCACATCGCAAAGGAGCGGTTCTTGTCTTCTCCTTGTGTCCATGCATTCTGCACTACGCTTCTCTCTCATTCTTATGCCTTTCCGTTTATTCCTAGGGACATTTCGTTTTTCTCTGTTTTTCCGATGCTACACTTCAGCATTCTGTGAAGAACAGAGTGGAAGGGAAAAGCCCCTCTAATAAGGCAGCTAGAAGTTCCAGGAGCGACACACGTTGTGCTTTCAGAGAGGACGTTACAGAAAGTCGAGAGATGTGGATTCTTTCCTGCGGAGAAAAAACCCCCTGTTTTCAGGCAATGCAGTATGCAGAATTCACACGTTCTTGGCATCACAGTTCCGTTATTTCGCTCACGCACGTCTAAATCGGCTCTCGCGTTGAACCGCTTCGGAGAGTTTGCAGTTGCTGGTCGAGAAATCGCGGTTCTCCCCGAATGCCGCTGTGTGCCTTCAGCAGCGGTCTCGTCTCTCTCGCATGCCGAGAAAGAGCGACTTCAGCCGGATGCTTTTCTCGGACGAGCGGCTTCTTCTGCGCACATCGCAAAGGAGCGGTTCTTGTCTTCTCCTTGTGTCCATGCATTCTGCACTACGCTTCTCTCTCATTCTTATGCCTTTCCGTTTATTCCTAGGGACATTTCGTTTTTCTCTGTTTTTCCGATGCTACACTTCAGCATTCTGTGAAGAACAGAGTGGAAGGGAAAAGCCCCTCTAATAAGGCAGCTAGAAGTTCCAGGAGCGACACACGTTGTGCTTTCAGAGAGGACGTTACAGAAAGTCGAGAGATGTGGATTCTTTCCTGCGGAGAAAAAAACCCCTGTTTTCAGGAAATGCAGTATTCTGAAATCGCACGTTCTCGGCATAGCAATTTCGCTATTTCGCTCTCGTGGGTGGACGGCGCCACTCTCTGTTAACCGCTTCGGAGAGTTTGCAGTTGCTGGCCGAGAAATCGCACTTCTCCCCGAATGCCGCTGTGTGCCTTCAGCAGCGGTCTCGTCTCTCTCGCATGCCGAGAAAGAGCGACTTCAGCCGGATGCTTTTCTCGGACGAGCGGCTTCTTCTGCGCACATCGCAAAGGAGCGGTTCTTGTCTTCTCCTTGTGTCCATGCATTCTGCACTACGCTTCTCTCTCATTCTTATGCCTTTCCGTTTATTCCTAGGGACATTTCGTTTTTCTCTGTTTTTCCGATGCTACACTTCAGCATTCTGTGAAGAACAGAGTGGAAGGGAAAAGCCCCTCTAATAAGGCAGCTAGAAGTTCCAGGAGCGACACACGTTGTGCTTTCAGAGAGGACGTTACAGAAAGTCGAGAGATGTGGATTCTTTCCTGCGGAGAAAAAACCCCCTGTTTTCAGGCAATGCAGTATGCAGAATTCACACGTTCTTGGCATCACAGTTCCGTTATTTCGCTCACGCACGTCTAAATCGGCTCTCGCGTTGAACCGCTTCGGAGAGTTTGCAGTTGCTGGTCGAGAAATCGCGGTTCTCCCCGAATGCCGCTGTGTGCCTTCAGCAGCGGTCTCGTCTCTCTCGCATGCCGAGAAAGAGCGACTTCAGCCGGATGCTTTTCTCGGACGAGCGGCTTCTTCTGCGCACATCGCAAAGGAGCGGTTCTTGTCTTCTCCTTGTGTCCATGCATTCTGCACTACGCTTCTCTCTCATTCTTATGCCTTTCCGTTTATTCCTAGGGACATTTCGTTTTTCTCTGTTTTTCCGATGCTACACTTCAGCATTCTGTGAAGAACAGAGTGGAAGGGAAAAGCCCCTCTAATAAGGCAGCTAGAAGTTCCAGGAGCGACACACGTTGTGCTTTCAGAGAGGACGTTACAGAAAGTCGAGAGATGTGGATTCTTTCCTGCGGAGAAAAAAACCCCTGTTTTCAGGAAATGCAGTATTCTGAAATCGCACGTTCTCGGCATAGCAATTTCGCTATTTCGCTCTCGTGGGTGGACGGCGCCACTCTCTGTTAACCGCTTCGGAGAGTTTGCAGTTGCTGGCCGAGAAATCGCACTTCTCCCCGAATGCCGCTGTGTGCCTTCAGCAGCGGTCTCGTCTCTCTCGCATGCCGAGAAAGAGCGACTTCAGCCGGCTGCTTTTCTCGGACGAGCGGCTTCTTCTGCGCACATCGCAAAGGAGCGGTTCTTGTCTTCTCCTTGTGTCCATGCATTCTGCACTACGCTTCTCTCTCATTCTTATGCCTTTCCGTTTATTCCTAGGGACATTTCGTTTTTCTCTGTTTTTCCGATGCTACACTTCAGCATTCTGTGAAGAACAGAGTGGAAGGGAAAAGCCCCTCTAATAAGGCAGCTAGAAGTTCCAGGAGCGACACACGTTGTGCTTTCAGAGAGGACGTTACAGAAAGTCGAGAGATGTGGATTCTTTCCTGCGGAGAAAAAACCCCCTGTTTTCAGGAAATGCAGTATTCTGAAATCGCACGTTCTCGGCATAGCAATTTCGCTATTTCGCTCTCGTGGGTGGACGGCGCCACTCTCTGTTAACCGCTTCGGAGAGTTTGCAGTTGCTGGCCGAGAAATCGCACTTCTCCCCGAATGCCGCTGTGTGCCTTCAGCAGCGGTCTCGTCTCTCTCGCATGCCGAGAAAGAGCGACTTCAGCCGGATGCTTTTCTCGGACGAGCGGCTTCTTCTGCGCACATCGCAAAGGAGCGGTTCTTGTCTTCTCCTTGTGTCCATGCATTCTGCACTACGCTTCTCTCTCATTCTTATGCCTTTCCGTTTATTCCTAGGGACATTTCGTTTTTCTCTGTTTTTCCGATGCTACACTTCAGCATTCTGTGAAGAACAGAGTGGAAAGGAAAAGCCCCTCTAATAAGGCAGCTAGAAGTTCCAGGAGCGACACACGTTGTGCTTTCAGAGAGGACGTTACAGAAAGTCGAGAGATGTGGATTCTTTCCTGCGGAGAAAAAAACCCCTGTTTTCAGGAAATGCAGTATTCTGAAATCGCACGTTCTCGGCATAGCAATTTCGCTATTTCGCTCTCGTGGGTGGACGGCGCCACTCTCTGTTAACCGCTTCGGAGAGTTTGCAGTTGCTGGCCGAGAAATCGCACTTCTCCCCGAATGCCGCTGTGTGCCTTCAGCAGCGGTCTCGTCTCTCTCGCATGCCGAGAAAGAGCGACTTCAGCCGGATGCTTTTCTCGGACGAGCGGCTTCTTCTGCGCACATCGCAAAGGAGCGGTTCTTGTCTTCTCCTTGTGTCCATGCATTCTGCACTACGCTTCTCTCTCATTCTTATGCCTTTCCGTTTATTCCTAGGGACATTTCGTTTTTCTCTGTTTTTCCGATGCTACACTTCAGCATTCTGTGAAGAACAGAGTGGAAGGGAAAAGCCCCTCTAATAAGGCAGCTAGAAGTTCCAGGAGCGACACACGTTGTGCTTTCAGAGAGGACGTTACAGAAAGTCGAGAGATGTGGATTCTTTCCTGCGGAGAAAAAACCCCCTGTTTTCAGGCAATGCAGTATGCAGAATTCACACGTTCTTGGCATCACAGTTCCGTTATTTCGCTCACGCACGTCTAAATCGGCTCTCGCGTTGAACCGCTTCGGAGAGTTTGCAGTTGCTGGTCGAGAAATCGCGGTTCTCCCCGAATGCCGCTGTGTGCCTTCAGCAGCGGTCTCGTCTCTCTCGCATGCCGAGAAAGAGCGACTTCAGCCGGATGCTTTTCTCGGACGAGCGGCTTCTTCTGCGCACATCGCAAAGGAGCGGTTCTTGTCTTCTCCTTGTGTCCATGCATTCTGCACTACGCTTCTCTCTCATTCTTATGCCTTTCCGTTTATTCCTAGGGACATTTCGTTTTTCTCTGTTTTTCCGATGCTACACTTCAGCATTCTGTGAAGAACAGAGTGGAAGGGAAAAGCCCCTCTAATAAGGCAGCTAGAAGTTCCAGGAGCGACACACGTTGTGCTTTCAGAGAGGACGTTACAGAAAGTCGAGAGATGTGGATTCTTTCCTGCGGAGAAAAAACCCCCTGTTTTCAGGAAATGCAGTATTCTGAAATCGCACGTTCTCGGCATAGCAATTTCGCTATTTCGCTCTCGTGGGTGGACGGCGCCACTCTCTGTTAACCGCTTCGGAGAGTTTGCAGTTGCTGGCCGAGAAATCGCGGTTCTCCCCGAATGCCGCTGTGTGCCTTCAGCAGCGGTCTCGTCTCTCTCGCATGCCGAGAAAGAGCGACTTCAGCCGGATGCTTTTCTCGGACGAGCGGCTTCTTCTGCGCACATCGCAAAGGAGCGGTTCTTGTCTTCTCCTTGTGTCCATGCATTCTGCACTACGCTTCTCTCTCATTCTTATGCCTTTCCGTTTATTCCTAGGGACATTTCGTTTTTCTCTGTTTTTCCGATGCTACACTTCAGCATTCTGTGAAGAACAGAGTGGAAGGGAAAAGCCCCTCTAATAAGGCAGCTAGAAGTTCCAGGAGCGACACACGTTGTGCTTTCAGAGAGGACGTTACAGAAAGTCGAGAGATGTGGATTCTTTCCTGCGGAGAAAAAACCCCCTGTTTTCAGGCAATGCAGTATGCAGAATTCACACGTTCTTGGCATCACAGTTCCGTTATTTCGCTCACGCACGTCTAAATCGGCTCTCGCGTTGAACCGCTTCGGAGAGTTTGCAGTTGCTGGTCGAGAAATCGCGGTTCTCCCCGAATGCCGCTGTGTGCCTTCAGCAGCGGTCTCGTCTCTCTCGCATGCCGAGAAAGAGCGACTTCAGCCGGATGCTTTTCTCGGACGAGCGGCTTCTTCTGCGCACATCGCAAAGGAGCGGTTCTTGTCTTCTCCTTGTGTCCATGCATTCTGCACTACGCTTCTCTCTCATTCTTATGCCTTTCCGTTTATTCCTAGGGACATTTCGTTTTTCTCTGTTTTTCCGATGCTACACTTCAGCATTCTGTGAAGAACAGAGTGGAAGGGAAAAGCCCCTCTAATAAGGCAGCTAGAAGTTCCAGGAGCGACACACGTTGTGCTTTCAGAGAGGACGTTACAGAAAGTCGAGAGATGTGGATTCTTTCCTGCGGAGAAAAAAACCCCTGTTTTCAGGAAATGCAGTATTCTGAAATCGCACGTTCTCGGCATAGCAATTTCGCTATTTCGCTCTCGTGGGTGGACGGTGCCACTCTCTGTTAACCGCTTCGGAGAGTTTGCAGTTGCTGGTCGAGAAATCGCGGTTCTCCCCGAATGCCGCTGTGTGCCTTCAGCAGCGGTCTCGTCTCTCTCGCATGCCGAGAAAGAGCGACTTCAGCCGGATGCTTTTCTCGGACGAGCGGCTTCTTCTGCGCACATCGCAAAGGAGCGGTTCTTGTCTTCTCCTTGTGTCCATGCATTCTGCACTACGCTTCTCTCTCATTCTTATGCCTTTCCGTTTATTCCTAGGGACATTTCGTTTTTCTCTGTTTTTCCGATGCTACACTTCAGCATTCTGTGAAGAACAGAGTGGAAGGGAAAAGCCCCTCTAATAAGGCAGCTAGAAGTTCCAGGAGCGACACACGTTGTGCTTTCAGAGAGGACGTTACAGAAAGTCGAGAGATGTGGATTCTTTCCTGCGGAGAAAAAACCCCCTGTTTTCAGGCAATGCAGTATGCAGAATTCACACGTTCTTGGCATCACAGTTCCGTTATTTCGCTCACGCACGTCTAAATCGGCTCTCGCGTTGAACCGCTTCGGAGAGTTTGCAGTTGCTGGTCGAGAAATCGCGGTTCTCCCCGAATGCCGCTGTGTGCCTTCAGCAGCGGTCTCGTCTCTCTCGCATGCCGAGAAAGAGCGACTTCAGCCGGATGCTTTTCTCGGACGAGCGGCTTCTTCTGCGCACATCGCAAAGGAGCGGTTCTTGTCTTCTCCTTGTGTCCATGCATTCTGCACTACGCTTCTCTCTCATTCTTATGCCTTTCCGTTTATTCCTAGGGACATTTCGTTTTTCTCTGTTTTTCCGATGCTACACTTCAGCATTCTGTGAAGAACAGAGTGGAAGGGAAAAGCCCCTCTAATAAGGCAGCTAGAAGTTCCAGGAGCGACACACGTTGTGCTTTCAGAGAGGACGTTACAGAAAGTCGAGAGATGTGGATTCTTTCCTGCGGAGAAAAAACCCCCTGTTTTCAGGAAATGCAGTATTCTGAAATCGCACGTTCTCGGCATAGCAATTTCGCTATTTCGCTCTCGTGGGTGGACGGCGCCACTCTCTGTTAACCGCTTCGGAGAGTTTGCAGTTGCTGGCCGAGAAATCGCACTTCTCCCCGAATGCCGCTGTGTGCCTTCAGCAGCGGTCTCGTCTCTCTCGCATGCCGAGAAAGAGCGACTTCAGCCGGATGCTTTTCTCGGACGAGCGGCTTCTTCTGCGCACATCGCAAAGGAGCGGTTCTTGTCTTCTCCTTGTGTCCATGCATTCTGCACTACGCTTCTCTCTCATTCTTATGCCTTTCCGTTTATTCCTAGGGACATTTCGTTTTTCTCTGTTTTTCCGATGCTACACTTCAGCATTCTGTGAAGAACAGAGTGGAAGGGAAAAGCCCCTCTAATAAGGCAGCTAGAAGTTCCAGGAGCGACACACGTTGTGCTTTCAGAGAGGACGTTACAGAAAGTCGAGAGATGTGGATTCTTTCCTGCGGAGAAAAAACCCCCTGTTTTCAGGCAATGCAGTATGCAGAATTCACACGTTCTTGGCATCACAGTTCCGTTATTTCGCTCACGCACGTCTAAATCGGCTCTCGCGTTGAACCGCTTCGGAGAGTTTGCAGTTGCTGGTCGAGAAATCGCGGTTCTCCCCGAATGCCGCTGTGTGCCTTCAGCAGCGGTCTCGTCTCTCTCGCATGCCGAGAAAGAGCGACTTCAGCCGGATGCTTTTCTCGGACGAGCGGCTTCTTCTGCGCACATCGCAAAGGAGCGGTTCTTGTCTTCTCCTTGTGTCCATGCATTCTGCACTACGCTTCTCTCTCATTCTTATGCCTTTCCGTTTATTCCTAGGGACATTTCGTTTTTCTCTGTTTTTCCGATGCTACACTTCAGCATTCTGTGAAGAACAGAGTGGAAGGGAAAAGCCCCTCTAATAAGGCAGCTAGAAGTTCCAGGAGCGACACACGTTGTGCTTTCAGAGAGGACGTTACAGAAAGTCGAGAGATGTGGATTCTTTCCTGCGGAGAAAAAAACCCCTGTTTTCAGGCAATGCAGTATGCAGAATTCACACGTTCTTGGCATCACAGTTCCGTTATTTCGCTCACGCACGTCTAAATCGGCTCTCGCGTTGAACCGCTTCGGAGAGTTTGCAGTTGCTGGTCGAGAAATCGCGGTTCTCCCCGAATGCCGCTGTGTGCCTTCAGCAGCGGTCTCGTCTCTCTCGCATGCCGAGAAAGAGCGACTTCAGCCGGATGCTTTTCTCGGACGAGCGGCTTCTTCTGCGCACATCGCAAAGGAGCGGTTCTTGTCTTCTCCTTGTGTCCATGCATTCTGCACTACGCTTCTCTCTCATTCTTATGCCTTTCCGTTTATTCCTAGGGACATTTCGTTTTTCTCTGTTTTTCCGATGCTACACTTCAGCATTCTGTGAAGAACAGAGTGGAAGGGAAAAGCCCCTCTAATAAGGCAGCTAGAAGTTCCAGGAGCGACACACGTTGTGCTTTCAGAGAGGACGTTACAGAAAGTCGAGAGATGTGGATTCTTTCCTGCGGAGAAAAAACCCCCTGTTTTCAGGAAATGCAGTATTCTGAAATCGCACGTTCTCGGCATAGCAATTTCGCTATTTCGCTCTCGTGGGTGGACGGCGCCACTCTCTGTTAACCGCTTCGGAGAGTTTGCAGTTGCTGGCCGAGAAATCGCACTTCTCCCCGAATGCCGCTGTGTGCCTTCAGCAGCGGTCTCGTCTCTCTCGCATGCCGAGAAAGAGCGACTTCAGCCGGCTGCTTTTCTCGGACGAGCGGCTTCTTCTGCGCACATCGCAAAGGAGCGGTTCTTGTCTTCTCCTTGTGTCCATGCATTCTGCACTACGCTTCTCTCTCATTCTTATGCCTTTCCGTTTATTCCTAGGGACATTTCGTTTTTCTCTGTTTTTCCGATGCTACACTTCAGCATTCTGTGAAGAACAGAGTGGAAGGGAAAAGCCCCTCTAATAAGGCAGCTAGAAGTTCCAGGAGCGACACACGTTGTGCTTTCAGATAGGACGTTACAGAAAGTCGAGAGATGTGGATTCTTTCCTGCGGAGAAAAAAACCCCTGTTTTCAGGAAATGCAGTATTCTGAAATCGCACGTTCTCGGCATAGCAATTTCGCTATTTCGCTCTCGTGGGTGGACGGCGCCACTCTCTGTTAACCGCTTCGGAGAGTTTGCAGTTGCTGGTCGAGAAATCGCGGTTCTCCCCGAATGCCGCTGTGTGCCTTCAGCAGCGGTCTCGTCTCTCTCGCATGCCGAGAAAGAGCGACTTCAGCCGGATGCTTTTCTCGGACGAGCGGCTTCTTCTGCGCACATCGCAAAGGAGCGGTTCTTGTCTTCTCCTTGTGTCCATGCATTCTGCACTACGCTTCTCTCTCATTCTTATGCCTTTCCGTTTATTCCTAGGGACATTTCGTTTTTCTCTGTTTTTCCGATGCTACACTTCAGCATTCTGTGAAGAACAGAGTGGAAGGGAAAAGCCCCTCTAATAAGGCAGCTAGAAGTTGCAGGAGCGACACACGTTGTGCTTTCAGAGAGGACGTTACAGAAAGTCGAGAGATGTGGATTCTTTCCTGCGGAGAAAAAACCCCCTGTTTTCAGGCAATGCAGTATGCAGAATTCACACGTTCTTGGCATCACAGTTCCGTTATTTCGCTCACGCACGTCTAAATCGGCTCTCGCGTTGAACCGCTTCGGAGAGTTTGCAGTTGCTGGTCGAGAAATCGCGGTTCTCCCCGAATGCCGCTGTGTGCCTTCAGCAGCGGTCTCGTCTCTCTCGCATGCCGAGAAAGAGCGACTTCAGCCGGATGCTTTTCTCGGACGAGCGGCTTCTTCTGCGCACATCGCAAAGGAGCGGTTCTTGTCTTCTCCTTGTGTCCATGCATTCTGCACTACGCTTCTCTCTCATTCTTATGCCTTTCCGTTTATTCCTAGGGACATTTCGTTTTTCTCTGTTTTTCCGATGCTACACTTCAGCATTCTGTGAAGAACAGAGTGGAAGGGAAAAGCCCCTCTAATAAGGCAGCTAGAAGTTCCAGGAGCGACACACGTTGTGCTTTCAGAGAGGACGTTACAGAAAGTCGAGAGATGTGGATTCTTTCCTGCGGAGAAAAAACCCCCTGTTTTCAGGAAATGCAGTATTCTGAAATCGCACGTTCTCGGCATAGCAATTTCGCTATTTCGCTCTCGTGGGTGGACGGCGCCACTCTCTGTTAACCGCTTCGGAGAGTTTGCAGTTGCTGGCCGAGAAATCGCACTTCTCCCCGAATGCCGCTGTGTGCCTTCAGCAGCGGTCTCGTCTCTCTCGCATGCCGAGAAAGAGCGACTTCAGCCGGCTGCTTTTCTCGGACGAGCGGCTTCTTCTGCGCACATCGCAAAGGAGCGGTTCTTGTCTTCTCCTTGTGTCCATGCATTCTGCACTACGCTTCTCTCTCATTCTTATGCCTTTCCGTTTATTCCTAGGGACATTTCGTTTTTCTCTGTTTTTCCGATGCTACACTTCAGCATTCTGTGAAGAACAGAGTGGAAGGGAAAAGCCCCTCTAATAAGGCAGCTAGAAGTTCCAGGAGCGACACACGTTGTGCTTTCAGAGAGGACGTTACAGAAAGTCGAGAGATGTGGATTCTTTCCTGCGGAGAAAAAACCCCCTGTTTTCAGGAAATGCAGTATTCTGAAATCGCACGTTCTCGGCATAGCAATTTCGCTATTTCGCTCTCGTGGGTGGACGGCGCCACTCTCTGTTAACCGCTTCGGAGAGTTTGCAGTTGCTGGCCGAGAAATCGCACTTCTCCCCGAATGCCGCTGTGTGCCTTCAGCAGCGGTCTCGTCTCTCTCGCATGCTGAGAAAGAGCGACTTCAGCCGGCTGCTTTTCTCGGACGAGCGGCTTCTTCTGCGCACATCGCAAAGGAGGGGTTCTTGTCTTCTCCTTGTGTCCATGCATTCTGCACTACGCTTCTCTCTCATTCTTATGCCTTTCCGTTTATTCCTAGGGACATTTCGTTTTTCTCTGTTTTTCCGATGCTACACTTCAGCATTCTGTGAAGAACAGAGTGGAAGGGAAAAGCCCCTCTAATAAGGCAGCTAGAAGTTCCAGGAGCGACACACGTTGTGCTTTCAGAGAGGACGTTACAGAAAGTCGAGAGATGTGGATTCTTTCCTGCGGAGAAAAAACCCCCTGTTTTCAGGAAATGCAGTATTCTGAAATCGCACGTTCTCGGCATAGCAATTTCGCTATTTCGCTCTCGTGGGTGGACGGCGCCACTCTCTGTTAACCGCTTCGGAGAGTTTGCAGTTGCTGGTCGAGAAATCGCACTTCTCCCCGAATGCCGCTGTGTGCCTTCAGCAGCGGTCTCGTCTCTCTCGCATGCCGAGAAAGAGCGACTTCAGCCGGATGCTTTTCTCGGACGAGCGGCTTCTTCTGCGCACATCGCAAAGGAGCGGTTCTTGTCTTCTCCTTGTGTCCATGCATTCTGCACTACGCTTCTCTCTCATTCTTATGCCTTTCCGTTTATTCCTAGGGACATTTCGTTTTTCTCTGTTTTTCCGATGCTACACTTCAGCATTCTGTGAAGAACAGAGTGGAAGGGAAAAGCCCCTCTAATAAGGCAGCTAGAAGTTGCAGGAGCGACACACGTTGTGCTTTCAGAGAGGACGTTACAGAAAGTCGAGAGATGTGGATTCTTTCCTGCGGAGAAAAAACCCCCTGTTTTCAGGCAATGCAGTATGCAGAATTCACACGTTCTTGGCATCACAGTTCCGTTATTTCGCTCACGCACGTCTAAATCGGCTCTCGCGTTGAACCGCTTCGGAGAGTTTGCAGTTGCTCGTCGAGAAATCGCGGTTCTCCCCGAATGCCGCTGTGTGCCTTCAGCAGCGGTCTCGTCTCTCTCGCATGCCGAGAAAGAGCGACTTCAGCCGGATGCTTTTCTCGGACGAGCGGCTTCTTCTGCGCACATCGCAAAGGAGCGGTTCTTGTCTTCTCCTTGTGTCCATGCATTCTGCACTACGCTTCTCTCTCATTCTTATGCCTTTCCGTTTATTCCTAGGGACATTTCGTTTTTCTCTGTTTTTCCGATGCTACACTTCAGCATTCTGTGAAGAACAGAGTGGAAGGGAAAAGCCCCTCTAATAAGGCAGCTAGAAGTTCCAGGAGCGACACACGTTGTGCTTTCAGAGAGGACGTTACAGAAAGTCGAGAGATGTGGATTCTTTCCTGCGGAGAAAAAACCCCCTGTTTTCAGGAAATGCAGTATTCTGAAATCGCACGTTCTCGGCATAGCAATTTCGCTATTTCGCTCTCGTGGGTGGACGGCGCCACTCTCTGTTAACCGCTTCGGAGAGTTTGCAGTTGCTGGCCGAGAAATCGCACTTCTCCCCGAATGCCGCTGTGTGCCTTCAGCAGCGGTCTCGTCTCTCTCGCATGCCGAGAAAGAGCGACTTCAGCCGGCTGCTTTTCTCGGACGAGCGGCTTCTTCTGCGCACATCGCAAAGGAGCGGTTCTTGTCTTCTCCTTGTGTCCATGCATTCTGCACTACGCTTCTCTCTCATTCTTATGCCTTTCCGTTTATTCCTAGGGACATTTCGTTTTTCTCTGTTTTTCCGATGCTACACTTCAGCATTCTGTGAAGAACAGAGTGGAAAGGAAAAGCCCCTCTAATAAGGCAGCTAGAAGTTCCAGGAGCGACACACGTTGTGCTTTCAGAGAGGACGTTACAGAAAGTCGAGAGATGTGGATTCTTTCCTGCGGAGAAAAAACCCCCTGTTTTCAGGAAATGCAGTATTCTGAAATCGCACGTTCTCGGCATAGCAATTTCGCTATTTCGCTCTCGTGGGTGGACGGCGCCACTCTCTGTTAACCGCTTCGGAGAGTTTGCAGTTGCTGGCCGAGAAATCGCACTTCTCCCCGAATGCCGCTGTGTGCCTTCAGCAGCGGTCTCGTCTCTCTCGCATGCCGAGAAAGAGCGACTTCAGCCGGATGCTTTTCTCGGACGAGCGGCTTCTTCTGCACACATCGCAAAGGAGCGGTTCTTGTCTTCTCCTTGTGTCCATGCATTCTGCACTACGCTTCTCTCTCATTCTTATGCCTTTCCGTTTATTCCTAGGGACATTTCGTTTTTCTCTGTTTTTCCGATGCTACACTTCAGCATTCTGTGAAGAACAGAGTGGAAGGGAAAAGCCCCTCTAATAAGGCAGCTAGAAGTTCCAGGAGCGACACACGTTGTGCTTTCAGAGAGGACGTTACAGAAAGTCGAGAGATGTGGATTCTTTCCTGCGGAGAAAAAACCCCCTGTTTTCAGGAAATGCAGTATTCTGAAATCGCACGTTCTCGGCATAGCAATTTCGCTATTTCGCTCTCGTGGGTGGACGGCGCCACTCTCTGTTAACCGCTTCGGAGAGTTTGCAGTTGCTGGCCGAGAAATCGCGGTTCTCCCCGAATGCCGCTGTGTGCCTTCAGCAGCGGTCTCGTCTCTCTCGCATGCCGAGAAAGAGCGACTTCAGCCGGATGCTTTTCTCGGACGAGCGGCTTCTTCTGCGCACATCGCAAAGGAGCGGTTCTTGTCTTCTCCTTGTGTCCATGCATTCTGCACTACGCTTCTCTCTCATTCTTATGCCTTTCCGTTTATTCCTAGGGACATTTCGTTTTTCTCTGTTTTTCCGATGCTACACTTCAGCATTCTGTGAAGAACAGAGTGGAAGGGAAAAGCCCCTCTAATAAGGCAGCTAGAAGTTCCAGGAGCGACACACGTTGTGCTTTCAGAGAGGACGTTACAGAAAGTCGAGAGATGTGGATTCTTTCCTGCGGAGAAAAAACCCCCTGTTTTCAGGAAATGCAGTATTCTGAAATCGCACGTTCTCGGCATAGCAATTTCGCTATTTCGCTCTCGTGGGTGGACGGCGCCACTCTCTGTTAACCGCTTCGGAGAGTTTGCAGTTGCTGGCCGAGAAATCGCACTTCTCCCCGAATGCCGCTGTGTGCCTTCAGCAGCGGTCTCGTCTCTCTCGCATGCCGAGAAAGAGCGACTTCAGCCGGATGCTTTTCTCGGACGAGCGGCTTCTTCTGCGCACATCGCAAAGGAGCGGTTCTTGTCTTCTCCTTGTGTCCATGCATTCTGCACTACGCTTCTCTCTCATTCTTATGCCTTTCCGTTTATTCCTAGGGACATTTCGTTTTTCTCTGTTTTTCCGATGCTACACTTCAGCATTCTGTGAAGAACAGAGTGGAAGGGAAAAGCCCCTCTAATAAGGCAGCTAGAAGTTCCAGGAGCGACACACGTTGTGCTTTCAGAGAGGACGTTACAGAAAGTCGAGAGATGTGGATTCTTTCCTGCGGAGAAAAAACCCCCTGTTTTCAGGAAATGCAGTATTCTGAAATCGCACGTTCTCGGCATAGCAATTTCGCTATTTCGCTCTCGTGGGTGGACGGCGCCACTCTCTGTTAACCGCTTCGGAGAGTTTGCAGTTGCTGGCCGAGAAATCGCACTTCTCCCCGAATGCCGCTGTGTGCCTTCAGCAGCGGTCTCGTCTCTCTCGCATGCCGAGAAAGAGCGACTTCAGCCGGATGCTTTTCTCGGACGAGCGGCTTCTTCTGCGCACATCGCAAAGGAGCGGTTCTTGTCTTCTCCTTGTGTCCATGCATTCTGCACTACGCTTCTCTCTCATTCTTATGCCTTTCCGTTTATTCCTAGGGACATTTCGTTTTTCTCTGTTTTTCCGATGCTACACTTCAGCATTCTGTGAAGAACAGAGTGGAAGGGAAAAGCCCCTCTAATAAGGCAGCTAGAAGTTCCAGGAGCGACACACGTTGTGCTTTCAGAGAGGACGTTACAGAAAGTCGAGAGATGTGGATTCTTTCCTGCGGAGAAAAAACCCCCTGTTTTCAGGAAATGCAGTATTCTGAAATCGCACGTTCTCGGCATAGCAATTTCGCTATTTCGCTCTCGTGGGTGGACGGCGCCACTCTCTGTTAACCGCTTCGGAGAGTTTGCAGTTGCTGGCCGAGAAATCGCGGTTCTCCCCGAATGCCGCTGTGTGCCTTCAGCAGCGGTCTCGTCTCTCTCGCATGCCGAGAAAGAGCGACTTCAGCCGGATGCTTTTCTCGGACGAGCGGCTTCTTCTGCGCACATCGCAAAGGAGCGGTTCTTGTCTTCTCCTTGTGTCCATGCATTCTGCACTACGCTTCTCTCTCATTCTTATGCCTTTCCGTTTATTCCTAGGGACATTTCATTTTTCTCTGTTTTTCCGATGCTACACTTCAGCATTCTGTGAAGAACAGAGTGGAAGGGAAAAGCCCCTCTAATAAGGCAGCTAGAAGTTCCAGGAGCGACACACGTTGTGCTTTCAGAGAGGACGTTACAGAAAGTCGAGAGATGTGGATTCTTTCCTGCGGAGAAAAAACCCCCTGTTTTCAGGCAATGCAGTATGCAGAATTCACACGTTCTTTGCATCACAGTTCCGTTATTTCGCTCACGCACGTCTAAATCGGCTCACGCGTTGAACCGCTTCGGAGAGTTTGCAGTTGCTGGTCGAGAAATCGCGGTTCTCCCCGAATGCCGCTGTGTGCCTTCAGCAGCGGTCTCGTCTCTCTCGCATGCCGAGAAAGAGCGACTTCAGCCGGATGCTTTTCTCGGACGAGCGGCTTCTTCTGCGCACATCGCAAAGGAGCGGTTCTTGTCTTCTCCTTGTGTCCATGCATTCTGCACTACGCTTCTCTCTCATTCTTATGCCTTTCCGTTTATTCCTAGGGACATTTCGTTTTTCTCTGTTTTTCCGATGCTACACTTCAGCATTCTGTGAAGAACAGAGTGGAAGGGAAAAGCCCCTCTAATAAGGCAGCTAGAAGTTCCAGGAGCGACACACGTTGTGCTTTCAGAGAGGACGTTACAGAAAGTCGAGAGATGTGGATTCTTTCCTGCGGAGAAAAAACCCCCTGTTTTCAGGAAATGCAGTATTCTGAAATCGCACGTTCTCGGCATAGCAATTTCGCTATTTCGCTCTCGTGGGTGGACGGCGCCACTCTCTGTTAACCGCTTCGGAGAGTTTGCAGTTGCTGGTCGAGAAATCGCGGTTCTCCCCGAATGCCGCTGTGTGCCTTCAGCAGCGGTCTCGTCTCTCTCGCATGCCGAGAAAGAGCGACTTCAGCCGGCTGCTTTTCTCGGACGAGCGGCTTCTTCTGCGCACATCGCAAAGGAGCGGTTCTTGTCTTCTCCTTGTGTCCATGCATTCTGCACTACGCTTCTCTCTCATTCTTATGCCTTTCCGTTTATTCCTAGGGACATTTCGTTTTTCTCTGTTTTTCCGATGCTACACTTCAGCATTCTGTGAAGAACAGAGTGGAAGGGAAAAGCCCCTCTAATAAGGCAGCTAGAAGTTCCAGGAGCGACACACGTTGTGCTTTCAGAGAGGACGTTACAGAAAGTCGAGAGATGTGGATTCTTTCCTGCGGAGAAAAAACCCCCTGTTTTCAGGAAATGCAGTATTCTGAAATCGCACGTTCTCGGCATAGCAATTTCGCTATTTCGCTCTCGTGGGTGGACGGCGCCACTCTCTGTTAACCGCTTCGGAGAGTTTGCAGTTGCTGGCCAAGAAATCGCGGTTCTCCCCGAATGCCGCTGTGTGCCTTCAGCAGCGGTCTCGTCTCTCTCGCATGCCGAGAAAGAGCGACTTCAGCCGGATGCTTTTCTCGGACGAGCGGCTTCTTCTGCGCACATCGCAAAGGAGCGGTTCTTGTCTTCTCCTTGTGTCCATGCATTCTGCACTACGCTTCTCTCTCATTCTTATGCCTTTCCGTTTATTCCTAGGGACATTTCGTTTTTCTCTGTTTTTCCGATGCTACACTTCAGCATTCTGTGAAGAACAGAGTGGAAGGGAAAAGCCCCTCTAATAAGGCAGCTAGAAGTTCCAGGAGCGACACACGTTGTGCTTTCAGAGAGGACGTTACAGAAAGTCGAGAGATGTGGATTCTTTCCTGCGGAGAAAAAACCCCCTGTTTTCAGGAAATGCAGTATTCTGAAATCGCACGTTCTCGGCATAGCAATTTCGCTATTTCGCTCTCGTGGGTGGACGGCGCCACTCTCTTTTGAACCGCTTCGGAGAGTTTGCAGTTGCTGGTCGAGAAATCGCGGTTCTCCCCGAATGCCGCTGTGTGCCTTCAGCAGCGGTCTCGTCTCTCTCGCATGCCGAGAAAGAGCGACTTCAGCCGGATGCTTTTCTCGGACGAGCGGCTTCTTCTGCGCACATCGCAAAGGAGCGGTTCTTGTCTTCTCCTTGTGTCCATGCATTCTGCACTACGCTTCTCTCTCATTCTTATGCCTTTCCGTTTATTCCTAGGGACATTTCGTTTTTCTCTGTTTTTCCGATGCTACACTTCAGCATTCTGTGAAGAACAGAGTGGAAGGGAAAAGCCCCTCTAATAAGGCAGCTAGAAGTTCCAGGAGCGACACACGTTGTGCTTTCAGAGAGGACGTTACAGAAAGTCGAGAGATGTGGATTCTTTCCTGCGGAGAAAAAACCCCCTGTTTTCAGGAAATGCAGTATTCTGAAATCGCACGTTCTCGGCATAGCAATTTCGCTATTTCGCTCTCGTGGGTGGACGGCGCCACTCTCTGTTAACCGCTTCGGAGAGTTTGCAGTTGCTGGTCGAGAAATCGCGGTTCTCCCCGAATGCCGCTGTGTGCCTTCAGCAGCGGTCTCGTCTCTCTCGCATGCCGAGAAAGAGCGACTTCAGCCGGATGCTTTTCTCGGACGAGCGGCTTCTTCTGCGCACATCGCAAAGGAGCGGTTCTTGTCTTCTCCTTGTGTCCATGCATTCTGCACTACGCTTCTCTCTCATTCTTATGCCTTTCCGTTTATTCCTAGGGACATTTCGTTTTTCTCTGTTTTTCCGATGCTACACTTCAGCATTCTGTGAAGAACAGAGTGGAAGGGAAAAGCCCCTCTAATAAGGCAGCTAGAAGTTCCAGGAGCGACACACGTTGTGCTTTCAGAGAGGACGTTACAGAAAGTCGAGAGATGTGGATTCTTTCCTGCGGAGAAAAAACCCCCTGTTTTCAGGAAATGCAGTATTCTGAAATCGCACGTTCTCGGCATAGCAATTTCGCTATTTCGCTCTCGTGGGTGGACGGCGCCACTCTCTGTTAACCGCTTCGGAGAGTTTGCAGTTGCTGGTCGAGAAATCGCGGTTCTCCCCGAATGCCGCTGTGTGCCTTCAGCAGCGGTCTCGTCTCTCTCGCATGCTGAGAAAGAGCGACTTCAGCCGGATGCTTTTCTCGGACGAGCGGCTTCTTCTGCGCACATCGCAAAGGAGCGGTTCTTGTCTTCTCCTTGTGTCCATGCATTCTGCACTACGCTTCTCTCTCATTCTTATGCCTTTCCGTTTATTCCTAGGGACATTTCGTTTTTCTCTGTTTTTCCGATGCTACACTTCAGCATTCTGTGAAGAACAGAGTGGAAGGGAAAAGCCCCTCTAATAAGGCAGCTAGAAGTTCCAGGAGCGACACACGTTGTGCTTTCAGAGAGGACGTTACAGAAAGTCGAGAGATGTGGATTCTTTCCTGCGGAGAAAAAACCCCCTGTTTTCAGGCAATGCAGTATGCAGAATTCACACATTCTTGGCATCACAGTTCCGTTATTTCGCTCACGCACGTCTAAATCGGCTCTCGCGTTGAACCGCTTCGGAGAGTTTGCAGTTGCTGGTCGAGAAATCGCGGTTCTCCCCGAATGCCGCTGTGTGCCTTCAGCAGCGGTCTCGTCTCTCTCGCATGCCGAGAAAGAGCGACTTCAGCCGGATGCTTTTCTCGGACGAGCGGCTTCTTCTGCGCACATCGCAAAGGAGCGGTTCTTGTCTTCTCCTTGTGTCCATGCATTCTGCACTACGCTTCTCTCTCATTCTTATGCCTTTCCGTTTATTCCTAGGGACATTTCGTTTTTCTCTGTTTTTCCGATGCTACACTTCAGCATTCTGTGAAGAACAGAGTGGAAGGGAAAAGCCCCTCTAATAAGGCAGCTAGAAGTTCCAGGAGCGACACACGTTGTGCTTTCAGAGAGGACGTTACAGAAAGTCGAGAGATGTGGATTCTTTCCTGCGGAGAAAAAACCCCCTGTTTTCAGGAAATGCAGTATTCTGAAATCGCACGTTCTCGGCATAGCAATTTCGCTATTTCGCTCTCGTGGGTGGACGGCGCCACTCTCTTTTGAACCGCTTCGGAGAGTTTGCAGTTGCTGGTCGAGAAATCGCGGTTCTCCTCGAATGCCGCTGTGTGCCTTCAGCAGCGGTCTCGTCTCTCTCGCATGCCGAGAAAGAGCGACTTCAGCCGGATGCTTTTCTCGGACGAGCGGCTTCTTCTGCGCACATCGCAAAGGAGCGGTTCTTGTCTTCTCCTTGTGTCCATGCATTCTGCACTACGCTTCTCTCTCATTCTTATGCCTTTCCGTTTATTCCTAGGGACATTTCGTTTTTCTCTGTTTTTCCGATGCTACACTTCAGCATTCTGTGAAGAACAGAGTGGAAGGGAAAAGCCCCTCTAATAAGGCAGCTAGAAGTTCCAGGAGCGACACACGTTGTGCTTTCAGAGAGGACGTTACAGAAAGTCGAGAGATGTGGATTCTTTCCTGCGGAGAAAAAACCCCCTGTTTTCAGGAAATGCAGTATTCTGAAATCGCACGTTCTCGGCATAGCAATTTCGCTATTTCGCTCTCATGGGTGGACGGCGCCACTCTCTGTTAACCGCTTCGGAGAGTTTGCAGTTGCTGGTCGAGAAATCGCGGTTCTCCCCGAATGCCGCTGTGTGCCTTCAGCAGCGGTCTCGTCTCTCTCGCATGCCGAGAAAGAGCGACTTCAGCCGGATGCTTTTCTCGGACGAGCGGCTTCTTCTGCGCACATCGCAAAGGAGCGGTTCTTGTCTTCTCCTTGTGTCCATGCATTCTGCACTACGCTTCTCTCTCATTCTTATGCCTTTCCGTTTATTCCTAGGGACATTTCGTTTTTCTCTGTTTTTCCGATGCTACACTTCAGCATTCTGTGAAGAACAGAGTGGAAGGGAAAAGCCCCTCTAATAAGGCAGCTAGAAGTTCCAGGAGCGACACACGTTGTGCTTTCAGAGAGGACGTTACAGAAAGTCGAGAGATGTGGATTCTTTCCTGCGGAGAAAAAACCCCCTGTTTTCAGGAAATGCAGTATTCTGAAATCGCACGTTCTCGGCATAGCAATTTCGCTATTTCGCTCTCGTGGGTGGACGGCGCCACTCTCTGTTAACCGCTTCGGAGAGTTTGCAGTTGCTGGTCGAGAAATCGCGGTTCTCCCCGAATGCCGCTGTGTGCCTTCAGCAGCGGTCTCGTCTCTCTCGCATGCTGAGAAAGAGCGACTTCAGCCGGATGCTTTTCTCGGACGAGCGGCTTCTTCTGCGCACATCGCAAAGGAGCGGTTCTTGTCTTCTCCTTGTGTCCATGCATTCTGCACTACGCTTCTCTCTCATTCTTATGCCTTTCCGTTTATTCCTAGGGACATTTCGTTTTTCTCTGTTTTTCCGATGCTACACTTCAGCATTCTGTGAAGAACAGAGTGGAAGGGAAAAGCCCCTCTAATAAGGCAGCTAGAAGTTCCAGGAGCGACACACGTTGTGCTTTCAGAGAGGACGTTACAGAAAGTCGAGAGATGTGGATTCTTTCCTGCGGAGAAAAAACCCCCTGTTTTCAGGCAATGCAGTATGCAGAATTCACACATTCTTGGCATCACAGTTCCGTTATTTCGCTCACGCACGTCTAAATCGGCTCTCGCGTTGAACCGCTTCGGAGAGTTTGCAGTTGCTGGTCGAGAAATCGCGGTTCTCCCCGAATGCCGCTGTGTGCCTTCAGCAGCGGTCTCGTCTCTCTCGCATGCCGAGAAAGAGCGACTTCAGCCGGATGCTTTTCTCGGACGAGCGGCTTCTTCTGCGCACATCGCAAAGGAGCGGTTCTTGTCTTCTCCTTGTGTCCATGCATTCTGCACTACGCTTCTCTCTCATTCTTATGCCTTTCCGTTTATTCCTAGGGACATTTCGTTTTTCTCTGTTTTTCCGATGCTACACTTCAGCATTCTGTGAAGAACAGAGTGGAAGGGAAAAGCCCCTCTAATAAGGCAGCTAGAAGTTCCAGGAGCGACACACGTTGTGCTTTCAGAGAGGACGTTACAGAAAGTCGAGAGATGTGGATTCTTTCCTGCGGAGAAAAAACCCCCTGTTTTCAGGAAATGCAGTATTCTGAAATCGCACGTTCTCGGCATAGCAATTTCGCTATTTCGCTCTCGTGGGTGGACGGCGCCACTCTCTGTTAACCGCTTCGGAGAGTTTGCAGTTGCTGGCCGAGAAATCGCGGTTCTCCCCGAATGCCGCTGTGTGCCTTCAGCAGCGGTCTCGTCTCTCTCTCATGCCGAGAAAGAGCGACTTCAGCCGGATGCTTTTCTCGGACGAGCGGCTTCTTCTGCGCACATCGCAAAGGAGCGGTTCTTGTCTTCTCCTTGTGTCCATGCATTCTGCACTACGCTTCTCTCTCATTCTTATGCCTTTCCGTTTATTCCTAGGGACATTTCGTTTTTCTCTGTTTTTCCGATGCTACACTTCAGCATTCTGTGAAGAACAGAGTGGAAGGGAAAAGCCCCTCTAATAAGGCAGCTAGAAGTTCCAGGAGCGACACACGTTGTGCTTTCAGAGAGGACGTTACAGAAAGTCGAGAGATGTGGATTCTTTCCTGCGGAGAAAAAACCCCCTGTTTTCAGGAAATGCAGTATTCTGAAATCGCACGTTCTCGGCATAGCAATTTCGCTATTTCGCTCTCGTGGGTGGACGGCGCCACTCTCTGTTAACCGCTTCGGAGAGTTTGCAGTTGCTGGCCGAGAAATCGCGGTTCTCCCCGAATGCCGCTGTGTGCCTTCAGCAGCGGTCTCGTCTCTCTCGCATGCCGAGAAAGAGCGACTTCAGCCGGATGCTTTTCTCGGACGAGCGGCTTCTTCTGCGCACATCGCAAAGGAGCGGTTCTTGTCTTCTCCTTGTGTCCATGCATTCTGCACTACGCTTCTCTCTCATTCTTATGCCTTTCCGTTTATTCCTAGGGACATTTCGTTTTTCTCTGTTTTTCCGATGCTACACTTCAGCATTCTGTGAAGAACAGAGTGGAAGGGAAAAGCCCCTCTAATAAGGCAGCTAGAAGTTCCAGGAGCGACACACGTTGTGCTTTCAGAGAGGACGTTACAGAAAGTCGAGAGATGTGGATTCTTTCCTGTGGAGAAAAAACCCCCTGTTTTCAGGAAATGCAGTATTCTGAAATCGCACGTTCTCGGCATAGCAATTTCGCTATTTCGCTCTCGTGGGTGGACGGCGCCACTCTCTGTTAACCGCTTCGGAGAGTTTGCAGTTGCTGGTCGAGAAATCGCACTTCTCCCCGAATGCCGCTGTGTGCCTTCAGCAGCGGTCTCGTCTCTCTCGCATGCCGAGAAAGAGCGACTTCAGCCGGATGCTTTTCTCGGACGAGCGGCTTCTTCTGCGCACATCGCAAAGGAGCGGTTCTTGTCTTCTCCTTGTGTCCATGCATTCTGCACTACGCTTCTCTCTCATTCTTATGCCTTTCCGTTTATTCCTAGGGACATTTCGTTTTTCTCTGTTTTTCCGATGCTACACTTCAGCATTCTGTGAAGAACAGAGTGGAAGGGAAAAGCCCCTCTAATAAGGCAGCTAGAAGTTCCAGGAGCGACACACGTTGTGCTTTCAGAGAGGACGTTACAGAAAGTCGAGAGATGTGGATTCTTTCCTGCGGAGAAAAAACCCCCTGTTTTCAGGCAATGCAGTATGCAGAATTCACACGTTCTTGGCATCACAGTTCCGTTATTGCGCTCACGCACGTCTAAATCGGCTCTCGCGTTGAACCGCTTCGGAGAGTTTGCAGTTGCTGGTCGAGAAATCGCGGTTCTCCCCGAATGCCGCTGTGTGCCTTCAGCAGCGGTCTCGTCTCTCTCGCATGCCGAGAAAGAGCGACTTCAGCCGGATGCTTTTCTCGGACGAGCGGCTTCTTCTGCGCACATCGCAAAGGAGCGGTTCTTGTCTTCTCCTTGTGTCCATGCATTCTGCACTACGCTTCTCTCTCATTCTTATGCCTTTCCGTTTATTCCTAGGGACATTTCGTTTTTCTCTGTTTTTCCGATGCTACACTTCAGCATTCTGTGAAGAACAGAGTGGAAGGGAAAAGCCCCTCTAATAAGGCAGCTAGAAGTTCCAGGAGCGACACACGTTGTGCTTTCAGAGAGGACGTTACAGAAAGTCGAGAGATGTGGATTCTTTCCTGCGGAGAAAAAACCCCCTGTTTTCAGGAAATGCAGTATTCTGAAATCGCACGTTCTCGGCATAGCAATTTCGCTATTTCGCTCTCGTGGGTGGACGGCGCCACTCTCTGTTAACCGCTTCGGAGAGTTTGCAGTTGCTGGTCGAGAAATCGCGGTTCTCCCCGAATGCCGCTGTGTGCCTTCAGCAGCGGTCTCGTCTCTCTCGCATGCCGAGAAAGAGCGACTTCAGCCGGATGCTTTTCTCGGACGAGCGGCTTCTTCTGCGCACATCGCAAAGGAGCGGTTCTTGTCTTCTCCTTGTGTCCATGCATTCTGCACTACGCTTCTCTCTCATTCTTATGCCTTTCCGTTTATTCCTAGGGACATTTCGTTTTTCTCTGTTTTTCCGATGCTACACTTCAGCATTCTGTGAAGAACAGAGTAGAAGGGAAAAGCCCCTCTAATAAGGCAGCTAGAAGTTCCAGGAGCGACACACGTTGTGCTTTCAGAGAGGACGTTACAGAAAGTCGAGAGATGTGGATTCTTTCCTGCGGAGAAAAAACCCCCTGTTTTCAGGAAATGCAGTATTCTGAAATCGCACGTTCTCGGCATAGCAATTTCGCTATTTCGCTCTCGTGGGTGGACGGCGCCACTCTCTGTTAACCGCTTCGGAGAGTTTGCAGTTGCTGGCCGAGAAATCGCACTTCTCCCCGAATGCCGCTGTGTGCCTTCAGCAGCGGTCTCGTCTCTCTCGCATGCCGAGAAAGAGCGACTTCAGCCGGATGCTTTTCTCGGACGAGCGGCTTCTTCTGCGCACATCGCAAAGGAGCGGTTCTTGTCTTCTCCTTGTGTCCATGCATTCTGCACTACGCTTCTCTCTCATTCTTATGCCTTTCCGTTTATTCCTAGGGACATTTCGTTTTTCTCTGTTTTTCCGATGCTACACTTCAGCATTCTGTGAAGAACAGAGTGGAAGGGAAAAGCCCCTCTAATAAGGCAGCTAGAAGTTCCAGGAGCGACACACGTTGTGCTTTCAGAGAGGACGTTACAGAAAGTCGAGAGATGTGGATTCTTTCCTGCGGAGAAAAAACCCCCTGTTTTCAGGCAATGCAGTATGCAGAATTCACACGTTCTTTGCATCACAGTTCCGTTATTTCGCTCACGCACGTCTAAATCGGCTCTCGCGTTGAACCGCTTCGGAGAGTTTGCAGTTGCTGGTCGAGAAATCGCGGTTCTCCCCGAATGCCGCTGTGTGCCTTCAGCAGCGGTCTCGTCTCTCTCGCATGCCGAGAAAGAGCGACTTCAGCCGGATGCTTTTCTCGGACGAGCGGCTTCTTCTGCGCACATCGCAAAGGAGCGGTTCTTGTCTTCTCCTTGTGTCCATGCATTCTGCACTACGCTTCTCTCTCATTCTTATGCCTTTCCGTTTATTCCTAGGGACATTTCGTTTTTCTCTGTTTTTCCGATGCTACACTTCAGCATTCTGTGAAGAACAGAGTGGAAGGGAAAAGCCCCTCTAATAAGGCAGCTAGAAGTTCCAGGAGCGACACACGTTGTGCTTTCAGAGAGGACGTTACAGAAAGTCGAGAGATGTGGATTATTTCCTGCGGAGAAAAAACCCCCTGTTTTCAGGAAATGCAGTATTCTGAAATCGCACGTTCTCGGCATAGCAATTTCGCTATTTCGCTCTCGTGGGTGGACGGCGCCACTCTCTGTTAACCGCTTCGGAGAGTTTGCAGTTGCTGGTCGAGAAATCGCGGTTCTCCCCGAATGCCGCTGTGTGCCTTCAGCAGCGGTCTCGTCTCTCTCGCATGCCGAGAAAGAGCGACTTCAGCCGGATGCTTTTCTCGGACGAGCGGCTTCTTCTGCGCACATCGCAAAGGAGCGGTTCTTGTCTTCTCCTTGTGTCCATGCATTCTGCACTACGCTTCTCTCTCATTCTTATGCCTTTCCGTTTATTCCTAGGGACATTTCGTTTTTCTCTGTTTTTCCGATGCTACACTTCAGCATTCTGTGAAGAACAGAGTGGAAGGGAAAAGCCCCTCTAATAAGGCAGCTAGAAGTTCCAGGAGCGACACACGTTGTGCTTTCAGAGAGGACGTTACAGAAAGTCGAGAGATGTGGATTCTTTCCTGCGGAGAAAAAACCCCCTGTTTTCAGGAAATGCAGTATTCTGAAATCGCACGTTCTCGGCATAGCAATTTCGCTATTTCGCTCTCGTGGGTGGACGGCGCCACTCTCTGTTAACCGCTTCGGAGAGTTTGCAGTTGCTGGTCGAGAAATCGCGGTTCTCCCCGAATGCCGCTGTGTGCCTTCAGCAGCGGTCTCGTCTCTCTCGCATGCCGAGAAAGAGCGACTTCAGCCGGATGCTTTTCTCGGACGAGCGGCTTCTTCTGCGCACATCGCAAAGGAGCGGTTCTTGTCTTCTCCTTGTGTCCATGCATTCTGCACTACGCTTCTCTCTCATTCTTATGCCTTTCCGTTTATTCCTAGGGACATTTCGTTTTTCTCTGTTTTTCCGATGCTACACTTCAGCATTCTGTGAAGAACAGAGTGGAAGGGAAAAGCCCCTCTAATAAGGCAGCTAGAAGTTCCAGGAGCGACACACGTTGTGCTTTCAGAGAGGACGTTACAGAAAGTCGAGAGATGTGGATTCTTTCCTGCGGAGAAAAAACCCCCTGTTTTCAGGAAATGCAGTATTCTGAAATCGCACGTTCTCGGCATAGCAATTTCGCTATTTCGCTCTCGTGGGTGGACGGCGCCACTCTCTGTTAACCGCTTCGGAGAGTTTGCAGTTGCTGGCCGAGAAATCGCGGTTCTCCCCGAATGCCGCTGTGTGCCTTCAGCAGCGGTCTCGTCTCTCTCGCATGCCGAGAAAGAGCGACTTCAGCCGGATGCTTTTCTCGGACGAGCGGCTTCTTCTGCGCACATCGCAAAGGAGCGGTTCTTGTCTTCTCCTTGTGTCCATGCATTCTGCACTACGCTTCTCTCTCATTCTTATGCCTTTCCGTTTATTCCTAGGGACATTTCGTTTTTCTCTGTTTTTCCGATGCTACACTTCAGCATTCTGTGAAGAACAGAGTGGAAGGGAAAAGCCCCTCTAATAAGGCAGCTAGAAGTTCCAGGAGCGACACACGTTGTGCTTTCAGAGAGGACGTTACAGAAAGTCGAGAGATGTGGATTCTTTCCTGCGGAGAAAAAACCCCCTGTTTTCAGGAAATGCAGTATTCTGAAATCGCACGTTCTCGGCATAGCAATTTCGCTATTTCGCTCTCGTGGGTGGACGGCGCCACTCTCTGTTAACCGCTTCGGAGAGTTTGCAGTTGCTGGCCGAGAAATCGCGGTTCTCCCCGAATGCCGCTGTGTGCCTTCAGCAGCGGTCTCGTCTCTCTCGCATGCCGAGAAAGAGCGACTTCAGCCGGATGCTTTTCTCGGACGAGCGGCTTCTTCTGCGCACATCGCAAAGGAGCGGTTCTTGTCTTCTCCTTGTGTCCATGCATTCTGCACTACGCTTCTCTCTCATTCTTATGCCTTTCCGTTTATTCCTAGGGACATTTCGTTTTTCTCTGTTTTTCCGATGCTACACTTCAGCATTCTGTGAAGAACAGAGTGGAAGGGAAAAGCCCCTCTAATAAGGCAGCTAGAAGTTCCAGGAGCGACACACGTTGTGCTTTCAGAGAGGACGTTACAGAAAGTCGAGAGATGTGGATTCTTTCCTGCGGAGAAAAAACCCCCTGTTTTCAGGAAATGCAGTATTCTGAAATCGCACGTTCTCGGCATAGCAATTTCGCTATTTCGCTCTCGTGGGTGGACGGCGCCACTCTCTGTTAACCGCTTCGGAGAGTTTGCAGTTGCTGGTCGAGAAATCGCGGTTCTCCCCGAATGCCGCTGTGTGCCTTCAGCAGCGGTCTCGTCTCTCTCGCATGCCGAGAAAGAGCGACTTCAGCCGGATGCTTTTCTCGGACGAGCGGCTTCTTCTGCGCACATCGCAAAGGAGCGGTTCTTGTCTTCTCCTTGTGTCCATGCATTCTGCACTACGCTTCTCTCTCATTCTTATGCCTTTCCGTTTATTCCTAGGGACATTTCGTTTTTCTCTGTTTTTCCGATGCTACACTTCAGCATTCTGTGAAGAACAGAGTGGAAGGGAAAAGCCCCTCTAATAAGGCAGCTAGAAGTTCCAGGAGCGACACACGTTGTGCTTTCAGAGAGGACGTTACAGAAAGTCGAGAGATGTGGATTCTTTCCTGCGGAGAAAAAACCCCCTGTTTTCAGGCAATGCAGTATGCAGAATTCACACGTTCTTGGCATCACAGTTCCGTTATTGCGCTCACGCACGTCTAAATCGGCTCTCGCGTTGAACCGCTTCGGAGAGTTTGCAGTTGCTGGTCGAGAAATCGCGGTTCTCCCCGAATGCCGCTGTGTGCCTTCAGCAGCGGTCTCGTCTCTCTCGCATGCCGAGAAAGAGCGACTTCAGCCGGATGCTTTTCTCGGACGAGCGGCTTCTTCTGCGCACATCGCAAAGGAGCGGTTCTTGTCTTCTCCTTGTGTCCATGCATTCTGCACTACGCTTCTCTCTCATTCTTATGCCTTTCCGTTTATTCCTAGGGACATTTCGTTTTTCTCTGTTTTTCCGATGCTACACTTCAGCATTCTGTGAAGAACAGAGTGGAAGGGAAAAGCCCCTCTAATAAGGCAGCTAGAAGTTCCAGGAGCGACACACGTTGTGCTTTCAGAGAGGACGTTACAGAAAGTCGAGAGATGTGGATTCTTTCCTGCGGAGAAAAAACCCCCTGTTTTCAGGAAATGCAGTATTCTGAAATCGCACGTTCTCGGCATAGCAATTTCGCTATTTCGCTCTCGTGGGTGGACGGCGCCACTCTCTGTTAACCGCTTCGGAGAGTTTGCAGTTGCTGGTCGAGAAATCGCGGTTCTCCCCGAATGCCGCTGTGTGCCTTCAGCAGCGGTCTCGTCTCTCTCGCATGCCGAGAAAGAGCGACTTCAGCCGGATGCTTTTCTCGGACGAGCGGCTTCTTCTGCGCACATCGCAAAGGAGCGGTTCTTGTCTTCTCCTTGTGTCCATGCATTCTGCACTACGCTTCTCTCTCATTCTTATGCCTTTCCGTTTATTCCTAGGGACATTTCGTTTTTCTCTGTTTTTCCGATGCTACACTTCAGCATTCTGTGAAGAACAGAGTGGAAGGGAAAAGCCCCTCTAATAAGGCAGCTAGAAGTTCCAGGAGCGACACACGTTGTGCTTTCAGAGAGGACGTTACAGAAAGTCGAGAGATGTGGATTCTTTCCTGCGGAGAAAAAACCCCCTGTTTTCAGGAAATGCAGTATTCTGAAATCGCACGTTCTCGGCATAGCAATTTCGCTATTTCGCTCTCGTGGGTGGACGGCGCCACTCTCTGTTAACCGCTTCGGAGAGTTTGCAGTTGCTGGCCGAGAAATCGCACTTCTCCCCGAATGCCGCTGTGTGCCTTCAGCAGCGGTCTCGTCTCTCTCGCATGCCGAGAAAGAGCGACTTCAGCCGGCTGCTTTTCTCGGACGAGCGGCTTCTTCTGCGCACATCGCAAAGGAGCGGTTCTTGTCTTCTCCTTGTGTCCATGCATTCTGCACTACGCTTCTCTCTCATTCTTATGCCTTTCCGTTTATTCCTAGGGACATTTCGTTTTTCTCTGTTTTTCCGATGCTACACTTCAGCATTCTGTGAAGAACAGAGTGGAAGGGAAAAGCCCCTCTAATAAGGCAGCTAGAAGTTCCAGGAGCGACACACGTTGTGCTTTCAGAGAGGACGTTACAGAAAGTCGAGAGATGTGGATTCTTTCCTGCGGAGAAAAAACCCCCTGTTTTCAGGCAATGCAGTATGCAGAATTCACACGTTCTTTGCATCACAGTTCCGTTATTTCGCTCACGCACGTCTAAATCGGCTCTCGCGTTGAGCCGCTTCGGAGAGTTTGCAGTTGCTGGTCGATAAATCGCGGTTCTCCCCGAATGCCGCTGTGTGCCTTCAGCAGCGGTCTCGTCTCTCTCGCATGCCGAGAAAGAGCGACTTCAGCCGGATGCTTTTCTCGGACGAGCGGCTTCTTCTGCGCACATCGCAAAGGAGCGGTTCTTGTCTTCTCCTTGTGTCCATGCATTCTGCACTACGCTTCTCTCTCATTCTTATGCCTTTCCGTTTATTCCTAGGGACATTTCGTTTTTCTCTGTTTTTCCGATGCTACACTTCAGCATTCTGTGAAGAACAGAGTGGAAGGGAAAAGCCCCTCTAATAAGGCAGCTAGAAGTTCCAGGAGCGACACACGTTGTGCTTTCAGAGAGGACGTTACAGAAAGTCGAGAGATGTGGATTCTTTCCTGCGGAGAAAAAACCCCCTGTTTTCAGGAAATGCAGTATTCTGAAATCGCACGTTCTCGGCATAGCAATTTCGCTATTTCGCTCTCGTGGGTGGACGGCGCCACTCTCTGTTAACCGCTTCGGAGAGTTTGCAGTTGCTGGTCGAGAAATCGCGGTTCTCCCCGAATGCCGCTGTGTGCCTTCAGCAGCGGTCTCGTCTCTCTCGCATGCCGAGAAAGAGCGACTTCAGCCGGATGCTTTTCTCGGACGAGCGGCTTCTTCTGCGCACATCGCAAAGGAGCGGTTCTTGTCTTCTCCTTGTGTCCATGCATTCTGCACTACGCTTCTCTCTCATTCTTATGCCTTTCCGTTTATTCCTAGGGACATTTCGTTTTTCTCTGTTTTTCCGATGCTACACTTCAGCATTCTGTGAAGAACAGAGTGGAAGGGAAAAGCCCCTCTAATAAGGCAGCTAGAAGTTCCAGGAGCGACACACGTTGTGCTTTCAGAGAGGACGTTACAGAAAGTCGAGAGATGTGGATTCTTTCCTGCGGAGAAAAAACCCCCTGTTTTCAGGAAATGCAGTATTCTGAAATCGCACGTTCTCGGCATAGCAATTTCGCTATTTCGCTCTCGTGGGTGGACGGCGCCACTCTCTGTTAACCGCTTCGGAGAGTTTGCAGTTGCTGGTCGAGAAATCGCGGTTCTCCCCGAATGCCGCTGTGTGCCTTCAGCAGCGGTCTCGTCTCTCTCGCATGCCGAGAAAGAGCGACTTCAGCCGGATGCTTTTCTCGGACGAGCGGCTTCTTCTGCGCACATCGCAAAGGAGCGGTTCTTGTCTTCTCCTTGTGTCCATGCATTCTGCACTACGCTTCTCTCTCATTCTTATGCCTTTCCGTTTATTCCTAGGGACATTTCGTTTTTCTCTGTTTTTCCGATGCTACACTTCAGCATTCTGTGAAGAACAGAGTGGAAGGGAAAAGCCCCTCTAATAAGGCAGCTAGAAGTTCCAGGAGCGACACACGTTGTGCTTTCAGAGAGGACGTTACAGAAAGTCGAGAGATGTGGATTCTTTCCTGCGGAGAAAAAACCCCCTGTTTTCAGGAAATGCAGTATTCTGAAATCGCACGTTCTCGGCATAGCAATTTCGCTATTTCGCTCTCGTGGGTGGACGGCGCCACTCTCTGTTAACCGCTTCGGAGAGTTTGCAGTTGCTGGCCGAGAAATCGCGGTTCTCCCCGAATGCCGCTGTGTGCCTTCAGCAGCGGTCTCGTCTCTCTCGCATGCCGAGAAAGAGCGACTTCAGCCGGATGCTTTTCTCGGACGAGCGGCTTCTTCTGCGCACATCGCAAAGGAGCGGTTCTTGTCTTCTCCTTGTGTCCATGCATTCTGCACTACGCTTCTCTCTCATTCTTATGCCTTTCCGTTTATTCCTAGGGACATTTCGTTTTTCTCTGTTTTTCCGATGCTACACTTCAGCATTCTGTGAAGAACAGAGTGGAAGGGAAAAGCCCCTCTAATAAGGCAGCTAGAAGTTCCAGGAGCGACACACGTTGTGCTTTCAGAGAGGACGTTACAGAAAGTCGAGAGATGTGGATTCTTTCCTGCGGAGAAAAAACCCCCTGTTTTCAGGAAATGCAGTATTCTGAAATCGCACGTTCTCGGCATAGCAATTTCGCTATTTCGCTCTCGTGGGTGGACGGCGCCACTCTCTGTTAACCGCTTCGGAGAGTTTGCAGTTGCTGGCCGAGAAATCGCGGTTCTCCCCGAATGCCGCTGTGTGCCTTCAGCAGCGGTCTCGTCTCTCTCGCATGCCGAGAAAGAGCGACTTCAGCCGGATGCTTTTCTCGGACGAGCGGCTTCTTCTGCGCACATCGCAAAGGAGCGGTTCTTGTCTTCTCCTTGTGTCCATGCATTCTGCACTACGCTTCTCTCTCATTCTTATGCCTTTCCGTTTATTCCTAGGGACATTTCGTTTTTCTCTGTTTTTCCGATGCTACACTTCAGCATTCTGTGAAGAACAGAGTGGAAGGGAAAAGCCCCTCTAATAAGGCAGCTAGAAGTTCCAGGAGCAACACACGTTGTGCTTTCAGAGAGGACGTTACAGAAAGTCGAGAGATGTGGATTCTTTCCTGCGGAGAAAAAACCCCCTGTTTTCAGGAAATGCAGTATTCTGAAATCGCAAGTTCTCGGCATAGCAATTTCGCTATTTCGCTCTCGTGGGTGGACGGCGCCACTCTCTGTTAACCGCTTCGGAGAGTTTGCAGTTGCTGGCCGAGAAATCGCACTTCTCCCCGAATGCCGCTGTGTGCCTTCAGCAGCGGTCTCGTCTCTCTCGCATGCCGAGAAAGAGCGACTTCAGCCGGATGCTTTTCTCGGACGAGCGGCTTCTTCTGCGCACATCGCAAAGGAGCGGTTCTTGTCTTCTCCTTGTGTCCATGCATTCTGCACTACGCTTCTCTCTCATTCTTATGCCTTTCCGTTTATTCCTAGGGACATTTCGTTTTTCTCTGTTTTTCCGATGCTACACTTCAGCATTCTGTGAAGAACAGAGTGGAAGGGAAAAGCCCCTCTAATAAGGCAGCTAGAAGTTCCAGGAGCGACACACGTTGTGCTTTCAGAGAGGACGTTACAGAAAGTCGAGAGATGTGGATTGTTTCCTGCGGAGAAAAAACCCCCTGTTTTCAGGAAATGCAGTATTCTGAAATCGCACGTTCTCGGCATAGCAATTTCGCTATTTCGCTCTCGTGGGTGGACGGCGCCACTCTCTGTTAACCGCTTCGGAGAGTTTGCAGTTGCTGGCCGAGAAATCGCACTTCTCCCCGAATGCCGCTGTGTGCCTTCAGCAGCGGTCTCGTCTCTCTCGCATGCCGAGAAAGAGCGACTTCAGCCGGCTGCTTTTCTCGGACGAGCGGCTTCTTCTGCGCACATCGCAAAGGAGCGGTTCTTGTCTTCTCCTTGTGTCCATGCATTCTGCACTACGCTTCTCTCTCATTCTTATGTCTTTCCGTTTATTCCTAGGGACATTTCGTTTTTCTCTGTTTTTCCGATGCTACACTTCAGCATTCTGTGAAGAACAGAGTGGAAGGGAAAAGCCCCTCTAATAAGGCAGCTAGAAGTTCCAGGAGCGACACACGTTGTGCTTTCAGAGAGGACGTTACAGAAAGTCGAGAGATGTGGATTCTTTCCTGCGGAGAAAAAAACCCCTGTTTTCAGGCAATGCAGTATGCAGAATTCACACGTTCTTTGCATCACAGTTCCGTTATTTCGCTCACGCACGTCTAAATCGGCTCTCGCGTTGAACCGCTTCGGAGAGTTTGCAGTTGCTGGTCGAGAAATCGCGGTTCTCCCCGAATGCCGCTGTGTGCCTTCAGCAGCGGTCTCGTCTCTCTCGCATGCCGAGAAAGAGCGACTTCAGCCGGATGCTTTTCTCGGACGAGCGGCTTCTTCTGCGCACATCGCAAAGGAGCGGTTCTTGTCTTCTCCTTGTGTCCATGCATTCTGCACTACGCTTCTCTCTCATTCTTATGCCTTTCCGTTTATTCCTAGGGACATTTCGTTTTTCTCTGTTTTTCCGATGCTACACTTCAGCATTCTGTGAAGAACAGAGTGGAAGGGAAAAGCCCCTCTAATAAGGCAGCTAGAAGTTCCAGGAGCGACACACGTTGTGCTTTCAGAGAGGACGTTACAGAAAGTCGAGAGATGTGGATTCTTTCCTGCGGAGAAAAAACCCCCTGTTTTCAGGAAATGCAGTATTCTGAAATCGCAAGTTCTCGGCATAGCAATTTCGCTATTTCGCTCTCGTGGGTGGACGGCGCCACTCTCTGTTAACCGCTTCGGAGAGTTTGCAGTTGCTGGCCGAGAAATCGCACTTCTCCCCGAATGCCGCTGTGTGCCTTCAGCAGCGGTCTCGTCTCTCTCGCATGCCGAGAAAGAGCGACTTCAGCCGGATGCTTTTCTCGGACGAGCGGCTTCTTCTGCGCACATCGCAAAGGAGCGGTTCTTGTCTTCTCCTTGTGTCCATGCATTCTGCACTACGCTTCTCTCTCATTCTTATGCCTTTCCGTTTATTCCTAGGGACATTTCGTTTTTCTCTGTTTTTCCGATGCTACACTTCAGCATTCTGTGAAGAACAGAGTGGAAGGGAAAAGCCCCTCTAATAAGGCAGCTAGAAGTTCCAGGAGCGACACACGTTGTGCTTTCAGAGAGGACGTTACAGAAAGTCGAGAGATGTGGATTCTTTCCTGCGGAGAAAAAAACCCCTGTTTTCAGGAAATGCAGTATTCTGAAATCGCACGTTCTCGGCATAGCAATTTCGCTATTTCGCTCTCGTGGGTGGACGGCGCCACTCTCTGTTAACCGCTTCGGAGAGTTTGCAGTTGCTGGCCGAGAAATCGCACTTCTCCCCGAATGCCGCTGTGCGCCTTCAGCAGCGGTCTCGTCTCTCTCGCATGCCGAGAAAGAGCGACTTCAGCCGGCTGCTTTTCTCGGACGAGCGGCTTCTTCTGCGCACATCGCAAAGGAGGGGTTCTTGTCTTCTCCTTGTGTCCATGCATTCTGCACTACGCTTCTCTCTCATTCTTATGCCTTTCCGTTTATTCCTAGGGACATTTCGTTTTTCTCTGTTTTTCCGATGCTACACTTCAGCATTCTGTGAAGAACAGAGTGGAAGGGAAAAGCCCCTCTAATAAGGCAGCTAGAAGTTCCAGGAGCGACACACGTTGTGCTTTCAGAGAGGACGTTACAGAAAGTCGAGAGATGTGGATTCTTTCCTGCGGAGAAAAAACCCCCTGTTTTCAGGCAATGCAGTATGCAGAATTCACACGTTCTTGGCATCACAGTTCCGTTATTTCGCTCACGCACGTCTAAATCGGCTCTCGCGTTGAACCGCTTCGGAGAGTTTGCAGTTGCTGGTCGAGAAATCGCGGTTCTCCCCGAATGCCGCTGTGTGCCTTCAGCAGCGGTCTCGTCTCTCTCGCATGCCGAGAAAGAGCGACTTCAGCCGGATGCTTTTCTCGGACGAGCGGCTTCTTCTGCGCACATCGCAAAGGAGCGGTTCTTGTCTTCTCCTTGTGACCATGCATTCTGCACTACGCTTCTCTCTCATTCTTATGCCTTTCCGTTTATTCCTAGGGACATTTCGTTTTTCTCTGTTTTTCCGATGCTACACTTCAGCATTCTGTGAAGAACAGAGTGGAAGGGAAAAGCCCCTCTAATAAGGCAGCTAGAAGTTCCAGGAGCGACACACGTTGTGCTTTCAGAGAGGACGTTACAGAAAGTCGAGAGATGTGGATTCTTTCCTGCGGAGAAAAAACCCCCTGTTTTCAGGAAATGCAGTATTCTGAAATCGCAAGTTCTCGGCATAGCAATTTCGCTATTTCGCTCTCGTGGGTGGACGGCGCCACTCTCTGTTAACCGCTTCGGAGAGTTTGCAGTTGCTGGCCGAGAAATCGCACTTCTCCCCGAATGCCGCTGTGTGCCTTCAGCAGCGGTCTCGTCTCTCTCGCATGCCGAGAAAGAGCGACTTCAGCCGGATGCTTTTCTCGGACGAGCGGCTTCTTCTGCGCACATCGCAAAGGAGCGGTTCTTGTCTTCTCCTTGTGTCCATGCATTCTGCACTACGCTTCTCTCTCATTCTTATGCCTTTCCGTTTATTCCTAGGGACATTTCGTTTTTCTCTGTTTTTCCGATGCTACACTTCAGCATTCTGTGAAGAACAGAGTGGAAGGGAAAAGCCCCTCTAATAAGGCAGCTAGAAGTTCCAGGAGCGACACACGTTGTGCTTTCAGAGAGGACGTTACAGAAAGTCGAGAGATGTGGATTCTTTCCTGCGGAGAAAAAAACCCCTGTTTTCAGGAAATGCAGTATTCTGAAATCGCACGTTCTCGGCATAGCAATTTCGCTATTTCGCTCTCGTGGGTGGACGGCGCCACTCTCTGTTAACCGCTTCGGAGAGTTTGCAGTTGCTGGCCGAGAAATCGCACTTCTCCCCGAATGCCGCTGTGCGCCTTCAGCAGCGGTCTCGTCTCTCTCGCATGCCGAGAAAGAGCGACTTCAGCCGGCTGCTTTTCTCGGACGAGCGGCTTCTTCTGCGCACATCGCAAAGGAGGGGTTCTTGTCTTCTCCTTGTGTCCATGCATTCTGCACTACGCTTCTCTCTCATTCTTATGCCTTTCCGTTTATTCCTAGGGACATTTCGTTTTTCTCTGTTTTTCCGATGCTACACTTCAGCATTCTGTGAAGAACAGAGTGGAAGGGAAAAGCCCCTCTAATAAGGCAGCTAGAAGTTCCAGGAGCGACACACGTTGTGCTTTCAGAGAGGACGTTACAGAAAGTCGAGAGATGTGGATTCTTTCCTGCGGAGAAAAAACCCCCTGTTTTCAGGCAATGCAGTATGCAGAATTCACACGTTCTTGGCATCACAGTTCCGTTATTTCGCTCACGCACGTCTAAATCGGCTCTCGCGTTGAACCGCTTCGGAGAGTTTGCAGTTGCTGGTCGAGAAATCGCGGTTCTCCCCGAATGCCGCTGTGTGCCTTCAGCAGCGGTCTCGTCTCTCTCGCATGCCGAGAAAGAGCGACTTCAGCCGGATGCTTTTCTCGGACGAGCGGCTTCTTCTGCGCACATCGCAAAGGAGCGGTTCTTGTCTTCTCCTTGTGTCCATGCATTCTGCACTACGCTTCTCTCTCATTCTTATGCCTTTCCGTTTATTCCTAGGGACATTTCGTTTTTCTCTGTTTTTCCGATGCTACACTTCAGCATTCTGTGAAGAACAGAGTGGAAGGGAAAAGCCCCTCTAATAAGGCAGCTAGAAGTTCCAGGAGCGACACACGTTGTGCTTTCAGAGAGGACGTTACAGAAAGTCGAGAGATGTGGATTCTTTCCTGCGGAGAAAAAACCCCCTGTTTTCAGGAAATGCAGTATTCTGAAATCGCAAGTTCTCGGCATAGCAATTTCGCTATTTCGCTCTCGTGGGTGGACGGCGCCACTCTCTGTTAACCGCTTCGGAGAGTTTGCAGTTGCTGGCCGAGAAATCGCACTTCTCCCCGAATGCCGCTGTGTGCCTTCAGCAGCGGTCTCGTCTCTCTCGCATGCCGAGAAAGAGCGACTTCAGCCGGATGCTTTTCTCGGACGAGCGGCTTCTTCTGCGCACATCGCAAAGGAGCGGTTCTTGTCTTCTCCTTGTGTCCATGCATTCTGCACTACGCTTCTCTCTCATTCTTATGCCTTTCCGTTTATTCCTAGGGACATTTCGTTTTTTTCTGTTTTTCCGATGCTACACTTCAGCATTCTGTGAAGAACAGAGTGGAAGGGAAAAGCCCCTCTAATAAGGCAGCTAGAAGTTCCAGGAGCGACACACGTTGTGCTTTCAGAGAGGACGTTACAGAAAGTCGAGAGATGTGGATTCTTTCCTGCGGAGAAAAAACCCCCTGTTTTCAGGAAATGCAGTATTCTGAAATCGCACGTTCTCGGCATAGCAATTTCGCTATTTCGCTCTCGTGGGTGGACGGCGCCACTCTCTGTTAACCGCTTCGGAGAGTTTGCAGTTGCTGGTCGAGAAATCGCACTTCTCCCCGAATGCCGCTGTGTGCCTTCAGCAGCGGTCTCGTCTCTCTCGCATGCCGAGAAAGAGCGACTTCAGCCGGCTGCTTTTCTCGGACGAGCGGCTTCTTCTGCGCACATCGCAAAGGAGCGGTTCTTGTCTTCTCCTTGTGTCCATGCATTCTGCACTACGCTTCTCTCTCATTCTTATGCCTTTCCATTTATTCCTAGGGACATTTCGTTTTTCTCTGTTTTTCCGATGCTACACTTCAGCATTCTGTGAAGAACAGAGTGGAAGGGAAAAGCCCCTCTAATAAGGCAGCTAGAAGTTCCAGGAGCGACACACGTTGTGCTTTCAGAGAGGACGTTACAGAAAGTCGAGAGATGTGGATTCTTTCCTGCGGAGAAAAAAACCCCTGTTTTCAGGCAATGCAGTATGCAGAATTCACACGTTCTTGGCATCACAGTTCCGTTATTTCGCTCACGCACGTCTAAATCGGCTCTCGCGTTGAACCGCTTCGGAGAGTTTGCAGTTGCTGGTCGAGAAATCGCGGTTCTCCCCGAATGCCGCTGTGTGCCTTCAGCAGCGGTCTCGTCTCTCTCGCATGCCGAGAAAGAGCGACTTCAGCCGGATGCTTTTCTCGGACGAGCGGCTTCTTCTGCGCACATCGCAAAGGAGCGGTTCTTGTCTTCTCCTTGTGTCCATGCATTCTGCACTACGCTTCTCTCTCATTTTTATGCCTTTCCGTTTATTCCTAGGGACATTTCGTTTTTCTCTGTTTTTCCGATGCTACACTTCAGCATTCTGTGAAGAACAGAGTGGAAGGGAAAAGCCCCTCTAATAAGGCAGCTAGAAGTTCCAGGAGCGACACACGTTGTGCTTTCAGAGAGGACGTTACAGAAAGTCGAGAGATGTGGATTGTTTCCTGCGGAGAAAAAACCCCCTGTTTTCAGGAAATGCAGTATTCTGAAATCGCACGTTCTCGGCATAGCAATTTCGCTATTTCGCTCTCGTGGGTGGACGGCGCCACTCTCTGTTAACCGCTTCGGAGAGTTTGCAGTTGCTGGCCGAGAAATCGCACTTCTCCCCGAATGCCGCTGTGCGCCTTCAGCAGCGGTCTCGTCTCTCTCGCATGCCGAGAAAGAGCGACTTCAGCCGGCTGCTTTTCTCGGACGAGCGGCTTCTTCTGCGCACATCGCAAAGGAGGGGTTCTTGTCTTCTCCTTGTGTCCATGCATTCTGCACTACGCTTCTCTCTCATTCTTATGCCTTTCCGTTTATTCCTAGGGACATTTCGTTTTTCTCTGTTTTTCCGATGCTACACTTCAGCATTCTGTGAAGAACAGAGTGGAAGGGAAAAGCCCCTCTAATAAGGCAGCTAGAAGTTCCAGGAGCGACACACGTTGTGCTTTCAGAGAGGACGTTACAGAAAGTCGAGAGATGTGGATTCTTTCCTGCGGAGAAAAAACCCCCTGTTTTCAGGCAATGCAGTATGCAGAATTCACACGTTCTTGGCATCACAGTTCCGTTATTTCGCTCACGCACGTCTAAATCGGCTCTCGCGTTGAACCGCTTCGGAGAGTTTGCAGTTGCTGGTCGAGAAATCGCGGTTCTCCCCGAATGCCGCTGTGTGCCTTCAGCAGCGGTCTCGTCTCTCTCGCATGCCGAGAAAGAGCGACTTCAGCCGGATGCTTTTCTCGGACGAGCGGCTTCTTCTGCGCACATCGCAAAGGAGCGGTTCTTGTCTTCTCCTTGTGTCCATGCATTCTGCACTACGCTTCTCTCTCATTCTTATGCCTTTCCGTTTATTCCTAGGGACATTTCGTTTTTCTCTGTTTTTCCGATGCTACACTTCAGCATTCTGTGAAGAACAGAGTGGAAGGGAAAAGCCCCTCTAATAAGGCAGCTAGAAGTTCCAGGAGCGACACACGTTGTGCTTTCAGAGAGGACGTTACAGAAAGTCGAGAGATGTGGATTCTTTCCTGCGGAGAAAAAACCCCCTGTTTTCAGGAAATGCAGTATTCTGAAATCGCACGTTCTCGGCATAGCAATTTCGCTATTTCGCTCTCGTGGGTGGACGGCGCCACTCTCTGTTAACCGCTTCGGAGAGTTTGCAGTTGCTGGCCGAGAAATCGCGGTTCTCCCCGAATGCCGCTGTGTGCCTTCAGCAGCGGTCTCGTCTCTCTCGCATGCCGAGAAAGAGCGACTTCAGCCGGATGCTTTTCTCGGACGAGCGGCTTCTTCTGCGCACATCGCAAAGGAGCGGTTCTTGTCTTCTCCTTGTGTCCATGCATTCTGCACTACGCTTCTCTCTCATTCTTATGCCTTTCCGTTTATTCCTAGGGACATTTCGTTTTTCTCTGTTTTTCCGATGCTACACTTCAGCATTCTGTGAAGAACAGAGTGGAAGGGAAAAGCCCCTCTAATAAGGCAGCTAGAAGTTCCAGGAGCGACACACGTTGTGCTTTCAGAGAGGACGTTACAGAAAGTCGAGAGATGTGGATTCTTTCCTGCGGAGAAAAAACCCCCTGTTTTCAGGAAATGCAGTATTCTGAAATCGCACGTTCTCGGCATAGCAATTTCGCTATTTCGCTCTCGTGGGTGGACGGCGCCACTCTCTGTTAACCGCTTCGGAGAGTTTGCAGTTGCTGGTCGAGAAATCGCACTTCTCCCCGAATGCCGCTGTGTGCCTTCAGCAGCGGTCTCGTCTCTCTCGCATGCCGAGAAAGAGCGACTTCAGCCGGCTGCTTTTCTCGGACGAGCGGCTTCTTCTGCGCACATCGCAAAGGAGCGGTTCTTGTCTTCTCCTTGTGTCCATGCATTCTGCACTACGCTTCTCTCTCATTCTTATGCCTTTCCATTTATTCCTAGGGACATTTCGTTTTTCTCTGTTTTTCCGATGCTACACTTCAGCATTCTGTGAAGAACAGAGTGGAAGGGAAAAGCCCCTCTAATAAGGCAGCTAGAAGTTCCAGGAGCGACACACGTTGTGCTTTCAGAGAGGACGTTACAGAAAGTCGAGAGATGTGGATTCTTTCCTGCGGAGAAAAAAACCCCTGTTTTCAGGCAATGCAGTATGCAGAATTCACACGTTCTTGGCATCACAGTTCCGTTATTTCGCTCACGCACGTCTAAATCGGCTCTCGCGTTGAACCGCTTCGGAGAGTTTGCAGTTGCTGGTCGAGAAATCGCGGTTCTCCCCGAATGCCGCTGTGTGCCTTCAGCAGCGGTCTCGTCTCTCTCGCATGCCGAGAAAGAGCGACTTCAGCCGGATGCTTTTCTCGGACGAGCGGCTTCTTCTGCGCACATCGCAAAGGAGCGGTTCTTGTCTTCTCCTTGTGTCCATGCATTCTGCACTACGCTTCTCTCTCATTCTTATGCCTTTCCGTTTATTCCTAGGGACATTTCGTTTTTCTCTGTTTTTCCGATGCTACACTTCAGCATTCTGTGAAGAACAGAGTGGAAGGGAAAAGCCCCTCTAATAAGGCAGCTAGAAGTTCCAGGAGCGACACACGTTGTGCTTTCAGAGAGGACGTTACAGAAAGTCGAGAGATGTGGATTGTTTCCTGCGGAGAAAAAAACCCCTGTTTTCAGGAAATGCAGTATTCTGAAATCGCACGTTCTCGGCATAGCAATTTCGCTATTTCGCTCTCGTGGGTGGACGGCGCCACTCTCTGTTAACCGCTTCGGAGAGTTTGCAGTTGCTGGCCGAGAAATCGCACTTCTCCCCGAATGCCGCTGTGTGCCTTCAGCAGCGGTCTCGTCTCTCTCGCATGCCGAGAAAGAGCGACTTCAGCCGGCTGCTTTTCTCGGACGAGCGGCTTCTTCTGCGCACATCGCAAAGGAGCGGTTCTTGTCTTCTCCTTGTGTCCATGCATTCTGCACTACGCTTCTCTCTCATTCTTATGCCTTTCCGTTTATTCCTAGGGACATTTCGTTTTTCTCTGTTTTTCCGATGCTACACTTCAGCATTCTGTGAAGAACAGAGTGGAAGGGAAAAGCCCCTCTAATAAGGCAGCTAGAAGTTCCAGGAGCGACACACGTTGTGCTTTCAGAGAGGACGTTACAGAAAGTCGAGAGATGTGGATTCTTTCCTGCGGAGAAAAAACCCCCTGTTTTCAGGCAATGCAGTATGCAGAATTCACACATTCTTGGCATCACAGTTCCGTTATTTCGCTCACGCACGTCTAAATCGGCTCTCGCGTTGAACCGCTTCGGAGAGTTTGCAGTTGCTGGTCGAGAAATCGCGGTTCTCCCCGAATGCCGCTGTGTGCCTTCAGCAGCGGTCTCGTCTCTCTCGCATGCCGAGAAAGAGCGACTTCAGCCGGATGCTTTTCTCGGACGAGCGGCTTCTTCTGCGCACATCGCAAAGGAGCGGTTCTTGTCTTCTCCTTGTGTCCATGCATTCTGCACTACGCTTCTCTCTCATTCTTATGCCTTTCCGTTTATTCCTAGGGACATTTCGTTTTTCTCTGTTTTTCCGATGCTACACTTCAGCATTCTGTGAAGAACAGAGTGGAAGGGAAAAGCCCCTCTAATAAGGCAGCTAGAAGTTCCAGGAGCGACACACGTTGTGCTTTCAGAGAGGACGTTACAGAAAGTCGAGAGATGTGGATTCTTTCCTGCGGAGAAAAAAACCCCTGTTTTCAGGAAATGCAGTATTCTGAAATCGCACGTTCTCGGCATAGCAATTTCGCTATTTCGCTCTCGTGGGTGGACGGCGCCACTCTCTGTTAACCGCTTCGGAGAGTTTGCAGTTGCTGGCCGAGAAATCGCACTTCTCCCCGAATGCCGCTGTGCGCCTTCAGCAGCGGTCTCGTCTCTCTCGCATGCCGAGAAAGAGCGACTTCAGCCGGCTGCTTTTCTCGGACGAGCGGCTTCTTCTGCGCACATCACAAAGGAGGGGTTCTTGTCTTCTCCTTGTGTCCATGCATTCTGCACTACGCTTCTCTCTCATTCTTATGCCTTTCCGTTTATTCCTAGGGACATTTCGTTTTTCTCTGTTTTTCCAATGCTACACTTCAGCATTCTGTGAAGAACAGAGTGGAAGGGAAAAGCCCCTCTAATAAGGCAGCTAGAAGTTCCAGGAGCGACACACGTTGTGCTTTCAGAGAGGACGTTACAGAAAGTCGAGAGATGTGGATTCTTTCCTGCGGAGAAAAAACCCCCTGTTTTCAGGCAATGCAGTATGCAGAATTCACACGTTCTTGGCATCACAGTTCCGTTATTTCGCTCACGCACGTCTAAATCGGCTCTCGCGTTGAACCGCTTCGGAGAGTTTGCAGTTGCTGGTCGAGAAATCGCGGTTCTCCCCGAATGCCGCTGTGTGCCTTCAGCAGCGGTCTCGTCTCTCTCGCATGCCGAGAAAGAGCGACTTCAGCCGGATGCTTTTCTCGGACGAGCGGCTTCTTCTGCGCACATCGCAAAGGAGCGGTTCTTGTCTTCTCCTTGTGTCCATGCATTCTGCACTACGCTTCTCTCTCATTCTTATGCCTTTCCGTTTATTCCTAGGGACATTTCGTTTTTCTCTGTTTTTCCGATGCTACACTTCAGCATTCTGTGAAGAACAGAGTGGAAGGGAAAAGCCCCTCTAATAAGGCAGCTAGAAGTTCCAGGAGCGACACACGTTGTGCTTTCAGAGAGGACGTTACAGAAAGTCGAGAGATGTGGATTCTTTCCTGCGGAGAAAAAACCCCCTGTTTTCAGGAAATGCAGTATTCTGAAATCGCACGTTCTCGGCATAGCAATTTCGCTATTTCGCTCTCGTGGGTGGACGGCGCCACTCTCTGTTAACCGCTTCGGAGAGTTTGCAGTTGCTGGCCGAGAAATCGCGGTTCTCCCCGAATGCCGCTGTGTGCCTTCAGCAGCGGTCTCGTCTCTCTCGCATGCCGAGAAAGAGCGACTTCAGCCGGATGCTTTTCTCGGACGAGCGGCTTCTTCTGCGCACATCGCAAAGGAGCGGTTCTTGTCTTCTCCTTGTGTCCATGCATTCTGCACTACGCTTCTCTCTCATTCTTATGCCTTTCCGTTTATTCCTAGGGACATTTCGTTTTTCTCTGTTTTTCCGATGCTACACTTCAGCATTCTGTGAAGAACAGAGTGGAAGGGAAAAGCCCCTCTAATAAGGCAGCTAGAAGTTCCAGGAGCGACACACGTTGTGCTTTCAGAGAGGACGTTACAGAAAGTCGAGAGATGTGGATTCTTTCCTGCGGAGAAAAAACCCCCTGTTTTCAGGAAATGCAGTATTCTGAAATCGCACGTTCTCGGCATAGCAATTTCGCTATTTCGCTCTCGTGGGTGGACGGCGCCACTCTCTGTTAACCGCTTCGGAGAGTTTGCAGTTGCTGGCCGAGAAATCGCACTTCTCCCCGAATGCCGCTGTGTGCCTTCAGCAGCGGTCTCGTCTCTCTCGCATGCCGAGAAAGAGCGACTTCAGCCGGCTGCTTTTCTCGGACGAGCGGCTTCTTCTGCGCACATCGCAAAGGAGCGGTTCTTGTCTTCTCCTTGTGTCCATGCATTCTGCACTACGCTTCTCTCTCATTCTTATGCCTTTCCGTTTATTCCTAGGGACATTTCGTTTTTCTCTGTTTTTCCGATGCTACACTTCAGCATTCTGTGAAGAACAGAGTGGAAGGGAAAAGCCCCTCTAATAAGGCAGCTAGAAGTTCCAGGAGCGACACACGTTGTGCTTTCAGAGAGGACGTTACAGAAAGTCGAGAGATGTGGATTCTTTCCTGCGGAGAAAAAACCCCCTGTTTTCAGGAAATGCAGTATTCTGAAATCGCACGTTCTCGGCATAGCAATTTCGCTATTTCGCTCTCGTGGGTGGACGGCGCCACTCTCTGTTAACCGCTTCGGAGAGTTTGCAGTTGCTGGCCGAGAAATCGCACTTCTCCCCGAATGCCGCTGTGTGCCTTCAGCAGCGGTCTCGTCTCTCTCGCATGCCGAGAAAGAGCGACTTCAGCCGGATGCTTTTCTCGGACGAGCGGCTTCTTCTGCGCACATCGCAAAGGAGCGGTTCTTGTCTTCTCCTTGTGTCCATGCATTCTGCACTACGCTTCTCTCTCATTCTTATGCCTTTCCGTTTATTCCTAGGGACATTTCGTTTTTCTCTGTTTTTCCGATGCTACACTTCAGCATTCTGTGAAGAACAGAGTGGAAGGGAAAAGCCCCTCTAATAAGGCAGCTAGAAGTTCCAGGAGCGACACACGTTGTGCTTTCAGAGAGGACGTTACAGAAAGTCGAGAGATGTGGATTCTTTCCTGCGGAGAAAAAACCCCCTGTTTTCAGGAAATGCAGTATTCTGAAATCGCACGTTCTCGGCATAGCAATTTCGCTATTTCGCTCTCGTGGGTGGACGGCGCCACTCTCTGTTAACCGCTTCGGAGAGTTTGCAGTTGCTGGCCGAGAAATCGCACTTCTCCCCGAATGCCGCTGTGTGCCTTCAGCAGCGGTCTCGTCTCTCTCGCATGCCGAGAAAGAGCGACTTCAGCCGGCTGCTTTTCTCGGACGAGCGGCTTCTTCTGCGCACATCGCAAAGGAGCGGTTCTTGTCTTCTCCTTGTGTCCATGCATTCTGCACTACGCTTCTCTCTCATTCTTATGCCTTTCCGTTTATTCCTAGGGACATTTCGTTTTTCTCTGTTTTTCCGATGCTACACTTCAGCATTCTGTGAAGAACAGAGTGGAAGGGAAAAGCCCCTCTAATAAGGCAGCTAGAAGTTCCAGGAGCGACACACGTTGTGCTTTCAGAGAGGACGTTACAGAAAGTCGAGAGATGTGGATTCTTTCCTGCGGAGAAAAAAACCCCTGTTTTCAGGCAATGCAGTATGCAGAATTCACACGTTCTTTGCATCACAGTTCCGTTATTTCGCTCACGCACGTCTAAATCGGCTCTCGCGTTGAACCGCTTCGGAGAGTTTGCAGTTGCTGGTCGAGAAATCGCGGTTCTCCCCGAATGCCGCTGTGTGCCTTCAGCAGCGGTCTCGTCTCTCTCGCATGCCGAGAAAGAGCGACTTCAGCCGGATGCTTTTCTCGGACGAGCGGCTTCTTCTGCGCACATCGCAAAGGAGCGGTTCTTGTCTTCTCCTTGTGTCCATGCATTCTGCACTACGCTTCTCTCTCATTCTTATGCCTTTCCGTTTATTCCTAGGGACATTTCGTTTTTCTCTGTTTTTCCGATGCTACACTTCAGCATTCTGTGAAGAACAGAGTGGAAGGGAAAAGCCCCTCTAATAAGGCAGCTAGAAGTTCCAGGAGCGACACACGTTGTGCTTTCAGAGAGGACGTTACAGAAAGTCGAGAGATGTGGATTCTTTCCTGCGGAGAAAAAAACCCCTGTTTTCAGGAAATGCAGTATTCTGAAATCGCACGTTCTCGGCATAGCAATTTCGCTATTTCGCTCTCGTGGGTGGACGGCGCCACTCTCTGTTAACCGCTTCGGAGAGTTTGCAGTTGCTGGCCGAGAAATCGCACTTCTCCCCGAATGCCGCTGTGCGCCTTCAGCAGCGGTCTCGTCTCTCTCGCATGCCGAGAAAGAGCGACTTCAGCCGGCTGCTTTTCTCGGACGAGCGGCTTCTTCTGCGCACATCGCAAAGGAGGGGTTCTTGTCTTCTCCTTGTGTCCATGCATTCTGCACTACGCTTCTCTCTCATTCTTATGCCTTTCCGTTTATTCCTAGGGACATTTCGTTTTTCTCTGTTTTTCCGATGCTACACTTCAGCATTCTGTGAAGAACAGAGTGGAAGGGAAAAGCCCCTCTAATAAGGCAGCTAGAAGTTCCAGGAGCGACACACGTTGTGCTTTCAGAGAGGACGTTACAGAAAGTCGAGAGATGTGGATTCTTTCCTGCGGAGAAAAAACCCCCTGTTTTCAGGCAATGCAGTATGCAGAATTCACACGTTCTTGGCATCACAGTTCCGTTATTTCGCTCACGCACGTCTAAATCGGCTCTCGCGTTGAACCGCTTCGGAGAGTTTGCAGTTGCTGGTCGAGAAATCGCGGTTCTCCCCGAATGCCGCTGTGTGCCTTCAGCAGCGGTCTCGTCTCTCTCGCATGCCGAGAAAGAGCGACTTCAGCCGGATGCTTTTCTCGGACGAGCGGCTTCTTCTGCGCACATCGCAAAGGAGCGGTTCTTGTCTTCTCCTTGTGTCCATGCATTCTGCACTACGCTTCTCTCTCATTCTTATGCCTTTCCGTTTATTCCTAGGGACATTTCGTTTTTCTCTGTTTTTCCGATGCTACACTTCAGCATTCTGTGAAGAACAGAGTGGAAGGGAAAAGCCCCTCTAATAAGGCAGCTAGAAGTTCCAGGAGCGACACACGTTGTGCTTTCAGAGAGGACGTTACAGAAAGTCGAGAGATGTGGATTCTTTCCTGCGGAGAAAAAACCCCCTGTTTTCAGGAAATGCAGTATTCTGAAATCGCACGTTCTCGGCATAGCAATTTCGCTATTTCGCTCTCGTGGGTGGACGGCGCCACTCTCTGTTAACCGCTTCGGAGAGTTTGCAGTTGCTGGCCGAGAAATCGCGGTTCTCCCCGAATGCCGCTGTGTGCCTTCAGCAGCGGTCTCGTCTCTCTCGCATGCCGAGAAAGAGCGACTTCAGCCGGATGCTTTTCTCGGACGAGCGGCTTCTTCTGCGCACATCGCAAAGGAGCGGTTCTTGTCTTCTCCTTGTGTCCATGCATTCTGCACTACGCTTCTCTCTCATTCTTATGCCTTTCCGTTTATTCCTAGGGACATTTCGTTTTTCTCTGTTTTTCCGATGCTACACTTCAGCATTCTGTGAAGAACAGAGTGGAAGGGAAAAGCCCCTCTAATAAGGCAGCTAGAAGTTCCAGGAGCGACACACGTTGTGCTTTCAGAGAGGACGTTACAGAAAGTCGAGAGATGTGGATTCTTTCCTGCGGAGAAAAAACCCCCTGTTTTCAGGAAATGCAGTATTCTGAAATCGCACGTTCTCGGCATAGCAATTTCGCTATTTCGCTCTCGTGGGTGGACGGCGCCACTCTCTGTTAACCGCTTCGGAGAGTTTGCAGTTGCTGGCCGAGAAATCGCACTTCTCCCCGAATGCCGCTGTGTGCCTTCAGCAGCGGTCTCGTCTCTCTCGCATGCCGAGAAAGAGCGACTTCAGCCGGCTGCTTTTCTCGGACGAGCGGCTTCTTCTGCGCACATCGCAAAGGAGCGGTTCTTGTCTTCTCCTTGTGTCCATGCATTCTGCACTACGCTTCTCTCTCATTCTTATGCCTTTCCGTTTATTCCTAGGGACATTTCGTTTTTCTCTGTTTTTCCGATGCTACACTTCAGCATTCTGTGAAGAACAGAGTGGAAGGGAAAAGCCCCTCTAATAAGGCAGCTAGAAGTTCCAGGAGCGACACACGTTGTGCTTTCAGAGAGGACGTTACAGAAAGTCGAGAGATGTGGATTCTTTCCTGCGGAGAAAAAACCCCCTGTTTTCAGGAAATGCAGTATTCTGAAATCGCACGTTCTCGGCATAGCAATTTCGCTATTTCGCTCTCGTGGGTGGACGGCGCCACTCTCTGTTAACCGCTTCGGAGAGTTTGCAGTTGCTGGCCGAGAAATCGCACTTCTCCCCGAATGCCGCTGTGTGCCTTCAGCAGCGGTCTCGTCTCTCTCGCATGCCGAGAAAGAGCGACTTCAGCCGGATGCTTTTCTCGGACGAGCGGCTTCTTCTGCGCACATCGCAAAGGAGCGGTTCTTGTCTTCTCCTTGTGTCCATGCATTCTGCACTACGCTTCTCTCTCATTCTTATGCCTTTCCGTTTATTCCTAGGGACATTTCGTTTTTCTCTGTTTTTCCGATGCTACACTTCAGCATTCTGTGAAGAACAGAGTGGAAGGGAAAAGCCCCTCTAATAAGGCAGCTAGAAGTTCCAGGAGCGACACACGTTGTGCTTTCAGAGAGGACGTTACAGAAAGTCGAGAGATGTGGATTCTTTCCTGCGGAGAAAAAACCCCCTGTTTTCAGGAAATGCAGTATTCTGAAATCGCACGTTCTCGGCATAGCAATTTCGCTATTTCGCTCTCGTGGGTGGACGGCGCCACTCTCTGTTAACCGCTTCGGAGAGTTTGCAGTTGCTGGCCGAGAAATCGCACTTCTCCCCGAATGCCGCTGTGTGCCTTCAGCAGCGGTCTCGTCTCTCTCGCATGCCGAGAAAGAGCGACTTCAGCCGGCTGCTTTTCTCGGACGAGCGGCTTCTTCTGCGCACATCGCAAAGGAGCGGTTCTTGTCTTCTCCTTGTGTCCATGCATTCTGCACTACGCTTCTCTCTCATTCTTATGCCTTTCCGTTTATTCCTAGGGACATTTCGTTTTTCTCTGTTTTTCCGATGCTACACTTCAGCATTCTGTGAAGAACAGAGTGGAAGGGAAAAGCCCCTCTAATAAGGCAGCTAGAAGTTCCAGGAGCGACACACGTTGTGCTTTCAGAGAGGACGTTACAGAAAGTCGAGAGATGTGGATTCTTTCCTGCGGAGAAAAAACCCCCTGTTTTCAGGCAATGCAGTATGCAGAATTCACACGTTCTTGGCATCACAGTTCCGTTATTTCGCTCACGCACGTCTAAATCGGCTCTCGCGTTGAACCGCTTCGGAGAGTTTGCAGTTGCTGGTCGAGAAATCGCGGTTCTCCCCGAATGCCGCTGTGTGCCTTCAGCAGCGGTCTCGTCTCTCTCGCATGCCGAGAAAGAGCGACTTCAGCCGGATGCTTTTCTCGGACGAGCGGCTTCTTCTGCGCACATCGCAAAGGAGCGGTTCTTGTCTTCTCCTTGTGTCCATGCATTCTGCACTACGCTTCTCTCTCATTCTTATGCCTTTCCGTTTATTCCTAGGGACATTTCGTTTTTCTCTGTTTTTCCGATGCTACACTTCAGCATTCTGTGAAGAACAGAGTGGAAGGGAAAAGCCCCTCTAATAAGGCAGCTAGAAGTTCCAGGAGCGACACACGTTGTGCTTTCAGAGAGGACGTTACAGAAAGTCGAGAGATGTGGATTCTTTCCTGCGGAGAAAAAACCCCCTGTTTTCAGGAAATGCAGTATTCTGAAATCGCACGTTCTCGGCATAGCAATTTCGCTATTTCGCTCTCGTGGGTGGACGGCGCCACTCTCTGTTAACCGCTTCGGAGAGTTTGCAGTTGCTGGCCGAGAAATCGCGGTTCTCCCCGAATGCCGCTGTGTGCCTTCAGCAGCGGTCTCGTCTCTCTCGCATGCCGAGAAAGAGCGACTTCAGCCGGATGCTTTTCTCGGACGAGCGGCTTCTTCTGCGCACATCGCAAAGGAGCGGTTCTTGTCTTCTCCTTGTGTCCATGCATTCTGCACTACGCTTCTCTCTCATTCTTATGCCTTTCCGTTTATTCCTAGGGACATTTCGTTTTTCTCTGTTTTTCCGATGCTACACTTCAGCATTCTGTGAAGAACAGAGTGGAAGGGAAAAGCCCCTCTAATAAGGCAGCTAGAAGTTCCAGGAGCGACACACGTTGTGCTTTCAGAGAGGACGTTACAGAAAGTCGAGAGATGTGGATTCTTTCCTGCGGAGAAAAAACCCCCTGTTTTCAGGCAATGCAGTATGCAGAATTCACACGTTCTTGGCATCACAGTTCCGTTATTTCGCTCACGCACGTCTAAATCGGCTCTCGCGTTGAACCGCTTCGGAGAGTTTGCAGTTGCTGGTCGAGAAATCGCGGTTCTCCCCGAATGCCGCTGTGTGCCTTCAGCAGCGGTCTCGTCTCTCTCGCATGCCGAGAAAGAGCGACTTCAGCCGGATGCTTTTCTCGGACGAGCGGCTTCTTCTGCGCACATCGCAAAGGAGCGGTTCTTGTCTTCTCCTTGTGTCCATGCATTCTGCACTACGCTTCTCTCTCATTCTTATGCCTTTCCGTTTATTCCTAGGGACATTTCGTTTTTCTCTGTTTTTCCGATGCTACACTTCAGCATTCTGTGAAGAACAGAGTGGAAGGGAAAAGCCCCTCTAATAAGGCAGCTAGAAGTTCCAGGAGCGACACACGTTGTGCTTTCAGAGAGGACGTTACAGAAAGTCGAGAGATGTGGATTCTTTCCTGCGGAGAAAAAACCCCCTGTTTTCAGGAAATGCAGTATTCTGAAATCGCACGTTCTCGGCATAGCAATTTCGCTATTTCGCTCTCGTGGGTGGACGGCGCCACTCTCTGTTAACCGCTTCGGAGAGTTTGCAGTTGCTGGCCGAGAAATCGCGGTTCTCCCCGAATGCCGCTGTGTGCCTTCAGCAGCGGTCTCGTCTCTCTCGCATGCCGAGAAAGAGCGACTTCAGCCGGCTGCTTTTCTCGGACGAGCGGCTTCTTCTGCGCACATCGCAAAGGAGCGGTTCTTGTCTTCTCCTTGTGTCCATGCATTCTGCACTACGCTTCTCTCTCATTCTTATGCCTTTCCGTTTATTCCTAGGGACATTTCGTTTTTCTCTGTTTTTCCGATGCTACACTTCAGCATTCTGTGAAGAACAGAGTGGAAGGGAAAAGCCCCTCTAATAAGGCAGCTAGAAGTTCCAGGAGCGACACACGTTGTGCTTTCAGAGAGGACGTTACAGAAAGTCGAGAGATGTGGATTCTTTCCTGCGGAGAAAAAACCCCCTGTTTTCAGGCAATGCAGTATGCAGAATTCACACGTTCTTGGCATCACAGTTCCGTTATTTCGCTCACGCACGTCTAAATCGGCTCTCGCGTTGAACCGCTTCGGAGAGTTTGCAGTTGCTGGCCGAGAAATCGCGGTTCTCCCCGAATGCCGCTGTGTGCCTTCAGCAGCGGTCTCGTCTCTCTCGCATGCCGAGAAAGAGCGACTTCAGCCGGATGCTTTTCTCGGACGAGCGGCTTCTTCTGCGCACATCGCAAAGGAGCGGTTCTTGTCTTCTCCTTGTGTCCATGCATTCTGCACTACGCTTCTCTCTCATTCTTATGCCTTTCCGTTTATTCCTAGGGACATTTCGTTTTTCTCTGTTTTTCCGATGCTACACTTCAGCATTCAGTGAAGAACAGAGTGGAAGGGAAAAGCCCCTCTAATAAGGCAGCTAGAAGTTCCAGGAGCGACACACGTTGTGCTTTCAGAGAGGACGTTACAGAAAGTCGAGAGATGTGGATTCTTTCCTGCGGAGAAAAAACCCCCTGTTTTCAGGAAATGCAGTATTCTGAAATCGCACGTTCTCGGCATAGCAATTTCGCTATTTCGCTCTCGTGGGTGGACGGCGCCACTCTCTGTTAACCGCTTCGGAGAGTTTGCAGTTGCTGGCCGAGAAATCGCACTTCTCCCCGAATGCCGCTGTGTGCCTTCAGCAGCGGTCTCGTCTCTCTCGCATGCCGAGAAAGAGTGACTTCAGCCGGATGCTTTTCTCGGACGAGCGGCTTCTTCTGCGCACATCGCAAAGGAGCGGTTCTTGTCTTCTCCTTGTGTCCATGCATTCTGCACTACGCTTCTCTCTCATTCTTATGCCTTTCCGTTTATTCCTAGGGACATTTCGTTTTTCTCTGTTTTTCCGATGCTACACTTCAGCATTCTGTGAAGAACAGAGTGGAAGGGAAAAGCCCCTCTAATAAGGCAGCTAGAAGTTCCAGGAGCGACACACGTTGTGCTTTCAGAGAGGACGTTACAGAAAGTCGAGAGATGTGGATTCTTTCCTGCGGAGAAAAAACCCCCTGTTTTCAGGCAATGCAGTATGCAGAATTCACACGTTCTTGGCATCACAGTTCCGTTATTTCGCTCACGCACGTCTAAATCGGCTCTCGCGTTGAACCGCTTCGGAGAGTTTGCAGTTGCTGGTCGAGAAATCGCACTTCTCCCCGAATGCCGCTGTGTGCCTTCAGCAGCGGTCTCGTCTCTCTCGCATGCCGAGAAAGAGCGACTTCAGCCGGATGCTTTTCTCGGACGAGCGGATTCTTCTGCGCACATCGCAAAGGAGCGGTTCTTGTCTTCTCCTTGTGTCCATGCATTCTGCACTACGCTTCTCTCTCATTCTTATGCCTTTCCGTTTATTCCTAGGGACATTTCGTTTTTCTCTGTTTTTCCGATGCTACACTTCAGCATTCTGTGAAGAACAGAGTGGAAGGGAAAAGCCCCTCTAATAAGGCAGCTAGAAGTTCCAGGAGCGACACACGTTGTGCTTTCAGAGAGGACGTTACAGAAAGTCGAGAGATGTGGATTCTTTCCTGCGGAGAAAAAACCCCCTGTTTTCAGGAAATGCAGTATTCTGAAATCGCACGTTCTCGGCATAGCAATTTCGCTATTTCGCTCTCGTGGGTGGACGGCGCCCCTCTCTGTTAACCGCTTCGGAGAGTTTGCAGTTGCTGGCCGAGAAATCGCACTTCTCCCCGAATGCCGCTGTGTGCCTTCAGCAGCGGTCTCGTCTCTCTCGCATGCCGAGAAAGAGCGACTTCAGCCGGATGCTTTTCTCGGACGAGCGGCTTCTTCTGCGCACATCGCAAAGGAGCGGTTCTTGTCTTCTCCTTGTGTCCATGCATTCTGCACTACGCTTCTCTCTCATTCTTATGCCTTTCCGTTTATTCCTAGGGACATTTCGTTTTTCTCTGTTTTTCCGATGCTACACTTCAGCATTCTGTGAAGAACAGAGTGGAAGGGAAAAGCCCCTCTAATAAGGCAGCTAGAAGTTCCAGGAGCGACACACGTTGTGCTTTCAGAGAGGACGTTACAGAAAGTCGAGAGATGTGGATTCTTTCCTGCGGAGAAAAAAACCCCTGTTTTCAGGCAATGCAGTATGCAGAATTCACACGTTCTTGGCATCACAGTTCCGTTATTTCGCTCACGCACGTCTAAATCGGCTCTCACGTTGAACCGCTTCGGAGAGTTTGCAGTTGCTGGTCGAGAAATCGCGGTTCTCCCCGAATGCCGCTGTGTGCCTTCAGCAGCGGTCTCGTCTCTCTCGCATGCCGAGAAAGAGCGACTTCAGCCGGATGCTTTTCTCGGACGAGCGGCTTCTTCTGCGCACATCGCAAAGGAGCGGTTCTTGTCTTCTCCTTGTGTCCATGCATTCTGCACTACGCTTCTCTCTCATTCTTATGCCTTTCCGTTTATTCCTAGGGACATTTCGTTTTTCTCTGTTTTTCCGATGCTACACTTCAGCATTCTGTGAAGAACAGAGTGGAAGGGAAAAGCCCCTCTAATAAGGCAGCTAGAAGTTCCAGGAGCGACACACGTTGTGCTTTCAGAGAGGACGTTACAGAAAGTCGAGAGATGTGGATTCTTTCCTGCGGAGAAAAAACCCCCTGTTTTCAGGCAATGCAGTATGCAGAATTCACACGTTCTCTGCATAGCAATTTCGCTATTTCGCTCTCGTGGGTGGACGGCGCCACTCTCTGTTAACCGCTTCGGAGAGTTTGCAGTTGCTGGCCGAGAAATCGCACTTCTCCCCGAATGCCGCTGTGTGCCTTCAGCAGCGGACTCGTCTCTCTCGCATGCCGAGAAAGAGCGACTTCAGCCGGCTGCTTTTCTCGGACGAGCGGCTTCTTCTGCGCACATCGCAAAGGAGCGGTTCTTGTCTTCTCCTTGTGTCCATGCATTCTGCACTACGCTTCTCTCTCATTCTTATGCCTTTCCGTTTATTCCTAGGGACATTTCGTTTTTCTCTGTTTTTCCGATGCTACACTTCAGCATTCTGTGAAGAACAGAGTGGAAGGGAAAAGCCCCTCTAATAAGGCAGCTAGAAGTTCCAGGAGCGACACACGTTGTGCTTTCAGAGAGGACGTTACAGAAAGTCGAGAGATGTGGATTCTTTCCTGCGGAGAAAAAACCCCCTGTTTTCAGGAAATGCAGTATTCTGAAATCGCACGTTCTCGGCATAGCAATTTCGCTATTTCGCTCTCGTGGGTGGACGGCGCCACTCTCTGTTAACCGCTTCGGAGAGTTTGCAGTTGCTGGCCGAGAAATCGCGGTTCTCCCCGAATGCCGCTGTGTGCCTTCAGCAGCGGTCTCGTCTCTCTCGCATGCCGAGAAAGAGCGACTTCAGCCGGATGCTTTTCTCGGACGAGCGGCTTCTTCTGCGCACATCGCAAAGGAGCGGTTCTTGTCTTCTCCTTGTGTCCATGCATTCTGCACTACGCTTCTCTCTCATTCTTATGCCTTTCCGTTTATTCCTAGGGACATTTCGTTTTTCTCTGTTTTTCCGATGCTACACTTCAGCATTCTGTGAAGAACAGAGTGGAAGGGAAAAGCCCCTCTAATAAGGCAGCTAGAAGTTCCAGGAGCGACACACGTTGTGCTTTCAGAGAGGACGTTACAGAAAGTCGAGAGATGTGGATTCTTTCCTGCGGAGAAAAAACCCCCTGTTTTCAGGAAATGCAGTATTCTGAAATCGCACGTTCTCGGCATAGCAATTTCGCTATTTCGCTCTCGTGGGTGGACGGCGCCACTCTCTGTTAACCGCTTCGGAGAGTTTGCAGTTGCTGGCCGAGAAATCGCACTTCTCCCCGAATGCCGCTGTGTGCCTTCAGCAGCGGACTCGTCTCTCTCGCATGCCGAGAAAGAGCGACTTCAGCCGGCTGCTTTTCTCGGACGAGCGGCTTCTTCTGCGCACATCGCAAAGGAGCGGTTCTTGTCTTCTCCTTGTGTCCATGCATTCTGCACTACGCTTCTCTCTCATTCTTATGCCTTTCCGTTTATTCCTAGGGACATTTCGTTTTTCTCTGTTTTTCCGATGCTACACTTCAGCATTCTGTGAAGAACAGAGTGGAAGGGAAAAGCCCCTCTAATAAGGCAGCTAGAAGTTCCAGGAGCGACACACGTTGTGCTTTCAGAGAGGACGTTACAGAAAGTCGAGAGATGTGGATTCTTTCCTGCGGAGAAAAAACCCCCTGTTTTCAGGAAATGCAGTATTCTGAAATCGCACGTTCTCGGCATAGCAATTTCGCTATTTCGCTCTCGTGGGTGGACGGCGCCACTCTCTGTTAACCGCTTCGGAGAGTTTGCAGTTGCTGGCCGAGAAATCGCACTTCTCCCCGAATGCCGCTGTGTGCCTTCAGCAGCGGTCTCGTCTCTCTCGCATGCCGAGAAAGAGCGACTTCAGCCGGATGCTTTTCTCGGACGAGCGGCTTCTTCTGCGCACATCGCAAAGGAGCGGTTCTTGTCTTCTCCTTGTGTCCATGCATTCTGCACTACGCTTCTCTCTCATTCTTATGCCTTTCCGTTTATTCCTAGGGACATTTCGTTTTTCTCTGTTTTTCCGATGCTACACTTCAGCATTCTGTGAAGAACAGAGTGGAAGGGAAAAGCCCCTCTAATAAGGCAGCTAGAAGTTCCAGGAGCGACACACGTTGTGCTTTCAGAGAGGACGTTACAGAAAGTCGAGAGATGTGGATTCTTTCCTGCGGAGAAAAAACCCCCTGTTTTCAGGCAATGCAGTATGCAGAATTCACACGTTCTTGGCATCACAGTTCCGTTATTTCGCTCACGCACGTCTAAATCGGCTCTCACGTTGAACCGCTTCGGAGAGTTTGCAGTTGCTGGTCGAGAAATCGCGGTTCTCCCCGAATGCCGCTGTGTGCCTTCAGCAGCGGTCTCGTCTCTCTCGCATGCCGAGAAAGAGCGACTTCAGCCGGATGCTTTTCTCGGACGAGCGGCTTCTTCTGCGCACATCGCAAAGGAGCGGTTCTTGTCTTCTCCTTGTGTCCATGCATTCTGCACTACGCTTCTCTCTCATTCTTATGCCTTTCCGTTTATTCCTAGGGACATTTCGTTTTTCTCTGTTTTTCCGATGCTACACTTCAGCATTCTGTGAAGAACAGAGTGGAAGGGAAAAGCCCCTCTAATAAGGCAGCTAGAAGTTCCAGGAGCGACACACGTTGTGCTTTCAGAGAGGACGTTACAGAAAGTCGAGAGATGTGGATTCTTTCCTGCGGAGAAAAAACCCCCTGTTTTCAGGAAATGCAGTATTCTGAAATCGCACGTTCTCGGCATAGCAATTTCGCTATTTCGCTCTCGTGGGTGGACGGCGCCACTCTCTGTTAACCGCTTCGGAGAGTTTGCAGTTGCTGGCCGAGAAATCGCGGTTCTCCCCGAATGCCGCTGTGTGCCTTCAGCAGCGGTCTCGTCTCTCTCGCATGCCGAGAAAGAGCGACTTCAGCCGGATGCTTTTCTCGGACGAGCGGCTTCTTCTGCGCACATCGCAAAGGAGCGGTTCTTGTCTTCTCCTTGTGTCCATGCATTCTGCACTACGCTTCTCTCTCATTCTTATGCCTTTCCGTTTATTCCTAGGGACATTTCGTTTTTCTCTGTTTTTCCGATGCTACACTTCAGCATTCTGTGAAGAACAGAGTGGAAGGGAAAAGCCCCTCTAATAAGGCAGCTAGAAGTTCCAGGAGCGACACACGTTGTGCTTTCAGAGAGGACGTTACAGAAAGTCGAGAGATGTGGATTCTTTCCTGCGGAGAAAAAACCCCCTGTTTTCAGGAAATGCAGTATTCTGAAATCGCACGTTCTCGGCATAGCAATTTCGCTATTTCGCTCTCGTGGGTGGACGGCGCCACTCTCTGTTAACCGCTTCGGAGAGTTTGCAGTTGCTGGCCGAGAAATCGCACTTCTCCCCGAATGCCGCTGTGTGCCTTCAGCAGCGGACTCGTCTCTCTCGCATGCCGAGAAAGAGCGACTTCAGCCGGATGCTTTTCTCGGACGAGCGGCTTCTTCTGCGCACATCGCAAAGGAGCGGTTCTTGTCTTCTCCTTGTGTCCATGCATTCTGCACTACGCTTCTCTCTCATTCTTATGCCTTTCCGTTTATTCCTAGGGACATTTCGTTTTTCTCTGTTTTTCCGATGCTACACTTCAGCATTCTGTGAAGAACAGAGTGGAAGGGAAAAGCCCCTCTAATAAGGCAGCTAGAAGTTCCAGGAGCGACACACGTTGTGCTTTCAGAGAGGACGTTACAGAAAGTCGAGAGATGTGGATTCTTTCCTGCGGAGAAAAAACCCCCTGTTTTCAGGAAATGCAGTATTCTGAAATCGCACGTTCTCGGCATAGCAATTTCGCTATTTCGCTCTCGTGGGTGGACGGCGCCCCTCTCTGTTAACCGCTTCGGAGAGTTTGCAGTTGCTGGCCGAGAAATCGCACTTCTCCCCGAATGCCGCTGTGTGCCTTCAGCAGCGGTCTCGTCTCTCTCGCATGCCGAGAAAGAGCGACTTCAGCCGGATGCTTTTCTCGGACGAGCGGCTTCTTCTGCGCACATCGCAAAGGAGCGGTTCTTGTCTTCTCCTTGTGTCCATGCATTCTGCACTACGCTTCTCTCTCATTCTTATGCCTTTCCGTTTATTCCTAGGGACATTTCGTTTTTCTCTGTTTTTCCGATGCTACACTTCAGCATTCTGTGAAGAACAGAGTGGAAGGGAAAAGCCCCTCTAATAAGGCAGCTAGAAGTTCCAGGAGCGACACACGTTGTGCTTTCAGAGAGGACGTTACAGAAAGTCGAGAGATGTGGATTCTTTCCTGCGGAGAAAAAACCCCCTGTTTTCAGGCAATGCAGTATGCAGAATTCACACGTTCTTGGCATCACAGTTCCGTTATTTCGCTCACGCACGTCTAAATCGGCTCTCGCGTTGAACCGCTTCGGAGAGTTTGCAGTTGCTGGTCGAGAAATCGCACTTCTCCCCGAATGCCGCTGTGTGCCTTCAGCAGCGGTCTCGTCTCTCTCGCATGCCGAGAAAGAGCGACTTCAGCCGGCTGCTTTTCTCGGACGAGCGGCTTCTTCTGCGCACATCGCAAAGGAGCGGTTCTTGTCTTCTCCTTGTGTCCATGCATTCTGCACTACGCTTCTCTCTCATTCTTATGCCTTTCCGTTTATTCCTAGGGACATTTCGTTTTTCTCTGTTTTTCCGATGCTACACTTCAGCATTCTGTGAAGAACAGAGTGGAAGGGAAAAGCCCCTCTAATAAGGCAGCTAGAAGTTCCAGGACCGACACACGTTGTGCTTTCAGAGAGGACGTTACAGAAAGTCGAGAGATGTGGATTCTTTCCTGCGGAGAAAAAACCCCCTGTTTTCAGGCAATGCAGTATGCAGAATTCACACGTTCTTGGCATCACAGTTCCGTTATTTCGCTCACGCACGTCTAAATCGGCTCTCGCGTTGAACCGCTTCGGAGAGTTTGCAGTTGCTGGTCGAGAAATCGCGGTTCTCCCCAAATGCCGCTGTGTGCCTTCAGCAGCGGTCTCGTCTCTCTCGCATGCCGAGAAAGAGCGACTTCAGCCGGCTGCTTTTCTCGGACGAGCGGCTTCTTCTGCGCACATCGCAAAGGAGCGGTTCTTGTCTTCTCCTTGTGTCCATGCATTCTGCACTACGCTTCTCTCTCATTCTTATGCCTTTCCGTTTATTCCTAGGGACATTTCGTTTTTCTCTGTTTTTCCGATGCTACACTTCAGCATTCTGTGAAGAACAGAGTGGAAGGGAAAAGCCCCTATAATAAGGCAGCTAGAAGTTCCAGGAGCGACACACGTTGTGCTTTCAGAGAGGACGTTACAGAAAGTCGAGAGATGTGGATTCTTTCCTGCGGAGAAAAAACCCCCTGTTTTCAGGAAATGCAGTATTCTGAAATCTCACGTTCTCGGCATAGCAATTTCGCTATTTCGCTCTCGTGGGTGGACGGCGCCACTCTCTGTTAACCGCTTCGGAGAGTTTGCAGTTGCTGGCCGAGAAATCGCACTTCTCCCCGAATGCCGCTGTGTGCCTTCAGCAGCGGTCTCGTCTCTCTCGCATGCCGAGAAAGAGCGACTTCAGCCGGATGCTTTTCTCGGACGAGCGGCTTCTTCTGCGCACATCGCAAAGGAGCGGTTCTTGTCTTCTCCTTGTGTCCATGCATTCTGCACTACGCTTCTCTCTCATTCTTATGCCTTTCCGTTTATTCCTAGGGACATTTCGTTTTTCTCTGTTTTTCCGATGCTACACTTCAGCATTCTGTGAAGAACAGAGTGGAAGGGAAAAGCCCCTCTAATAAGGCAGCTAGAAGTTCCAGGAGCGACACACGTTGTGCTTTCAGAGAGGACGTTACAGAAAGTCGAGAGATGTGGATTCTTTCCTGCGGAGAAAAAACCCCCTGTTTTCAGGAAATGCAGTATTCTGAAATCGCACGTTCTCGGCATAGCAATTTCGCTATTTCGCTCTCGTGGGTGGACGGCGCCACTCTCTGTTAACCGCTTCGGAGAGTTTGCAGTTGCTGGCCGAGAAATCGCACTTCTCCCCGAATGCCGCTGTGTGCCTTCAGCAGCGGTCTCGTCTCTCTCGCATGCCGAGAAAGAGCGACTTCAGCCGGATGCTTTTCTCGGACGAGCGGCTTCTTCTGCGCACATCGCAAAGGAGCGGTTCTTGTCTTCTCCTTGTGTCCATGCATTCTGCACTACGCTTCTCTCTCATTCTTATGCCTTTCCGTTTATTCCTAGGGACATTTCGTTTTTCTCTGTTTTTCCGATGCTACACTTCAGCATTCTGTGAAGAACAGAGTGGAAGGGAAAAGCCCCTCTAATAAGGCAGCTAGAAGTTCCAGGAGCGACACACGTTGTGCTTTCAGAGAGGACGTTACAGAAAGTCGAGAGATGTGGATTCTTTCCTGCGGAGAAAAAACCCCCTGTTTTCAGGCAATGCAGTATGCAGAATTCACACGTTCTTGGCATCACAGTTCCGTTATTTCGCTCACGCACGTCTAAATCGGCTCTCGCGTTGAACCGCTTCGGAGAGTTTGCAGTTGCTGGTCGAGAAATCGCACTTCTCCCCGAATGCCGCTGTGTGCCTTCAGCAGCGGTCTCGTCTCTCTCGCATGCCGAGAAAGAGCGACTTCAGCCGGCTGCTTTTCTCGGACGAGCGGCTTCTTCTGCGCACATCGCAAAGGAGCGGTTCTTGTCTTCTCCTTGTGTCCATGCATTCTGCACTACGCTTCTCTCTCATTCTTATGCCTTTCCGTTTATTCCTAGGGACATTTCGTTTTTCTCTGTTTTTCCGATGCTACACTTCAGCATTCTGTGAAGAACAGAGTGGAAGGGAAAAGCCCCTCTAATAAGGCAGCTAGAAGTTCCAGGAGCGACACACGTTGTGCTTTCAGAGAGGACGTTACAGAAAGTCGAGAGATGTGGATTCTTTCCTGCGGAGAAAAAACCCCCTGTTTTCAGGAAATGCAGTATTCTGAAATCTCACGTTCTCGGCATAGCAATTTCGCTATTTCGCTCTCGTGGGTGGACGGCGCCACTCTCTGTTAACCGCTTCGGAGAGTTTGCAGTTGCTGGCCGAGAAATCGCACTTCTCCCCGAATGCCGCTGTGTGCCTTCAGCAGCGGTCTCGTCTCTCTCGCATGCCGAGAAAGAGCGACTTCAGCCGGATGCTTTTCTCGGACGAGCGGCTTCTTCTGCGCACATCGCAAAGGAGCGGTTCTTGTCTTCTCCTTGTGTCCATGCATTCTGCACTACGCTTCTCTCTCATTCTTATGCCTTTCCGTTTATTCCTAGGGACATTTCGTTTTTCTCTGTTTTTCCGATGCTACACTTCAGCATTCTGTGAAGAACAGAGTGGAAGGGAAAAGCCCCTCTAATAAGGCAGCTAGAAGTTCCAGGAGCGACACACGTTGTGCTTTCAGAGAGGACGTTACAGAAAGTCGAGAGATGTGGATTCTTTCCTGCGGAGAAAAAACCCCCTGTTTTCAGGAAATGCAGTATTCTGAAATCGCACGTTCTCGGCATAGCAATTTCGCTATTTCGCTCTCGTGGGTGGACGGCGCCACTCTCTGTTAACCGCTTTGGAGAGTTTGCAGTTGCTGGCCGAGAAATCGCACTTCTCCCCGAATGCCGCTGTGTGCCTTCAGCAGCGGTCTCGTCTCTCTCGCATGCCGAGAAAGAGCGACTTCAGCCGGATGCTTTTCTCGGACGAGCGGCTTCTTCTGCGCACATCGCAAAGGAGCGGTTCTTGTCTTCTCCTTGTGTCCATGCATTCTGCACTACGCTTCTCTCTCATTCTTATGCCTTTCCGTTTATTCCTAGGGACATTTCGTTTTTCTCTGTTTTTCCGATGCTACACTTCAGCATTCTGTGAAGAACAGAGTGGAAGGGAAAAGCCCCTCTAATAAGGCAGCTAGAAGTTCCAGGAGCGACACACGTTGTGCTTTCAGAGAGGACGTTACAGAAAGTCGAGAGATGTGGATTGTTTCCTGCGGAGAAAAAAACCCCTGTTTTCAGGAAATGCAGTATTCTGAAATCGCACGTTCTCGGCATAGCAATTTCGCTATTTCGCTCTCGTGGGTGGACGGCGCCACTCTCTGTTAACCGCTTCGGAGAGTTTGCAGTTGCTGGCCGAGAAATCGCACTTCTCCCCGAATGCCGCTGTGTGCCTTCAGCAGCGGTCTCGTCTCTCTCGCATGCCGAGAAAGAGCGACTTCAGCCGGATGCTTTTCTCGGACGAGCGGCTTCTTCTGCGCACATCGCAAAGGAGCGGTTCTTGTCTTCTCCTTGTGTCCATGCATTCTGCACTACGCTTCTCTCTCATTCTTATGCCTTTCCGTTTATTCCTAGGGACATTTCGTTTTTCTCTGTTTTTCCGATGCTACACTTCAGCATTCTGTGAAGAACAGAGTGGAAGGGAAAAGCCCCTCTAATAAGGCAGCTAGAAGTTCCAGGAGCGACACACGTTGTGCTTTCAGAGAGGACGTTACAGAAAGTCGAGAGATGTGGATTGTTTCCTGCGGAGAAAAAAACCCCTGTTTTCAGGAAATGCAGTATTCTGAAATCGCACGTTCTCGGCATAGCAATTTCGCTATTTCGCTCTCGTGGGTGGACGGCGCCACTCTCTGTTAACCGCTTCGGAGAGTTTGCAGTTGCTGGCCGAGAAATCGCACTTCTCCCCGAATGCCGCTGTGTGCCTTCAGCAGCGGTCTCGTCTCTCTCGCATGCCGAGAAAGAGCGACTTCAGCCGGATGCTTTTCTCGGACGAGCGGCTTCTTCTGCGCACATCGCAAAGGAGCGGTTCTTGTCTTCTCCTTGTGTCCATGCATTCTGCACTACGCTTCTCTCTCATTCTTATGCCTTTCCGTTTATTCCTAGGGACATTTCGTTTTTCTCTGTTTTTCCGATGCTACACTTCAGCATTCTGTGAAGAACAGAGTGGAAGGGAAAAGCCCCTCTAATAAGGCAGCTAGAAGTTCCAGGAGCGACACACGTTGTGCTTTCAGAGAGGACGTTACAGAAAGTCGAGAGATGTGGATTCTTTCCTGCGGAGAAAAAACCCCCTGTTTTCAGGCAATGCAGTATGCAGAATTCACACGTTCTTGGCATCACAGTTCCGTTATTTCGCTCACGCACGTCTAAATCGGCTCTCGCGTTGAACCGCTTCGGAGAGTTTGCAGTTGCTGGCCGAGAAATCGCACTTCTCCCCGAATGCCGCTGTGTGCCTTCAGCAGCGGTCTCGTCTCTCTCGCATGCCGAGAAAGAGCGACTTCAGCCGGATGCTTTTCTCGGACGAGCGGCTTCTTCTGCGCACATCGCAAAGGAGCGGTTCTTGTCTTCTCCTTGTGTCCATGCATTCTGCACTACGCTTCTCTCTCATTCTTATGCCTTTCCGTTTATTCCTAGGGACATTTCGTTTTTCTCTGTTTTTCCGATGCTACACTTCAGCATTCTGTGAAGAACAGAGTGGAAGGGAAAAGCCCCTCTAATAAGGCAGCTAGAAGTTCCAGGAGCGACACACGTTGTGCTTTCAGAGAGGACGTTACAGAAAGTCGAGAGATGTGGATTCTTTCCTGCGGAGAAAAAACCCCCTGTTTTCAGGAAATGCAGTATTCTGAAATCGCACGTTCTCGGCATAGCAATTTCGCTATTTCGCTCTCGTGGGTGGACGGCGCCACTCTCTGTTAACCGCTTCGGAGAGTTTGCAGTTGCTGGCCGAGAAATCGCACTTCTCCCCGAATGCCGCTGTGTGCCTTCAGCAGCGGTCTCGTCTCTCTCGCATGCCGAGAAAGAGCGACTTCAGCCGGATGCTTTTCTCGGACGAGCGGCTTCTTCTGCGCACATCGCAAAGGAGCGGTTCTTGTCTTCTCCTTGTGTCCATGCATTCTGCACTACGCTTCTCTCTCATTCTTATGCCTTTCCGTTTATTCCTAGGGACATTTCGTTTTTCTCTGTTTTTCCGATGCTACACTTCAGCATTCTGTGAAGAACAGAGTGGAAGGGAAAAGCCCCTCTAATAAGGCAGCTAGAAGTTCCAGGAGCGACACACGTTGTGCTTTCAGAGAGGACGTTACAGAAAGTCGAGAGATGTGGATTCTTTCCTGCGGAGAAAAAACCCCCTGTTTTCAGGAAATGCAGTATTCTGAAATCGCACGTTCTCGGCATAGCAATTTCGCTATTTCGCTCTCGTGGGTGGACGGCGCCACTCTCTGTTAACCGCTTCGGAGAGTTTGCAGTTGCTGGCCGAGAAATCGCACTTCTCCCCGAATGCCGCTGTGTGCCTTCAGCAGCGGTCTCGTCTCTCTCGCATGCCGAGAAAGAGCGACTTCAGCCGGCTGCTTTTCTCGGACGAGCGGCTTCTTCTGCGCACATCGCAAAGGAGCGGTTCTTGTCTTCTCCTTGTGTCCATGCATTCTGCACTACGCTTCTCTCTCATTCTTATGCCTTTCCGTTTATTCCTAGGGACATTTCGTTTTTCTCTGTTTTTCCGATGCTACACTTCAGCATTCTGTGAAGAACAGAGTGGAAGGGAAAAGCCCCTCTAATAAGGCAGCTAGAAGTTCCAGGAGCGACACACGTTGTGCTTTCAGAGAGGACGTTACAGAAAGTCGAGAGATGTGGATTCTTTCCTGCGGAGAAAAAAAACCCTGTTTTCAGGCAATGCAGTATGCAGAATTCACACGTTCTTGGCATCACAGTTCCGTTATTTCGCTCACGCACGTCTAAATCGGCTCTCGCGTTGAACCGCTTCGGAGAGTTTGCAGTTGCTGGTCGAGAAATCGCACTTCTCCCCGAATGCCGCTGTGTGCCTTCAGCAGCGGTCTCGTCTCTCTCGCATGCCGAGAAAGAGCGACTTCAGCCGGATGCTTTTCTCGGACGAGCGGCTTCTTCTGCGCACATCGCAAAGGAGCGGTTCTTGTCTTCTCCTTGTGTCCATGCATTCTGCACTACGCTTCTCTCTCATTCTTATGCCTTTCCGTTTATTCCTAGGGACATTTCGTTTTTCTCTGTTTTTCCGATGCTACACTTCAGCATTCTGTGAAGAACAGAGTGGAAGGGAAAAGCCCCTCTAATAAGGCAGCTAGAAGTTCCAGGAGCGACACACGTTGTGCTTTCAGAGAGGACGTTACAGAAAGTCGAGAGATGTGGATTCTTTCCTGCGGAGAAAAAACCCCCTGTTTTCAGGAAATGCAGTATTCTGAAATCGCACGTTCTCGGCATAGCAATTTCGCTATTTCGCTCTCGTGGGTGGACGGCGCCACTCTCTGTTAACCGCTTCGGAGAGTTTGCAGTTGCTGGCCGAGAAATCGCACTTCTCCCCGAATGCCGCTGTGTGCCTTCAGCAGCGGTCTCGTCTCTCTCGCATGCCGAGAAAGAGCGACTTCAGCCGGCTGCTTTTCTCGGACGAGCGGCTTCTTCTGCGCACATCGCAAAGGAGCGGTTCTTGTCTTCTCCTTGTGTCCATGCATTCTGCACTACGCTTCTCTCTCATTCTTATGCCTTTCCGTTTATTCCTAGGGACATTTCGTTTTTCTCTGTTTTTCCGATGCTACACTTCAGCATTCTGTGAAGAACAGAGTGGAAGGGAAAAGCCCCTCTAATAAGGCAGCTAGAAGTTCCAGGAGCGACACACGTTGTGCTTTCAGAGAGGACGTTACAGAAAGTCGAGAGATGTGGATTCTTTCCTGCGGAGAAAAAACCCCCTGTTTTCAGGCAATGCAGTATGCAGAATTCACACGTTCTTGGCATCACAGTTCCGTTATTTCGCTCACGCACGTCTAAATCGGCTCTCGCGTTGAACCGCTTCGGAGAGTTTGCAGTTGCTGGTCGAGAAATCGCACTTCTCCCCGAATGCCGCTGTGTGCCTTCAGCAGCGGTCTCGTCTCTCTCGCATGCCGAGAAAGAGCGACTTCAGCCAGATGCTTTTCTCGGACGAGCGGCTTCTTCTGCGCACATCGCAAAGGAGCGGTTCTTGTCTTCTCCTTGTGTCCATGCATTCTGCACTACGCTTCTCTCTCATTCTTATGCCTTTCCGTTTATTCCTAGGGACATTTCGTTTTTCTCTGTTTTTCCGATGCTACACTTCAGCATTCTGTGAAGAACAGAGTGGAAGGGAAAAGCCCCTCTAATAAGGCAGCTAGAAGTTCCAGGAGCGACACACGTTCTGCTTTCAGAGAGGACGTTACAGAAAGTCGAGAGATGTGGATTCTTTCCTGCGGAGAAAAAACCCCCTGTTTTCAGGAAATGCAGTATTCTGAAATCGCACGTTCTCGGCATAGCAATTTCGCTATTTCGCTCTCGTGGGTGGACGGCGCCACTCTCTGTTAACCGCTTCGGAGAGTTTGCAGTTGCTGGCCGAGAAATCGCACTTCTCCCCGAATGCCGCTGTGTGCCTTCAGCAGCGGTCTCGTCTCTCTCGCATGCCGAGAAAGAGCGACTTCAGCCGGCTGCTTTTCTCGGACGAGCGGCTTCTTCTGCGCACATCGCAAAGGAGCGGTTCTTGTCTTCTCCTTGTGTCCATGCATTCTGCACTACGCTTCTCTCTCATTCTTATGCCTTTCCGTTTATTCCTAGGGACATTTCGTTTTTCTCTGTTTTTCCGATGCTACACTTCAGCATTCTGTGAAGAACAGAGTGGAAGGGAAAAGCCCCTCTAATAAGGCAGCTAGAAGTTCCAGGAGCGACACACGTTGTGCTTTCAGAGAGGACGTTACAGAAAGTCGAGAGATGTGGATTCTTTCCTGCGGAGAAAAAAAACCCTGTTTTCAGGCAATGCAGTATGCAGAATTCACACGTTCTTGGCATCACAGTTCCGTTATTTCGCTCACGCACGTCTAAATCGGCTCTCGCGTTGAACCGCTTCGGAGAGTTTGCAGTTGCTGGTCGAGAAATCGCACTTCTCCCCGAATGCCGCTGTGTGCCTTCAGCAGCGGTCTCGTCTCTCTCGCATGCCGAGAAAGAGCGACTTCAGCCGGATGCTTTTCTCGGACGAGCGGCTTCTTCTGCGCACATCGCAAAGGAGCGGTTCTTGTCTTCTCCTTGTGTCCATGCATTCTGCACTACGCTTCTCTCTCATTCTTATGCCTTTCCGTTTATTCCTAGGGACATTTCGTTTTTCTCTGTTTTTCCGATGCTACACTTCAGCATTCTGTGAAGAACAGAGTGGAAGGGAAAAGCCCCTCTAATAAGGCAGCTAGAAGTTCCAGGAGCGACACACGTTGTGCTTTCAGAGAGGACGTTACAGAAAGTCGAGAGATGTGGATTCTTTCCTGCGGAGAAAAAACCCCCTGTTTTCAGGAAATGCAGTATTCTGAAATCGCACGTTCTCGGCATAGCAATTTCGCTATTTCGCTCTCGTGGGTGGACGGCGCCACTCTCTGTTAACCGCTTCGGAGAGTTTGCAGTTGCTGGCCGAGAAATCGCACTTCTCCCCGAATGCCGCTGTGTGCCTTCAGCAGCGGTCTCGTCTCTCTCGCATGCCGAGAAAGAGCGACTTCAGCCGGCTGCTTTTCTCGGACGAGCGGCTTCTTCTGCGCACATCGCAAAGGAGCGGTTCTTGTCTTCTCCTTGTGTCCATGCATTCTGCACTACGCTTCTCTCTCATTCTTATGCCTTTCCGTTTATTCCTAGGGACATTTCGTTTTTCTCTGTTTTTCCGATGCTACACTTCAGCATTCTGTGAAGAACAGAGTGGAAGGGAAAAGCCCCTCTAATAAGGCAGCTAGAAGTTCCAGGAGCGACACACGTTGTGCTTTCAGAGAGGACGTTACAGAAAGTCGAGAGATGTGGATTCTTTCCTGCGGAGAAAAAACCCCCTGTTTTCAGGCAATGCAGTATGCAGAATTCACACGTTCTTGGCATCACAGTTCCGTTATTTCGCTCACGCACGTCTAAATCGGCTCTCGCGTTGAACCGCTTCGGAGAGTTTGCAGTTGCTGGTCGAGAAATCGCACTTCTCCCCGAATGCCGCTGTGTGCCTTCAGCAGCGGTCTCGTCTCTCTCGCATGCCGAGAAAGAGCGACTTCAGCCAGATGCTTTTCTCGGACGAGCGGCTTCTTCTGCGCACATCGCAAAGGAGCGGTTCTTGTCTTCTCCTTGTGTCCATGCATTCTGCACTACGCTTCTCTCTCATTCTTATGCCTTTCCGTTTATTCCTAGGGACATTTCGTTTTTCTCTGTTTTTCCGATGCTACACTTCAGCATTCTGTGAAGAACAGAGTGGAAGGGAAAAGCCCCTCTAATAAGGCAGCTAGAAGTTCCAGGAGCGACACACGTTCTGCTTTCAGAGAGGACGTTACAGAAAGTCGAGAGATGTGGATTCTTTCCTGCGGAGAAAAAACCCCCTGTTTTCAGGAAATGCAGTATTCTGAAATCGCACGTTCTCGGCATAGCAATTTCGCTATTTCGCTCTCGTGGGTGGACGGCGCCACTCTCTGTTAACCGCTTCGGAGAGTTTGCAGTTGCTGGCCGAGAAATCGCACTTCTCCCCGAATGCCGCTGTGTGCCTTCAGCAGCGGTCTCGTCTCTCTCGCATGCCGAGAAAGAGCGACTTCAGCCGGCTGCTTTTCTCGGACGAGCGGCTTCTTCTGCGCACATCGCAAAGGAGCGGTTCTTGTCTTCTCCTTGTGTCCATGCATTCTGCACTACGCTTCTCTCTCATTCTTATGCCTTTCCGTTTATTCCTAGGGACATTTCGTTTTTCTCTGTTTTTCCGATGCTACACTTCAGCATTCTGTGAAGAACAGAGTGGAAGGGAAAAGCCCCTCTAATAAGGCAGCTAGAAGTTCCAGGAGCGACACACGTTGTGCTTTCAGAGAGGACGTTACAGAAAGTCGAGAGATGTGGATTCTTTCCTGCGGAGAAAAAAAACCCTGTTTTCAGGCAATGCAGTATGCAGAATTCACACGTTCTTGGCATCACAGTTCCGTTATTTCGCTCACGCACGTCTAAATCGGCTCTCGCGTTGAACCGCTTCGGAGAGTTTGCAGTTGCTGGTCGAGAAATCGCACTTCTCCCCGAATGCCGCTGTGTGCCTTCAGCAGCGGTCTCGTCTCTCTCGCATGCCGAGAAAGAGCGACTTCAGCCGGATGCTTTTCTCGGACGAGCGGCTTCTTCTGCGCACATCGCAAAGGAGCGGTTCTTGTCTTCTCCTTGTGTCCATGCATTCTGCACTACGCTTCTCTCTCATTCTTATGCCTTTCCGTTTATTCCTAGGGACATTTCGTTTTTCTCTGTTTTTCCGATGCTACACTTCAGCATTCTGTGAAGAACAGAGTGGAAGGGAAAAGCCCCTCTAATAAGGCAGCTAGAAGTTCCAGGAGCGACACACGTTGTGCTTTCAGAGAGGACGTTACAGAAAGTCGAGAGATGTGGATTGTTTCCTGCGGAGAAAAAACCCCCTGTTTTCAGGAAATGCAGTATTCTGAAATCGCACGTTCTCGGCATAGCAATTTCGCTATTTCGCTCTCGTGGGTGGACGGCGCCACTCTCTGTTAACCGCTTCGGAGAGTTTGCAGTTGCTGGCCGAGAAATCGCACTTCTCCCCGAATGCCGCTGTGTGCCTTCAGCAGCGGTCTCGTCTCTCTCGCATGCCGAGAAAGAGCGACTTCAGCCGGCTGCTTTTCTCGGACGAGCGGCTTCTTCTGCGCACATCGCAAAGGAGCGGTTCTTGTCTTCTCCTTGTGTCCATGCATTCTGCACTACGCTTCTCTCTCATTCTTATGCCTTTCCGTTTATTCCTAGGGACATTTCGTTTTTCTCTGTTTTTCCGATGCTACACTTCAGCATTCTGTGAAGAACAGAGTGGAAGGGAAAAGCCCCTCTAATAAGGCAGCTAGAAGTTCCAGGAGCGACACACGTTGTGCTTTCAGAGAGGACGTTACAGAAAGTCGAGAGATGTGGATTCTTTCCTGCGGAGAAAAAACCCCCTGTTTTCAGGCAATGCAGTATGCAGAATTCACACGTTCTTGGCATCACAGTTCCGTTATTTCGCTCACGCACGTCTAAATCGGCTCTCGCGTTGAACCGCTTCGGAGAGTTTGCAGTTGCTGGTCGAGAAATCGCGGTTCTCCCCGAATGCCGCTGTGTGCCTTCAGCAGCGGTCTCGTCTCTCTCGCATGCCGAGAAAGAGCGACTTCAGCCAGATGCTTTTCTCGGACGAGCGGCTTCTTCTGCGCACATCGCAAAGGAGCGGTTCTTGTCTTCTCCTTGTGTCCATGCATTCTGCACTACGCTTCTCTCTCATTCTTATGCCTTTCCGTTTATTCCTAGGGACATTTCGTTTTTCTCTGTTTTTCCGATGCTACACTTCAGCATTCTGTGAAGAACAGAGTGGAAGGGAAAAGCCCCTCTAATAAGGCAGCTAGAAGTTCCAGGAGCGACACACGTTGTGCTTTCAGAGAGGACGTTACAGAAAGTCGAGAGATGTGGATTCTTTCCTGCGGAGAAAAAACCCCCTGTTTTCAGGAAATGCAGTATTCTGAAATCGCACGTTCTCGGCATAGCAATTTCGCTATTTCGCTCTCGTGGGTGGACGGCGCCACTCTCTGTTAACCGCTTCGGAGAGTTTGCAGTTGCTGGCCGAGAAATCGCGGTTCTCCCCGAATGCCGCTGTGTGCCTTCAGCAGCGGTCTCGTCTCTCTCGCATGCCGAGAAAGAGCGACTTCAGCCGGATGCTTTTCTCGGACGAGCGGCTTCTTCTGCGCACATCGCAAAGGAGCGGTTCTTGTCTTCTCCTTGTGTCCATGCATTCTGCACTACGCTTCTCTCTCATTCTTATGCCTTTCCGTTTATTCCTAGGGACATTTCGTTTTTCTCTGTTTTTCCGATGCTACACTTCAGCATTCTGTGAAGAACAGAGTGGAAGGGAAAAGCCCCTCTAATAAGGCAGCTAGAAGTTCCAGGAGCGACACACGTTGTGCTTTCAGAGAGGACGTTACAGAAAGTCGAGAGATGTGGATTCTTTCCTGCGGAGAAAAAACCCCCTGTTTTCAGGCAATGCAGTATGCAGAATTCACACGTTCTTGGCATCACAGTTCCGTTATTTCGCTCACGCACGTCTAAATCGGCTCTCGCGTTGAACCGCTTCGGAGAGTTTGCAGTTGCTGGTCGAGAAATCGCACTTCTCCCCGAATGCCGCTGTGTGCCTTCAGCAGCGGTCTCGTCTCTCTCGCATGCCGAGAAAGAGCGACTTCAGCCGGATGCTTTTCTCGGACGAGCGGCTTCTTCTGCGCACATCGCAAAGGAGCGGTTCTTGTCTTCTCCTTGTGTCCATGCATTCTGCACTACGCTTCTCTCTCATTCTTATGCCTTTCCGTTTATTCCTAGGGACATTTCGTTTTTCTCTGTTTTTCCGATGCTACACTTCAGCATTCTGTGAAGAACAGAGTGGAAGGGAAAAGCCCCTCTAATAAGGCAGCTAGAAGTTCCAGGAGCGACACACGTTGTGCTTTCAGAGAGGACGTTACAGAAAGTCGAGAGATGTGGATTCTTTCCTGCGGAGAAAAAACCCCCTGTTTTCAGGCAATGCAGTATGCAGAATTCACACGTTCTTGGCATCACAGTTCCGTTATTTCGCTCACGCACGTCTAAATCGGCTCTCGCGTTGAACCGCTTCGGAGAGTTTGCAGTTGCTGGTCGAGAAATCGCGGTTCTCCCCGAATGCCGCTGTGTGCCTTCAGCAGCGGTCTCGTCTCTCTCGCATGCCGAGAAAGAGCGACTTCAGCCGGATGCTTTTCTCGGACGAGCGGCTTCTTCTGCGCACATCGCAAAGGAGCGGTTCTTGTCTTCTCCTTGTGTCCATGCATTCTGCACTACGCTTCTCTCTCATTCTTATGCCTTTCCGTTTATTCCTAGGGACATTTCGTTTTTCTCTGTTTTTCCGATGCTACACTTCAGCATTCTGTGAAGAACAGAGTGGAAGGGAAAAGCCCCTCTAATAAGGCAGCTAGAAGTTCCAGGAGCGACACACGTTGTGCTTTCAGAGAGGACGTTACAGAAAGTCGAGAGATGTGGATTCTTTCCTGCGGAGAAAAAACCCCCTGTTTTCAGGAAATGCAGTATTCTGAAATCGCACGTTCTCGGCATAGCAATTTCGCTATTTCGCTCTCGTGGGTGGACGGCGCCACTCTCTGTTAACCGCTTCGGAGAGTTTGCAGTTGCTGGTCGAGAAATCGCGGTTCTCCCCGAATGCCGCTGTGTGCCTTCAGCAGCGGTCTCGTCTCTCTCGCATGCCGAGAAAGAGCGACTTCAGCCGGATGCTTTTCTCGGACGAGCGGCTTCTTCTGCGCACATCGCAAAGGAGCGGTTCTTGTCTTCTCCTTGTGTCCATGCATTCTGCACTACGCTTCTCTCTCATTCTTATGCCTTTCCGTTTATTCCTAGGGACATTTCGTTTTTCTCTGTTTTTCCGATGCTACACTTCAGCATTCTGTGAAGAACAGAGTGGAAGGGAAAAGCCCCTCTAATAAGGCAGCTAGAAGTTCCAGGAGCGACACACGTTGTGCTTTCAGAGAGGACGTTACAGAAAGTCGAGAGATGTGGATTCTTTCCTGCGGAGAAAAAACCCCCTGTTTTCAGGAAATGCAGTATTCTGAAATCGCACGTTCTCGGCATAGCAATTTCGCTATTTCGCTCTCGTGGGTGGACGGCGCCACTCTCTGTTAACCGCTTCGGAGAGTTTGCAGTTGCTGGCCGAGAAATCGCACTTCTCCCCGAATGCCGCTGTGTGCCTTCAGCAGCGGTCTCGTCTCTCTCGCATGCCGAGAAAGAGCGACTTCAGCCGGATGCTTTTCTCGGACGAGCGGCTTCTTCTGCGCACATCGCAAAGGAGCGGTTCTTGTCTTCTCCTTGTGTCCATGCATTCTGCACTACGCTTCTCTCTCATTCTTATGCCTTTCCGTTTATTCCTAGGGACATTTCGTTTTTCTCTGTTTTTCCGATGCTACACTTCAGCATTCTGTGAAGAACAGAGTGGAAGGGAAAAGCCCCTCTAATAAGGCAGCTAGAAGTTCCAGGAGCGACACACGTTGTGCTTTCAGAGAGGACGTTACAGAAAGTCGAGAGATGTGGATTCTTTCCTGCGGAGAAAAAACCCCCTGTTTTCAGGAAATGCAGTATTCTGAAATCTCACGTTCTCGGCATAGCAATTTCGCTATTTCGCTCTCGTGGGTGGATGGCGCCACTCTCTGTTAACCGCTTCGGAGAGTTTGCAGTTGCTGGCCGAGAAATCGCACTTCTCCCCGAATGCCGCTGTGTGCCTTCAGCAGCGGTCTCGTCTCTCTCGCATGCCGAGAAAGAGCGACTTCAGCCGGCTGCTTTTCTCGGACGAGCGGCTTCTTCTGCGCACATCGCAAAGGAGCGGTTCTTGTCTTCTCCTTGTGTCCATGCATTCTGCACTACGCTTCTCTCTCATTCTTATGCCTTTCCGTTTATTCCTAGGGACATTTCGTTTTTCTCTGTTTTTCCGATGCTACACTTCAGCATTCTGTGAAGAACAGAGTGGAAGGGAAAAGCCCCTCTAATAAGGCAGCTAGAAGTTCCAGGAGCGACACACGTTGTGCTTTCAGAGAGGACGTTACAGAAAGTCGAGAGATGTGGATTCTTTCCTGCGGAGAAAAAACTCCCTGTTTTCAGGCAATGCAGTATGCAGAATTCACACGTTCTTGGCATCACAGTTCCGTTATTTCGCTCACGCACGTCTAAATCGGCTCTCGCGTTGAACCGCTTCGGAGAGTTTGCAGTTGCTGGTCGAGAAATCGCGGTTCTCCCCGAATGCCGCTGTGTGCCTTCAGCAGCGGACTCGTCTCTCTCGCATGCCGAGAAAGAGCGACTTCAGCCGGATGCTTTTCTCGGACGAGCGGCTTCTTCTGCGCACATCGCAAAGGAGCGGTTCTTGTCTTCTCCTTGTGTCCATGCATTCTGCACTACGCTTCTCTCTCATTCTTATGCCTTTCCGTTTATTCCTAGGGACATTTCGTTTTTCTCTGTTTTTCCGATGCTACACTTCAGCATTCTGTGAAGAACAGAGTGGAAGGGAAAAGCCCCTCTAATAAGGCAGCTAGAAGTTCCAGGAGCGACACACGTTGTGCTTTCAGAGAGGACGTTACAGAAAGTCGAGAGATGTGGATTCTTTCCTGCGGAGAAAAAACCCCCTGTTTTCAGGAAATGCAGTATTCTGAAATCGCACGTTCTCGGCATAGCAATTTCGCTATTTCGCTCTCGTGGGTGGACGGCGCCACTCTCTGTTAACCGCTTCGGAGAGTTTGCAGTTGCTGGCCAAGAAATCGCACTTCTCCCCGAATGCCGCTGTGTGCCTTCAGCAGCGGTCTCGTCTCTCTCGCATGCCGAGAAAGAGCGACTTCAGCCGGATGCTTTTCTCGGACGAGCGGCTTCTTCTGCGCACATCGCAAAGGAGCGGTTCTTGTCTTCTCCTTGTGTCCATGCATTCTGCACTACGCTTCTCTCTCATTCTTATGCCTTTCCGTTTATTCCTAGGGACATTTCGTTTTTCTCTGTTTTTCCGATGCTACACTTCAGCATTCTGTGAAGAACAGAGTGGAAGGGAAAAGCCCCTCTAATAAGGCAGCTAGAAGTTCCAGGAGCGACACACGTTGTGCTTTCAGAGAGGACGTTACAGAAAGTCGAGAGATGTGGATTCTTTCCTGCGGAGAAAAAACCCCCTGTTTTCAGGAAATGCAGTATTCTGAAATCGCACGTTCTCGGCATAGCAATTTCGCTATTTCGCTCTCGTGGGTGGACGGCGCCACTCTCTGTTAACCGCTTCGGAGAGTTTGCAGTTGCTGGCCGAGAAATCGCGGTTCTCCCCGAATGCCGCTGTGTGCCTTCAGCAGCGGTCTCGTCTCTCTCGCATGCCGAGAAAGAGCGACTTCAGCCGGATGCTTTTCTCGGACGAGCGGCTTCTTCTGCGCACATCGCAAAGGAGCGGTTCTTGTCTTCTCCTTGTGTCCATGCATTCTGCACTACGCTTCTCTCTCATTCTTATGCCTTTCCGTTTATTCCTAGGGACATTTCGTTTTTCTCTGTTTTTCCGATGCTACACTTCAGCATTCTGTGAAGAACAGAGTGGAAGGGAAAAGCCCCTCTAATAAGGCAGCTAGAAGTTCCAGGAGCGACACACGTTGTGCTTTCAGAGAGGACGTTACAGAAAGTCGAGATATGTGGATTCTTTCCTGCGGAGAAAAAAACCCCTGTTTTCAGGAAATGCAGTATTCTGAAATCGCACGTTCTCGGCATAGCAATTTCGCTATTTCGCTCTCGTGGGTGGACGGCGCCACTCTCTGTTAACCGCTTCGGAGAGTTTGCAGTTGCTGGCCGAGAAATCGCACTTCTCCCCGAATGCCGCTGTGTGCCTTCAGCAGCGGTCTCGTCTCTCTCGCATGCCGAGAAAGAGCGACTTCAGCCGGATGCTTTTCTCGGACGAGCGGCTTCTTCTGCGCACATCGCAAAGGAGCGGTTCTTGTCTTCTCCTTGTGTCCATGCATTCTGCACTACGCTTCTCTCTCATTCTTATGCCTTTCCGTTTATTCCTAGGGACATTTCGTTTTTCTCTGTTTTTCCGATGCTACACTTCAGCATTCTGTGAAGAACAGAGTGGAAGGGAAAAGCCCCTCTAATAAGGCAGCTAGAAGTTCCAGGAGCGACACACGTTGTGCTTTCAGAGAGGACGTTACAGAAAGTCGAGAGATGTGGATTCTTTCCTGCGGAGAAAAAACCCCCTGTTTTCAGGCAATGCAGTATGCAGAATTCACACGTTCTTGGCATCACAGTTCCGTTATTTCGCTCACGCACGTCTAAATCGGCTCTCGCGTTGAACCGCTTCGGAGAGTTTGCAGTTGCTGGTCGAGAAATCGCGGTTCTCCCCGAATGCCGCTGTGTGCCTTCAGCAGCGGTCTCGTCTCTCTCGCATGCCGAGAAAGAGCGACTTCAGCCGGATGCTTTTCTCGGACGAGCGGCTTCTTCTGCGCACATCGCAAAGGAGCGGTTCTTGTCTTCTCCTTGTGTCCATGCATTCTGCACTACGCTTCTCTCTCATTCTTATGCCTTTCCGTTTATTCCTAGGGACATTTCGTTTTTCTCTGTTTTTCCGATGCTACACTTCAGCATTCTGTGAAGAACAGAGTGGAAGGGAAAAGCCCCTCTAATAAGGCAGCTAGAAGTTCCAGGAGCGACACACGTTGTGCTTTCAGAGAGGACGTTACAGAAAGTCGAGAGATGTGGATTCTTTCCTGCGGAGAAAAAAACCCCTGTTTTCAGGAAATGCAGTATTCTGAAATCGCACGTTCTCGGCATAGCAATTTCGCTATTTCGCTCTCGTGGGTGGACGGCGCCACTCTCTGTTAACCGCTTCGGAGAGTTTGCAGTTGCTGGCCGAGAAATCGCACTTCTCCCCGAATGCCGCTGTGTGCCTTCAGCAGCGGTCTCGTCTCTCTCGCATGCCGAGAAAGAGCGACTTCAGCCGGATGCTTTTCTCGGACGAGCGGCTTCTTCTGCGCACATCGCAAAGGAGCGGTTCTTGTCTTCTCCTTGTGTCCATGCATTCTGCACTACGCTTCTCTCTCATTCTTATGCCTTTCCGTTTATTCCTAGGGACATTTCGTTTTTCTCTGTTTTTCCGATGCTACACTTCAGCATTCTGTGAAGAACAGAGTGGAAGGGAAAAGCCCCTCTAATAAGGCAGCTAGAAGTTCCAGGAGCGACACACGTTGTGCTTTCAGAGAGGACGTTACAGAAAGTCGAGAGATGTGGATTCTTTCCTGCGGAGAAAAAACCCCCTGTTTTCAGGAAATGCAGTATTCTGAAATCGCACGTTCTCGGCATAGCAATTTCGCTATTTCGCTCTCGTGGGTGGACGGCGCCACTCTCTGTTAACCGCTTCGGAGAGTTTGCAGTTGCTGGCCGAGAAATCGCACTTCTCCCCGAATGCCGCTGTGTGCCTTCAGCAGCGGTCTCGTCTCTCTCGCATGCCGAGAAAGAGCGACTTCAGCCGGATGCTTTTCTCGGACGAGCGGCTTCTTCTGCGCACATCGCAAAGGAGCGGTTCTTGTCTTCTCCTTATGTCCATGCATTCTGCACTACGCTTCTCTCTCATTCTTATGCCTTTCCGTTTATTCCTAGGGACATTTCGTTTTTCTCTGTTTTTCCGATGCTACACTTCAGCATTCTGTGAAGAACAGAGTGGAAGGGAAAAGCCCCTCTAATAAGGCAGCTAGAAGTTCCAGGAGCGACACACGTTGTGCTTTCAGAGAGGACGTTACAGAAAGTCGAGAGATGTGGATTCTTTCCTGCGGAGAAAAAACCCCCTGTTTTCAGGCAATGCAGTATGCAGAATTCACACGTTCTTGGCATCACAGTTCCGTTATTTCGCTCACGCACGTCTAAATCGGCTCTCGCGTTGAACCGCTTCGGAGAGTTTGCAGTTGCTGGCCGAGAAATCGCACTTCTCCCCGAATGCCGCTGTGTGCCTTCAGCAGCGGTCTCGTCTCTCTCGCATGCCGAGAAAGAGCGACTTCAGCCGGATGCTTTTCTCGGACGAGCGGCTTCTTCTGCGCACATCGCAAAGGAGCGGTTCTTGTCTTCTCCTTGTGTCCATGCATTCTGCACTACGCTTCTCTCTCATTCTTATGCCTTTCCGTTTATTCCTAGGGACATTTCGTTTTTCTCTGTTTTTCCGATGCTACACTTCAGCATTCTGTGAAGAACAGAGTGGAAGGGAAAAGCCCCTCTAATAAGGCAGCTAGAAGTTCCAGGAGCGACACACGTTGTGCTTTCAGAGAGGACGTTACAGAAAGTCGAGAGATGTGGATTCTTTCCTGCGGAGAAAAAACCCCCTGTTTTCAGGAAATGCAGTATTCTGAAATCGCACGTTCTCGGCATAGCAATTTCGCTATTTCGCTCTCGTGGGTGGACGGCGCCACTCTCTGTTAACCGCTTCGGAGAGTTTGCAGTTGCTGGCCGAGAAATCGCACTTCTCCCCAAATGCCGCTGTGTGCCTTCAGCAGCGGTCTCGTCTCTCTCGCATGCCGAGAAAGAGCGACTTCAGCCGGCTGCTTTTCTCGGACGAGCGGCTTCTTCTGCGCACATCGCAAAGGAGCGGTTCTTGTCTTCTCCTTGTGTCCATGCATTCTGCACTACGCTTCTCTCTCATTCTTATGCCTTTCCGTTTATTCCTAGGGACATTTCGTTTTTCTCTGTTTTTCCGATGCTACACTTCAGCATTCTGTGAAGAACAGAGTGGAAGGGAAAAGCCCCTCTAATAAGGCAGCTAGAAGTTCCAGGAGCGACACACGTTGTGCTTTCAGAGAGGACGTTACAGAAAGTCGAGAGATGTGGATTCTTTCCTGCGGAGAAAAAACCCCCTGTTTTCAGGCAATGCAGTATGCAGAATTCACACGTTCTTGGCATCACAGTTCCGTTATTTCCCTCACGCACGTCTAAATCGGCTCTCGCGTTGAACCGCTTCGGAGAGTTTGCAGTTGCTGGTCGAGAAATCGCGGTTCTCCCCGAATGCCGCTGTGTGCCTTCAGCAGCGGTCTCGTCTCTCTCGCATGCCGAGAAAGAGCGACTTCAGCCGGATGCTTTTCTCGGACGAGCGGCTTCTTCTGCGCACATCGCAAAGGAGCGGTTCTTGTCTTCTCCTTGTGTCCATGCATTCTGCACTACGCTTCTCTCTCATTCTTATGCCTTTCCGTTTATTCCTAGGGACATTTCGTTTTTCTCTGTTTTTCCGATGCTACACTTCAGCATTCTGTGAAGAACAGAGTGGAAGGGAAAAGCCCCTCTAATAAGGCAGCTAGAAGTTCCAGGAGCGACACACGTTGTGCTTTCAGAGAGGACGTTACAGAAAGTCGAGAGATGTGGATTCTTTCCTGCGGAGAAAAAACCCCCTGTTTTCAGGAAATGCAGTATTCTGAAATCGCACGTTCTCGGCATAGCAATTTCGCTATTTCGCTCTCGTGGGTGGACGGCGCCACTCTCTGTTAACCGCTTCGGAGAGTTTGCAGTTGCTGGCCGTTAAATCGCACTTCTCCCCGAATGCCGCTGTGTGCCTTCAGCAGCGGTCTCGTCTCTCTCGCATGCCGAGAAAGAGCGACTTCAGCCGGATGCTTTTCTCGGACGAGCGGCTTCTTCTGCGCACATCGCAAAGGAGCGGTTCTTGTCTTCTCCTTGTGTCCATGCATTCTGCACTACGCTTCTCTCTCATTCTTATGCCTTTCCGTTTATTCCTAGGGACATTTCGTTTTTCTCTGTTTTTCCGATGCTACACTTCAGCATTCTGTGAAGAACAGAGTGGAAGGGAAAAGCCCCTCTAATAAGGCAGCTAGAAGTTCCAGGAGCGACACACGTTGTGCTTTCAGAGAGGACGTTACAGAAAGTCGAGAGATGTGGATTCTTTCCTGCGGAGAAAAAACCCCCTGTTTTCAGGCAATGCAGTATGCAGAATTCACACGTTCTTGGCATCACAGTTCCGTTATTTCGCTCACGCACGTCTAAATCGGCTCTCGCGTTGAACCGCTTCGGAGAGTTTGCAGTTGCTGGTCGAGAAATCGCACTTCTCCCCGAATGCCGCTGTGTGCCTTCAGCAGCGGTCTCGTCTCTCTCGCATGCCGAGAAAGAGCGACTTCAGCCGGATGCTTTTCTCGGACGAGCGGCTTCTTCTGCGCACATCGCAAAGGAGCGGTTCTTGTCTTCTCCTTGTGTCCATGCATTCTGCACTACGCTTCTCTCTCATTCTTATGCCTTTCCGTTTATTCCTAGGGACATTTCGTTTTTCTCTGTTTTTCCGATGCTACACTTCAGCATTCTGTGAAGAACAGAGTGGAAGGGAAAAGCCCCTCTAATAAGGCAGCTAGAAGTTCCAGGAGCGACACACGTTGTGCTTTCAGAGAGGACGTTACAGAAAGTCGAGAGATGTGGATTCTTTCCTGCGGAGAAAAAACCCCCTGTTTTCAGGAAATGCAGTATTCTGAAATCGCACGTTCTCGGCATAGCAATTTCGCTATTTCGCTCTCGTGGGTGGACGGCGCCACTCTCTGTTAACCGCTTCGGAGAGTTTGCAGTTGCTGGCCGTTAAATCGCACTTCTCCCCGAATGCCGCTGTGTGCCTTCAGCAGCGGTCTCGTCTCTCTCGCATGCCGAGAAAGAGCGACTTCAGCCGGATGCTTTTCTCGGACGAGCGGCTTCTTCTGCGCACATCGCAAAGGAGCGGTTCTTGTCTTCTCCTTGTGTCCATGCATTCTGCACTACGCTTCTCTCTCATTCTTATGCCTTTCCGTTTATTCCTAGGGACATTTCGTTTTTCTCTGTTTTTCCGATGCTACACTTCAGCATTCTGTGAAGAACAGAGTGGAAGGGAAAAGCCCCTCTAATAAGGCAGCTAGAAGTTCCAGGAGCGACACACGTTGTGCTTTCAGAGAGGACGTTACAGAAAGTCGAGAGATGTGGATTCTTTCCTGCGGAGAAAAAACCCCCTGTTTTCAGGAAATGCAGTATTCTGAAATCGCACGTTCTCGGCATAGCAATTTCGCTATTTCGCTCTCGTGGGTGGACAGGCAGTATGCAGAATTCAAACCTTGCCTGAAGAAGAAGCCGCTCGTCCGAGAAAAGCATCTGGCTGAAGTCGCTCTTTCTCGGCATGCGAGAGAGACGAGTCCGCTGCTGAAGGCACAAAGCGGCATTCGGGGAGAACCGCGATTTCTCGACCAGCAACTGCAAACTCTCCGAAGCGGTTCAACGCGAGAGCCGATTTAGACGTGCGTGAGCGAAATAACGGAACTGTGATGCCAAGAACGTGTGAATTCTGCATACTGCATTGCCTGAAAACAGGGGGTTTTTTCTCCGCAGGAAAGAATCCACATCTCTCGACTTTCTGTAACGTCCTCTCTGAAAGCACAACGTGTGTCGCTCCTGGAACTTCTAGCTGCCTTATTAGAGGGGCTTTTCCCTTCTACTCTGTTCTTCACAGAATGCTGAAGTGTAGCATCGGAAAAACAGAGAAAAACGAAATGTCCCTAGGAATAAACGGAAAGGCATAAGAATGAGAGAGAAGCGTAGTGCAGAATGCATGGACACAAGGAGAAGACAAGAACCGCTCCTTTGCGATGTGCGCAGAAGAAGCCGCTCGTCCGAGAAAAGCAGCCGGCTGAAGTCGCTCTTTCTCGGCATGCGAGAGAGACGAGACCGCTGCTGAAGGCACACAGCGGCATTCGGGGAGAAGTGCGATTTAACGGCCAGCAACTGCAAACTCTCCGAAGCGGTTAACAGAGAGTGGCGCTGTCAACCCACGAGAGCGAAATAGGATGCTCCTTTGGGATGTGCGCAGAAGAAGCCGCTCGTCCGAGAAAAGCATCCGGCTGAAGTCGCCCTTTCTCGGCATCCGACAATACCGCTGCTGAAGGCACAAAGCGGCATTCGGGGAGAAAAGCGATTTAACGGGCAGCAACTGCAAACTCTCCGTAGAGATAATGTCATTGGATTGGAGAAATGTGGTATTTCGGGGAGATAATGTCCTAATTTGGGGAGAAGATGCCGTTCTGTGAGGGGGAAGCATGCATTTCTGAGAGAAAATCTCCTATTTAGGGTGAAAGTGTCATCTTGCTAACGAACTTCATGGAGAAATTATGAGGTATTTTTATGAAACCAGGTATTACCTTGAAAGAGTATGTCAGTGATCAAATGCCATATTTCTGGGAGGGAACATCTGATGTGGGGGGGAGAAGGTGATGTATGTGTGAGAAAGCTGGTGTTTCTGGGAGAAAATGCCAGGTATTGGTGAGGAAACAGATGCTAGAGAGGGAAAAGGCAGAGAAGTGGTTTCTCCCCTTTGGGAGAGAAGTGGTATTTCTGGGAGAAAATGCCCCAAATCGGGGAGTAAGTGTCATCCTGAGGCGTGTCATGGAGTAGATTTGGGAGGAAATGGAGGTGTTTCACAGAGTAGCGGCACTTCTGGGAGAAAATGTCCTCAGTGGGAAAGACAATGTCCTCTTGAGGGAAGAAAACAGGTCTTTCTTACAGCAAATGTCATCCAATTGGGAGAAAATCTCCTCTCTTGGGGAGAAAAGTGGTCTTTCTGAGAGAAGGTGTCCTCTTCTTGGCTGCAAGTGTCCCATTTGGCATTGTCATGGAGGCTTTTTGGGGAGAAAGCGTGTGGCAGTTGTAAGAGAAGGGGTATTTCTGGGAGCAAATCTCCTCTTTTTGGAAGAGAAGGTGAAATTTCCAAGGGAAAAGTGGCATTTCTGGGAGGAAATGACATAGCTGGGGGAGAAAAGTGGGAACCGGTGGGAAAGAAGATCTTGTACTGGAGAGCAACGGTGGTCTTTTTGGTGTGCCAAGTGGTCTCTTGGGGAGACAACGTGGTAAATAGGGGAGACAATGTCCTCTGGAGGAGTGTCAAGTAGTATTTGGGAGAGCAAACGTCAGGTATTTCTCGGAAACCGGCTGTTTCTGGGAGATAGTAGCAGACTTGGTTGGAAAATGACAGGTGTTTGTGAGAAAGCTGGTATTTTGGGAAAAAAAGGCCGTTTTTTAAAGAATAAGCTGGCATTTCTGGGAGAATATGTCCCATCTTTGGGAGAAAACGGGTGTATGTGGGAGAAAATGTCGTGTATTTGGGAGAAAGCTGGTGTATGTGGGAGAAAAGGCCATTGTGATGGGAGTCAGTGTGATCTTGAGGAGTGGAAAGCAGTATTCTTGAGATGAAACGTGAGGTATTTCTAAGAGTCCTGGTATTTCTGGGAGAAAATGTCTTGTTTTGGAGAGCCAAAGTCCCATTTTGGGGGCAGAAGCTGGTATTTCTGTGACACTGCCATCTTGATGGGGGTAAGTGTGATCTTGAGGAGTGTAAAGCAGCATTTTGGTTAGAAAATGGGAGCTCTTCCTAAGAGCAGTGCTATTTCTGGGAGAAAAGGAGCTCTACTGGGCATAAAAATGGTGTATCTGTGATAAAATGCCACATTTCTGAAAGAAACTGTCCTCTTGCGGAGTGTAATGCTGTATGTTCCGGAGGAAATGGGAAATATTCAGCAGAGTCCTGGTATTTCTGGGAGAAGAGGTCTGATGTGGGGGGGGGAAGGTGATGTATCTGTGAGAAAGCTGGTGTTTCTGGGAGAAAATGCCAGGTATTGGTGAGGAAACAGATGCTAGAGAGGGAAAAGGCTGGTATTTTGGGGAAAAAAGGCCGTTTTTTAAAGAATAAGCTGGCATTTCTGGGAGAATATGTCCCATCTTTGGGAGAAAACGGGTGTATGTGGGAGAAAATGTCGTGTATTTGGGAGAAAGCTGGTGTATGTGGGAGAAAAGGCCATTGTGATGGGAGTCAGTGTGATCTTGAGGAGTGGAAAGCAGTATTCTTGAGATGAAACGTGAGGTATTTCTAAGAGTCCTGGTATTTCTGGGAGAAAATGTCTTGTTTTGGAGAGCCAAAGTCCCATTTTGGGGGCAGAAGCTGGTATTTCTGTGACACTGCCATCTTGATGGGGGTAAGTGTGATCTTGAGGAGTGTAAAGCAGCATTTTGGTTAGAAAATGGGAGCTCTTCCTAAGAGCAGTGCTATTTCTGGGAGAAAAGGAGCTCTACTGGGCATAAAAATGGTGTATCTGTGATAAAATGCCACATTTCTGAAAGAAACTGTCCTCTTGCGGAGTGTAATGCTGTATGTTCCGGAGGAAATGGGAAATATTCAGCAGAGTCCTGGTATTTCTGGGAGAAGAGGTCTGATGTGGGGGGGGGAAGGTGATGTATCTGTGAGAAAGCTGGTGTTTCTGGGAGAAAATGCCAGGTATTGGTGAGGAAACAGATGCTAGAGAGGGAAAAGGCCATCCCTTTGGGAGAGAAGTGGTATTTCTGGGAGAAAATGCCCCAAATCGGGGAGTAAGTGTCATCCTGAGGCGTGTCATGGAGTAGATTTGGGAGGAAATGTAGGTGTTTCACAGAGTAGCGGCACTTCTGGGAGAAAATGTCCTCAGTGGGAAAGACAATGTCCTCTTGAGGGAAGAAAACAGGTCTTTCTTACAGCAAATGTCATCCAATTGGGAGAAAATCTCCTCTCTTGGGGAGAAAAGTGGTCTTTCTGAGAGAAGGTGTCCTCTTCTTGGCTGCAAGTGTCCCATTTGGCATTGTCATGGAGGCTTTTTGGGGAGAAAGCGTGTGGCAGTTGTAAGAGAAGGGGTATTTCTGGGAGCAAATCTCCTCTTTTTGGAAGAGAAGGTGAAATTTCCAAGGGAAAAGTGGCATTTCTGGGAGGAAATGACATAGCTGGGGGAGAAAAGTGGGAACCGGTGGGAAAGAAGATCTTGTACTGGAGAGCAACGGTGGTCTTTTTGGTGTGCCAAGTGGTCTCTTGGGGAGACAACGTGGTAAATAGGGGAGACAATGTCCTCTGGAGGAGTGTCAAGTAGTATTTGGGAGAGCAAACGTCAGGTATTTCTCGGAAACCGGCTGTTTCTGGGAGATAGTAGCAGACTTGGTTGGAAAATGACAGGTGTTTGTGAGAAAGCTGGTATTTTGGGAAAAAAAGGCCGTTTTTTAAAGAATAAGCTGGCATTTCTGGGAGAATATGTCCCATCTTTGGGAGAAAACGGGTGTATGTGGGAGAAAATGTCGTGTATTTGGGAGAAAGCTGGTGTATGTGGGAGAAAAGGCCATTGTGATGGGAGTCAGTGTGATCTTGAGGAGTGGAAAGCAGTATTCTTGAGATGAAACGTGAGGTATTTCTAAGAGTCCTGGTATTTCTGGGAGAAAATGTCTTGTTTTGGAGAGCCAAAGTCCCATTTTGGGGGCAGAAGCTGGTATTTCTGTGACACTGCCATCTTGATGGGGGTAAGTGTGATCTTGAGGAGTGTAAAGCAGCATTTTGGTTAGAAAATGGGAGCTCTTCCTAAGAGCAGTGCTATTTCTGGGAGAAAAGGAGCTCTACTGGGCATAAAAATGGTGTATCTGTGATAAAATGCCACATTTCTGAAAGAAACTGTCCTCTTGCGGAGTGTAATGCTGTATGTTCCGGAGGAAATGGGAAATATTCAGCAGAGTCCTGGTATTTCTGGGAGAAGAGGTCTGATGTGGGGGGGGGAAGGTGATGTATCTGTGAGAAAGCTGGTGTTTCTGGGAGAAAATGCCAGGTATTGGTGAGGAAACAGATGCTAGAGAGGGAAAAGGCTGGTATTTTGGGGAAAAAAGGCCGTTTGTTAAAGAATAAGCTGGCATTTCTGGGAGAATATGTCCCATCTTTGGGAGAAAACGGGTGTATGTGGGAGAAAATGTCGTGTATTTGGGAGAAAGCTGGTGTATGTGGGAGAAAAGGCCATTGTGATGGGAGTCAGTGTGATCTTGAGGAGTGGAAAGCAGTATTCTTGAGATGAAACGTGAGGTATTTCTAAGAGTCCTGGTATTTCTGGGAGAAAATGTCTTGTTTTGGAGAGCCAAAGTCCCATTTTGGGGGCAGAAGCTGGTATTTCTGTGACACTGCCATCTTGATGGGGGTAAGTGTGATCTTGAGGAGTGTAAAGCAGCATTTTGGTTAGAAAATGGGAGCTCTTCCTAAGAGCAGTGCTATTTCTGGGAGAAAAGGAGCTCTACTGGGCATAAAAATGGTGTATCTGTGATAAAATGCCACATTTCTGAAAGAAACTGTCCTCTTGCGGAGTGTAATGCTGTATGTTCCGGAGGAAATGGGAAATATTCAGCAGAGTCCTGGTATTTCTGGGAGAAGAGGTCTGATGTGGGGGGGGGAAGGTGATGTATCTGTGAGAAAGCTGGTGTTTCTGGGAGAAAATGCCAGGTATTGGTGAGGAAACAGATGCTAGAGAGGGAAAAGGCTGGTATTTTGGGGAAAAAAGGCCGTTTTTTAAAGAATAAGCTGGCATTTCTGGGAGAATATGTCCCATCTTTGGGAGAAAACGGGTGTATGTGGGAGAAAATGTCGTGTATTTGGGAGAAAGCTGGTGTATGTGGGAGAAAAGGCCATTGTGATGGGAGTCAGTGTGATCTTGAGGAGTGGAAAGCAGTATTCTTGAGATGAAACGTGAGGTATTTCTAAGAGTCCTGGTATTTCTGGGAGAAAATGTCTTGTTTTGGAGAGCCAAAGTCCCATTTTGGGGGCAGAAGCTGGTATTTCTGTGACACTGCCATCTTGATGGGGGTAAGTGTGATCTTGAGGAGTGTAAAGCAGCATTTTGGTTAGAAAATGGGAGCTCTTCCTAAGAGCAGTGCTATTTCTGGGAGAAAAGGAGCTCTACTGGGCATAAAAATGGTGTATCTGTGATAAAATGCCACATTTCTGAAAGAAACTGTCCTCTTGCGGAGTGTAATGCTGTATGTTCCGGAGGAAATGGGAAATATTCAGCAGAGTCCTGGTATTTCTGGGAGAAGAGGTCTGATGTGGGGGGGGGAAGGTGATGTATCTGTGAGAAAGCTGGTGTTTCTGGGAGAAAATGCCAGGTATTGGTGAGGAAACAGATGCTAGAGAGGGAAAAGGCTGGTATTTTGGGGAAAAAAGGCCGTTTGTTAAAGAATAAGCTGGCATTTCTGGGAGAATATGTCCCATCTTTGGGAGAAAACGGGTGTATGTGGGAGAAAATGTCGTGTATTTGGGAGAAAGCTGGTGTATGTGAGAGAAAAGGCCATTGTGATGGGAGTCAGTGTGATCTTGAGGAGTGGAAAGCAGTATTCTTGAGATGAAACGTGAGGTATTTCTAAGAGTCCTGGTATTTCTGGGAGAAAATGTCTTGTTTTGGAGAGCCAAAGTCCCATTTTGGGGGCAGAAGCTGGTATTTCTGTGACACTGCCATCTTGATGGGGGTAAGTGTGATCTTGAGGAGTGTGAAGCAGCATTTTGGTTAGAAAATGGGAGCTCTTCCTAAGAGCAGTGCTATTTCTGGGAGAAAAGGAGCTCTACTGGGCATAAAAATGGTGTATCTGTGATAAAATGCCACATTTCTGAAAGAAACTGTCCTCTTGCGGAGTGTAATGCTGTATGTTCCGGAGGAAATGGGAAATATTCAGCAGAGTCCTGGTATTTCTGGGAGAAGAGGTCTGATGTGGGGGGGGGAAGGTGATGTATCTGTGAGAAAGCTGGTGTTTCTGGGAGAAAATGCCAGGTATTGGTGAGGAAACAGATGCTAGAGAGGGAAAAGGCTGGTATTTTGGGGAAAAAAGGCCATTTTTTAAAGAATAAGCTGGCATTTCTGGGAGAATATGTCCCATCTTTGGGAGAAAACGGGTGTATGTGGGAGAAAATGTCGTGTATTTGGGAGAAAGCTGGTGTATGTGGGAGAAAAGGCCATTGTGATGGGAGTCAGTGTGATCTTGAGGAGTGGAAAGCAGTATTCTTGAGATGAAACGTGAGGTATTTCTAAGAGTCCTGGTATTTCTGGGAGAAAATGTCTTGTTTTGGAGAGCCAAAGTCCCATTTTGGGGGCAGAAGCTGGTATTTCTGTGACACTGCCATCTTGATGGGGGTAAGTGTGATCTTGAGGAGTGTAAAGCAGCATTTTGGTTAGAAAATGGGAGCTCTTCCTAAGAGCAGTGCTATTTCTGGGAGAAAAGGAGCACTACTGGGCATAAAAATGGTGTATCTGTGATAAAATGCCACATTTCTGAAAGAAACTGTCCTCTTGCGGAGTGTAATGCTGTATGTTCCGGAGGAAATGGGAAATATTCAGCAGAGTCCTGGTATTTCTGGGAGAAGAGGTCTGATGTGGGGGGGGGAAGGTGATGTATCTGTGAGAAAGCTGGTGTTTCTGGGAGAAAATGCCAGGTATTGGTGAGGAAACAGATGCTAGAGAGGGAAAAGGCTGGTATTTTGGGGAAAAAAGGCCGTTTGTTAAAGAATAAGCTGGCATTTCTGGGAGAATATGTCCCATCTTTGGGAGAAAACGGGTGTATGTGGGAGAAAATGTCGTGTATTTGGGAGAAAGCTGGTGTATGTGTGAGAAAAGGCCATTGTGATGGGAGTCAGTGTGATCTTGAGGAGTGGAAAGCAGTATTCTTGAGATGAAACGTGAGGTATTTCTAAGAGTCCTGGTATTTCTGGGAGAAAATGTCTTGTTTTGGAGAGCCAAAGTCCCATTTTGGGGGCAGAAGCTGGTATTTCTGTGACACTGCCATCTTGATGGGGGTAAGTGTGATCTTGAGGAGTTGTAAAGCAGCATTTTGGTTAGAAAATGGGAGCTCTTCCTAAGAGCAGTGCTATTTCTGGGAGAAAAGGAGCTCTACTGGGCATAAAAATGGTGTATCTGTGATAAAATGCCACATTTCTGAAAGAAACTGTCCTCTTGCGGAGTGTAATGCTGTATGTTCCGGAGGAAATGGGAAATATTCAGCAGAGTCCTGGTATTTCTGGGAGAAGAGGTCTGATGTGGGGGGGGGAAGGTGATGTATCTGTGAGAAAGCTGGTGTTTCTGGGAGAAAATGCCAGGTATTGGTGAGGAAACAGATGCTAGAGAGGGAAAAGGCTGGTATTTTGGGGAAAAAAGGCCGTTTTTTAAAGAATAAGCTGGCATTTCTGGGAGAATATGTCCCATCTTTGGGAGAAAACGGGTGTATGTGGGAGAAAATGTCGTGTATTTGGGAGAAAGCTGGTGTATGTGGGAGAAAAGGCCATTGTGATGGGAGTCAGTGTGATCTTGAGGAGTGGAAAGCAGTATTCTTGAGATGAAACGTGAGGTATTTCTAAGAGTCCTGGCATTTCTGGGAGAAAATGTCTTGTTTTGGAGAGCCAAAGTCCCATTTTGGGGGCAGAAGCTGGTATTTCTGTGACACTGCCATCTTGATGGGGGTAAGTGTGATCTTGAGGAGTGTAAAGCAGCATTTTGGTTAGAAAATGGGAGCTCTTCCTAAGAGCAGTGCTATTTCTGGGAGAAAAGGAGCTCTACTGGGCATAAAAATGGTGTATCTGTGATAAAATGCCACATTTCTGAAAGAAACTGTCCTCTTGCGGAGTGTAATGCTGTATGTTCCGGAGGAAATGGGAAATATTCAGCAGAGTCCTGGTATTTCTGGGAGAAGAGGTCTGATGTGGGGGGGGGAAGGTGATGTATCTGTGAGAAAGCTGGTGTTTCTGGGAGAAAATGCCAGGTATTGGTGAGGAAACAGATGCTAGAGAGGGAAAAGGCCATCCCTTTGGGAGAGAAGTGGTATTTCTGGGAGAAAATGCCCCAAATCGGGGAGTAAGTGTCATCCTGAGGCGTGTCATGGAGTAGATTTGGGAGGAAATGGAGGTGTTTCACAGAGTAGCAGCACTTCTGGGAGAAAATGTCCTCAGTGGGAAAGACAATGTCCTCTTGAGGGAAGAAAACAGGTCTTTCTTACAGCAAATGTCATCCAATTGGGAGAAAATCTCCTCTCTTGGGGAGAAAAGTGGTCTTTCTGAGAGAAGGTGTCCTCTTCTTGGCTGCAAGTGTCCCATTTGGCATTGTCATGGAGGCTTTTTGGGGAGAAAGCGTGTGGCAGTTGTAAGAGAAGGGGTATTTCTGGGAGCAAATCTCCTCTTTTTGGAAGAGAAGGTGAAATTTCCAAGGGAAAAGTGGCATTTCTGGGAGGAAATGACATAGCTGGGGGAGAAAAGTGGGAACCGGTGGGAAAGAAGATCTTGTACTGGAGAGCAACGGTGGTCTTTTTGGTGTGCCAAGTGGTCTCTTGGGGAGACAACGTGGTAAATAGGGGAGACAATGTCCTCTGGAGGAGTGTCAAGTAGTATTTGGGAGAGCAAACGTCAGGTATTTCTCGGAAACCGGCTGTTTCTGGGAGATAGTAGCAGACTTGGTTGGAAAATGACAGGTGTTTGTGAGAAAGCTGGTATTTTGGGAAAAAAAGGCCGTTTTTTAAAGAATAAGCTGGCATTTCTGGGAGAATATGTCCCATCTTTGGGAGAAAACGGGTGTATGTGGGAGAAAATGTCGTGTATTTGGGAGAAAGCTGGTGTATGTGGGAGAAAAGGCCATTGTGATGGGAGTCAGTGTGATCTTGAGGAGTGGAAAGCAGTATTCTTGAGATGAAACGTGAGGTATTTCTAAGAGTCCTGGTATTTCTGGGAGAAAATGTCTTGTTTTGGAGAGCCAAAGTCCCATTTTGGGGGCAGAAGCTGGTATTTCTGTGACACTGCCATCTTGATGGGGGTAAGTGTGATCTTGAGGAGTGTAAAGCAGCATTTTGGTTAGAAAATGGGAGCTCTTCCTAAGAGCAGTGCTATTTCTGGGAGAAAAGGAGCTCTACTGGGCATAAAAATGGTGTATCTGTGATAAAATGCCACATTTCTGAAAGAAACTGTCCTCTTGCGGAGTGTAATGCTGTATGTTCCGGAGGAAATGGGAAATATTCAGCAGAGTCCTGGTATTTCTGGGAGAAGAGGTCTGATGTGGGGGGGGAAGGTGATGTATCTGTGAGAAAGCTGGTGTTTCTGGGAGAAAATGCCAGGTATTGGTGAGGAAACAGATGCTAGAGAGGGAAAAGGCTGGTATTTTGGGGAAAAAAGGCCGTTTGTTAAAGAATAAGCTGGCATTTCTGGGAGAATATGTCCCATCTTTGGGAGAAAACGGGTGTATGTGGGAGAAAATGTCGTGTATTTGGGAGAAAGCTGGTGTATGTGGGAGAAAAGGCCATTGTGATGGGAGTCAGTGTGATCTTGAGGAGTGGAAAGCAGTATTCTTGAGATGAAACGTGAGGTATTTCTAAGAGTCCTGGCATTTCTGGGAGAAAATGTCTTGTTTTGGAGAGCCAAAGTCCCATTTTGGGGGCAGAAGCTGGTATTTCTGTGACACTGCCATCTTGATGGGGGTAAGTGTGATCTTGAGGAGTGTAAAGCAGCATTTTGGTTAGAAAATGGGAGCTCTTCCTAAGAGCAGTGCTATTTCTGGGAGAAAAGGAGCTCTACTGGGCATAAAAATGGTGTATCTGTGATAAAATGCCACATTTCTGAAAGAAACTGTCCTCTTGCGGAGTGTAATGCTGTATGTTCCGGAGGAAATGGGAAATATTCAGCAGAGTCCTGGTATTTCTGGGAGAAGAGGTCTGATGTGGGGGGGGAAGGTGATGTATCTGTGAGAAAGCTGGTGTTTCTGGGAGAAAATGCCAGGTATTGGTGAGGAAACAGATGCTAGAGAGGGAAAAGGCCATCCCTTTGGGAGAGAAGTGGTATTTCTGGGAGAAAATGCCCCAAATCGGGGAGTAAGTGTCATCCTGAGGCGTGTCATGGAGTAGATTTGGGAGGAAATGGAGGTGTTTCACAGAGTAGCAGCACTTCTGGGAGAAAATGTCCTCAGTGGGAAAGACAATGTCCTCTTGAGGGAAGAAAACAGGTCTTTCTTACAGCAAATGTCATCCAATTGGGAGAAAATCTCCTCTCTTGGGGAGAAAAGTGGTCTTTCTGAGAGAAGGTGTCCTCTTCTTGGCTGCAAGTGTCCCATTTGGCATTGTCATGGAGGCTTTTTGGGGAGAAAGCGTGTGGCAGTTGTAAGAGAAGGGGTATTTCTGGGAGCAAATCTCCTCTTTTTGGAAGAGAAGGTGAAATTTCCAAGGGAAAAGTGGCATTTCTGGGAGGAAATGACATAGCTGGGGGAGAAAAGTGGGAACCGGTGGGAAAGAAGATCTTGTACTGGAGAGCAACGGTGGTCTTTTTGGTGTGCCAAGTGGTCTCTTGGGGAGACAACGTGGTAAATAGGGGAGACAATGTCCTCTGGAGGAGTGTCAAGTAGTATTTGGGAGAGCAAACGTCAGGTATTTCTCGGAAACCGGCTGTTTCTGGGAGATAGTAGCAGACTTGGTTGGAAAATGACAGGTGTTTGTGAGAAAGCTGGTATTTTGGGAAAAAAAGGCCGTTTTTTAAAGAATAAGCTGGCATTTCTGGGAGAATATGTCCCATCTTTGGGAGAAAACGGGTGTATGTGGGAGAAAATGTCGTGTATTTGGGAGAAAGCTGGTGTATGTGGGAGAAAAGGCCATTGTGATGGGAGTCAGTGTGATCTTGAGGAGTGGAAAGCAGTATTCTTGAGATGAAACGTGAGGTATTTCTAAGAGTCCTGGTATTTCTGGGAGAAAATGTCTTGTTTTGGAGAGCCAAAGTCCCATTTTGGGGGCAGAAGCTGGTATTTCTGTGACACTGCCATCTTGATGGGGGTAAGTGTGATCTTGAGGAGTGTAAAGCAGCATTTTGGTTAGAAAATGGGAGCTCTTCCTAAGAGCAGTGCTATTTCTGGGAGAAAAGGAGCTCTACTGGGCATAAAAATGGTGTATCTGTGATAAAATGCCACATTTCTGAAAGAAACTGTCCTCTTGCGGAGTGTAATGCTGTATGTTCCGGAGGAAATGGGAAATATTCAGCAGAGTCCTGGTATTTCTGGGAGAAGAGGTCTGATGTGGGGGGGGGAAGGTGATGTATCTGTGAGAAAGCTGGTGTTTCTGGGAGAAAATGCCAGGTATTGGTGAGGAAACAGATGCTAGAGAGGGAAAAGGCTGGTATTTTGGGGAAAAAAGGCCGTTTGTTAAAGAATAAGCTGGCATTTCTGGGAGAATATGTCCCATCTTTGGGAGAAAACGGGTGTATGTGGGAGAAAATGTCGTGTATTTGGGAGAAAGCTGGTGTATGTGGGAGAAAAGGCCATTGTGATGGGAGTCAGTGTGATCTTGAGGAGTGGAAAGCAGTATTCTTGAGATGAAACGTGAGGTATTTCTAAGAGTCCTGGCATTTCTGGGAGAAAATGTCTTGTTTTGGAGAGCCAAAGTCCCATTTTGGGGGCAGAAGCTGGTATTTCTGTGACACTGCCATCTTGATGGGGGTAAGTGTGATCTTGAGGAGTGTAAAGCAGCATTTTGGTTAGAAAATGGGAGCTCTTCCTAAGAGCAGTGCTATTTCTGGGAGAAAAGGAGCTCTACTGGGCATAAAAATGGTGTATCTGTGATAAAATGCCACATTTCTGAAAGAAACTGTCCTCTTGCGGAGTGTAATGCTGTATGTTCCGGAGGAAATGGGAAATATTCAGCAGAGTCCTGGTATTTCTGGGAGAAGAGGTCTGATGTGGGGGGGGGAAGGTGATGTATCTGTGAGAAAGCTGGTGTTTCTGGGAGAAAATGCCAGGTATTGGTGAGGAAACAGATGCTAGAGAGGGAAAAGGCCATCCCTTTGGGAGAGAAGTGGTATTTCTGGGAGAAAATGCCCCAAATCGGGGAGTAAGTGTCATCCTGAGGCGTGTCATGGAGTAGATTTGGGAGGAAATGGAGGTGTTTCACAGAGTAGCAGCACTTCTGGGAGAAAATGTCCTCAGTGGGAAAGACAATGTCCTCTTGAGGGAAGAAAACAGGTCTTTCTTACAGCAAATGTCATCCAATTGGGAGAAAATCTCCTCTCTTGGGGAGAAAAGTGGTCTTTCTGAGAGAAGGTGTCCTCTTCTTGGCTGCAAGTGTCCCATTTGGCATTGTCATGGAGGCTTTTTGGGGAGAAAGCGTGTGGCAGTTGTAAGAGAAGGGGTATTTCTGGGAGCAAATCTCCTCTTTTTGGAAGAGAAGGTGAAATTTCCAAGGGAAAAGTGGCATTTCTGGGAGGAAATGACATAGCTGGGGGAGAAAAGTGGGAACCGGTGGGAAAGAAGATCTTGTACTGGAGAGCAACGGTGGTCTTTTTGGTGTGCCAAGTGGTCTCTTGGGGAGACAACGTGGTAAATAGGGGAGACAATGTCCTCTGGAGGAGTGTCAAGTAGTATTTGGGAGAGCAAACGTCAGGTATTTCTCGGAAACCGGCTGTTTCTGGGAGATAGTAGCAGACTTGGTTGGAAAATGACAGGTGTTTGTGAGAAAGCTGGTATTTTGGGAAAAAAAGGCCGTTTTTTAAAGAATAAGCTGGCATTTCTGGGAGAATATGTCCCATCTTTGGGAGAAAACGGGTGTATGTGGGAGAAAATGTCGTGTATTTGGGAGAAAGCTGGTGTATGTGGGAGAAAAGGCCATTGTGATGGGAGTCAGTGTGATCTTGAGGAGTGGAAAGCAGTATTCTTGAGATGAAACGTGAGGTATTTCTAAGAGTCCTGGTATTTCTGGGAGAAAATGTCTTGTTTTGGAGAGCCAAAGTCCCATTTTGGGGGCAGAAGCTGGTATTTCTGTGACACTGCCATCTTGATGGGGGTAAGTGTGATCTTGAGGAGTGTAAAGCAGCATTTTGGTTAGAAAATGGGAGCTCTTCCTAAGAGCAGTGCTATTTCTGGGAGAAAAGGAGCTCTACTGGGCATAAAAATGGTGTATCTGTGATAAAATGCCACATTTCTGAAAGAAACTGTCCTCTTGCGGAGTGTAATGCTGTATGTTCCGGAGGAAATGGGAAATATTCAGCAGAGTCCTGGTATTTCTGGGAGAAGAGGTCTGATGTGGGGGGGGGAAGGTGATGTATCTGTGAGAAAGCTGGTGTTTCTGGGAGAAAATGCCAGGTATTGGTGAGGAAACAGATGCTAGAGAGGGAAAAGGCTGGTATTTTGGGGAAAAAAGGCCGTTTGTTAAAGAATAAGCTGGCATTTCTGGGAGAATATGTCCCATCTTTGGGAGAAAACGGGTGTATGTGGGAGAAAATGTCGTGTATTTGGGAGAAAGCTGGTGTATGTGGGAGAAAAGGCCATTGTGATGGGAGTCAGTGTGATCTTGAGGAGTGGAAAGCAGTATTCTTGAGATGAAACGTGAGGTATTTCTAAGAGTCCTGGTATTTCTGGGAGAAAATGTCTTGTTTTGGAGAGCCAAAGTCCCATTTTGGGGGCAGAAGCTGGTATTTCTGTGACACTGCCATCTTGATGGGGGTAAGTGTGATCTTGAGGAGTGTAAAGCAGCATTTTGGTTAGAAAATGGGAGCTCTTCCTAAGAGCAGTGCTATTTCTGGGAGAAAAGGAGCTCTACTGGGCATAAAAATGGTGTATCTGTGATAAAATGCCACATTTCTGAAAGAAACTGTCCTCTTGCGGAGTGTAATGCTGTATGTTCCGGAGGAAATGGGAAATATTCAGCAGAGTCCTGGTATTTCTGGGAGAAGAGGTCTGATGTGGGGGGGGGAAGGTGATGTATCTGTGAGAAAGCTGGTGTTTCTGGGAGAAAATGCCAGGTATTGGTGAGGAAACAGATGCTAGAGAGGGAAAAGGCTGGTATTTTGGGGAAAAAAGGCCGTTTTTTAAAGAATAAGCTGGCATTTCTGGGAGAATATGTCCCATCTTTGGGAGAAAACGGGTGTATGTGGGAGAAAATGTCGTGTATTTGGGAGAAAGCTGGTGTATGTGGGAGAAAAGGCCATTGTGATGGGAGTCAGTGTGATCTTGAGGAGTGGAAAGCAGTATTCTTGAGATGAAACGTGAGGTATTTCTAAGAGTCCTGGTATTTCTGGGAGAAAATGTCTTGTTTTGGAGAGCCAAAGTCCCATTTTGGGGGCAGAAGCTGGTATTTCTGTGACACTGCCATCTTGATGGGGGTAAGTGTGATCTTGAGGAGTGTAAAGCAGCATTTTGGTTAGAAAATGGGAGCTCTTCCTAAGAGCAGTGCTATTTCTGGGAGAAAAGGAGCTCTACTGGGCATAAAAATGGTGTATCTGTGATAAAATGCCACATTTCTGAAAGAAACTGTCCTCTTGCGGAGTGTAATGCTGTATGTTCCGGAGGAAATGGGAAATATTCAGCAGAGTCCTGGTATTTCTGGGAGAAGAGGTCTGATGTGGGGGGGGGAAGGTGATGTATCTGTGAGAAAGCTGGTGTTTCTGGGAGAAAATGCCAGGTATTGGTGAGGAAACAGATGCTAGAGAGGGAAAAGGCTGGTATTTTGGGGAAAAAAGGCCGTTTTTTAAAGAATAAGCTGGCATTTCTGGGAGAATATGTCCCATCTTTGGGAGAAAACGGGTGTATGTGGGAGAAAATGTCGTGTATTTGGGAGAAAGCTGGTGTATGTGGGAGAAAAGGCCATTGTGATGGGAGTCAGTGTGATCTTGAGGAGTGGAAAGCAGTATTCTTGAGATGAAACGTGAGGTATTTCTAAGAGTCCTGGTATTTCTGGGAGAAAATGTCTTGTTTTGGAGAGCCAAAGTCCCATTTTGGGGGCAGAAGCTGGTATTTCTGTGACACTGCCATCTTGATGGGGGTAAGTGTGATCTTGAGGAGTGTAAAGCAGCATTTTGGTTAGAAAATGGGAGCTCTTCCTAAGAGCAGTGCTATTTCTGGGAGAAAAGGAGCTCTACTGGGCATAAAAATGGTGTATCTGTGATAAAATGCCACATTTCTGAAAGAAACTGTCCTCTTGCGGAGTGTAATGCTGTATGTTCCGGAGGAAATGGGAAATATTCAGCAGAGTCCTGGTATTTCTGGGAGAAGAGGTCTGATGTGGGGGGGGGAAGGTGATGTATCTGTGAGAAAGCTGGTGTTTCTGGGAGAAAATGCCAGGTATTGGTGAGGAAACAGATGCTAGAGAGGGAAAAGGCTGGTATTTTGGGGAAAAAAGGCCGTTTGTTAAAGAATAAGCTGGCATTTCTGGGAGAATATGTCCCATCTTTGGGAGAAAACGGGTGTATGTGGGAGAAAATGTCGTGTATTTGGGAGAAAGCTGGTGTATGTGGGAGAAAAGGCCATTGTGATGGGAGTCAGTGTGATCTTGAGGAGTGGAAAGCAGTATTCTTGAGATGAAACGTGAGGTATTTCTAAGAGTCCTGGTATTTCTGGGAGAAAATGTCTTGTTTTGGAGAGCCAAAGTCCCATTTTGGGGGCAGAAGCTGGTATTTCTGTGACACTGCCATCTTGATGGGGGTAAGTGTGATCTTGAGGAGTGTAAAGCAGCATTTTGGTTAGAAAATGGGAGCTCTTCCTAAGAGCAGTGCTATTTCTGGGAGCATACTGCTTTCCACTCCTCAAGATCACACTGACTCCCATCACAATGGCCTTTTCTCCCACATACACCAGCTTTCTCCCAAATACACGACATTTTCTCCCACATACACCCGTTTTCTCCCAAAGATGGGACATATTCTCCCAGAAATGCCAGCTTATTCTTTAACAAACGGCCTTTTTTCCCCAAAATACCAGCCTTTTCCCTCTCTAGCATCTGTTTCCTCACCAATACCTGGCATTTTCTCCCAGAAACACCAGCTTTCTCACAGATACATCACCTTCCCCCCCCCACATCAGACCTCTTCTCCCAGAAATACCAGGACTCTGCTGAATATTTCCCATTTCCTCCGGAACATACAGCATTACACTCCGCAAGAGGACAGTTTCTTTCAGAAATGTGGCATTTTATCACAGATACACCATTTTTATGCCCAGTAGAGCTCCTTTTCTCCCAGAAATAGCACTGCTCTTAGGAAGAGCTCCCATTTTCTAACCAAAATGCTGCTTCACACTCCTCAAGATCTCACTTACCCCCATCAAGATGGCAGTGTCACAGAAATACCAGCTTCTGCCCCCAAAATGGGACTTTGGCTCTCCAAAACAAGACATTTTCTCCCAGAAATACCAGGACTCTTAGAAATACCTCACGTTTCATCTCAAGAATACTGCTTTCCACTCCTCAAGATCACACTGACTCCCATCACAATGGCCTTTTCTCCCACATACACCAGCTTTCTCCCAAATACACGACATTTTCTCCCACATACACCCGTTTTCTCCCAAAGATGGGACATATTCTCCCAGAAATGCCAGCTTATTCTTTAAAAAACGGCCTTTTTTCCCCAAAATACCAGCCTTTTCCCTCTCTAGCATCTGTTTCCTCACCAATACCTGGCATTTTCTCCCAGAAACACCAGCTTTCTCACAGATACATCACCTTCCCCCCCCCACATCAGACCTCTTCTCCCAGAAATACCAGGACTCTGCTGAATATTTCCCATTTCCTCCGGAACATACAGCATTACACTCCGCAAGAGGACAGTTTCTTTCAGAAATGTGGCATTTTATCACAGATACACCATTTTTATGCCCAGTAGAGCTCCTTTTCTCCCAGAAATAGCACTGCTCTTAGGAAGAGCTCCCATTTTCTAACCAAAATGCTGCTTTACACTCCTCAAGATCACACTTACCCCCATCAAGATGGCAGTGTCACAGAAATACCAGCTTCTGCCCCCAAAATGGGACTTTGGCTCTCCAAAACAAGACATTTTCTCCCAGAAATACCAGGACTCTTAGAAATACCTCACGTTTCATCTCAAGAATACTGCTTTCCACTCCTCAAGATCACACTGACTCCCATCACAATGGCCTTTTCTCACACATACACCAGCTTTCTCCCAAATACACGACATTTTCTCCCACATACACCCGTTTTCTCCCAAAGATGGGACATATTCTCCCAGAAATGCCAGCTTATTCTTTAACAAACGGCCTTTTTTCCCCAAAATACCAGCCTTTTCCCTCTCTAGCATCTGTTTCCTCACCAATACCTGGCATTTTCTCCCAGAAACACCAGCTTTCTCACAGATACATCACCTTCCCCCCCCCACATCAGACCTCTTCTCCCAGAAATACCAGGACTCTGCTGAATATTTCCCATTTCCTCCGGAACATACAGCATTACACTCCGCAAGAGGACAGTTTCTTTCAGAAATGTGGCATTTTATCACAGATACACCATTTTTATGCCCAGTAGAGCTCCTTTTCTCCCAGAAATAGCACTGCTCTTAGGAAGAGCTCCCATTTTCTAACCAAAATGCTGCTTCACACTCCTCAAGATCACACTTACCCCCATCAAGATGGCAGTGTCAGAGAAATACCAGCTTCTGCCCCCAAAATGGGACTTTGGCTCTCCAAAACAAGACATTTTCTCCCAGAAATACCAGGACTCTTAGAAATACCTCACGTTTCATCTCAAGAATACTGCTTTCCACTCCTCAAGATCACACTGACTCCCATCACAATGGCCTTTTCTCCCACATACACCAGCTTTCTCCCAAATACACGACATTTTCTCCCACATACACCCGTTTTCTCCCAAAGATGGGACATATTCTCCCAGAAATGCCAGCTTATTCTTTAAAAAACGGCCTTTTTTCCCCAAAATACCAGCCTTTTCCCTCTCTAGCATCTGTTTCCTCACCAATACCTGGCATTTTCTCCCAGAAACACCAGCTTTCTCACAGATACATCACCTTCCCCCCCCCACATCAGACCTCTTCTCCCAGAAATACCAGGACTCTGCTGAATATTTCCCATTTCCTCCGGAACATACAGCATTACACTCCGCAAGAGGACAGTTTCTTTCAGAAATGTGGCATTTTATCACAGATACACCATTTTTATGCCCAGTAGAGCTCCTTTTCTCCCAGAAATAGCACTGCTCTTAGGAAGAGCTCCCATTTTCTAACCAAAATGCTGCTTTACACTCCTCAAGATCACACTTACCCCCATCAAGATGGCAGTGTCACAGAAATACCAGCTTCTGCCCCCAAAATGGGACTTTGGCTCTCCAAAACAAGACATTTTCTCCCAGAAATACCAGGACTCTTAGAAATACCTCACGTTTCATCTCAAGAATACTGCTTTCCACTCCTCAAGATCACACTGACTCCCATCACAATGGCCTTTTCTCCCACATACACCAGCTTTCTCCCAAATACACGACATTTTCTCCCACATACACCCGTTTTCTCCCAAAGATGGGACATATTCTCCCAGAAATGCCAGCTTATTCTTTAACAAACGGCCTTTTTTCCCCAAAATACCAGCCTTTTCCCTCTCTAGCATCTGTTTCCTCACCAATACCTGGCATTTTCTCCCAGAAACACCAGCTTTCTCACAGATACATCACCTTCCCCCCCCCACATCAGACCTCTTCTCCCAGAAATACCAGGACTCTGCTGAATATTTCCCATTTCCTCCGGAACATACAGCATTACACTCCGCAAGAGGACAGTTTCTTTCAGAAATGTGGCATTTTATCACAGATACACCATTTTTATGCCCAGTAGAGCTCCTTTTCTCCCAGAAATAGCACTGCTCTTAGGAAGAGCTCCCATTTTCTAACCAAAATGCTGCTTTACACTCCTCAAGATCACACTTACCCCCATCAAGATGGCAGTGTCACAGAAATACCAGCTTCTGCCCCCAAAATGGGACTTTGGCTCTCCAAAACAAGACATTTTCTCCCAGAAATACCAGGACTCTTAGAAATACCTCACGTTTCATCTCAAGAATACTGCTTTCCACTCCTCAAGATCACACTGACTCCCATCACAATGGCCTTTTCTCACACATACACCAGCTTTCTCCCAAATACACGACATTTTCTCCCACATACACCCGTTTTCTCCCAAAGATGGGACATATTCTCCCAGAAATGCCAGCTTATTCTTTAACAAACGGCCTTTTTTCCCCAAAATACCAGCCTTTTCCCTCTCTAGCATCTGTTTCCTCACCAATACCTGGCATTTTCTCCCAGAAACACCAGCTTTCTCACAGATACATCACCTTCCCCCCCCCACATCAGACCTCTTCTCCCAGAAATACCAGGACTCTGCTGAATATTTCCCATTTCCTCCGGAACATACAGCATTACACTCCGCAAGAGGACAGTTTCTTTCAGAAATGTGGCATTTTATCACAGATACACCATTTTTATGCCCAGTAGAGCTCCTTTTCTCCCAGAAATAGCACTGCTCTTAGGAAGAGCTCCCATTTTCTAACCAAAATGCTGCTTCACACTCCTCAAGATCACACTTACCCCCATCAAGATGGCAGTGTCAGAGAAATACCAGCTTCTGCCCCCAAAATGGGACTTTGGCTCTCCAAAACAAGACATTTTCTCCCAGAAATACCAGGACTCTTAGAAATACCTCACGTTTCATCTCAAGAATACTGCTTTCCACTCCTCAAGATCACACTGACTCCCATCACAATGGCCTTTTCTCCCACATACACCAGCTTTCTCCCAAATACACGACATTTTCTCCCACATACACCCGTTTTCTCCCAAAGATGGGACATATTCTCCCAGAAATGCCAGCTTATTCTTTAAAAAACGGCCTTTTTTCCCCAAAATACCAGCCTTTTCCCTCTCTAGCATCTGTTTCCTCACCAATACCTGGCATTTTCTCCCAGAAACACCAGCTTTCTCACAGATACATCACCTTCCCCCCCCCACATCAGACCTCTTCTCCCAGAAATACCAGGACTCTGCTGAATATTTCCCATTTCCTCCGGAACATACAGCATTACACTCCGCAAGAGGACAGTTTCTTTCAGAAATGTGGCATTTTATCACAGATACACCATTTTTATGCCCAGTAGAGCTCCTTTTCTCCCAGAAATAGCACTGCTCTTAGGAAGAGCTCCCATTTTCTAACCAAAATGCTGCTTTACACTCCTCAAGATCACACTTACCCCCATCAAGATGGCAGTGTCACAGAAATACCAGCTTCTGCCCCCAAAATGGGACTTTGGCTCTCCAAAACAAGACATTTTCTCCCAGAAATACCAGGACTCTTAGAAATACCTCACGTTTCATCTCAAGAATACTGCTTTCCACTCCTCAAGATCACACTGACTCCCATCACAATGGCCTTTTCTCCCACATACACCAGCTTTCTCCCAAATACACGACATTTTCTCCCACATACACCCGTTTTCTCCCAAAGATGGGACATATTCTCCCAGAAATGCCAGCTTATTCTTTAAAAAATGGCCTTTTTTCCCCAAAATACCAGCCTTTTCCCTCTCTAGCATCTGTTTCCTCACCAATACCTGGCATTTTCTCCCAGAAACACCAGCTTTCTCACAGATACATCACCTTCCCCCCCCCACATCAGACCTCTTCTCCCAGAAATACCAGGACTCTGCTGAATATTTCCCATTTCCTCCGGAACATACAGCATTACACTCCGCAAGAGGACAGTTTCTTTCAGAAATGTGGCATTTTATCACAGATACACCATTTTTATGCCCAGTAGAGCTCCTTTTCTCCCAGAAATAGCACTGCTCTTAGGAAGAGCTCCCATTTTCTAACCAAAATGCTGCTTTACACTCCTCAAGATCACACTTACCCCCATCAAGATGGCAGTGTCACAGAAATACCAGCTTCTGCCCCCAAAATGGGACTTTGGCTCTCCAAAACAAGACATTTTCTCCCAGAAATACCAGGACTCTTAGAAATACCTCACGTTTCATCTCAAGAATACTGCTTTCCACTCCTCAAGATCACACTGACTCCCATCACAATGGCCTTTTCTCCCACATACACCAGCTTTCTCCCAAATACACGACATTTTCTCCCACATACACCCGTTTTCTCCCAAAGATGGGACATATTCTCCCAGAAATGCCAGCTTATTCTTTTAAAAACGTCCTTTTTTCCCCAAAATACCAGCCTTTTCCCTCTCTAGCATCTGTTTCCTCACCAATACCTGGCATTTTCTCCCAGAAACACCAGCTTTCTCACAGATACATCACCTTCCCCCCCCCACATCAGACCTCTTCTCCCAGAAATACCAGGACTCTGCTGAATATTTCCCATTTCCTCCGGAACATACAGCATTACACTCCGCAAGAGGACAGTTTCTTTCAGAAATGTGGCATTTTATCACAGATACACCATTTTTATGCCCAGTAGAGCTCCTTTTCTCCCAGAAATAGCACTGCTCTTAGGAAGAGCTCCCATTTTCTAACCAAAATGCTGCTTTACACTCCTCAAGATCACACTTACCCCCATCAAGATGGCAGTGTCACAGAAATACCAGCTTCTGCCCCCAAAATGGGACTTTGGCTCTCCAAAACAAGACATTTTCTCCCAGAAATACCAGGACTCTTAGAAATACCTCACGTTTCATCTCAAGAATACTGCTTTCCACTCCTCAAGATCACACTGACTCCCATCACAATGGCCTTTTCTCCCACATACACCAGCTTTCTCCCAAATACACAACATTTTCTCCCACATACACCCGTTTTCTCCCAAAGATGGGACATATTCTCCCAGAAATGCCAGCTTATTCTTTAAAAAACGGCCTTTTTTTCCCAAAATACCAGCTTTCTCACAAACACCTGTCATTTTCCAACCAAGTCTGCTACTATCTCCCAGAAACAGCCGGTTTCCGAGAAATACCTGACGTTTGCTCTCCGAAATACTACTTGACACTCCTCCAGAGGACATTGTCTCCCCTATTTACCACGTTGTCTCCCCAAGAGACCACTTGGCACACCAAAAAGACCACCGTTGCTCTCCAGTACAAGATCTTCTTTCCCACCGGTTCCCACTTTTCTCCCCCAGCTATGTCATTTCCTCCCAGAAATGCCACTTTTCCCTTGGAAATTTCACCTTCTCTTCCAAAAAGAGGAGATTTGCTCCCAGAAATACCCCTTCTCTTACAACTGCCACACGCTTTCTCCCCAAAAAGCCTCCATGACAATGCCAAATGGGACACTTGCAGCCAAGAAGAGGACACCTTCTCTCAGAAAGACCACTTTTCTCCCCAAGAGAGGAGATTTTCTCCCAATTGGATGACATTTGCTGTAAGAAAGGCCTGTTTTCTTCCCTCAAGAGGACATTGTCTTTCCCACTGAGGACATTTTCTCCCAGAAGTGCCGCTACTCTGTGAAACACCTACATTTCCTCCAAAATCTACTCCATGACACGCCTCAGGATGACACTTACTCCGCGATTTGGGGCATTTTCTCCCAGAAATACCACTTCTCTCCCAAAGGGATGGCCTTTTCCCTCTCTAGCATCTGTTTCCTCACCAATACCTGGCATTTTCTCCCAGAAACACCAGCTTTCTCACAGATACATCACCTTCCCCCCCCCACATCAGACCTCTTCTCCCAGAAATACCAGGACTCTGCTGAATATTTCCCATTTCCTCCGGAACATACAGCATTACACTCCGCAAGAGGACAGTTTCTTTCAGAAATGTGGCATTTTATCACAGATACACCATTTTTATGCCCAGTAGAGCTCCTTTTCTCCCAGAAATAGCACTGCTCTTAGGAAGAGCTCCCATTTTCTAACCAAAATGCTGCTTTACACTCCTCAAGATCACACTTACCCCCATCAAGATGGCAGTGTCACAGAAATACCAGCTTCTGCCCCCAAAATGGGACTTTGGCTCTCCAAAACAAGACATTTTCTCCCAGAAATACCAGGACTCTTAGAAATACCTCACGTTTCATCTCAAGAATACTGCTTTCCACTCCTCAAGATCACACTGACTCCCATCACAATGGCCTTTTCTCCCACATACACCAGCTTTCTCCCAAATACACGACATTTTCTCCCACATACACCCGTTTTCTCCCAAAGATGGGACATATTCTCCCAGAAATGCCAGCTTATTCTTTAAAAAACGGCCTTTTTTCCCCAAAATACCAGCCTTTTCCCTCTCTAGCATCTGTTTCCTCACCAATACCTGGCATTTTCTCCCAGAAACACCAGCTTTCTCACAGATACATCACCTTCCCCCCCCCACATCAGACCTCTTCTCCCAGAAATACCAGGACTCTGCTGAATATTTCCCATTTCCTCCGGAACATACAGCATTACACTCCACAAGAGGACAGTTTCTTTCAGAAATGTGGCATTTTATCACAGATACACCATTTTTATGCCCAGTAGAGCTCCTTTTCTCCCAGAAATAGCACTGCTCTTAGGAAGAGCTCCCATTTTCTAACCAAAATGCTGCTTCACACTCCTCAAGATCACACTTACCCCCATCAAGATGGCAGTGTCACAGAAATACCAGCTTCTGCCCCCAAAATGGGACTTTGGCTCTCCAAAACAAGACATTTTCTCCCAGAAATACCAGGACTCTTAGAAATACCTCACGTTTCATCTCAAGAATACTGCTTTCCACTCCTCAAGATCACACTGACTCCCATCACAATGGCCTTTTCTCCCACATACACCAGCTTTCTCCCAAATACACGACATTTTCTCCCACATACACCCGTTTTCTCCCAAAGATGGGACATATTCTCCCAGAAATGCCAGCTTATTCTTTAACAAACGGCCTTTTTTCCCCAAAATACCAGCCTTTTCCCTCTCTAGCATCTGTTTCCTCACCAATACCTGGCATTTTCTCCCAGAAACACCAGCTTTCTCACAGATACATCACCTTCCCCCCCCCACATCAGACCTCTTCTCCCAGAAATACCAGGACTCTGCTGAATATTTCCCATTTCCTCCGGAACATACAGCATTACACTCCGCAAGAGGACAGTTTCTTTCAGAAATGTGGCATTTTATCACAGATACACCATTTTTATGCCCAGTAGAGCTCCTTTTCTCCCAGAAATAGCACTGCTCTTAGGAAGAGCTCCCATTTTCTAACCAAAATGCTGCTTTACACTCCTCAAGATCACACTTACCCCCATCAAGATGGCAGTGTCACAGAAATACCAGCTTCTGCCCCCAAAATGGGACTTTGGCTCTCCAAAACAAGACATTTTCTCCCAGAAATACCAGGACTCTTAGAAATACCTCACGTTTCATCTCAAGAATACTGCTTTCCACTCCTCAAGATCACACTGACTCCCATCACAATGGCCTTTTCTCCCACATACACCAGCTTTCTCCCAAATACACGACATTTTCTCCCACATACACCCGTTTTCTCCCAAAGATGGGACATATTCTCCCAGAAATGCCAGCTTATTCTTTAACAAACGGCCTTTTTTCCCCAAAATACCAGCCTTTTCCCTCTCTAGCATCTGTTTCCTCACCAATACCTGGCATTTTCTCCCAGAAACACCAGCTTTCTCACAGATACATCACCTTCCCCCCCCCACATCAGACCTCTTCTCCCAGAAATACCAGGACTCTGCTGAATATTTCCCATTTCCTCCGGAACATACAGCATTACACTCCGCAAGAGGACAGTTTCTTTCAGAAATGTGGCATTTTATCACAGATACACCATTTTTATGCCCAGTAGAGCTCCTTTTCTCCCAGAAATAGCACTGCTCTTAGGAAGAGCTCCCATTTTCTAACCAAAATGCTGCTTTACACTCCTCAAGATCACACTTACCCCCATCAAGATGGCAGTGTCACAGAAATACCAGCTTCTGCCCCCAAAATGGGACTTTGGCTCTCCAAAACAAGACATTTTCTCCCAGAAATACCAGGACTCTTAGAAATACCTCACGTTTCATCTCAAGAATACTGCTTTCCACTCCTCAAGATCACACTGACTCCCATCACAATGGCCTTTTCTCCCACATACACCAGCTTTCTCCCAAATACACGACATTTTCTCCCACATACACCCGTTTTCTCCCAAAGATGGGACATATTCTCCCAGAAATGCCAGCTTATTCTTTAACAAACGGCCTTTTTTCCCCAAAATACCAGCCTTTTCCCTCTCTAGCATCTGTTTCCTCACCAATACCTGGCATTTTCTCCCAGAAACACCAGCTTTCTCACAGATACATCACCTTCCCCCCCCCACATCAGACCTCTTCTCCCAGAAATACCAGGACTCTGCTGAATATTTCCCATTTCCTCCGGAACATACAGCATTACACTCCGCAAGAGGACAGTTTCTTTCAGAAATGTGGCATTTTATCACAGATACACCATTTTTATGCCCAGTAGAGCTCCTTTTCTCCCAGAAATAGCACTGCTCTTAGGAAGAGCTCCCATTTTCTAACCAAAATGCTGCTTCACACTCCTCAAGATCACACTTACCCCCATCAAGATGGCAGTGTCACAGAAATACCAGCTTCTGCCCCCAAAATGGGACTTTGGCTCTCCAAAACAAGACATTTTCTCCCAGAAATACCAGGACTCTTAGAAATACCTCACGTTTCATCTCAAGAATACTGCTTTCCACTCCTCAAGATCACACTGACTCCCATCACAATGGCCTTTTCTCCCACATACACCAGCTTTCTCCCAAATACACGACATTTTCTCCCACATACACCCGTTTTCTCCCAAAGATGGGACATATTCTCCCAGAAATGCCAGCTTATTCTTTAACAAACGGCCTTTTTTCCCCAAAATACCAGCCTTTTCCCTCTCTAGCATCTGTTTCCTCACCAATACCTGGCATTTTCTCCCAGAAACACCAGCTTTCTCACAGATACATCACCTTCCCCCCCCCACATCAGACCTCTTCTCCCAGAAATACCAGGACTCTGCTGAATATTTCCCATTTCCTCCGGAACATACAGCATTACACTCCGCAAGAGGACAGTTTCTTTCAGAAATGTGGCATTTTATCACAGATACACCATTTTTATGCCCAGTAGAGCTCCTTTTCTCCCAGAAATAGCACTGCTCTTAGGAAGAGCTCCCATTTTCTAACCAAAATGCTGCTTCACACTCCTCAAGATCACACTTACCCCCATCAAGATGGCAGTGTCACAGAAATACCAGCTTCTGCCCCCAAAATGGGACTTTGGCTCTCCAAAACAAGACATTTTCTCCCAGAAATACCAGGACTCTTAGAAATACCTCACGTTTCATCTCAAGAATACTGCTTTCCACTCCTCAAGATCACACTGACTCCCATCACAATGGCCTTTTCTCCCACATACACCAGCTTTCTCCCAAATACACGACATTTTCTCCCACATACACCCGTTTTCTCCCAAAGATGGGACATATTCTCCCAGAAATGCCAGCTTATTCTTTAACAAACGGCCTTTTTTCCCCAAAATACCAGCCTTTTCCCTCTCTAGCATCTGTTTCCTCACCAATACCTGGCATTTTCTCCCAGAAACACCAGCTTTCTCACAGATACATCACCTTCCCCCCCCCACATCAGACCTCTTCTCCCAGAAATACCAGGACTCTGCTGAATATTTCCCATTTCCTCCGGAACATACAGCATTACACTCCGCAAGAGGACAGTTTCTTTCAGAAATGTGGCATTTTATCACAGATACACCATTTTTATGCCCAGTAGAGCTCCTTTTCTCCCAGAAATAGCACTGCTCTTAGGAAGAGCTCCCATTTTCTAACCAAAATGCTGCTTTACACTCCTCAAGATCACACTTACCCCCATCAAGATGGCAGTGTCACAGAAATACCAGCTTCTGCCCCCAAAATGGGACTTTGGCTCTCCAAAACAAGACATTTTCTCCCAGAAATACCAGGACTCTTAGAAATACCTCACGTTTCATCTCAAGAATACTGCTTTCCACTCCTCAAGATCACACTGACTCCCATCACAATGGCCTTTTCTCCCACATACACCAGCTTTCTCCCAAATACACGACATTTTCTCCCACATACACCCGTTTTCTCCCAAAGATGGGACATATTCTCCCAGAAATGCCAGCTTATTCTTTAAAAAACGGCCTTTTTTCCCCAAAATACCAGCCTTTTCCCTCTCTAGCATCTGTTTCCTCACCAATACCTGGCATTTTCTCCCAGAAACACCAGCTTTCTCACAGATACATCACCTTCCCCCCCCCCACATCAGACCTCTTCTCCCAGAAATACCAGGACTCTGCTGAATATTTCCCATTTCCTCCGGAACATACAGCATTACACTCCGCAAGAGGACAGTTTCTTTCAGAAATGTGGCATTTTATCACAGATACACCATTTTTATGCCCAGTAGAGCTCCTTTTCTCCCAGAAATAGCACTGCTCTTAGGAAGAGCTCCCATTTTCTAACCAAAATGCTGCTTTACACTCCTCAAGATCACACTTACCCCCATCAAGATGGCAGTGTCACAGAAATACCAGCTTCTGCCCCCAAAATGGGACTTTGGCTCTCCAAAACAAGACATTTTCTCCCAGAAATACCAGGACTCTTAGAAATACCTCACGTTTCATCTCAAGAATACTGCTTTCCACTCCTCAAGATCACACTGACTCCCATCACAATGGCCTTTTCTCCCACATACACCAGCTTTCTCCCAAATACACGACATTTTCTCCCACATACACCCGTTTTCTCCCAAAGATGGGACATATTCTCCCAGAAATGCCAGCTTATTCTTTAAAAAACGGCCTTTTTTCCCCAAAATACCAGCCTTTTCCCTCTCTAGCATCTGTTTCCTCACCAATACCTGGCATTTTCTCCCAGAAACACCAGCTTTCTCACAGATACATCACCTTCCCCCCCCCACATCAGACCTCTTCTCCCAGAAATACCAGGACTCTGCTGAATATTTCCCATTTCCTCCGGAACATACAGCATTACACTCCGCAAGAGGACAGTTTCTTTCAGAAATGTGGCATTTTATCACAGATACACCATTTTTATGCCCAGTAGAGCTCCTTTTCTCCCAGAAATAGCACTGCTCTTAGGAAGAGCTCCCATTTTCTAACCAAAATGCTGCTTCACACTCCTCAAGATCACACTTACCCCCATCAAGATGGCAGTGTCACAGAAATACCAGCTTCTGCCCCCAAAATGGGACTTTGGCTCTCCAAAACAAGACATTTTCTCCCAGAAATACCAGGACTCTTAGAAATACCTCACGTTTCATCTCAAGAATACTGCTTTCCACTCCTCAAGATCACACTGACTCCCATCACAATGGCCTTTTCTCCCACATACACCAGCTTTCTCCCAAATACACGACATTTTCTCCCACATACACCCGTTTTCTCCCAAAGATGGGACATATTCTCCCAGAAATGCCAGCTTATTCTTTAAAAAACGGCCTTTTTTCCCCAAAATACCAGCCTTTTCCCTCTCTAGCATCTGTTTCCTCACCAATACCTGGCATTTTCTCCCAGAAACACCAGCTTTCTCACAGATACATCACCTTCCCCCCCCCACATCAGACCTCTTCTCCCAGAAATACCAGGACTCTGCTGAATATTTCCCATTTCCTCCGGAACATACAGCATTACACTCCGCAAGAGGACAGTTTCTTTCAGAAATGTGGCATTTTATCACAGATACACCATTTTTATGCCCAGTAGAGCTCCTTTTCTCCCAGAAATAGCACTGCTCTTAGGAAGAGCTCCCATTTTCTAACCAAAATGCTGCTTTACACTCCTCAAGATCACACTTACCCCCATCAAGATGGCAGTGTCACAGAAATACCAGCTTCTGCCCCCAAAATGGGACTTTGGCTCTCCAAAACAAGACATTTTCTCCCAGAAATACCAGGACTCTTAGAAATACCTCACGTTTCATCTCAAGAATACTGCTTTCCACTCCTCAAGATCACACTGACTCCCATCACAATGGCCTTTTCTCCCACATACACCAGCTTTCTCCCAAATACACGACATTTTCTCCCACATACACCCGTTTTCTCCCAAAGATGGGACATATTCTCCCAGAAATGCCAGCTTATTCTTTAAAAAACGGCCTTTTTTCCCCCAAATACCAGCCTTTTCCCTCTCTAGCATCTGTTTCCTCACCAATACCTGGCATTTTCTCCCAGAAACACCAGCTTTCTCACAGATACATCACCTTCCCCCCCCCACATCAGACCTCTTCTCCCAGAAATACCAGGACTCTGCTGAATATTTCCCATTTCCTCCGGAACATACAGCATTACACTCCGCAAGAGGACAGTTTCTTTCAGAAATGTGGCATTTTATCACAGATACACCATTTTTATGCCCAGTAGAGCTCCTTTTCTCCCAGAAATAGCACTGCTCTTAGGAAGAGCTCCCATTTTCTAACCAAAATGCTGCTTCACACTCCTCAAGATCACACTTACCCCCATCAAGATGGCAGTGTCACAGAAATACCAGCTTCTGCCCCCAAAATGGGACTTTGGCTCTCCAAAACAAGACATTTTCTCCCAGAAATACCAGGACTCTTAGAAATACCTCACGTTTCATCTCAAGAATACTGCTTTCCACTCCTCAAGATCACACTGACTCCCATCACAATGGCCTTTTCTCCCACATACACCAGCTTTCTCCCAAATACACGACATTTTCTCCCACATACACCCGTTTTCTCCCAAAGATGGGACATATTCTCCCAGAAATGCCAGCTTATTCTTTAAAAAACGGCCTTTTTTCCCCAAAATACCAGCCTTTTCCCTCTCTAGCATCTGTTTCCTCACCAATACCTGGCATTTTCTCCCAGAAACACCAGCTTTCTCACAGATACATCACCTTCCCCCCCCCACATCAGACCTCTTCTCCCAGAAATACCAGGACTCTGCTGAATATTTCCCATTTCCTCCGGAACATACAGCATTACACTCCGCAAGAGGACAGTTTCTTTCAGAAATGTGGCATTTTATCACAGATACACCATTTTTATGCCCAGTAGAGCTCCTTTTCTCCCAGAAATAGCACTGCTCTTAGGAAGAGCTCCCATTTTCTAACCAAAATGCTGCTTTACACTCCTCAAGATCACACTTACCCCCATCAAGATGGCAGTGTCACAGAAATACCAGCTTCTGCCCCCAAAATGGGACTTTGGCTCTCCAAAACAAGACATTTTCTCCCAGAAATACCAGGACTCTTAGAAATACCTCACGTTTCATCTCAAGAATACTGCTTTCCACTCCTCAAGATCACACTGACTCCCATCACAATGGCCTTTTCTCCCACATACACCAGCTTTCTCCCAAATACACGACATTTTCTCCCACATACACCCGTTTTCTCCCAAAGATGGGACATATTCTCCCAGAAATGCCAGCTTATTCTTTAAAAAACGGCCTTTTTTCCCCAAAATACCAGCCTTTTCCCTCTCTAGCATCTGTTTCCTCACCAATACCTGGCATTTTCTCCCAGAAACACCAGCTTTCTCACAGATACATCACCTTCCCCCCCCCACATCAGACCTCTTCTCCCAGAAATACCAGGACTCTGCTGAATATTTCCCATTTCCTCCGGAACATACAGCATTACACTCCGCAAGAGGACAGTTTCTTTCAGAAATGTGGCATTTTATCACAGATACACCATTTTTATGCCCAGTAGAGCTCCTTTTCTCCCAGAAATAGCACTGCTCTTAGGAAGAGCTCCCATTTTCTAACCAAAATGCTGCTTCACACTCCTCAAGATCACACTTACCCCCATCAAGATGGCAGTGTCACAGAAATACCAGCTTCTGCCCCCAAAATGGGACTTTGGCTCTCCAAAACAAGACATTTTCTCCCAGAAATACCAGGACTCTTAGAAATACCTCACGTTTCATCTCAAGAATACTGCTTTCCACTCCTCAAGATCACACTGACTCCCATCACAATGGCCTTTTCTCCCACATACACCAGCTTTCTCCCAAATACACGACATTTTCTCCCACATACACCCGTTTTCTCCCAAAGATGGGACATATTCTCCCAGAAATGCCAGCTTATTCTTTAAAAAACGGCCTTTTTTCCCCAAAATACCAGCCTTTTCCCTCTCTAGCATCTGTTTCCTCACCAATACCTGGCATTTTCTCCCAGAAACACCAGCTTTCTCACAGATACATCACCTTCCCCCCCCCACATCAGACCTCTTCTCCCAGAAATACCAGGACTCTGCTGAATATTTCCCATTTCCTCCGGAACATACAGCATTACACTCCGCAAGAGGACAGTTTCTTTCAGAAATGTGGCATTTTATCACAGATACACCATTTTTATGCCCAGTAGAGCTCCTTTTCTCCCAGAAATAGCACTGCTCTTAGGAAGAGCTCCCATTTTCTAACCAAAATGCTGCTTTACACTCCTCAAGATCACACTTACCCCCATCAAGATGGCAGTGTCACAGAAATACCAGCTTCTGCCCCCAAAATGGGACTTTGGCTCTCCAAAACAAGACATTTTCTCCCAGAAATACCAGGACTCTTAGAAATACCTCACGTTTCATCTCAAGAATACTGCTTTCCACTCCTCAAGATCACACTGACTCCCATCACAATGGCCTTTTCTCCCACATACACCAGCTTTCTCCCAAATACACGACATTTTCTCCCACATACACCCGTTTTCTCCCAAAGATGGGACATATTCTCCCAGAAATGCCAGCTTATTCTTTAACAAACGGCCTTTTTTCCCCAAAATACCAGCCTTTTCCCTCTCTAGCATCTGTTTCCTCACCAATACCTGGCATTTTCTCCCAGAAACACCAGCTTTCTCACAGATACATCACCTTCCCCCCCCCACATCAGACCTCTTCTCCCAGAAATACCAGGACTCTGCTGAATATTTCCCATTTCCTCCGGAACATACAGCATTACACTCCGCAAGAGGACAGTTTCTTTCAGAAATGTGGCATTTTATCACAGATACACCATTTTTATGCCCAGTAGAGCTCCTTTTCTCCCAGAAATAGCACTGCTCTTAGGAAGAGCTCCCATTTTCTAACCAAAATGCTGCTTCACACTCCTCAAGATCACACTTACCCCCATCAAGATGGCAGTGTCAGAGAAATACCAGCTTCTGCCCCCAAAATGGGACTTTGGCTCTCCAAAACAAGACATTTTCTCCCAGAAATACCAGGACTCTTAGAAATACCTCACGTTTCATCTCAAGAATACTGCTTTCCACTCCTCAAGATCACACTGACTCCCATCACAATGGCCTTTTCTCCCACATACACCAGCTTTCTCCCAAATACACGACATTTTCTCCCACATACACCCGTTTTCTCCCAAAGATGGGACATATTCTCCCAGAAATGCCAGCTTATTCTTTAAAAAACGGCCTTTTTTCCCCAAAATACCAGCCTTTTCCCTCTCTAGCATCTGTTTCCTCACCAATACCTGGCATTTTCTCCCAGAAACACCAGCTTTCTCACAGATACATCACCTTCCCCCCCCCACATCAGACCTCTTCTCCCAGAAATACCAGGACTCTGCTGAATATTTCCCATTTCCTCCGGAACATACAGCATTACACTCCGCAAGAGGACAGTTTCTTTCAGAAATGTGGCATTTTATCACAGATACACCATTTTTATGCCCAGTAGAGCTCCTTTTCTCCCAGAAATAGCACTGCTCTTAGGAAGAGCTCCCATTTTCTAACCAAAATGCTGCTTCACACTCCTCAAGATCACACTTACCCCCATCAAGATGGCAGTGTCACAGAAATACCAGCTTCTGCCCCCAAAATGGGACTTTGGCTCTCCAAAACAAGACATTTTCTCCCAGAAATACCAGGACTCTTAGAAATACCTCACGTTTCATCTCAAGAATACTGCTTTCCACTCCTCAAGATCACACTGACTCCCATCACAATGGCCTTTTCTCCCACATACACCAGCTTTCTCCCAAATACACGACATTTTCTCCCACATACACCCGTTTTCTCCCAAAGATGGGACATATTCTCCCAGAAATGCCAGCTTATTCTTTAAAAAACGGCCTTTTTTCCCCAAAATACCAGCCTTTTCCCTCTCTAGCATCTGTTTCCTCACCAATACCTGGCATTTTCTCCCAGAAACACCAGCTTTCTCACAGATACATCACCTTCCCCCCCCCACATCAGACCTCTTCTCCCAGAAATACCAGGACTCTGCTGAATATTTCCCATTTCCTCCGGAACATACAGCATTACACTCCGCAAGAGGACAGTTTCTTTCAGAAATGTGGCATTTTATCACAGATACACCATTTTTATGCCCAGTAGAGCTCCTTTTCTCCCAGAAATAGCACTGCTCTTAGGAAGAGCTCCCATTTTCTAACCAAAATGCTGCTTCACACTCCTCAAGATCACACTTACCCCCATCAAGATGGCAGTGTCACAGAAATACCAGCTTCTGCCCCCAAAATGGGACTTTGGCTCTCCAAAACAAGACATTTTCTCCCAGAAATACCAGGACTCTTAGAAATACCTCACGTTTCATCTCAAGAATACTGCTTTCCACTCCTCAAGATCACACTGACTCCCATCACAATGGCCTTTTCTCCCACATACACCAGCTTTCTCCCAAATACACGACATTTTCTCCCACATACACCCGTTTTCTCCCAAAGATGGGACATATTCTCCCAGAAATGCCAGCTTATTCTTTAAAAAACGGCCTTTTTTCCCCAAAATACCAGCCTTTTCCCTCTCTAGCATCTGTTTCCTCACCAATACCTGGCATTTTCTCCCAGAAACACCAGCTTTCTCACAGATACATCACCTTCCCCCCCCCACATCAGACCTCTTCTCCCAGAAATACCAGGACTCTGCTGAATATTTCCCATTTCCTCCGGAACATACAGCATTACACTCCGCAAGAGGACAGTTTCTTTCAGAAATGTGGCATTTTATCACAGATACACCATTTTTATGCCCAGTAGAGCTCCTTTTCTCCCAGAAATAGCACTGCTCTTAGGAAGAGCTCCCATTTTCTAACCAAAATGCTGCTTCACACTCCTCAAGATCACACTTACCCCCATCAAGATGGCAGTGTCACAGAAATACCAGCTTCTGCCCCCAAAATGGGACTTTGGCTCTCCAAAACAAGACATTTTCTCCCAGAAATACCAGGACTCTTAGAAATACCTCACGTTTCATCTCAAGAATACTGCTTTCCACTCCTCAAGATCACACTGACTCCCATCACAATGGCCTTTTCTCCCACATACACCAGCTTTCTCCCAAATACACGACATTTTCTCCCACATACACCCGTTTTCTCCCAAAGATGGGACATATTCTCCCAGAAATGCCAGCTTATTCTTTAAAAAACGGCCTTTTTTCCCCAAAATACCAGCCTTTTCCCTCTCTAGCATCTGTTTCCTCACCAATACCTGGCATTTTCTCCCAGAAACACCAGCTTTCTCACAGATACATCACCTTCCCCCCCCCACATCAGACCTCTTCTCCCAGAAATACCAGGACTCTGCTGAATATTTCCCATTTCCTCCGGAACATACAGCATTACACTCCGCAAGAGGACAGTTTCTTTCAGAAATGTGGCATTTTATCACAGATACACCATTTTTATGCCCAGTAGAGCTCCTTTTCTCCCAGAAATAGCACTGCTCTTAGGAAGAGCTCCCATTTTCTAACCAAAATGCTGCTTTACACTCCTCAAGATCACACTTACCCCCATCAAGATGGCAGTGTCACAGAAATACCAGCTTCTGCCCCCAAAATGGGACTTTGGCTCTCCAAAACAAGACATTTTCTCCCAGAAATACCAGGACTCTTAGAAATACCTCACGTTTCATCTCAAGAATACTGCTTTCCACTCCTCAAGATCACACTGACTCCCATCACAATGGCCTTTTCTCCCACATACACCAGCTTTCTCCCAAATACACGACATTTTCTCCCACATACACCCGTTTTCTCCCAAAGATGGGACATATTCTCCCAGAAATGCCAGCTTATTCTTTAAAAAACGGCCTTTTTTCCCCAAAATACCAGCCTTTTCCCTCTCTAGCATCTGTTTCCTCACCAATACCTGGCATTTTCTCCCAGAAACACCAGCTTTCTCACAGATACATCACCTTCCCCCCCCCACATCAGACCTCTTCTCCCAGAAATACCAGGACTCTGCTGAATATTTCCCATTTCCTCCGGAACATACAGCATTACACTCCGCAAGAGGACAGTTTCTTTCAGAAATGTGGCATTTTATCACAGATACACCATTTTTATGCCCAGTAGAGCTCCTTTTCTCCCAGAAATAGCACTGCTCTTAGGAAGAGCTCCCATTTTCTAACCAAAATGCTGCTTTACACTCCTCAAGATCACACTTACCCCCATCAAGATGGCAGTGTCACAGAAATACCAGCTTCTGCCCCCAAAATGGGACTTTGGCTCTCCAAAACAAGACATTTTCTCCCAGAAATACCAGGATTCTTAGAAATACCTCACGTTTCATCTCAAGAATACTGCTTTCCACTCCTCAAGATCACACTGACTCCCATCACAATGGCCTTTTCTCCCACATACACCAGCTTTCTCCCAAATACACGACATTTTCTCCCACATACACCCGTTTTCTCCCAAAGATGGGACATATTCTCCCAGAAATGCCAGCTTATTCTTTAAAAAACGGCCTTTTTTCCCCAAAATACCAGCCTTTTCCCTCTCTAGCATCTGTTTCCTCACCAATACCTGGCATTTTCTCCCAGAAACACCAGCTTTCTCACAGATACATCACCTTCCCCCCCCCACATCAGACCTCTTCTCCCAGAAATACCAGGACTCTGCTGAATATTTCCCATTTCCTCCGGAACATACAGCATTACACTCCGCAAGAGGACAGTTTCTTTCAGAAATGTGGCATTTTATCACAGATACACCATTTTTATGCCCAGTAGAGCTCCTTTTCTCCCAGAAATAGCACTGCTCTTAGGAAGAGCTCCCATTTTCTAACCAAAATGCTGCTTTACACTCCTCAAGATCACACTTACCCCCATCAAGATGGCAGTGTCACAGAAATACCAGCTTCTGCCCCCAAAATGGGACTTTGGCTCTCCAAAACAAGACATTTTCTCCCAGAAATACCAGGACTCTTAGAAATACCTCACGTTTCATCTCAAGAATACTGCTTTCCACTCCTCAAGATCACACTGACTCCCATCACAATGGCCTTTTCTCCCACATACACCAGCTTTCTCCCAAATACACGACATTTTCTCCCACATACACCCGTTTTCTCCCAAAGATGGGACATATTCTCCCAGAAATGCCAGCTTATTCTTTAAAAAACGGCCTTTTTTCCCCAAAATACCAGCCTTTTCCCTCTCTAGCATCTGTTTCCTCACCAATACCTGGCATTTTCTCCCAGAAACACCAGCTTTCTCACAGATACATCACCTTCCCCCCCCCACATCAGACCTCTTCTCCCAGAAATACCAGGACTCTGCTGAATATTTCCCATTTCCTCCGGAACATACAGCATTACACTCCGCAAGAGGACAGTTTCTTTCAGAAATGTGGCATTTTATCACAGATACACCATTTTTATGCCCAGTAGAGCTCCTTTTCTCCCAGAAATAGCACTGCTCTTAGGAAGAGCTCCCATTTTCTAACCAAAATGCTGCTTTACACTCCTCAAGATCACACTTACCCCCATCAAGATGGCAGTGTCACAGAAATACCAGCTTCTGCCCCCAAAATGGGACTTTGGCTCTCCAAAACAAGACATTTTCTCCCAGAAATACCAGGACTCTTAGAAATACCTCACGTTTCATCTCAAGAATACTGCTTTCCACTCCTCAAGATCACACTGACTCCCATCACAATGGCCTTTTCTCCCACATACACCAGCTTTCTCCCAAATACACGACATTTTCTCCCACATACACCCGTTTTCTCCCAAAGATGGGACATATTCTCCCAGAAATGCCAGCTTATTCTTTAAAAAACGGCCTTTTTTCCCCAAAATACCAGCCTTTTCCCTCTCTAGCATCTGTTTCCTCACCAATACCTGGCATTTTCTCCCAGAAACACCAGCTTTCTCACAGATACATCACCTTCCCCCCCCCACATCAGACCTCTTCTCCCAGAAATACCAGGACTCTGCTGAATATTTCCCATTTCCTCCGGAACATACAGCATTACACTCCGCAAGAGGACAGTTTCTTTCAGAAATGTGGCATTTTATCACAGATACACCATTTTTATGCCCAGTAGAGCTCCTTTTCTCCCAGAAATAGCACTGCTCTTAGGAAGAGCTCCCATTTTCTAACCAAAATGCTGCTTTACACTCCTCAAGATCACACTTACCCCCATCAAGATGGCAGTGTCACAGAAATACCAGCTTCTGCCCCCAAAATGGGACTTTGGCTCTCCAAAACAAGACATTTTCTCCCAGAAATACCAGGACTCTTAGAAATACCTCACGTTTCATCTCAAGAATACTGCTTTCCACTCCTCAAGATCACACTGACTCCCATCACAATGGCCTTTTCTCCCACATACACCAGCTTTCTCCCAAATACACGACATTTTCTCCCACATACACCCGTTTTCTCCCAAAGATGGGACATATTCTCCCAGAAATGCCAGCTTATTCTTTAAAAAACGGCCTTTTTTCCCCAAAATACCAGCCTTTTCCCTCTCTAGCATCTGTTTCCTCACCAATACCTGGCATTTTCTCCCAGAAACACCAGCTTTCTCACAGATACATCACCTTCCCCCCCCCACATCAGACCTCTTCTCCCAGAAATACCAGGACTCTGCTGAATATTTCCCATTTCCTCCGGAACATACAGCATTACACTCCGCAAGAGGACAGTTTCTTTCAGAAATGTGGCATTTTATCACAGATACACCATTTTTATGCCCAGTAGAGCTCCTTTTCTCCCAGAAATAGCACTGCTCTTAGGAAGAGCTCCCATTTTCTAACCAAAATGCTGCTTTACACTCCTCAAGATCACACTTACCCCCATCAAGATGGCAGTGTCACAGAAATACCAGCTTCTGCCCCCAAAATGGGACTTTGGCTCTCCAAAACAAGACATTTTCTCCCAGAAATACCAGGACTCTTAGAAATACCTCACGTTTCATCTCAAGAATACTGCTTTCCACTCCTCAAGATCACACTGACTCCCATCACAATGGCCTTTTCTCCCACATACACCAGCTTTCTCCCAAATACACGACATTTTCTCCCACATACACCCGTTTTCTCCCAAAGATGGGACATATTCTCCCAGAAATGCCAGCTTATTCTTTAAAAAACGGCCTTTTTTCCCCAAATACCAGCCTTTTCCCTCTCTAGCATCTGTTTCCTCACCAATACCTGGCATTTTCTCCCAGAAACACCAGCTTTCTCACAGATACATCACCTTCCCCCCCCCACATCAGACCTCTTCTCCCAGAAATACCAGGACTCTGCTGAATATTTCCCATTTCCTCCGGAACATACAGCATTACACTCCGCAAGAGGACAGTTTCTTTCAGAAATGTGGCATTTTATCACAGATACACCATTTTTATGCCCAGTAGAGCTCCTTTTCTCCCAGAAATAGCACTGCTCTTAGGAAGAGCTCCCATTTTCTAACCAAAATGCTGCTTCACACTCCTCAAGATCACACTTACCCCCATCAAGATGGCAGTGTCACAGAAATACCAGCTTCTGCCCCCAAAATGGGACTTTGGCTCTCCAAAACAAGACATTTTCTCCCAGAAATACCAGGACTCTTAGAAATACCTCACGTTTCATCTCAAGAATACTGCTTTCCACTCCTCAAGATCACACTGACTCCCATCACAATGGCCTTTTCTCCCACATACACCAGCTTTCTCCCAAATACACGACATTTTCTCCCACATACACCCGTTTTCTCCCAAAGATGGGACATATTCTCCCAGAAATGCCAGCTTATTCTTTAACAAACGGCCTTTTTTCCCCAAAATACCAGCCTTTTCCCTCTCTAGCATCTGTTTCCTCACCAATACCTGGCATTTTCTCCCAGAAACACCAGCTTTCTCACAGATACATCACCTTCCCCCCCCCACATCAGACCTCTTCTCCCAGAAATACCAGGACTCTGCTGAATATTTCCCATTTCCTCCGGAACATACAGCATTACACTCCGCAAGAGGACAGTTTCTTTCAGAAATGTGGCATTTTATCACAGATACACCATTTTTATGCCCAGTAGAGCTCCTTTTCTCCCAGAAATAGCACTGCTCTTAGGAAGAGCTCCCATTTTCTAACCAAAATGCTGCTTTACACTCCTCAAGATCACACTTACCCCCATCAAGATGGCAGTGTCACAGAAATACCAGCTTCTGCCCCCAAAATGGGACTTTGGCTCTCCAAAACAAGACATTTTCTCCCAGAAATACCAGGACTCTTAGAAATACCTCACGTTTCATCTCAAGAATACTGCTTTCCACTCCTCAAGATCACACTGACTCCCATCACAATGGCCTTTTCTCCCACATACACCAGCTTTCTCCCAAATACACGACATTTTCTCCCACATACACCCGTTTTCTCCCAAAGATGGGACATATTCTCCCAGAAATGCCAGCTTATTCTTTAACAAACGGCCTTTTTTCCCCAAAATACCAGCCTTTTCCCTCTCTAGCATCTGTTTCCTCACCAATACCTGGCATTTTCTCCCAGAAACACCAGCTTTCTCACAGATACATCACCTTCCCCCCCCCACATCAGACCTCTTCTCCCAGAAATACCAGGACTCTGCTGAATATTTCCCATTTCCTCCGGAACATACAGCATTACACTCCGCAAGAGGACAGTTTCTTTCAGAAATGTGGCATTTTATCACAGATACACCATTTTTATGCCCAGTAGAGCTCCTTTTCTCCCAGAAATAGCACTGCTCTTAGGAAGAGCTCCCATTTTCTAACCAAAATGCTGCTTTACACTCCTCAAGATCACACTTACCCCCATCAAGATGGCAGTGTCACAGAAATACCAGCTTCTGCCCCCAAAATGGGACTTTGGCTCTCCAAAACAAGACATTTTCTCCCAGAAATACCAGGACTCTTAGAAATACCTCACGTTTCATCTCAAGAATACTGCTTTCCACTCCTCAAGATCACACTGACTCCCATCACAATGGCCTTTTCTCCCACATACACCAGCTTTCTCCCAAATACACGACATTTTCTCCCACATACACCCGTTTTCTCCCAAAGATGGGACATATTCTCCCAGAAATGCCAGCTTATTCTTTAAAAAACGGCCTTTTTTCCCCAAATACCAGCCTTTTCCCTCTCTAGCATCTGTTTCCTCACCAATACCTGGCATTTTCTCCCAGAAACACCAGCTTTCTCACAGATACATCACCTTCCCCCCCCCACATCAGACCTCTTCTCCCAGAAATACCAGGACTCTGCTGAATATTTCCCATTTCCTCCGGAACATACAGCATTACACTCCGCAAGAGGACAGTTTCTTTCAGAAATGTGGCATTTTATCACAGATACACCATTTTTATGCCCAGTAGAGCTCCTTTTCTCCCAGAAATAGCACTGCTCTTAGGAAGAGCTCCCATTTTCTAACCAAAATGCTGCTTTACACTCCTCAAGATCACACTTACCCCCATCAAGATGGCAGTGTCACAGAAATACCAGCTTCTGCCCCCAAAATGGGACTTTGGCTCTCCAAAACAAGACATTTTCTCCCAGAAATACCAGGACTCTTAGAAATACCTCACGTTTCATCTCAAGAATACTGCTTTCCACTCCTCAAGATCACACTGACTCCCATCACAATGGCCTTTTCTCCCACATACACCAGCTTTCTCCCAAATACACGACATTTTCTCCCACATACACCCGTTTTCTCCCAAAGATGGGACATATTCTCCCAGAAATGCCAGCTTATTCTTTAAAAAACGGCCTTTTTTCCCCAAAATACCAGCCTTTTCCCTCTCTAGCATCTGTTTCCTCACCAATACCTGGCATTTTCTCCCAGAAACACCAGCTTTCTCACAGATACATCACCTTCCCCCCCCCACATCAGACCTCTTCTCCCAGAAATACCAGGACTCTGCTGAATATTTCCCATTTCCTCCGGAACATACAGCATTACACTCCGCAAGAGGACAGTTTCTTTCAGAAATGTGGCATTTTATCACAGATACACCATTTTTATGCCCAGTAGAGCTCCTTTTCTCCCAGAAATAGCACTGCTCTTAGGAAGAGCTCCCATTTTCTAACCAAAATGCTGCTTTACACTCCTCAAGATCACACTTACCCCCATCAAGATGGCAGTGTCACAGAAATACCAGCTTCTGCCCCCAAAATGGGACTTTGGCTCTCCAAAACAAGACATTTTCTCCCAGAAATACCAGGACTCTTAGAAATACCTCACGTTTCATCTCAAGAATACTGCTTTCCACTCCTCAAGATCACACTGACTCCCATCACAATGGCCTTTTCTCCCACATACACCAGCTTTCTCCCAAATACACGACATTTTCTCCCACATACACCCGTTTTCTCCCAAAGATGGGACATATTCTCCCAGAAATGCCAGCTTATTCTTTAACAAACGGCCTTTTTTCCCCAAAATACCAGCCTTTTCCCTCTCTAGCATCTGTTTCCTCACCAATACCTGGCATTTTCTCCCAGAAACACCAGCTTTCTCACAGATACATCACCTTCCCCCCCCCACATCAGACCTCTTCTCCCAGAAATACCAGGACTCTGCTGAATATTTCCCATTTCCTCCGGAACATACAGCATTACACTCCGCAAGAGGACAGTTTCTTTCAGAAATGTGGCATTTTATCACAGATACACCATTTTTATGCCCAGTAGAGCTCCTTTTCTCCCAGAAATAGCACTGCTCTTAGGAAGAGCTCCCATTTTCTAACCAAAATGCTGCTTCACACTCCTCAAGATCACACTTACCCCCATCAAGATGGCAGTGTCACAGAAATACCAGCTTCTGCCCCCAAAATGGGACTTTGGCTCTCCAAAACAAGACATTTTCTCCCAGAAATACCAGGACTCTTAGAAATACCTCACGTTTCATCTCAAGAATACTGCTTTCCACTCCTCAAGATCACACTGACTCCCATCACAATGGCCTTTTCTCCCACATACACCAGCTTTCTCCCAAATACACGACATTTTCTCCCACATACACCCGTTTTCTCCCAAAGATGGGACATATTCTCCCAGAAATGCCAGCTTATTCTTTAACAAACGGCCTTTTTTCCCCAAAATACCAGCCTTTTCCCTCTCTAGCATCTGTTTCCTCACCAATACCTGGCATTTTCTCCCAGAAACACCAGCTTTCTCACAGATACATCACCTTCCCCCCCCCACATCAGACCTCTTCTCCCAGAAATACCAGGACTCTGCTGAATATTTCCCATTTCCTCCGGAACATACAGCATTACACTCCGCAAGAGGACAGTTTCTTTCAGAAATGTGGCATTTTATCACAGATACACCATTTTTATGCCCAGTAGAGCTCCTTTTCTCCCAGAAATAGCACTGCTCTTAGGAAGAGCTCCCATTTTCTAACCAAAATGCTGCTTTACACTCCTCAAGATCACACTTACCCCCATCAAGATGGCAGTGTCACAGAAATACCAGCTTCTGCCCCCAAAATGGGACTTTGGCTCTCCAAAACAAGACATTTTCTCCCAGAAATACCAGGACTCTTAGAAATACCTCACGTTTCATCTCAAGAATACTGCTTTCCACTCCTCAAGATCACACTGACTCCCATCACAATGGCCTTTTCTCCCACATACACCAGCTTTCTCCCAAATACACGACATTTTCTCCCACATACACCCGTTTTCTCCCAAAGATGGGACATATTCTCCCAGAAATGCCAGCTTATTCTTTAAAAAACGGCCTTTTTTCCCCAAATACCAGCCTTTTCCCTCTCTAGCATCTGTTTCCTCACCAATACCTGGCATTTTCTCCCAGAAACACCAGCTTTCTCACAGATACATCACCTTCCCCCCCCCACATCAGACCTCTTCTCCCAGAAATACCAGGACTCTGCTGAATATTTCCCATTTCCTCCGGAACATACAGCATTACACTCCGCAAGAGGACAGTTTCTTTCAGAAATGTGGCATTTTATCACAGATACACCATTTTTATGCCCAGTAGAGCTCCTTTTCTCCCAGAAATAGCACTGCTCTTAGGAAGAGCTCCCATTTTCTAACCAAAATGCTGCTTTACACTCCTCAAGATCACACTTACCCCCATCAAGATGGCAGTGTCACAGAAATACCAGCTTCTGCCCCCAAAATGGGACTTTGGCTCTCCAAAACAAGACATTTTCTCCCAGAAATACCAGGACTCTTAGAAATACCTCACGTTTCATCTCAAGAATACTGCTTTCCACTCCTCAAGATCACACTGACTCCCATCACAATGGCCTTTTCTCCCACATACACCAGCTTTCTCCCAAATACACGACATTTTCTCCCACATACACCCGTTTTCTCCCAAAGATGGGACATATTCTCCCAGAAATGCCAGCTTATTCTTTAAAAAACGGCCTTTTTTTCCCAAAATACCAGCTTTCTCACAAACACCTGTCATTTTCCAACCAAGTCTGCTACTATCTCCCAGAAACAGCCGGTTTCCGAGAAATACCTGACGTTTGCTCTCCCAAATACTACTTGACACTCCTCCAGAGGACATTGTCTCCCCTATTTACCACGTTGTCTCCCCAAGAGACCACTTGGCACACCAAAAAGACCACCGTTGCTCTCCAGTACAAGATCTTCTTTCCCACCGGTTCCCACTTTTCTCCCCCAGCTATGTCATTTCCTCCCAGAAATGCCACTTTTCCCTTGGAAATTTCACCTTCTCTTCCAAAAAGAGGAGATTTGCTCCCAGAAATACCCCTTCTCTTACAACTGCCACACGCTTTCTCCCCAAAAAGCCTCCATGACAATGCCAAATGGGACACTTGCAGCCAAGAAGAGGACACCTTCTCTCAGAAAGACCACTTTTCTCCCCAAGAGAGGAGATTTTCTCCCAATTGGATGACATTTGCTGTAAGAAAGACCTGTTTTCTTCCCTCAAGAGGACATTGTCTTTCCCACTGAGGACATTTTCTCCCAGAAGTGCCGCTACTCTGTGAAACACCTCCATTTCCTCCCAAATCTACTCCATGACACGCCTCAGGATGACACTTACTCCCCGATTTGGGGCATTTTCTCCCAGAAATACCACTTCTCTCCCAAAGGGGAGAAACCACTTCTCTCCCTTTTCCCTCTCTAGCATCTGTTTCCTCACCAATACCTGGCATTTTCTCCCAGAAACACCAGCTTTCTCACACATACATCACCTTCTCCCCCCCACATCAGATGTTCCCTCCCAGAAATATGGCATTTGATCACAGATATACTCTTTCAAGGGAATACCAGGTTTCATAAAAATACCTCATAATTTCTCCATGAAGTTCGTTAGCAAGATGACACTTTCACCCTAAATAGGAGATTTTCTCTCAGAAATGCATGCTTCCCCCTCACAGAACGGCATCTTCTCCACAAATTAGGACATTATCTTCCCGAAATACCACATTTCTCCAATCCAATGACATTATCTCTACGGAGAGTTTGCAGTTGCTGCCCGTTAAATCGCTTTTCTCCCCGAATACCACTTTCAGACTTCAACAGCGGTCTTGTCGGATGCCGAGAAAGGGCGACTTCAGCCGGATGCTTTTCTCGGACGAGCGGCTTCTTCTGCGCACATCGCAAAGGAGTGGTTCTGACTTCTCCTTGTGTCCATGCATTCTGCACTACGCTTCTCTCTCATTCTTAACCCTTGATTCCTAGGGACATTTCGTTTTTCTCTGTTTTTCCGATGCTACACTTCAGCATTCTGTGACGAACAGAGTGGAAGGGAAAAGCCCCTCTAATAAGGCAGCTAGAAGTTCCAGGAGCGACACACGTTGTGCTTTCAGAGAGGACGTTACAGAAAGTCGAGAGATGTGGATTCTTTCCTGAGGAGAAAAAACCCCCTGTTTTCAGGAAATGCAGTATGCAGAATTCACACGTTCTTGGCATCACAGTTCCGTTATTTCGCTCACGCACGTCTAAATCGGCTCTCGCGTTGAACCCTTCGGAGAGTTTGCAGTTGCTGGCCGAGAAATCGCGGTTCTCCCCGAATGCCGCTGTGTGCCTTCAGCAGCGGTCTCGTCTCTCTCGCATGCCGAGAAAGAGCGACTTCAGCCGGATGCTTTTCTCGGACGAGCGGCTTCTTCTGCGCACATCGCAAAGGAGCGGTTCTTGTCTTCTCCTTGTGTCCATGCATTCTGCACTACGCTTCTCTCTCATTCTTATGCCTTTCCGTTTATTCCTAGGGACATTTCGTTTTTCTCTGTTTTTCCGATGCTACACTTCAGCATTCTGTGAAGAACAGAGTGGAAGGGAAAAGCCCCCCTAATAAGGCAGCTAGAAGTTCCAGGAGCGACACACGTTGTGCTTTCAGAGAGGACGTTACAGAAAGTCGAGAGATGTGGATTCTTTCCTGCGGAGAAAAAACCCCCTGTTTTCAGGAAATGCAGTATTCTGAAATCGCACGTTCTCGGCATAGCAATTTCGCTATTTCGCTCTCGTGGGTGGACGGCGCCACTCTCTGTTAACCGCTTCGGAGAGTTTGCAGTTGCTGGCCGAGAAATCGCACTTCTCCCCGAATGCCGCTGTGTGCCTTCAGCAGCGGTCTCGTCTCTCTCGCATGCCGAGAAAGAGCGACTTCAGCCGGCTGCTTTTCTCGGACGAGCGGCTTCTTCTGCGCATATGGCAAAGGAGCGGTTCTTGTCTTCTCCTTGTGTCCATGCATTCTGCACTACGCTTCTCTCTCATTCTTATGCCTTTCCGTTTATTCCTAGGGACATTTCGTTTTTCTCTGTTTTTCCGATGCTACACTTCAGCATTCTGTGAAGAACAGAGTGGAAGGGAAAAGCCCCTCTAATAAGGCAGCTAGAAGTTCCAGGAGCGACACACGTTGTGCTTTCAGAGAGGACGTTACAGAAAGTCGAGAGATGTGGATTCTTTCCTGCGGAGAAAAAACCCCCTGTTTTCAGGCAATGCAGTATGCAGAATTCACACGTTCTTGGCATCACAGTTCCGTTATTTCGCTCACGCACGTCTAAATCGGCTCTCGCGTTGAACCGCTTCGGAGAGTTTGCAGTTGCTGGCCGAGAAATCGCGGTTCTCCCCGAATGCCGCTGTGTGCCTTCAGCAGCGGTCTCGTCTCTCTCGCATGCCGAGAAAGAGCGACTTCAGCCGGATGCTTTTCTCGGACGAGCGGCTTCTTCTGCGCACATCGCAAAGGAGCGGTTCTTGTCTTCTCCTTGTGTCCATGCATTCTGCACTACGCTTCTCTCTCATTCTTATGCCTTTCCGTTTATTCCTAGGGACATTTCGTTTTTCTCTGTTTTTCCGATGCTACACTTCAGCATTCTGTGACGAACAGAGTGGTAGGGAAAAGCCCCTCTAATAAGGCAGCTAGAAGTTCCAGGAGCGACACACGTTGTGCTTTCAGAGAGGACGTTACAGAAAGTCGAGAGATGTGGATTCTTTCCTGCGGAGAAAAAACCCCCTGTTTTCAGGCAATGCAGTATGCAGAATTCACACGTTCTTGGCATCACAGTTCCGTTATTTCGCTCACGCACGTCTAAATCGGCTCTCGCGTTGAACCCTTTGGAGAGTTTGCAGTTGCTGGCCGAGAAATCGCGGTTCTCCCCGAATGCCGCTGTGTGCCTTCAGCAGCGGTCTCGTCTCTCTCGCATGCCGAGAAAGAGCGACTTCAGCCGGATGCTTTTCTCGGACGAGCGGCTTCTTCTGCGCACATCGCAAAGGAGCGGTTCTTGTCTTCTCCTTGTGTCCATGCATTCTGCACTACACTTCTCTCTCATTCTTATGCCTTTCCGTTTATTCCTAGGGACATTTCGTTTTTCTCTGTTTTTCCGATGCTACACTTCAGCATTCTGTGAAGAACAGAGTGGAAGGGAAAAGCCCCTCTAATAAGGCAGCTAGAAGTTCCAGGAGCGACACACGTTGTGCTTTCAGAGAGGACGTTACAGAAAGTCGAGAGATGTGGATTCTTTCCTGCGGAGAAAAAACCCCCTGTTTTCAGGAAATGCAGTATTCTGAAATCGCACGTTCTCGGCATAGCAATTTCGCTATTTCGCTCTCGTGGGTGGACGGCGCCACTCTCTGTTAACCGCTTCGGAGAGTTTGCAGTTGCTGGCCGAGAAATCGCACTTCTCCCCGAATGCCGCTGTGTGCCTTCAGCAGCGGTCTCGTCTCTCTCGCATGCCGAGAAAGAGCGACTTCAGCCGGCTGCTTTTCTCGGACGAGCGGCTTCTTCTGCGCACATCGCAAAGGAGCGGTTCTTGTCTTCTCCTTGTGTCCATGCATTCTGCACTACGCTTCTCTCTCATTCTTATGCCTTTCCGTTTATTCCTAGGGACATTTCGTTTTTCTCTGTTTTTCCGAAGCTACACTTCAGCATTCTGTGAAGAACAGAGTGGAAGGGAAAAGCCCCTCTAATAAGGCAGCTAGAAGTTCCAGGAGCGACACACGTTGTGCTTTCAGAGAGGACGTTACAGAAAGTCGAGAGATGTGGATTCTTTCCTGCGGAGAAAAAAACCCCTGTTTTCAGGAAATGCAGTATTCTGAAATCGCACGTTCTCGGCATAGCAATTTCGCTATTTCGCTCTCGTGGGTGGACGGCGCCACTCTCTGTTAACCGCTTCGGAGAGTTTGCAGTTGCTGGCCGAGAAATCGCACTTCTCCCCAAATGCCGCTGTGTGCCTTCAGCAGCGGTCTCGTCTCTCTCGCATGCCGAGAAAGAGCGACTTCAGCCGGCTGCTTTTCTCGGACGAGCGGCTTCTTCTGCGCACATCGCAAAGGAGCGGTTCTTGTCTTCTCCTTGTGTCCATGCATTCTGCACTACGCTTCTCTCTCATTCTTATGCCTTTCCGTTTATTCCTAGGGACATTTCGTTTTTCTCTGTTTTTCCGATGCTACACTTCAGCATTCTGTGAAGAACAGAGTGGAAGGGAAAAGCCCCTCTAATAAGGCAGCTAGAAGTTCCAGGAGCGACACACGTTGTGCTTTCAGAGAGGACGTTACAGAAAGTCGAGAGATGTGGATTCTTTCCTGCGGAGAAAAAAGCCCCTGTTTTCAGGCAATGCAGTATGCAGAATTCACACGTTCTTGGCATCACAGTTCCGTTATTTCGCTCACACACGTCTAAATCAGCTCTCGCGTTGAACCGCTTCGGAGAGTTTGCAGTTGCTGGTCGAGAAATCGCACTTCTCCCCGAATGCCGCTGTGTGCCTTCAGCAGCGGTCTCGTCTCTCTCGCATGCCGAGAAAGAGCGACTTCAGCCGGATGCTTTTCTCGGACGAGCGGCTTCTTCTGCGCACATCGCAAAGGAGCGGTTCTTGTCTTCTCCTTGTGTCCATGCATTCTGCACTACGCTTCTCTCTCATTCTTATGCCTTTCCGTTTATTCCTAGGGACATTTCGTTTTTCTCTGTTTTTCCGATGCTACACTTCAGCATTCTGTGAAGAACAGAGTGGAAGGGAAAAGCCCCTCTAATAAGGCAGCTAGAAGTTCCAGGAGCGACACACGTTGTGCTTTCAGAGAGGACGTTACAGAAAGTCGAGAGATGTGGATTCTTTCCTGCGGAGAAAAAACCCCCTGTTTTCAGGAAATGCAGTATTCTGAAATCGCACGTTCTCGGCATAGCAATTTCGCTATTTCGCTCTCGTGGGTGGACGGCGCCACTCTCTGTTAACCGCTTCGGAGAGTTTGCAGTTGCTGGCCGAGAAATCGCACTTCTCCCCGAATGCCGCTGTGTGCCTTCAGCAGCGGTCTCGTCTCTCTCGCATGCCGAGAAAGAGCGACTTCAGCCGGATGCTTTTCTCGGACGAGCGGCTTCTTCTGCGCACATCGCAAAGGAGCGGTTCTTGTCTTCTCCTTGTGTCCATGCATTCTGCACTACGCTTCTCTCTCATTCTTATGCCTTTCCGTTTATTCCTAGGGACATTTCGTTTTTCTCTGTTTTTCCGATGCTACACTTCAGCATTCTGTGAAGAACAGAGTGGAAGGGAAAAGCCCCTCTAATAAGGCAGCTAGAAGTTCCAGGAGCGACACACGTTGTGCTTTCAGAGAGGACGTTACAGAAAGTCGAGAGATGTGGATTCTTTCCTGCGGAGAAAAAACCCCCTGTTTTCAGGAAATGCAGTATTCTGAAATCGCACGTTCTCGGCATAGCAATTTCGCTATTTCGCTCTCGTGGGTGGACGGCGCCACTCTCTGTTAACCGCTTTGGAGAGTTTGCAGTTGCTGGCCGAGAAATCGCGGTTCTCCCCGAATGCCGCTGTGTGCCTTCAGCAGCGGTCTCGTCTCTCTCGCATGCCGAGAAAGAGCGACTTCAGCCGGCTGCTTTTCTCGGACGAGCGGCTTCTTCTGCGCACATCGCAAAGGAGGGGTTCTTGTCTTCTCCTTGTGTCCATGCATTCTGCACTACGCTTCTCTCTCATTCTTATGCCTTTCCGTTTATTCCTAGGGACATTTCGTTTTTCTCTGTTTTTCCGATGCTACACTTCAGCATTCTGTGAAGAACAGAGTGGAAGGGAAAAGCCCCTCTAATAAGGCAGCTAGAAGTTCCAGGAGCGACACACGTTGTGCTTTCAGAGAGGACGTTACAGAAAGTCGAGAGATGTGGATTCTTTCCTGCGGAGAAAAAAGCCCCTGTTTTCAGGCAATGCAGTATGCAGAATTCACACGTTCTTGGCATCACAGTTCCGTTATTTCGCTCACACACGTCTAAATCAGCTCTCGCGTTGAACCGCTTCGGAGAGTTTGCAGTTGCTGGTCGAGAAATCGCACTTCTCCCCGAATGCCGCTGTGTGCCTTCAGCAGCGGTCTCGTCTCTCTCGCATGCCGAGAAAGAGCGACTTCAGCCGGATGCTTTTCTCGGACGAGCGGCTTCTTCTGCGCACATCGCAAAGGAGCGGTTCTTGTCTTCTCCTTGTGTCCATGCATTCTGCACTACGCTTCTCTCTCATTCTTATGCCTTTCCGTTTATTCCTAGGGACATTTCGTTTTTCTCTGTTTTTCCGATGCTACACTTCAGCATTCTGTGAAGAACAGAGTGGAAGGGAAAAGCCCCTCTAATAAGGCAGCTAGAAGTTCCAGGAGCGACACACGTTGTGCTTTCAGAGAGGACGTTACAGAAAGTCGAGAGATGTGGATTCTTTCCTGCGGAGAAAAAACCCCCTGTTTTCAGGAAATGCAGTATTCTGAAATCGCACGTTCTCGGCATAGCAATTTCGCTATTTCGCTCTCGTGGGTGGACGGCGCCACTCTCTGTTAACCGCTTCGGAGAGTTTGCAGTTGCTGGCCGAGAAATCGCACTTCTCCCCGAATGCCGCTGTGTGCCTTCAGCAGCGGTCTCGTCTCTCTCGCATGCCGAGAAAGAGCGACTTCAGCCGGATGCTTTTCTCGGACGAGCGGCTTCTTCTGCGCACATCGCAAAGGAGCGGTTCTTGTCTTCTCCTTGTGTCCATGCATTCTGCACTACGCTTCTCTCTCATTCTTATGCCTTTCCGTTTATTCCTAGGGACATTTCGTTTTTCTCTGTTTTTCCGATGCTACACTTCAGCATTCTGTGAAGAACAGAGTGGAAGGGAAAAGCCCCTCTAATAAGGCAGCTAGAAGTTCCAGGAGCGACACACGTTGTGCTTTCAGAGAGGACGTTACAGAAAGTCGAGAGATGTGGATTCTTTCCTGCGGAGAAAAAACCCCCTGTTTTCAGGCAATGCAGTATGCAGAATTCACACGTTCTTGGCATCACAGTTCCGTTATTTCGCTCACGCACGTCTAAATCGGCTCTCGCGTTGAACCGCTTCGGAGAGTTTGCAGTTGCTGGTCGAGAAATCGCGGTTCTCCCCGAATGCCGCTGTGTGCCTTCAGCAGCGGTCTCGTCTCTCTCGCATGCCGAGAAAGAGCGACTTCAGCCGGATGCTTTTCTCGGACGAGCGGCTTCTTCTGCGCACATCGCAAAGGAGCGGTTCTTGTCTTCTCCTTGTGTCCATGCATTCTGCACTACGCTTCTCTCTCATTCTTATGCCTTTCCGTTTATTCCTAGGGACATTTCGTTTTTCTCTGTTTTTCCAATGCTACACTTCAGCATTCTGTGAAGAACAGAGTGGAAGGGAAAAGCCCCTCTAATAAGGCAGCTAGAAGTTCCAGGAGCGACACACGTTGTGCTTTCAGAGAGGACGTTACAGAAAGTCGAGAGATGTGGATTCTTTCCTGCGGAGAAAAAACCCCCTGTTTTCAGGAAATGCAGTATTCTGAAATCGCACGTTCTCGGCATAGCAATTTCGCTATTTCGCTCTCGTGGGTGGACGGCGCCACTCTCTGTTAACCGCTTCGGAGAGTTTGCAGTTGCTGGCCGAGAAATCGCACTTCTCCCCGAATGCCGCTGTGTGCCTTCAGCAGCGGTCTCGTCTCTCTCGCATGCCGAGAAAGAGCGACTTCAGCCGGCTGCTTTTCTCGGACGAGCGGCTTCTTCTGCGCACATCGCAAAGGAGCGGTTCTTGTCTTCTCCTTGTGTCCATGCATTCTGCACTACGCTTCTCTCTCATTCTTATGCCTTTCCGTTTATTCCTAGGGACATTTCGTTTTTCTCTGTTTTTCCGATGCTACACTTCAGCATTCTGTGAAGAACAGAGTGGAAGGGAAAAGCCCCTCTAATAAGGCAGCTAGAAGTTCCAGGAGCGACACACGTTGTGCTTTCAGAGAGGACGTTACAGAAAGTCGAGAGATGTGGATTCTTTCCTGCGGAGAAAAAACCCCCTGTTTTCAGGCAATGCAGTATGCAGAATTCACACGTTCTTGGCATCACAGTTCCGTTATTTCGCTCACGCACGTCTAAATCGGCTCTCGCGTTGAACCGCTTCGGAGAGTTTGCAGTTGCTGGCCGAGAAATCGCGGTTCTCCCCGAATGCCGCTGTGTGCCTTCAGCAGCGGTCTCGTCTCTCTCGCATGCCGAGAAAGAGCGACTTCAGCCGGCTGCTTTTCTCGGACGAGCGGCTTCTTCTGCGCACATCGCAAAGGAGGGGTTCTTGTCTTCTCCTTGTGTCCATGCATTCTGCACTACGCTTCTCTCTCATTCTTAACCCTTGATTCCTAGGGACATTTCGTTTTTCTCTGTTTTTCCAATGCTACACTTCAGCATTCTGTGAAGAACAGAGTGGAAGGGAAAAGCCCCTCTAATAAGGCAGCTAGAAGTTCCAGGAGCGACACACGTTGTGCTTTCAGAGAGGACGTTACAGAAAGTCGAGAGATGTGGATTCTTTCCTGCGGAGAAAAAACCCCCTGTTTTCAGGAAATGCAGTATTCTGAAATCGCACGTTCTCGGCATAGCAATTTCGCTATTTCGCTCTCGTGGGTGGACGGCGCCACTCTCTGTTAACCGCTTCGGAGAGTTTGCAGTTGCTGGCCGAGAAATCGCACTTCTCCCCGAATGCCGCTGTGTGCCTTCAGCAGCGGTCTCGTCTCTCTCGCATGCCGAGAAAGAGCGACTTCAGCCGGATGCTTTTCTCGGACGAGCGGCTTCTTCTGCGCACATCGCAAAGGAGCGGTTCTTGTCTTCTCCTTGTGTCCATGCATTCTGCACTACGCTTCTCTCTCATTCTTATGCCTTTCCGTTTATTCCTAGGGACATTTCGTTTTTCTCTGTTTTTCCGATGCTACACTTCAGCATTCTGTGAAGAACAGAGTGGAAGGGAAAAGCCCCTCTAATAAGGCAGCTAGAAGTTCCAGGAGCGACACACGTTGTGCTTTCAGAGAGGACGTTACAGAAAGTCGAGAGATGTGGATTCTTTCCTGCGGAGAAAAAACCCCCTGTTTTCAGGCAATGCAGTATGCAGAATTCACACGTTCTTGGCATCACAGTTCCGTTATTTCGCTCACGCACGTCTAAATCGGCTCTCGCGTTGAACCGCTTCGGAGAGTTTGCAGTTGCTGGCCGAGAAATCGCGGTTCTCCCCGAATGCCGCTGTGTGCCTTCAGCAGCGGTCTCGTCTCTCTCGCATGCCGAGAAAGAGCGACTTCAGCCGGATGCTTTTCTCGGACGAGCGGCTTCTTCTGCGCACATCGCAAAGGAGCGGTTCTTGTCTTCTCCTTGTGTCCATGCATTCTGCACTACGCTTCTCTCTCATTCTTATGCCTTTCCGTTTATTCCTAGGGACATTTCGTTTTTCTCTGTTTTTCCGATGCTACACTTCAGCATTCTGTGAAGAACAGAGTGGAAGGGAAAAGCCCCTCTAATAAGGCAGCTAGAAGTTCCAGGAGCGACACACGTTCTGCTTTCAGAGAGGACGTTACAGAAAGTCGAGAGATGTGGATTCTTTCCTGCGGAGAAAAAAACCCCTGTTTTCAGGAAATGCAGTATTCTGAAATCGCACGTTCTCGGCATAGCAATTTCGCTATTTCGCTCTCGTGGGTGGACGGCGCCACTCTCTGTTAACCGCTTCGGAGAGTTTGCAGTTGCTGGCCGAGAAATCGCACTTCTCCCCGAATGCCGCTGTGTGCCTTCAGCAGCGGTCTCGTCTCTCTCGCATGCCGAGAAAGAGCGACTTCAGCCGGATGCTTTTCTCGGACGAGCGGCTTCTTCTGCGCACATCGCAAAGGAGCGGTTCTTGTCTTCTCCTTGTGTCCATGCATTCTGCACTACGCTTCTCTCTCATTCTTATGCCTTTCCGTTTATTCCTAGGGACATTTCGTTTTTCTCTGTTTTTCCGATGCTACACTTCAGCATTCTGTGAAGAACAGAGTGGAAGGGAAAAGCCCCTCTAATAAGGCAGCTAGAAGTTCCAGGAGCGACACACGTTGTGCTTTCAGAGAGGACGTTACAGAAAGTCGAGAGATGTGGATTCTTTCCTGCGGAGAAAAAACCCCCTGTTTTCAGGCAATGCAGTATGCAGAATTCACACGTTCTTGGCATCACAGTTCCGTTATTTCGCTCACGCACGTCTAAATCGGCTCTCGCGTTGAACCGCTTCGGAGAGTTTGCAGTTGCTGGTCGAGAAATCGCGGTTCTCCCCGAATGCCGCTGTGTGCCTTCAGCAGCGGTCTCGTCTCTCTCACATGCCGAGAAAGAGCGACTTCAGCCGGATGCTTTTCTCGGACGAGCGGCTTCTTCTGCGCACATCGCAAAGGAGCGGTTCTTGTCTTCTCCTTGTGTCCATGCATTCTGCACTACGCTTCTCTCTCATTCTTATGCCTTTCCGTTTATTCCTAGGGACATTTCGTTTTTCTCTGTTTTTCCGATGCTACACTTCAGCATTCTGTGAAGAACAGAGTGGAAGGGAAAAGCCCCTCTAATAAGGCAGCTAGAAGTTCCAGGAGCGACACACGTTGTGCTTTCAGAGAGGATGTTACAGAAAGTCGAGAGATGTGGATTCTTTCCTGCGGAGAAAAAACCCCCTGTTTTCAGGAAATGCAGTATTCTGAAATCGCACGTTCTCGGCATAGCAATTTCGCTATTTCGCTCTCGTGGGTGGACGGCGCCACTCTCTGTTAACCGCTTCGGAGAGTTTGCAGTTGCTGGCCGAGAAATCGCACTTCTCCCCGAATGCCGCTGTGTGCCTTCAGCAGCGGTCTCGTCTCTCTCGCATGCCGAGAAAGAGCGACTTCAGCCGGCTGCTTTTCTCGGACGAGCGGCTTCTTCTGCGCACATCGCAAAGGAGCGGTTCTTGTCTTCTCCTTGTGTCCATGCATTCTGCACTACGCTTCTCTCTCATTCTTATGCCTTTCCGTTTATTCCTAGGGACATTTCGTTTTTCTCTGTTTTTCCGATGCTACACTTCAGCATTCTGTGAAGAACAGAGTGGAAGGGAAAAGCCCCTCTAATAAGGCAGCTAGAAGTTCCAGGAGCGACACACGTTGTGCTTTCAGAGAGGACGTTACAGAAAGTCGAGAGATGTGGATTCTTTCCTGCGGAGAAAAAACCCCCTGTTTTCAGGCAATGCAGTATGCAGAATTCACACGTTCTTGGCATCACAGTTCCGTTATTTCGCTCACGCACGTCTAAATCGGCTCTCGCGTTGAACCGCTTCGGAGAGTTTGCAGTTGCTGGTCGAGAAATCGCGGTTCTCCCCGAATGCCGCTGTGTGCCTTCAGCAGCGGTCTCGTCTCTCTCGCATGCCGAGAAAGAGCGACTTCAGCCGGATGCTTTTCTCGGACGAGCGGCTTCTTCTGCGCACATCGCAAAGGAGCGGTTCTTGTCTTCTCCTTGTGTCCATGCATTCTGCACTACGCTTCTCTCTCATTCTTATGCCTTTCCGTTTATTCCTAGGGACATTTCGTTTTTCTCTGTTTTTCCGATGCTACACTTCAGCATTCTGTGAAGAACAGAGTGGAAGGGAAAAGCCCCTCTAATAAGGCAGCTAGAAGTTCCAGGAGCGACACACGTTGTGCTTTCAGAGAGGACGTTACAGAAAGTCGAGAGATGTGGATTCTTTCCTGCGGAGAAAAAACCCCCTGTTTTCAGGAAATGCAGTATTCTGAAATCGCACGTTCTCGGCATAGCAATTTCGCTATTTCGCTCTCGTGGGTGGACGGCGCCACTCTCTGTTAACCGCTTCGGAGAGTTTGCAGTTGCTGGCCGAGAAATCGCACTTCTCCCCGAATGCCGCTGTGTGCCTTCAGCAGCGGTCTCGTCTCTCTCGCATGCCGAGAAAGAGCGACTTCAGCCGGCTGCTTTTCTCGGACGAGCGGCTTCTTCTGCGCACATCGCAAAGGAGCGGTTCTTGTCTTCTCCTTGTGTCCATGCATTCTGCACTACGCTTCTCTCTCATTCTTATGCCTTTCCGTTTATTCCTAGGGACATTTCGTTTTTCTCTGTTTTTCCGATGCTACACTTCAGCATTCTGTGAAGAACAGAGTGGAAGGGAAAAGCCCCTCTAATAAGGCAGCTAGAAGTTCCAGGAGCGACACACGTTGTGCTTTCAGAGAGGACGTTACAGAAAGTCGAGAGATGTGGATTCTTTCCTGCGGAGAAAAAACCCCCTGTTTTCAGGAAATGCAGTATTCTGAAATCGCACGTTCTCGGCATAGCAATTTCGCTATTTCGCTCTCGTGGGTGGACTGCGCCACTCTCTGTTAACCGCTTCGGAGAGTTTGCAGTTGCTGGCCGAGAAATCGCACTTCTCCCCGAATGCCGCTGTGTGCCTTCAGCAGCAGTCTCGTCTCTCTCGCATGCCGAGAAAGAGCGACTTCAGCCGGATGCTTTTCTCGGACGAGCGGCTTCTTCTGCGCACATCGCAAAGGAGCGGTTCTTGTCTTCTCCTTGTGTCCATGCATTCTGCACTACGCTTCTCTCTCATTCTTATGCCTTTCCGTTTATTCCTAGGGACATTTCGTTTTTCTCTGTTTTTCCGATGCTACACTTCAGCATTCTGTGAAGAACAGAGTGGAAGGGAAAAGCCCCTCTAATAAGGCAGCTAGAAGTTCCAGGAGCGACACACGTTGTGCTTTCAGAGAGGACGTTACAGAAAGTCGAGAGATGTGGATTCTTTCCTGCGGAGAAAAAACCCCCTGTTTTCAGGCAATGCAGTATGCAGAATTCACACGTTCTTGGCATCACAGTTCCGTTATTTCGCTCACGCACGTCTAAATCGGCTCTCGCGTTGAACCGCTTCGGAGAGTTTGCAGTTGCTGGTCGAGAAATCGCGGTTCTCCCCGAATGCCGCTGTGTGCCTTCAGCAGCGGTCTCGTCTCTCTCGCATGCCGAGAAAGAGCGACTTCAGCCGGATGCTTTTCTCGGACGAGCGGCTTCTTCTGCGCACATCGCAAAGGAGCGGTTCTTGTCTTCTCCTTGTGTCCATGCATTCTGCACTACGCTTCTCTCTCATTCTTATGCCTTTCCGTTTATTCCTAGGGACATTTCGTTTTTCTCTGTTTTTCCGATGCTACACTTCAGCATTCTGTGAAGAACAGAGTGGAAGGGAAAAGCCCCTCTAATAAGGCAGCTAGAAGTTCCAGGAGCGACACACGTTGTGCTTTCAGAGAGGACGTTACAGAAAGTCGAGAGATGTGGATTCTTTCCTGCGGAGAAAAAAACCCCTGTTTTCAGGAAATGCAGTATTCTGAAATCGCACGTTCTCGGCATAGCAATTTCGCTATTTCGCTCTCGTGGGTGGACGGCGCCACTCTCTGTTAACCGCTTCGGAGAGTTTGCAGTTGCTGGCCGAGAAATCGCACTTCTCCCCGAATGCCGCTGTGTGCCTTCAGCAGCGGTCTCGTCTCTCTCGCATGCCGAGAAAGAGCGACTTCAGCCGGCTGCTTTTCTCGGACGAGCGGCTTCTTCTGCGCACATCGCAAAGGAGCGGTTCTTGTCTTCTCCTTGTGTCCATGCATTCTGCACTACGCTTCTCTCTCATTCTTATGCCTTTCCGTTTATTCCTAGGGACATTTCGTTTTTCTCTGTTTTTCCGATGCTACACTTCAGCATTCTGTGAAGAACAGAGTGGAAGGGAAAAGCCCCTCTAATAAGGCAGCTAGAAGTTCCAGGAGCGACACACGTTGTGCTTTCAGAGAGGACGTTACAGAAAGTCGAGAGATGTGGATTCTTTCCTGCGGAGAAAAAAGCCCCTGTTTTCAGGCAATGCAGTATGCAGAATTCACACATTCTTGGCATCACAGTTCCGTTATTTCGCTCACGCACGTCTAAATCGGCTCTCGCGTTGAACCGCTTCGGAGAGTTTGCAGTTGCTGGTCGAGAAATCGCGGTTCTCCCCGAATGCCGCTGTGTGCCTTCAGCAGCGGTCTCGTCTCTCTCGCATGCCGAGAAAGAGCGACTTCAGCCGGCTGCTTTTCTCGGACGAGCGGCTTCTTCTGCGCACATCGCAAAGGAGCGGTTCTTGTCTTCTCCTTGTGTCCATGCATTCTGCACTACGCTTCTCTCTCATTCTTATGCCTTTCCGTTTATTCCTAGGGACATTTCGTTTTTCTCTGTTTTTCCGATGCTACACTTCAGCATTCTGTGAAGAACAGAGTGGAAGGGAAAAGCCCCTCTAATAAGGCAGCTAGAAGTTCCAGGAGCGACACACGTTGTGCTTTCAGAGAGGACGTTACAGAAAGTCGAGAGATGTGGATTCTTTCCTGCGGAGAAAAAACCCCCTGTTTTCAGGAAATGCAGTATTCTGAAATCGCACGTTCTCGGCATAGCAATTTCGCTATTTCGCTCTCGTGGGTGGACGGCGCCACTCTCTGTTAACCGCTTCGGAGAGTTTGCAGTTGCTGGCCGAGAAATCGCACTTCTCCCCGAATGCCGCTGTGTGCCTTCAGCAGCGGTCTCGTCTCTCTCGCATGCCGAGAAAGAGCGACTTCAGCCGGCTGCTTTTCTCGGACGAGCGGCTTCTTCTGCGCACATCGCAAAGGAGCGGTTCTTGTCTTCTCCTTGTGTCCATGCATTCTGCACTACGCTTCTCTCTCATTCTTATGCCTTTCCGTTTATTCCTAGGGACATTTCGTTTTTCTCTGTTTTTCCGATGCTACACTTCAGCATTCTGTGAAGAACAGAGTGGAAGGGAAAAGCCCCTCTAATAAGGCAGCTAGAAGTTCCAGGAGCGACACACGTTGTGCTTTCAGAGAGGACGTTACAGAAAGTCGAGAGATGTGGATTCTTTCCTGCGGAGAAAAAAAACCCTGTTTTCAGGAAATGCAGTATTCTGAAATCGCACGTTCTCGGCATAGCAATTTCGCTATTTCGCTCTCGTGGGTGGACGGCGCCACTCTCTGTTAACCACTTCGGAGAGTTTGCAGTTGCTGGCCGAGAAATCGCACTTCTCCCCGAATGCCGCTGTGTGCCTTCAGCAGCGGTCTCGTCTCTCTCGCATGCCGAGAAAGAGCGACTTCAGCCGGCTGCTTTTCTCGGACGAGCGGCTTCTTCTGCGCACATCGCAAAGGAGCGGTTCTTGTCTTCTCCTTGTGTCCATGCATTCTGCACTACGCTTCTCTCTCATTCTTATGCCTTTCCGTTTATTCCTAGGGACATTTCGTTTTTCTCTGTTTTTCCGATGCTACACTTCAGCATTCTGTGAAGAACAGAGTGGAAGGGAAAAGCCCCTCTAATAAGGCAGCTAGAAGTTCCAGGAGCGACACACATTGTGCTTTCAGAGAGGACGTTACAGAAAGTCGAGAGATGTGGATTCTTTCCTGCGGAGAAAAAACCCCCTGTTTTCAGGAAATGCAGTATTCTGAAATCGCACGTTCTCGGCATAGCAATTTCGCTATTTCGCTCTCGTGGGTGGACGGCGCCACTCTCTGTTAACCGCTTCGGAGAGTTTGCAGTTGCTGGCCGAGAAATCGCACTTCTCCCCGAATGCCGCTGTGTGCCTTCAGCAGCGGTCTCGTCTCTCTCGCATGCCGAGAAAGAGCGACTTCAGCCGGATGCTTTTCTCGGACGAGCGGCTTCTTCTGCGCACATCGCAAAGGAGCGGTTCTTGTCTTCTCCTTGTGTCCATGCATTCTGCACTACGCTTCTCTCTCATTCTTATGCCTTTCCGTTTATTCCTAGGGACATTTCGTTTTTCTCTGTTTTTCCGATGCTACACTTCAGCATTCTGTGAAGAACAGAGTGGAAGGGAAAAGCCCCTCTAATAAGGCAGCTAGAAGTTCCAGGAGCGACACACGTTGTGCTTTCAGAGAGGACGTTACAGAAAGTCGAGAGATGTGGATTCTTTCCTGCGGAGAAAAAAGCCCCTGTTTTCAGGCAATGCAGTATGCAGAATTCACACATTCTTGGCATCACAGTTCCGTTATTTCGCTCACGCACGTCTAAATCGGCTCTCGCGTTGAACCGCTTCGGAGAGTTTGCAGTTGCTGGTCGAGAAATCGCGGTTCTCCCCGAATGCCGCTGTGTGCCTTCAGCAGCGGTCTCGTCTCTCTCGCATGCCGAGAAAGAGCGACTTCAGCCGGCTGCTTTTCTCGGACGAGCGGCTTCTTCTGCGCACATCGCAAAGGAGCGGTTCTTGTCTTCTCCTTGTGTCCATGCATTCTGCACTACGCTTCTCTCTCATTCTTATGCCTTTCCGTTTATTCCTAGGGACATTTCGTTTTTCTCTGTTTTTCCGATGCTACACTTCAGCATTCTGTGAAGAACAGAGTGGAAGGGAAAAGCCCCTCTAATAAGGCAGCTAGAAGTTCCAGGAGCGACACACGTTGTGCTTTCAGAGAGGACGTTACAGAAAGTCGAGAGATGTGGATTCTTTCCTGCGGAGAAAAAACCCCCTGTTTTCAGGAAATGCAGTATTCTGAAATCGCACGTTCTCGGCATAGCAATTTCGCTATTTCGCTCTCGTGGGTGGACGGCGCCACTCTCTGTTAACCGCTTCGGAGAGTTTGCAGTTGCTGGCCGAGAAATCGCACTTCTCCCCGAATGCCGCTGTGTGCCTTCAGCAGCGGTCTCGTCTCTCTCGCATGCCGAGAAAGAGCGACTTCAGCCGGATGCTTTTCTCGGACGAGCGGCTTCTTCTGCGCACATCGCAAAGGAGCGGTTCTTGTCTTCTCCTTGTGTCCATGCATTCTGCACTACGCTTCTCTCTCATTCTTATGCCTTTCCGTTTATTCCTAGGGACATTTCGTTTTTCTCTGTTTTTCCGATGCTACACTTCAGCATTCTGTGAAGAACAGAGTGGAAGGGAAAAGCCCCTCTAATAAGGCAGCTAGAAGTTCCAGGAGCGACACACGTTGTGCTTTCAGAGAGGACGTTACAGAAAGTCGAGAGATGTGGATTCTTTCCTGCGGAGAAAAAAACCCCTGTTTTCAGGAAATGCAGTATTCTGAAATCGCACGTTCTCGGCATAGCAATTTCGCTATTTCGCTCTCGTGGGTGGACGGCGCCACTCTCTGTTAACCGCTTCGGAGAGTTTGCAGTTGCTGGCCGAGAAATCGCACTTCTCCCCGAATGCCGCTGTGTGCCTTCAGCAGCGGTCTCGTCTCTCTCGCATGCCGAGAAAGAGCGACTTCAGCCGGATGCTTTTCTCGGACGAGCGGCTTCTTCTGCGCACATCGCAAAGGAGCGGTTCTTGTCTTCTCCTTGTGTCCATGCATTCTGCACTACGCTTCTCTCTCATTCTTATGCCTTTCCGTTTATTCCTAGGGACATTTCGTTTTTCTCTGTTTTTCCGATGCTACACTTCAGCATTCTGTGAAGAACAGAGTGGAAGGGAAAAGCCCCTCTAATAAGGCAGCTAGAAGTTCCAGGAGCGACACACGTTGTGCTTTCAGAGAGGACGTTACAGAAAGTCGAGAGATGTGGATTCTTTCCTGCGGAGAAAAAAACCCCTGTTTTCAGGCAATGCAGTATGCAGAATTCACACATTCTTGGCATCACAGTTCCGTTATTTCGCTCACGCACGTCTAAATCGGCTCTCGCGTTGAACCGCTTCGGAGAGTTTGCAGTTGCTGGTCGAGAAATCGCGGTTCTCCCCGAATGCCGCTGTGTGACTTCAGCAGCGGTCTCGTCTCTCTCGCATGCCGAGAAAGAGCGACTTCAGCCGGCTGCTTTTCTCGGACGAGCGGCTTCTTCTGCGCACATCGCAAAGGAGCGGTTCTTGTCTTCTCCTTGTGTCCATGCATTCTGCACTACGCTTCTCTCTCATTCTTATGCCTTTCCGTTTATTCCTAGGGACATTTCGTTTTTCTCTGTTTTTCCGATGCTACACTTCAGCATTCTGTGAAGAACAGAGTGGAAGGGAAAAGCCCCTCTAATAAGGCAGCTAGAAGTTCCAGGAGCGACACACGTTGTGCTTTCAGAGAGGACGTTACAGAAAGTCGAGAGATGTGGATTCTTTCCTGCGGAGAAAAAACCCCCTGTTTTCAGGAAATGCAGTATTCTGAAATCGCACGTTCTCGGCATAGCAATTTCGCTATTTCGCTCTCGTGGGTGGACGTCGCCACTCTCTGTTAACCGCTTCGGAGAGTTTGCAGTTGCTGGCCGAGAAATCGCACTTCTCCCCGAATGCCGCTGTGTGCCTTCAGCAGCGGTCTCGTCTCTCTCGCATGCCGAGAAAGAGCGACTTCAGCCGGCTGCTTTTCTCGGACGAGCGGCTTCTTCTGCGCACATCGCAAAGGAGCGGTTCTTGTCTTCTCCTTGTGTCCATGCATTCTGCACTACGCTTCTCTCTCATTCTTATGCCTTTCCGTTTATTCCTAGGGACATTTCGTTTTTCTCTGTTTTTCCGATGCTACACTTCAGCATTCTGTGAAGAACAGAGTGGAAGGGAAAAGCCCCTCTAATAAGGCAGCTAGAAGTTCCAGGAGCGACACACGTTGTGCTTTCAGAGAGGACGTTACAGAAAGTCGAGAGATGTGGATTCTTTCCTGCGGAGAAAAAACCCCCTGTTTTCAGGAAATGCAGTATTCTGAAATCGCACGTTCTCGGCATAGCAATTTCGCTATTTCGCTCTCGTGGGTGGACGGCGCCACTCTCTGTTAACCGCTTCGGAGAGTTTGCAGTTGCTGGCCGAGAAATCGCACTTCTCCCCGAATGCCGCTGTGTGCCTTCAGCAGCGGTCTCGTCTCTCTCGCATGCCGAGAAAGAGCGACTTCAGCCGGCTGCTTTTCTCGGACGAGCGGCTTCTTCTGCGCACATCGCAAAGGAGCGGTTCTTGTCTTCTCCTTGTGTCCATGCATTCTGCACTACGCTTCTCTCTCATTCTTATGCCTTTCCGTTTATTCCTAGGGACATTTCGTTTTTCTCTGTTTTTCTGATGCTACACTTCAGCATTCTGTGAAGAACAGAGTGGAAGGGAAAAGCCCCTCTAATAAGGCAGCTAGAAGTTCCAGGAGCGACACACGTTGTGCTTTCAGAGAGGACGTTACAGAAAGTCGAGAGATGTGGATTCTTTCCTGCGGAGAAAAAAACCCCTGTTTTCAGGCAATGCAGTATGCAGAATTCACACATTCTTGGCATCACAGTTCCGTTATTTCGCTCACGCACGTCTAAATCGGCTCTCGCGTTGAACCGCTTCGGAGAGTTTGCAGTTGCTGGTCGAGAAATCGCGGTTCTCCCCGAATGCCGCTGTGTGCCTTCAGCAGCGGTCTCGTCTCTCTCGCATGCCGAGAAAGAGCGACTTCAGCCGGATGCTTTTCTCGGACGAGCGGCTTCTTCTGCGCACATCGCAAAGGAGCGGTTCTTGTCTTCTCCTTGTGTCCATGCATTCTGCACTACGCTTCTCTCTCATTCTTATGCCTTTCCGTTTATTCCTAGGGACATTTCGTTTTTCTCTGTTTTTCCGATGCTACACTTCAGCATTCTGTGAAGAACAGAGTGGAAGGGAAAAGCCCCTCTAATAAGGCAGCTAGAAGTTCCAGGAGCGACACACGTTGTGCTTTCAGAGAGGACGTTACAGAAAGTCGAGAGATGTGGATTCTTTCCTGCGGAGAAAAAACCCCCTGTTTTCAGGAAATGCAGTATTCTGAAATCGCACGTTCTCGGCATAGCAATTTCGCTATTTCGCTCTCGTGGGTGGACGGCGCCACTCTCTGTTAACCGCTTCGGAGAGTTTGCAGTTGCTGGCCGAGAAATCGCACTTCTCCCCGAATGCCGCTGTGTGCCTTCAGCAGCGGTCTCGTCTCTCTCGCATGCCGAGAAAGAGCGACTTCAGCCGGCTGCTTTTCTCGGACGAGCGGCTTCTTCTGCGCACATCGCAAAGGAGCGGTTCTTGTCTTCTCCTTGTGTCCATGCATTCTGCACTACGCTTCTCATTCTTATGCCTTTCCGTTTATTCCTAGGGACATTTCGTTTTTCTCTGTTTTTCCGATGCTACACTTCAGCATTCTGTGAAGAACAGAGTGGAAGGGAAAAGCCCCTCTAATAAGGCAGCTAGAAGTTCCAGGAGCGACACACGTTGTGCTTTCAGAGAGGACGTTACAGAAAGTCGAGAGATGTGGATTCTTTCCTGCGGAGAAAAAACCCCCTGTTTTCAGGCAATGCAGTATGCAGAATTCACACATTCTTGGCATCACAGTTCCGTTATTTCGCTCACGCACGTCTAAATCGGCTCTCGCGTTGAACCGCTTCGGAGAGTTTGCAGTTGCTGGTCGAGAAATCGCGGTTCTCCCCGAATGCCGCTGTGTGCCTTCAGCAGCGGTCTCGTCTCTCTCGCATGCCGAGAAAGAGCGACTTCAGCCGGATGCTTTTCTAGGACGAGCGGCTTCTTCTGCGCACATCGCAAAGGAGCGGTTCTTGTCTTCTCCTTGTGTCCATGCATTCTGCACTACGCTTCTCTCTCATTCTTATGCCTTTCCGTTTATTCCTAGGGACATTTCGTTTTTCTCTGTTTTTCTGATGCTACACTTCAGCATTCTGTGAAGAACAGAGTGGAAGGGAAAAGCCCCTCTAATAAGGCAGCTAGAAGTTCCAGGAGCGACACACGTTGTGCTTTCAGAGAGGACGTTACAGAAAGTCGAGAGATGTGGATTCTTTCCTGCGGAGAAAAAACCCCCTGTTTTCAGGAAATGCAGTATTCTGAAATCGCACGTTCTCGGCATAGCAATTTCGCTATTTCGCTCTCGTGGGTGGACGGCGCCACTCTCTGTTAACCGCTTCGGAGAGTTTGCAGTTGCTGGCCGAGAAATCGCACTTCTCCCCGAATGCCGCTGTGTGCCTTCAGCAGCGGTCTCGTCTCTCTCGCATGCCGAGAAAGAGCGACTTCAGCCGGCTGCTTTTCTCGGACGAGCGGCTTCTTCTGCGCACATCGCAAAGGAGCGGTTCTTGTCTTCTCCTTGTGTCCATGCATTCTGCACTACGCTTCTCTCTCATTCTTATGCCTTTCCGTTTATTCCTAGGGACATTTCGTTTTTCTCTGTTTTTCCGATGCTACACTTCAGCATTCTGTGAAGAACAGAGTGGAAGGGAAAAGCCCCTCTAATAAGGCAGCTAGAAGTTCCAGGAGCGACACACGTTGTGCTTTCAGAGAGGACGTTACAGAAAGTCGAGAGATGTGGATTCTTTCCTGCGGAGAAAAAACCCCCTGTTTTCAGGAAATGCAGTATTCTGAAATCGCACGTTCTCGGCATAGCAATTTCGCTATTTCGCTCTCGTGGGTGGACGGCGCCACTCTCTGTTAACCGCTTCGGAGAGTTTGCAGTTGCTGGCCGAGAAATCGCACTTCTCCCCGAATGCCGCTGTGTGCCTTCAGCAGCGGTCTCGTCTCTCTCGCATGCCGAGAAAGAGCGACATCAGCCGGCTGCTTTTCTCGGACGAGCGGCTTCTTCTGCGCACATCGCAAAGGAGCGGTTCTTGTCTTCTCCTTGTGTCCATGCATTCTGCACTACGCTTCTCTCTCATTCTTATGCCTTTCCGTTTATTCCTAGGGACATTTCGTTTTTCTCTGTTTTTCCGATGCTACACTTCAGCATTCTGTGAAGAACAGAGTGGAAGGGAAAAGCCCCTCTAATAAGGCAGCTAGAAGTTCCAGGAGCGACACACGTTGTGCTTTCAGAGAGGACGTTACAGAAAGTCGAGAGATGTGGATTCTTTCCTGCGGAGAAAAAAACCCCTGTTTTCAGGAAATGCAGTATTCTGAAATCGCACGTTCTCGGCATAGCAATTTCGCTATTTCGCTCTAGTGGGTGGACGGCGCCACTCTCTGTTAACCGCTTCGGAGAGTTTGCAGTTGCTGGCCGAGAAATCGCACTTCTCCCCGAATGCCGCTGTGTGCCTTCAGCAGCGGTCTCGTCTCTCTCGCATGCCGAGAAAGAGCGACTTCAGCCGGATGCTTTTCTCGGACGAGCGGCTTCTTCTGCGCACATCGCAAAGGAGCGGTTCTTGTCTTCTCCTTGTGTCCATGCATTCTGCGCTACGCTTCTCTCTCATTCTTATGCCTTTCCGTTTATTCCTAGGGACATTTCGTTTTTCTCTGTTTTTCCGATGCTACACTTCAGCATTCTGTGAAGAACAGAGTGGAAGGGAAAAGCCCCTCTAATAAGGCAGCTAGAAGTTCCAGGAGCGACACACGTTGTGCTTTCAGAGAGGACGTTACAGAAAGTCGAGAGATGTGGATTCTTTCCTGCGGAGAAAAAAACCCCTGTTTTCAGGCAATGCAGTATGCAGAATTCACACGTTCTTGGCATCACAGTTCCGTTATTTCGCTCACGCACGTCTAAATCGGCTCTCGCGTTGAACCGCTTCGGAGAGTTTGCAGTTGCTGGTCGAGAAATCGCGGTTCTCCCCGAATGCCGCTGTGTGCCTTCAGCAGCGGTCTCGTCTCTCTCACATGCCGAGAAAGAGCGACTTCAGCCGGATGCTTTTCTCGGACGAGCGGCTTCTTCTGCGCACATCGCAAAGGAGCGGTTCTTGTCTTCTCCTTGTGTCCATGCATTCTGCACTACGCTTCTCTCTCATTCTTATGCCTTTCCGTTTATTCCTAGGGACATTTCGTTTTTCTCTGTTTTTCCGATGCTACACTTCAGCATTCTGTGAAGAACAGAGTGGAAGGGAAAAGCCCCTCTAATAAGGCAGCTAGAAGTTCCAGGAGCGACACACGTTGTGCTTTCAGAGAGGACGTTACAGAAAGTCGAGAGATGTGGATTCTTTCCTGCGGAGAAAAAACCCCCTGTTTTCAGGAAATGCAGTATTCTGAAATCGCACGTTCTCGGCATAGCAATTTCGCTATTTCGCTCTCGTGGGTGGACGGCGCCACTCTCTGTTAACCGCTTCGGAGAGTTTGCAGTTGCTGGCCGAGAAATCGCACTTCTCCCCGAATGCCGCTGTGTGCCTTCAGCAGCGGTCTCGTCTCTCTCGCATGCCGAGAAAGAGCGACTTCAGCCGGATGCTTTTCTCGGACGAGCGGCTTCTTCTGCGCACATCGCAAAGGAGCGGTTCTTGTCTTCTCCTTGTGTCCATGCATTCTGCACTACGCTTCTCTCTCATTCTTATGCCTTTCCGTTTATTCCTAGGGACATTTCGTTTTTCTCTGTTTTTCCGATGCTACACTTCAGCATTCTGTGAAGAACAGAGTGGAAGGGAAAAGCCCCTCTAATAAGGCAGCTAGAAGTTCCAGGAGCGACACACGTTGTGCTTTCAGAGAGGACGTTACAGAAAGTCGAGAGATGTGGATTCTTTCCTGCGGAGAAAAAACCCCCTGTTTTCAGGAAATGCAGTATTCTGAAATCGCACGTTCTCGGCATAGCAATTTCGCTATTTCGCTCTCGTGGGTGGACGGCGCCACTCTCTGTTAACCGCTTCGGAGAGTTTGCAGTTGCTGGCCGAGAAATCGCACTTCTCCCCGAATGCCGCTGTGTGCCTTCAGCAGCGGTCTCGTCTCTCTCGCATGCCGAGAAAGAGCGACTTCAGCCGGCTGCTTTTCTCGGACGAGCGGCTTCTTCTGCGCACATCGCAAAGGAGCGGTTCTTGTCTTCTCCTTGTGTCCATGCATTCTGCACTACGCTTCTCTCTCATTCTTATGCCTTTCCGTTTATTCCTAGGGACATTTCGTTTTTCTCTGTTTTTCCGATGCTACACTTCAGCATTCTGTGAAGAACAGAGTGGAAGGGAAAAGCCCCTCTAATAAGGCAGCTAGAAGTTCCAGGAGCGACACACGTTGTGCTTTCAGAGAGGACGTTACAGAAAGTCGAGAGATGTGGATTCTTTCCTGCGGAGAAAAAAACCCCTGTTTTCAGGCAATGCAGTATGCAGAATTCACACATTCTTGGCATCACAGTTCCGTTATTTCGCTCACGCACGTCTAAATCGGCTCTCGCGTTGAACCGCTTCGGAGAGTTTGCAGTTGCTGGTCGAGAAATCGCGGTTCTCCCCGAATGCCGCTGTGTGCCTTCAGCAGCGGTCTCGTCTCTCTCGCATGCCGAGAAAGAGCGACTTCAGCCGGATGCTTTTCTCGGACGAGCGGCTTCTTCTGCGCACATCGCAAAGGAGCGGTTCTTGTCTTCTCCTTGTGTCCATGCATTCTGCACTACGCTTCTCTCTCATTCTTATGCCTTTCCGTTTATTCCTAGGGACATTTCGTTTTTCTCTGTTTTTCTGATGCTACACTTCAGCATTCTGTGAAGAACAGAGTGGAAGGGAAAAGCCCCTCTAATAAGGCAGCTAGAAGTTCCAGGAGCGACACACGTTGTGCTTTCAGAGAGGACGTTACAGAAAGTCGAGAGATGTGGATTCTTTCCTGCGGAGAAAAAACCCCCTGTTTTCAGGAAATGCAGTATTCTGAAATCGCACGTTCTCGGCATAGCAATTTCGCTATTTCGCTCTCGTGGGTGGACGGCGCCACTCTCTGTTAACCGCTTCGGAGAGTTTGCAGTTGCTGGCCGAGAAATCGCACTTCTCCCCGAATGCCGCTGTGTGCCTTCAGCAGCGGTCTCGTCTCTCTCGCATGCCGAGAAAGAGCGACTTCAGCCGGCTGCTTTTCTCGGACGAGCGGCTTCTTCTGCGCACATCGCAAAGGAGCGGTTCTTGTCTTCTCCTTGTGTCCATGCATTCTGCACTACGCTTCTCTCTCATTCTTATGCCTTTCCGTTTATTCCTAGGGACATTTCGTTTTTCTCTGTTTTTCCAATGCTACACTTCAGCATTCTGTGAAGAACAGAGTGGAAGGGAAAAGCCCCTCTAATAAGGCAGCTAGAAGTTCCAGGAGCGACACACGTTGTGCTTTCAGAGAGGACGTTACAGAAAGTCGAGAGATGTGGATTCTTTCCTGCGGAGAAAAAACCCCCTGTTTTCAGGAAATGCAGTATTCTGAAATCGCACGTTCTCGGCATAGCAATTTCGCTATTTCGCTCTCGTGGGTGGACGGCGCCACTCTCTGTTAACCGCTTCGGAGAGTTTGCAGTTGCTGGCCGAGAAATCGCACTTCTCCCCGAATGCCGCTGTGTGCCTTCAGCAGCGGTCTCGTCTCTCTCGCATGCCGAGAAAGAGCGACTTCAGCCGGATGCTTTTCTCGGACGAGCGGCTTCTTCTGCGCACATCGCAAAGGAGCGGTTCTTGTCTTCTCCTTGTGTCCATGCATTCTGCACTACGCTTCTCTCTCATTCTTATGCCTTTCCGTTTATTCCTAGGGACATTTCGTTTTTCTCTGTTTTTCCGATGCTACACTTCAGCATTCTGTGAAGAACAGAGTGGAAGGGAAAAGCCCCTCTAATAAGGCAGCTAGAAGTTCCAGGAGCGACACACGTTGTGCTTTCAGAGAGGACGTTACAGAAAGTCGAGAGATGTGGATTCTTTCCTGCGGAGAAAAAACCCCCTGTTTTCAGGAAATGCAGTATTCTGAAATCGCACGTTCTCGGCATAGCAATTTCGCTATTTCGCTCTCGTGGGTGGACGGCGCCACTCTCTGTTAACCGCTTCGGAGAGTTTGCAGTTGCTGGCCGAGAAATCGCACTTCTCCCCGAATGCCGCTGTGTGCCTTCAGCAGCGGTCTCGTCTCTCTCGCATGCCGAGAAAGAGCGACTTCAGCCGGATGCTTTTCTCGGACGAGCGGCTTCTTCTGCGCACATCGCAAAGGAGCGGTTCTTGTCTTCTCCTTGTGTCCATGCATTCTGCACTACGCTTCTCTCTCATTCTTATGCCTTTCCGTTTATTCCTAGGGACATTTCGTTTTTCTCTGTTTTTCCGATGCTACACTTCAGCATTCTGTGAAGAACAGAGTGGAAGGGAAAAGCCCCTCTAATAAGGCAGCTAGAAGTTCCAGGAGCGACACACGTTGTGCTTTCAGAGAGGACGTTACAGAAAGTCGAGAGATGTGGATTCTTTCCTGCGGAGAAAAAAACCCCTGTTTTCAGGCAATGCAGTATGCAGAATTCACACATTCTTGGCATCACAGTTCCGTTATTTCGCTCACGCACGTCTAAATCGGCTCTCGCGTTGAACCGCTTCGGAGAGTTTGCAGTTGCTGGTCGAGAAATCGCGGTTCTCCCCGAATGCCGCTGTGTGCCTTCAGCAGCGGTCTCGTCTCTCTCGCATGCCGAGAAAGAGCGACTTCAGCCGGATGCTTTTCTCGGACGAGCGGCTTCTTCTGCGCACATCGCAAAGGAGCGGTTCTTGTCTTCTCCTTGTGTCCATGCATTCTGCACTACGCTTCTCTCTCATTCTTATGCCTTTCCGTTTATTCCTAGGGACATTTCGTTTTTCTCTGTTTTTCTGATGCTACACTTCAGCATTCTGTGAAGAACAGAGTGGAAGGGAAAAGCCCCTCTAATAAGGCAGCTAGAAGTTCCAGGAGCGACACACGTTGTGCTTTCAGAGAGGACGTTACAGAAAGTCGAGAGATGTGGATTCTTTCCTGCGGAGAAAAAACCCCCTGTTTTCAGGAAATGCAGTATTCTGAAATCGCACGTTCTCGGCATAGCAATTTCGCTATTTCGCTCTCGTGGGTGGACGGCGCCACTCTCTGTTAACCGCTTCGGAGAGTTTGCAGTTGCTGGCCGAGAAATCGCACTTCTCCCCGAATGCCGCTGTGTGCCTTCAGCAGCGGTCTCGTCTCTCTCGCATGCCGAGAAAGAGCGACTTCAGCCGGCTGCTTTTCTCGGACGAGCGGCTTCTTCTGCGCACATCGCAAAGGAGCGGTTCTTGTCTTCTCCTTGTGTCCATGCATTCTGCACTACGCTTCTCTCTCATTCTTATGCCTTTCCGTTTATTCCTAGGGACATTTCGTTTTTCTCTGTTTTTCCGATGCTACACTTCAGCATTCTGTGAAGAACAGAGTGGAAGGGAAAAGCCCCTCTAATAAGGCAGCTAGAAGTTCCAGGAGCGACACACGTTGTGCTTTCAGAGAGGACGTTACAGAAAGTCGAGAGATGTGGATTCTTTCCTGCGGAGAAAAAAACCCCTGTTTTCAGGAAATGCAGTATTCTGAAATCGCACGTTCTCGGCATAGCAATTTCGCTATTTCGCTCTCGTGGGTGGACGGCGCCACTCTCTGTTAACCGCTTCGGAGAGTTTGCAGTTGCTGGCCGAGAAATCGCACTTCTCCCCGAATGCCGCTGTGTGCCTTCAGCAGCGGTCTCGTCTCTCTCGCATGCCGAGAAAGAGCGACTTCAGCCGGCTGCTTTTCTCGGACGAGCGGCTTCTTCTGCGCACATCGCAAAGGAGCGGTTCTTGTCTTCTCCTTGTGTCCATGCATTCTGCACTACGCTTCTCTCTCATTCTTATGCCTTTCCGTTTATTCCTAGGGACATTTCGTTTTTCTCTGTTTTTCCGATGCTACACTTCAGCATTCTGTGAAGAACAGAGTGGAAGGGAAAAGCCCCTCTAATAAGGCAGCTAGAAGTTCCAGGAGCGACACACGTTGTGCTTTCAGAGAGGACGTTACAGAAAGTCGAGAGATGTGGATTCTTTCCTGCGGAGAAAAAAACCCCTGTTTTCAGGAAATGCAGTATTCTGAAATCGCACGTTCTCGGCATAGCAATTTCGCTATTTCGCTCTCGTGGGTGGACGGCGCCACTCTCTGTTAACCGCTTCGGAGAGTTTGCAGTTGCTGGCCGAGAAATCGCACTTCTCCCCGAATGCCGCTGTGTGCCTTCAGCAGCGGTCTCGTCTCTCTCGCATGCCGAGAAAGAGCGACTTCAGCCGGATGCTTTTCTCGGACGAGCGGCTTCTTCTGCGCACATCGCAAAGGAGCGGTTCTTGTCTTCTCCTTGTGTCCATGCATTCTGCACTACGCTTCTCTCTCATTCTTATGCCTTTCCGTTTATTCCTAGGGACATTTCGTTTTTCTCTGTTTTTCCGATGCTACACTTCAGCATTCTGTGAAGAACAGAGTGGAAGGGAAAAGCCCCTCTAATAAGGCAGCTAGAAGTTCCAGGAGCGACACACGTTGTGCTTTCAGAGAGGACGTTACAGAAAGTCGAGAGATGTGGATTCTTTCCTGCGGAGAAAAAAACCCCTGTTTTCAGGCAATGCAGTATGCAGAATTCACACGTTCTTGGCATCACAGTTCCGTTATTTCGCTCACGCACGTCTAAATCGGCTCTCGCGTTGAACCGCTTCGGAGAGTTTGCAGTTGCTGGTCGAGAAATCGCGGTTCTCCCCGAATGCCGCTGTGTGCCTTCAGCAGCGGTCTCGTCTCTCTCGCATGCCGAGAAAGAGCGACTTCAGCCGGATGCTTTTCTCGGACGAGCGGCTTCTTCTGCGCACATCGCAAAGGAGCGGTTCTTGTCTTCTCCTTGTGTCCATGCATTCTGCACTACGCTTCTCTCTCATTCTTATGCCTTTCCGTTTATTCCTAGGGACATTTCGTTTTTCTCTGTTTTTCCGATGCTACACTTCAGCATTCTGTGAAGAACAGAGTGGAAGGGAAAAGCCCCTCTAATAAGGCAGCTAGAAGTTCCAGGAGCGACACACGTTGTGCTTTCAGAGAGGACGTTACAGAAAGTCGAGAGATGTGGATTCTTTCCTGCGGAGAAAAAAACCCCTGTTTTCAGGAAATGCAGTATTCTGAAATCGCACGTTCTCGGCATAGCAATTTCGCTATTTCGCTCTCGTGGGTGGACGGCGCCACACTCTGTTAACCTCTTCGGAGAGTTTGCCGTTGCTGGCCGAGAAATCGCACTTCTCCCCGAATGCCGCTGTGTGCCTTCAGCAGCGGTCTCGTCTCTCTCGCATGCCGAGAAAGAGCGACTTCAGCCGGATGCTTTTCTCGGACGAGCGGCTTCTTCTGCGCACATCGCAAAGGAGCGGTTCTTGTCTTCTCCTTGTGTCCATGCATTCTGCACTACGCTTCTCTCTCATTCTTATGCCTTTCCGTTTATTCCTAGGGACATTTCGTTTTTCTCTGTTTTTCTGATGCTACACTTCAGCATTCTGTGAAGAACAGAGTGGAAGGGAAAAGCCCCTCTAATAAGGCAGCTAGAAGTTCCAGGAGCGACACACGTTGTGCTTTCAGAGAGGACGTTACAGAAAGTCGAGAGATGTGGATTCTTTCCTGCGGAGAAAAAACCCCCTGTTTTCAGGAAATGCAGTATTCTGAAATCGCACGTTCTCGGCATAGCAATTTCGCTATTTCGCTCTCGTGGGTGGACGGCGCCACTCTCTGTTAACCGCTTCGGAGAGTTTGCAGTTGCTGGCCGAGAAATCGCACTTCTCCCCGAATGCCGCTGTGTGCCTTCAGCAGCGGTCTCGTCTCTCTCGCATGCCGAGAAAGAGCGACTTCAGCCGGATGCTTTTCTCGGACGAGCGGCTTCTTCTGCGCACATCGCAAAGGAGCGGTTCTTGTCTTCTCCTTGTGTCCATGCATTCTGCACTACGCTTCTCTCTCATTCTTATGCCTTTCCGTTTATTCCTAGGGACATTTCGTTTTTCTCTGTTTTTCCGATGCTACACTTCAGCATTCTGTGAAGAACAGAGTGGAAGGGAAAAGCCCCTCTAATAAGGCAGCTAGAAGTTCCAGGAGCGACACACGTTGTGCTTTCAGAGAGGACGTTACAGAAAGTCGAGAGATGTGGATTCTTTCCTGCGGAGAAAAAAACCCCTGTTTTCAGGCAATGCAGTATGCAGAATTCACACGTTCTTGGCATCACAGTTCCGTTATTTCGCTCACGCACGTCTAAATCGGCTCTCGCGTTGAACCGCTTCGGAGAGTTTGCAGTTGCTGGTCGAGAAATCGCGGTTCTCCCCGAATGCCGCTGTGTGCCTTCAGCAGCGGTCTCGTCTCTCTCGCATGCCGAGAAAGAGCGACTTCAGCCGGATGCTTTTCTCGGACGAGCGGCTTCTTCTGCGCACATCGCAAAGGAGCGGTTCTTGTCTTCTCCTTGTGTCCATGCATTCTGCACTACGCTTCTCTCTCATTCTTATGCCTTTCCGTTTATTCCTAGGGACATTTCGTTTTTCTCTGTTTTTCCGATGCTACACTTCAGCATTCTGTGAAGAACAGAGTGGAAGGGAAAAGCCCCTCTAATAAGGCAGCTAGAAGTTCCAGGAGCGACACACGTTGTGCTTTCAGAGAGGACGTTACAGAAAGTCGAGAGATGTGGATTCTTTCCTGCGGAGAAAAAAACCCCTGTTTTCAGGAAATGCAGTATTCTGAAATCGCACGTTCTCGGCATAGCAATTTCGCTATTTCGCTCTCGTGGGTGGACGGCGCCACTCTCTGTTAACCACTTCGGAGAGTTTGCAGTTGCTGGCCGAGAAATCGCACTTCTCCCCGAATGCCGCTGTGTGCCTTCAGCAGCGGTCTCGTCTCTCTCGCATGCCGAGAAAGAGCGACTTCAGCCGGATGCTTTTCTCGGACGAGCGGCTTCTTCTGCGCACATCGCAAAGGAGCGGTTCTTGTCTTCTCCTTGTGTCCATGCATTCTGCACTACGCTTCTCTCTCATTCTTATGCCTTTCCGTTTATTCCTAGGGACATTTCGTTTTTCTCTGTTTTTCCGATGCTACACTTCAGCATTCTGTGAAGAACAGAGTGGAAGGGAAAAGCCCCTCTAATAAGGCAGCTAGAAGTTCCAGGAGCGACACACGTTGTGCTTTCAGAGAGGACGTTACAGAAAGTCGAGAGATGTGGATTCTTTCCTGCGGAGAAAAAACCCCCTGTTTTCAGGAAATGCAGTATTCTGAAATCGCACGTTCTCGGCATAGCAATTTCGCTATTTCGCTCTCGTGGGTGGACGGCGCCACTCTCTGTTAACCGCTTCGGAGAGTTTGCAGTTGCTGGCCGAGAAATCGCACTTCTCCCCGAATGCCGCTGTGTGCCTTCAGCAGCGGTCTCGTCTCTCTCGCATGCCGAGAAAGAGCGACTTCAGCCGGATGCTTTTCTCGGACGAGCGGCTTCTTCTGCGCACATCGCAAAGGAGCGGTTCTTGTCTTCTCCTTGTGTCCATGCATTCTGCACTACGCTTCTCTCTCATTCTTATGCCTTTCCGTTTATTCCTAGGGACATTTCGTTTTTCTCTGTTTTTCCGATGCTACACTTCAGCATTCTGTGAAGAACAGAGTGGAAGGGAAAAGCCCCTCTAATAAGGCAGCTAGAAGTTCCAGGAGCGACACACGTTGTGCTTTCAGAGAGGACGTTACAGAAAGTCGAGAGATGTGGATTCTTTCCTGCGGAGAAAAAACCCCCTGTTTTCAGGAAATGCAGTATTCTGAAATCGCACGTTCTCGGCATAGCAATTTCGCTATTTCGCTCTCGTGGGTGGACGTCGCCACTCTCTGTTAACCGCTTCGGAGAGTTTGCAGTTGCTGGCCGAGAAATCGCACTTCTCCCCGAATGCCGCTGTGTGCCTTCAGCAGCGGTCTCGTCTCTCTCGCATGCCGAGAAAGAGCGACTTCAGCCGGATGCTTTTCTCGGACGAGCGGCTTCTTCTGCGCACATCGCAAAGGAGCGGTTCTTGTCTTCTCCTTGTGTCCATGCATTCTGCACTACGCTTCTCTCTCATTCTTATGCCTTTCCGTTTATTCCTAGGGACATTTCGTTTTTCTCTGTTTTTCCGATGCTACACTTCAGCATTCTGTGAAGAACAGAGTGGAAGGGAAAAGCCCCTCTAATAAGGCAGCTAGAAGTTCCAGGAGCGACACACGTTGTGCTTTCAGAGAGGACGTTACAGAAAGTCGAGAGATGTGGATTCTTTCCTGCGGAGAAAAAACCCCCTGTTTTCAGGAAATGCAGTATTCTGAAATCGCACGTTCTCGGCATAGCAATTTCGCTATTTCGCTCTCGTGGGTGGACGGCGCCACTCTCTGTTAACCGCTTCGGAGAGTTTGCAGTTGCTGGCCGAGAAATCGCACTTCTCCCCGAATGCCGCTGTGTGCCTTCAGCAGCGGTCTCGTCTCTCTCGCATGCCGAGAAAGAGCGACTTCAGCCGGCTGCTTTTCTCGGACGAGCGGCTTCTTCTGCGCACATCGCAAAGGAGCGGTTCTTGTCTTCTCCTTGTGTCCATGCATTCTGCACTACGCTTCTCTCTCATTCTTATGCCTTTCCGTTTATTCCTAGGGACATTTCGTTTTTCTCTGTTTTTCCGATGCTACACTTCAGCATTCTGTGAAGAACAGAGTGGAAGGGAAAAGCCCCTCTAATAAGGCAGCTAGAAGTTCCAGGAGCGACACACGTTGTGCTTTCAGAGAGGACGTTACAGAAAGTCGAGAGATGTGGATTCTTTCCTGCGGAGAAAAAACCCCCTGTTTTCAGGCAATGCAGTATGCAGAATTCACACGTTCTTGGCATCACAGTTCCGTTATTTCGCTCACGCACGTCTAAATCGGCTCTCGCGTTGAACCGCTTCGGAGAGTTTGCAGTTGCTGGTCGAGAAATCGCGGTTCTCCCCGAATGCCGCTGTGTGCCTTCAGCAGCGGTCTCGTCTCTCTCGCATGCCGAGAAAGAGCGACTTCAGCCGGATGCTTTTCTCGGACGAGCGGCTTCTTCTGCGCACATCGCAAAGGAGCGGTTCTTGTCTTCTCCTTGTGTCCATGCATTCTGCACTACGCTTCTCTCTCATTCTTATGCCTTTCCGTTTATTCCTAGGGACATTTCGTTTTTCTCTGTTTTTCTGATGCTACACTTCAGCATTCTGTGAAGAACAGAGTGGAAGGGAAAAGCCCCTCTAATAAGGCAGCTAGAAGTTCCAGGAGCGACACACGTTGTGCTTTCAGAGAGGACGTTACAGAAAGTCGAGAGATGTGGATTCTTTCCTGCGGAGAAAAAACCCCCTGTTTTCAGGAAATGCAGTATTCTGAAATCGCACGTTCTCGGCATAGCAATTTCGCTATTTCGCTCTCGTGGGTGGACGGCGCCACTCTCTGTTAACCGCTTCGGAGAGTTTGCAGTTGCTGGCCGAGAAATCGCACTTCTCCCCGAATGCCGCTGTGTGCCTTCAGCAGCGGTCTCGTCTCTCTCGCATGCCGAGAAAGAGCGACTTCAGCCGGATGCTTTTCTCGGACGAGCGGCTTCTTCTGCGCACATCGCAAAGGAGCGGTTCTTGTCTTCTCCTTGTGTCCATGCATTCTGCACTACGCTTCTCTCTCATTCTTATGCCTTTCCGTTTATTCCTAGGGACATTTCGTTTTTCTCTGTTTTTCCGATGCTACACTTCAGCATTCTGTGAAGAACAGAGTGGAAGGGAAAAGCCCCTCTAATAAGGCAGCTAGAAGTTCCAGGAGCGACACACGTTGTGCTTTCAGAGAGGACGTTACAGAAAGTCGAGAGATGTGGATTCTTTCCTGCGGAGAAAAAAACCCCTGTTTTCAGGCAATGCAGTATGCAGAATTCACACGTTCTTGGCATCACAGTTCCGTTATTTCGCTCACGCACGTCTAAATCGGCTCTCGCGTTGAACCGCTTCGGAGAGTTTGCAGTTGCTGGTCGAGAAATCGCGGTTCTCCCCGAATGCCGCTGTGTGCCTTCAGCAGCGGTCTCGTCTCTCTCGCATGCCGAGAAAGAGCGACTTCAGCCGGATGCTTTTCTCGGACGAGCGGCTTCTTCTGCGCACATCGCAAAGGAGCGGTTCTTGTCTTCTCCTTGTGTCCATGCATTCTGCACTACGCTTCTCTCTCATTCTTATGCCTTTCCGTTTATTCCTAGGGACATTTCGTTTTTCTCTGTTTTTCCGATGCTACACTTCAGCATTCTGTGAAGAACAGAGTGGAAGGGAAAAGCCCCTCTAATAAGGCAGCTAGAAGTTCCAGGAGCGACACACGTTGTGCTTTCAGAGAGGACGTTACAGAAAGTCGAGAGATGTGGATTCTTTCCTGCGGAGAAAAAAACCCCTGTTTTCAGGAAATGCAGTATTCTGAAATCGCACGTTCTCGGCATAGCAATTTCGCTATTTCGCTCTCGTGGGTGGACGGCGCCACTCTCTGTTAACCACTTCGGAGAGTTTGCAGTTGCTGGCCGAGAAATCGCACTTCTCCCCGAATGCCGCTGTGTGCCTTCAGCAGCGGTCTCGTCTCTCTCGCATGCCGAGAAAGAGCGACTTCAGCCGGATGCTTTTCTCGGACGAGCGGCTTCTTCTGCGCACATCGCAAAGGAGCGGTTCTTGTCTTCTCCTTGTGTCCATGCATTCTGCACTACGCTTCTCTCTCATTCTTATGCCTTTCCGTTTATTCCTAGGGACATTTCGTTTTTCTCTGTTTTTCCGATGCTACACTTCAGCATTCTGTGAAGAACAGAGTGGAAGGGAAAAGCCCCTCTAATAAGGCAGCTAGAAGTTCCAGGAGCGACACACGTTGTGCTTTCAGAGAGGACGTTACAGAAAGTCGAGAGATGTGGATTCTTTCCTGCGGAGAAAAAACCCCCTGTTTTCAGGAAATGCAGTATTCTGAAATCGCACGTTCTCGGCATAGCAATTTCGCTATTTCGCTCTCGTGGGTGGACGGCGCCACTCTCTGTTAACCGCTTCGGAGAGTTTGCAGTTGCTGGCCGAGAAATCGCACTTCTCCCCGAATGCCGCTGTGTGCCTTCAGCAGCGGTCTCGTCTCTCTCGCATGCCGAGAAAGAGCGACTTCAGCCGGATGCTTTTCTCGGACGAGCGGCTTCTTCTGCGCACATCGCAAAGGAGCGGTTCTTGTCTTCTCCTTGTGTCCATGCATTCTGCACTACGCTTCTCTCTCATTCTTATGCCTTTCCGTTTATTCCTAGGGACATTTCGTTTTTCTCTGTTTTTCCGATGCTACACTTCAGCATTCTGTGAAGAACAGAGTGGAAGGGAAAAGCCCCTCTAATAAGGCAGCTAGAAGTTCCAGGAGCGACACACGTTGTGCTTTCAGAGAGGACGTTACAGAAAGTCGAGAGATGTGGATTCTTTCCTGCGGAGAAAAAACCCCCTGTTTTCAGGAAATGCAGTATTCTGAAATCGCACGTTCTCGGCATAGCAATTTCGCTATTTCGCTCTCGTGGGTGGACGTCGCCACTCTCTGTTAACCGCTTCGGAGAGTTTGCAGTTGCTGGCCGAGAAATCGCACTTCTCCCCGAATGCCGCTGTGTGCCTTCAGCAGCGGTCTCGTCTCTCTCGCATGCCGAGAAAGAGCGACTTCAGCCGGATGCTTTTCTCGGACGAGCGGCTTCTTCTGCGCACATCGCAAAGGAGCGGTTCTTGTCTTCTCCTTGTGTCCATGCATTCTGCACTACGCTTCTCTCTCATTCTTATGCCTTTCCGTTTATTCCTAGGGACATTTCGTTTTTCTCTGTTTTTCCGATGCTACACTTCAGCATTCTGTGAAGAACAGAGTGGAAGGGAAAAGCCCCTCTAATAAGGCAGCTAGAAGTTCCAGGAGCGACACACGTTGTGCTTTCAGAGAGGACGTTACAGAAAGTCGAGAGATGTGGATTCTTTCCTGCGGAGAAAAAACCCCCTGTTTTCAGGAAATGCAGTATTCTGAAATCGCACGTTCTCGGCATAGCAATTTCGCTATTTCGCTCTCGTGGGTGGACGGCGCCACTCTCTGTTAACCGCTTCGGAGAGTTTGCAGTTGCTGGCCGAGAAATCGCACTTCTCCCCGAATGCCGCTGTGTGCCTTCAGCAGCGGTCTCGTCTCTCTCGCATGCCGAGAAAGAGCGACTTCAGCCGGCTGCTTTTCTCGGACGAGCGGCTTCTTCTGCGCACATCGCAAAGGAGCGGTTCTTGTCTTCTCCTTGTGTCCATGCATTCTGCACTACGCTTCTCTCTCATTCTTATGCCTTTCCGTTTATTCCTAGGGACATTTCGTTTTTCTCTGTTTTTCCGATGCTACACTTCAGCATTCTGTGAAGAACAGAGTGGAAGGGAAAAGCCCCTCTAATAAGGCAGCTAGAAGTTCCAGGAGCGACACACGTTGTGCTTTCAGAGAGGACGTTACAGAAAGTCGAGAGATGTGGATTCTTTCCTGCGGAGAAAAAACCCCCTGTTTTCAGGCAATGCAGTATGCAGAATTCACACGTTCTTGGCATCACAGTTCCGTTATTTCGCTCACGCACGTCTAAATCGGCTCTCGCGTTGAACCGCTTCGGAGAGTTTGCAGTTGCTGGTCGAGAAATCGCGGTTCTCCCCGAATGCCGCTGTGTGCCTTCAGCAGCGGTCTCGTCTCTCTCGCATGCCGAGAAAGAGCGACTTCAGCCGGATGCTTTTCTCGGACGAGCGGCTTCTTCTGCGCACATCGCAAAGGAGCGGTTCTTGTCTTCTCCTTGTGTCCATGCATTCTGCACTACGCTTCTCTCTCATTCTTATGCCTTTCCGTTTATTCCTAGGGACATTTCGTTTTTCTCTGTTTTTCTGATGCTACACTTCAGCATTCTGTGAAGAACAGAGTGGAAGGGAAAAGCCCCTCTAATAAGGCAGCTAGAAGTTCCAGGAGCGACACACGTTGTGCTTTCAGAGAGGACGTTACAGAAAGTCGAGAGATGTGGATTCTTTCCTGCGGAGAAAAAACCCCCTGTTTTCAGGAAATGCAGTATTCTGAAATCGCACGTTCTCGGCATAGCAATTTCGCTATTTCGCTCTCGTGGGTGGACGGCGCCACTCTCTGTTAACCGCTTCGGAGAGTTTGCAGTTGCTGGCCGAGAAATCGCACTTCTCCCCGAATGCCGCTGTGTGCCTTCAGCAGCGGTCTCGTCTCTCTCGCATGCCGAGAAAGAGCAACTTCAGCCGGCTGCTTTTCTCGGACGAGCGGCTTCTTCTGCGCACATCGCAAAGGAGCGGTTCTTGTCTTCTCCTTGTGTCCATGCATTCTGCACTACGCTTCTCTCTCATTCTTATGCCTTTCCGTTTATTCCTAGGGACATTTCGTTTTTCTCTGTTTTTCCGATGCTACACTTCAGCATTCTGTGAAGAACAGAGTGGAAGGGAAAAGCCCCTCTAATAAGGCAGCTAGAAGTTCCAGGAGCGACACACGTTGTGCTTTCAGAGAGGACGTTACAGAAAGTCGAGAGATGTGGATTCTTTCCTGCGGAGAAAAAACCCCCTGTTTTCAGGAAATGCAGTATTCTGAAATCGCACGTTCTCGGCATAGCAATTTCGCTATTTCGCTCTCGTGGGTGGACGGCGCCACTCTCTGTTAACCGCTTCGGAGAGTTTGCAGTTGCTGGCCGAGAAATCGCACTTCTCCCCGAATGCCGCTGTGTGCCTTCAGCAGCGGTCTCGTCTCTCTCGCATGCCGAGAAAGAGCGACTTCAGCCGGATGCTTTTCTCGGACGAGCGGCTTCTTCTGCGCACATCGCAAAGGAGCGGTTCTTGTCTTCTCCTTGTGTCCATGCATTCTGCACTACGCTTCTCTCTCATTCTTATGCCTTTCCGTTTATTCCTAGGGACATTTCGTTTTTCTCTGTTTTTCCGATGCTACACTTCAGCATTCTGTGAAGAACAGAGTGGAAGGGAAAAGCCCCTCTAATAAGGCAGCTAGAAGTTCCAGGAGCGACACACGTTGTGCTTTCAGAGAGGACGTTACAGAAAGTCGAGAGATGTGGATTCTTTCCTGCGGAGAAAAAAACCCCTGTTTTCAGGCAATGCAGTATGCAGAATTCACACATTCTTGGCATCACAGTTCCGTTATTTCGCTCACGCACGTCTAAATCGGCTCTCGCGTTGAACCGCTTCGGAGAGTTTGCAGTTGCTGGTCGAGAAATCGCGGTTCTCCCCGAATGCCGCTGTGTGCCTTCAGCAGCGGTCTCGTCTCTCTCGCATGCCGAGAAAGAGCGACTTCAGCCGGATGCTTTTCTCGGACGAGCGGCTTCTTCTGCGCACATCGCAAAGGAGCGGTTCTTGTCTTCTCCTTGTGTCCATGCATTCTGCACTACGCTTCTCTCTCATTCTTATGCCTTTCCGTTTATTCCTAGGGACATTTCGTTTTTCTCTGTTTTTCCGATGCTACACTTCAGCATTCTGTGAAGAACAGAGTGGAAGGGAAAAGCCCCTCTAATAAGGCAGCTAGAAGTTCCAGGAGCGACACACGTTGTGCTTTCAGAGAGGACGTTACAGAAAGTCGAGAGATGTGGATTCTTTCCTGCGGAGAAAAAACCCCCTGTTTTCAGGAAATGCAGTATTCTGAAATCGCACGTTCTCGGCATAGCAATTTCGCTATTTCGCTCTCGTGGGTGGACGGCGCCACTCTCTGTTAACCGCTTCGGAGAGTTTGCAGTTGCTGGCCGAGAAATCGCACTTCTCCCCGAATGCCGCTGTGTGCCTTCAGCAGCGGTCTCGTCTCTCTCGCATGCCGAGAAAGAGCGACTTCAGCCGGATGCTTTTCTCGGACGAGCGGCTTCTTCTGCGCACATCGCAAAGGAGCGGTTCTTGTCTTCTCCTTGTGTCCATGCATTCTGCACTACGCTTCTCTCTCATTCTTATGCCTTTCCGTTTATTCCTAGGGACATTTCGTTTTTCTCTGTTTTTCCGATGCTACACTTCAGCATTCTGTGAAGAACAGAGTGGAAGGGAAAAGCCCCTCTAATAAGGCAGCTAGAAGTTCCAGGAGCGACACACGTTGTGCTTTCAGAGAGGACGTTACAGAAAGTCGAGAGATGTGGATTCTTTCCTGCGGAGAAAAAACCCCCTGTTTTCAGGAAATGCAGTATTCTGAAATCGCACGTTCTCGGCATAGCAATTTCGCTATTTCGCTCTCGTGGGTGGACGGCGCCACTCTCTGTTAACCGCTTCGGAGAGTTTGCAGTTGCTGGCCGAGAAATCGCACTTCTCCCCGAATGCCGCTGTGTGCCTTCAGCAGCGGTCTCGTCTCTCTCGCATGCCGAGAAAGAGCGACTTCAGCCGGATGCTTTTCTCGGACGAGCGGCTTCTTCTGTGCACATCGCAAAGGAGCGGTTCTTGTCTTCTCCTTGTGTCCATGCATTCTGCACTACGCTTCTCTCTCATTCTTATGCCTTTCCGTTTATTCCTAGGGACATTTCGTTTTTCTCTGTTTTTCCGATGCTACACTTCAGCATTCTGTTAAGAACAGAGTGGAAGGGAAAAGCCCCTCTAATAAGGCAGCTAGAAGTTCCAGGAGCGACACACGTTGTGCTTTCAGAGAGGACGTTACAGAAAGTCGAGAGATGTGGATTCTTTCCTGCGGAGAAAAAAACCCCTGTTTTCAGGCAATGCAGTATGCAGAATTCACACGTTCTTGGCATCACAGTTCCGTTATTTCGCTCACGCACGTCTAAATCGGCTCTCGCGTTGAACCGCTTCGGAGAGTTTGCAGTTGCTGGTCGAGAAATCGCGGTTCTCCCCGAATGCCGCTGTGTGCCTTCAGCAGCGGTCTCGTCTCTCTCGCATGCCGAGAAAGAGCGACTTCAGCCGGATGCTTTTCTCGGACGAGCGGCTTCTTCTGCGCACATCGCAAAGGAGCGGTTCTTGTCTTCTCCTTGTGTCCATGCATTCTGCACTACGCTTCTCTCTCATTCTTATGCCTTTCCGTTTATTCCTAGGGACATTTCGTTTTTCTCTGTTTTTCCGATGCTACACTTCAGCATTCTGTGAAGAACAGAGTGGAAGGGAAAAGCCCCTCTAATAAGGCAGCTAGAAGTTCCAGGAGCGACACACGTTGTGCTTTCAGAGAGGACGTTACAGAAAGTCGAGAGATGTGGATTCTTTCCTGCGGAGAAAAAACCCCCTGTTTTCAGGAAATGCAGTATTCTGAAATCGCACGTTCTCGGCATAGCAATTTCGCTATTTCGCTCTCGTGGGTGGACGGCGCCACACTCTGTTAACCGCTTCGGAGAGTTTGCCGTTGCTGGCCGAGAAATCGCACTTCTCCCCGAATGCCGCTGTGTGCCTTCAGCAGCGGTCTCGTCTCTCTCGCATGCCGAGAAAGAGCGACTTCAGCCGGATGCTTTTCTCGGACGAGCGGCTTCTTCTGCGCACATCGCAAAGGAGCGGTTCTTGTCTTCTCCTTGTGTCCATGCATTCTGCACTACGCTTCTCTCTCATTCTTATGCCTTTCCGTTTATTCCTAGGGACATTTCGTTTTTCTCTGTTTTTCTGATGCTACACTTCAGCATTCTGTGAAGAACAGAGTGGAAGGGAAAAGCCCCTCTAATAAGGCAGCTAGAAGTTCCAGGAGCGACACACGTTGTGCTTTCAGAGAGGACGTTACAGAAAGTCGAGAGATGTGGATTCTTTCCTGCGGAGAAAAAACCCCCTGTTTTCAGGAAATGCAGTATTCTGAAATCGCACGTTCTCGGCATAGCAATTTCGCTATTTCGCTCTCGTGGGTGGACGGCACCACTCTCTGTTAACCGCTTCGGAGAGTTTGCAGTTGCTGGTCGAGAAATCGCACTTCTCCCCGAATGCCGCTGTGTGCCTTCAGCAGCGGTCTCGTCTCTCTCGCATGCCGAGAAAGAGCGACTTCAGCCGGCTGCTTTTCTCGGACGAGCGGCTTCTTCTGCGCACATCGCAAAGGAGGGGTTCTTGTCTTCTCCTTGTGTCCATGCATTCTGCACTACGCTTCTCTCTCATTCTTATGCCTTTCCGTTTATTCCTAGGGACATTTCGTTTTTCTCTGTTTTTCCGATGCTACACTTCAGCATTCTGTGAAGAACAGAGTGGAAGGGAAAAGCCCCTCTAATAAGGCAGCTAGAAGTTCCAGGAGCGACACACGTTGTGCTTTCAGAGAGGACGTTACAGAAAGTCGAGAGATGTGGATTCTTTCCTGCGGAGAAAAAAACCCCTGTTTTCAGGCAATGCAGTATGCAGAATTCACACATTCTTGGCATCACAGTTCCGTTATTTCGCTCACGCACGTCTAAATCGGCTCTCGCGTTGAACCGCTTCGGAGAGTTTGCAGTTGCTGGTCGAGAAATCGCGGTTCTCCCCGAATGCCGCTGTGTGCCTTCAGCAGCGGTCTCGTCTCTCTCGCATGCCGAGAAAGAGCGACTTCAGCCGGATGCTTTTCTCGGACGAGCGGCTTCTTCTGCGCACATCGCAAAGGAGCGGTTCTTGTCTTCTCCTTGTGTCCATGCATTCTGCACTACGCTTCTCTCTCATTCTTATGCCTTTCCGTTTATTCCTAGGGACATTTCGTTTTTCTCTGTTTTTCCGATGCTACACTTCAGCATTCTGTGAAGAACAGAGTGGAAGGGAAAAGCCCCTCTAATAAGGCAGCTAGAAGTTCCAGGAGCGACACACGTTGTGCTTTCAGAGAGGACGTTACAGAAAGTCGAGAGATGTGGATTCTTTCCTGCGGAGAAAAAAACCCCTGTTTTCAGGCAATGCAGTATGCAGAATTCACACATTCTTGGCATCACAGTTCCGTTATTTCGCTCACGCACGTCTAAATCGGCTCTCGCGTTGAACCGCTTCGGAGAGTTTGCAGTTGCTGGTCGAGAAATCGCGGTTCTCCCCGAATGCCGCTGTGTGCCTTCAGCAGCGGTCTCGTCTCTCTCGCATGCCGAGAAAGAGCGACTTCAGCCGGATGCTTTTCTCGGACGAGCGGCTTCTTCTGCGCACATCGCAAAGGAGCGGTTCTTGTCTTCTCCTTGTGTCCATGCATTCTGCACTACGCTTCTCTCTCATTCTTATGCCTTTCCGTTTATTCCTAGGGACATTTCGTTTTTCTCTGTTTTTCCGATGCTACACTTCAGCATTCTGTGAAGAACAGAGTGGAAGGGAAAAGCCCCTCTAATAAGGCAGCTAGAAGTTCCAGGAGCGACACACGTTGTGCTTTCAGAGAGGACGTTACAGAAAGTCGAGAGATGTGGATTCTTTCCTGCGGAGAAAAAACCCCCTGTTTTCAGGAAATGCAGTATTCTGAAATCGCACGTTCTCGGCATAGCAATTTCGCTATTTCGCTCTCGTGGGTGGACGGCGCCACACTCTGTTAACCGCTTCGGAGAGTTTGCCGTTGCTGGCCGAGAAATCGCACTTCTCCCCGAATGCCGCTGTGTGCCTTCAGCAGCGGTCTCGTCTCTCTCGCATGCCGAGAAAGAGCGACTTCAGCCGGATGCTTTTCTCGGACGAGCGGCTTCTTCTGCGCACATCGCAAAGGAGCGGTTCTTGTCTTCTCCTTGTGTCCATGCATTCTGCACTACGCTTCTCTCTCATTCTTATGCCTTTCCGTTTATTCCTAGGGACATTTCGTTTTTCTCTGTTTTTCTGATGCTACACTTCAGCATTCTGTGAAGAACAGAGTGGAAGGGAAAAGCCCCTCTAATAAGGCAGCTAGAAGTTCCAGGAGCGACACACGTTGTGCTTTCAGAGAGGACGTTACAGAAAGTCGAGAGATGTGGATTCTTTCCTGCGGAGAAAAAACCCCCTGTTTTCAGGAAATGCAGTATTCTGAAATCGCACGTTCTCGGCATAGCAATTTCGCTATTTCGCTCTCGTGGGTGGACGGCACCACTCTCTGTTAACCGCTTCGGAGAGTTTGCAGTTGCTGGCCGAGAAATCGCACTTCTCCCCGAATGCCGCTGTGTGCCTTCAGCAGCGGTCTCGTCTCTCTCGCATGCCGAGAAAGAGCGACTTCAGCCGGCTGCTTTTCTCGGACGAGCGGCTTCTTCTGCGCACATCGCAAAGGAGCGGTTCTTGTCTTCTCCTTGTGTCCATGCATTCTGCACTACGCTTCTCTCTCATTCTTATGCCTTTCCGTTTATTCCTAGGGACATTTCGTTTTTCTCTGTTTTTCCGATGCTACACTTCAGCATTCTGTGAAGAACAGAGTGGAAGGGAAAAGCCCCTCTAATAAGGCAGCTAGAAGTTCCAGGAGCGACACACGTTGTGCTTTCAGAGAGGACGTTACAGAAAGTCGAGAGATGTGGATTCTTTCCTGCGGAGAAAAAAACCCCTGTTTTCAGGCAATGCAGTATGCAGAATTCACACATTCTTGGCATCACAGTTCCGTTATTTCGCTCACGCACGTCTAAATCGGCTCTCGCGTTGAACCGCTTCGGAGAGTTTGCAGTTGCTGGTCGAGAAATCGCGGTTCTCCCCGAATGCCGCTGTGTGCCTTCAGCAGCGGTCTCGTCTCTCTCGCATGCCGAGAAAGAGCGACTTCAGCCGGATGCTTTTCTCGGACGAGCGGCTTCTTCTGCGCACATCGCAAAGGAGCGGTTCTTGTCTTCTCCTTGTGTCCATGCATTCTGCACTACGCTTCTCTCTCATTCTTATGCCTTTCCGTTTATTCCTAGGGACATTTCGTTTTTCTCTGTTTTTCCGATGCTACACTTCAGCATTCTGTGAAGAACAGAGTGGAAGGGAAAAGCCCCTCTAATAAGGCAGCTAGAAGTTCCAGGAGCGACACACGTTGTGCTTTCAGAGAGGACGTTACAGAAAGTCGAGAGATGTGGATTCTTTCCTGCGGAGAAAAAAACCCCTGTTTTCAGGCAATGCAGTATGCAGAATTCACACATTCTTGGCATCACAGTTCCGTTATTTCGCTCACGCACGTCTAAATCGGCTCTCGCGTTGAACCGCTTCGGAGAGTTTGCAGTTGCTGGTCGAGAAATCGCGGTTCTCCCCGAATGCCGCTGTGTGCCTTCAGCAGCGGTCTCGTCTCTCTCGCATGCCGAGAAAGAGCGACTTCAGCCGGATGCTTTTCTCGGACGAGCGGCTTCTTCTGCGCACATCGCAAAGGAGCGGTTCTTGTCTTCTCCTTGTGTCCATGCATTCTGCACTACGCTTCTCTCTCATTCTTATGCCTTTCCGTTTATTCCTAGGGACATTTCGTTTTTCTCTGTTTTTCCGATGCTACACTTCAGCATTCTGTGAAGAACAGAGTGGAAGGGAAAAGCCCCTCTAATAAGGCAGCTAGAAGTTCCAGGAGCGACACACGTTGTGCTTTCAGAGAGGACGTTACAGAAAGTCGAGAGATGTGGATTCTTTCCTGCGGAGAAAAAAACCCCTGTTTTCAGGCAATGCAGTATGCAGAATTCACACATTCTTGGCATCACAGTTCCGTTATTTCGCTCACGCACGTCTAAATCGGCTCTCGCGTTGAACCGCTTCGGAGAGTTTGCAGTTGCTGGTCGAGAAATCGCGGTTCTCCCCGAATGCCGCTGTGTGCCTTCAGCAGCGGTCTCGTCTCTCTCGCATGCCGAGAAAGAGCGACTTCAGCCGGATGCTTTTCTCGGACGAGCGGCTTCTTCTGCGCACATCGCAAAGGAGCGGTTCTTGTCTTCTCCTTGTGTCCATGCATTCTGCACTACGCTTCTCTCTCATTCTTATGCCTTTCCGTTTATTCCTAGGGACATTTCGTTTTTCTCTGTTTTTCCGATGCTACACTTCAGCATTCTGTGAAGAACAGAGTGGAAGGGAAAAGCCCCTCTAATAAGGCAGCTAGAAGTTCCAGGAGCGACACACGTTGTGCTTTCAGAGAGGACGTTACAGAAAGTCGAGAGATGTGGATTCTTTCCTGCGGAGAAAAAACCCCCTGTTTTCAGGAAATGCAGTATTCTGAAATCGCACGTTCTCGGCATAGCAATTTCGCTATTTCGCTCTCGTGGGTGGACGGCGCCACACTCTGTTAACCGCTTCGGAGAGTTTGCCGTTGCTGGCCGAGAAATCGCACTTCTCCCCGAATGCCGCTGTGTGCCTTCAGCAGCGGTCTCGTCTCTCTCGCATGCCGAGAAAGAGCGACTTCAGCCGGATGCTTTTCTCGGACGAGCGGCTTCTTCTGCGCACATCGCAAAGGAGCGGTTCTTGTCTTCTCCTTGTGTCCATGCATTCTGCACTACGCTTCTCTCTCATTCTTATGCCTTTCCGTTTATTCCTAGGGACATTTCGTTTTTCTCTGTTTTTCTGATGCTACACTTCAGCATTCTGTGAAGAACAGAGTGGAAGGGAAAAGCCCCTCTAATAAGGCAGCTAGAAGTTCCAGGAGCGACACACGTTGTGCTTTCAGAGAGGACGTTACAGAAAGTCGAGAGATGTGGATTCTTTCCTGCGGAGAAAAAACCCCCTGTTTTCAGGAAATGCAGTATTCTGAAATCGCACGTTCTCGGCATAGCAATTTCGCTATTTCGCTCTCGTGGGTGGACGGCACCACTCTCTGTTAACCGCTTCGGAGAGTTTGCAGTTGCTGGCCGAGAAATCGCACTTCTCCCCGAATGCCGCTGTGTGCCTTCAGCAGCGGTCTCGTCTCTCTCGCATGCCGAGAAAGAGCGACTTCAGCCGGCTGCTTTTCTCGGACGAGCGGCTTCTTCTGCGCACATCGCAAAGGAGCGGTTCTTGTCTTCTCCTTGTGTCCATGCATTCTGCACTACGCTTCTCTCTCATTCTTATGCCTTTCCGTTTATTCCTAGGGACATTTCGTTTTTCTCTGTTTTTCCGATGCTACACTTCAGCATTCTGTGAAGAACAGAGTGGAAGGGAAAAGCCCCTCTAATAAGGCAGCTAGAAGTTCCAGGAGCGACACACGTTGTGCTTTCAGAGAGGACGTTACAGAAAGTCGAGAGATGTGGATTCTTTCCTGCGGAGAAAAAAACCCCTGTTTTCAGGCAATGCAGTATGCAGAATTCACACATTCTTGGCATCACAGTTCCGTTATTTCGCTCACGCACGTCTAAATCGGCTCTCGCGTTGAACCGCTTCGGAGAGTTTGCAGTTGCTGGTCGAGAAATCGCGGTTCTCCCCGAATGCCGCTGTGTGCCTTCAGCAGCGGTCTCGTCTCTCTCGCATGCCGAGAAAGAGCGACTTCAGCCGGATGCTTTTCTCGGACGAGCGGCTTCTTCTGCGCACATCGCAAAGGAGCGGTTCTTGTCTTCTCCTTGTGTCCATGCATTCTGCACTACGCTTCTCTCTCATTCTTATGCCTTTCCGTTTATTCCTAGGGACATTTCGTTTTTCTCTGTTTTTCCGATGCTACACTTCAGCATTCTGTGAAGAACAGAGTGGAAGGGAAAAGCCCCTCTAATAAGGCAGCTAGAAGTTCCAGGAGCGACACACGTTGTGCTTTCAGAGAGGACGTTACAGAAAGTCGAGAGATGTGGATTCTTTCCTGCGGAGAAAAAACCCCCTGTTTTCAGGAAATGCAGTATTCTGAAATCGCACGTTCTCGGCATAGCAATTTCGCTATTTCGCTCTCGTGGGTGGACGGCGCCACTCTCTGTTAACCACTTCGGAGAGATTGCAGTTGCTGGCCGAGAAATCGCACTTCTCCCCGAATGCCGCTGTGTGCCTTCAGCAGCGGTCTCGTCTCTCTCGCATGCCGAGAAAGAGCGACTTCAGCCGGATGCTTTTCTCGGACGAGCGGCTTCTTCTGCGCACATCGCAAAGGAGCGGTTCTTGTCTTCTCCTTGTGTCCATGCATTCTGCACTACGCTTCTCTCTCATTCTTATGCCTTTCCGTTTATTCCTAGGGACATTTCGTTTTTCTCTGTTTTTCCGATGCTACACTTCAGCATTCTGTGAAGAACAGAGTGGAAGGGAAAAGCCCCTCTAATAAGGCAGCTAGAAGTTCCAGGAGCGACACACGTTGTGCTTTCAGAGAGGACGTTACAGAAAGTCGAGAGATGTGGATTCTTTCCTGCGGAGAAAAAAACCCCTGTTTTCAGGCAATGCAGTATGCAGAATTCACACATTCTTGGCATCACAGTTCCGTTATTTCGCTCACGCACGTCTAAATCGGCTCTCGCGTTGAACCGCTTCGGAGAGTTTGCAGTTGCTGGTCGAGAAATCGCGGTTCTCCCCGAATGCCGCTGTGTGCCTTCAGCAGCGGTCTCGTCTCTCTCGCATGCCGAGAAAGAGCGACTTCAGCCGGATGCTTTTCTCGGACGAGCGGCTTCTTCTGCGCACATCGCAAAGGAGCGGTTCTTGTCTTCTCCTTGTGTCCATGCATTCTGCACTACGCTTATCTCTCATTCTTATGCCTTTCCGTTTATTCCTAGGGACATTTCGTTTTTCTCTGTTTTTCCGATGCTACACTTCAGCATTCTGTGAAGAACAGAGTGGAAGGGAAAAGCCCCTCTAATAAGGCAGCTAGAAGTTCCAGGAGCGACACACGTTGTGCTTTCAGAGAGGACGTTACAGAAAGTCGAGAGATGTGGATTCTTTCCTGCGGAGAAAAAAACCCCTGTTTTCAGGCAATGCAGTATGCAGAATTCACACATTCTTGGCATCACAGTTCCGTTATTTCGCTCACGCACGTCTAAATCGGCTCTCGCGTTGAACCGCTTCGGAGAGTTTGCAGTTGCTGGTCGAGAAATCGCGGTTCTCCCCGAATGCCGCTGTGTGCCTTCAGCAGCGGTCTCGTCTCTCTCGCATGCCGAGAAAGAGCGACTTCAGCCGGATGCTTTTCTCGGACGAGCGGCTTCTTCTGCGCACATCGCAAAGGAGCGGTTCTTGTCTTCTCCTTGTGTCCATGCATTCTGCACTACGCTTCTCTCTCATTCTTATGCCTTTCCGTTTATTCCTAGGGACATTTCGTTTTTCTCTGTTTTTCTGATGCTACACTTCAGCATTCTGTGAAGAACAGAGTGGAAGGGAAAAGCCCCTCTAATAAGGCAGCTAGAAGTTCCAGGAGCGACACACGTTGTGCTTTCAGAGAGGACGTTACAGAAAGTCGAGAGATGTGGATTCTTTCCTGCGGAGAAAAAACCCCCTGTTTTCAGGAAATGCAGTATTCTGAAATCGCACGTTCTCGGCATAGCAATTTCGCTATTTCGCTCTCGTGGGTGGACGGCGCCACTCTCTGTTAACCGCTTCGGAGAGTTTGCAGTTGCTGGCCGAGAAATCGCACTTCTCCCCGAATGCCGCTGTGTGCCTTCAGCAGCGGTCTCGTCTCTCTCGCATGCCGAGAAAGAGCGACTTCAGCCGGATGCTTTTCTCGGACGAGCGGCTTCTTCTGCGCACATCGCAAAGGAGCGGTTCTTGTCTTCTCCTTGTGTCCATGCATTCTGCACTACGCTTCTCTCTCATTCTTATGCCTTTCCGTTTATTCCTAGGGACATTTCGTTTTTCTCTGTTTTTCCGATGCTACACTTCAGCATTCTGTGAAGAACAGAGTGGAAGGGAAAAGCCCCTCTAATAAGGCAGCTAGAAGTTCCAGGAGCGACACACGTTGTGCTTTCAGAGAGGACGTTACAGAAAGTCGAGAGATGTGGATTCTTTCCTGCGGAGAAAAAACCCCCTGTTTTCAGGAAATGCAGTATTCTGAAATCGCACGTTCTCGGCATAGCAATTTCGCTATTTCGCTCTCGTGGGTGGACGGCGCCACTCTCTGTTAACCGCTTCGGAGAGTTTGCAGTTGCTGGTCGAGAAATCGCGGTTCTCCCCGAATGCCGCTGTGTGCCTTCAGCAGCGGTCTCGTCTCTCTCGCATGCCGAGAAAGAGCGACTTCAGCCGGATGCTTTTCTCGGACGAGCGGCTTCTTCTGCGCACATCGCAAAGGAGCGGTTCTTGTCTTCTCCTTGTGTCCATGCATTCTGCACTACGCTTCTCTCTCATTCTTATGCCTTTCCGTTTATTCCTAGGGACATTTCGTTTTTCTCTGTTTTTCCGATGCTACACTTCAGCATTCTGTGAAGAACAGAGTGGAAGGGAAAAGCCCCTCTAATAAGGCAGCTAGAAGTTCCAGGAGCGACACACGTTGTGCTTTCAGAGAGGACGTTACAGAAAGTCGAGAGATGTGGATTCTTTCCTGCGGAGAAAAAAACCCCTGTTTTCAGGCAATGCAGTATGCAGAATTCACACATTCTTGGCATCACAGTTCCGTTATTTCGCTCACGCACGTCTAAATCGGCTCTCGCGTTGAACCGCTTCGGAGAGTTTGCAGTTGCTGGTCGAGAAATCGCGGTTCTCCCCGAATGCCGCTGTGTGCCTTCAGCAGCGGTCTCGTCTCTCTCGCATGCCGAGAAAGAGCGACTTCAGCCGGATGCTTTTCTCGGACGAGCGGCTTCTTCTGCGCACATCGCAAAGGAGCGGTTCTTGTCTTCTCCTTGTGTCCATGCATTCTGCACTACGCTTCTCTCTCATTCTTATGCCTTTCCGTTTATTCCTAGGGACATTTCGTTTTTCTCTGTTTTTCCGATGCTACACTTCAGCATTCTGTGAAGAACAGAGTGGAAGGGAAAAGCCCCTCTAATAAGGCAGCTAGAAGTTCCAGGAGCGACACACGTTGTGCTTTCAGAGAGGACGTTACAGAAAGTCGAGAGATGTGGATTCTTTCCTGCGGAGAAAAAACCCCCTGTTTTCAGGAAATGCAGTATTCTGAAATCGCACGTTCTCGGCATAGCAATTTCGCTATTTCGCTCTCGTGGGTGGACGGCGCCACTCTCTGTTAACCGCTTCGGAGAGTTTGCAGTTGCTGGCCGAGAAATCGCACTTCTCCCCGAATGCCGCTGTGTGCCTTCAGCAGCGGTCTCGTCTCTCTCGCATGCCGAGAAAGAGCGACTTCAGCCGGATGCTTTTCTCGGACGAGCGGCTTCTTCTGCGCACATCGCAAAGGAGCGGTTCTTGTCTTCTCCTTGTGTCCATGCATTCTGCACTACGCTTCTCTCTCATTCTTATGCCTTTCCGTTTATTCCTAGGGACATTTCGTTTTTCTCTGTTTTTCCGATGCTACACTTCAGCATTCTGTGAAGAACAGAGTGGAAGGGAAAAGCCCCTCTAATAAGGCAGCTAGAAGTTCCAGGAGCGACACACGTTGTGCTTTCAGAGAGGACGTTACAGAAAGTCGAGAGATGTGGATTCTTTCCTGCGGAGAAAAAACCCCCTGTTTTCAGGAAATGCAGTATTCTGAAATCGCACGTTCTCGGCATAGCAATTTCGCTATTTCGCTCTCGTGGGTGGACGGCGCCACTCTCTGTTAACCGCTTCGGAGAGTTTGCAGTTGCTGGCCGAGAAATCGCACTTCTCCCCGAATGCCGCTGTGTGCCTTCAGCAGCGGTCTCGTCTCTCTCGCATGCCGAGAAAGAGCGACTTCAGCCGGATGCTTTTCTCGGACGAGCGGCTTCTTCTGCGCACATCGCAAAGGAGCGGTTCTTGTCTTCTCCTTGTGTCCATGCATTCTGCACTACGCTTCTCTCTCATTCTTATGCCTTTCCGTTTATTCCTAGGGACATTTCGTTTTTCTCTGTTTTTCCGATGCTACACTTCAGCATTCTGTGAAGAACAGAGTGGAAGGGAAAAGCCCCTCTAATAAGGCAGCTAGAAGTTCCAGGAGCGACACACGTTGTGCTTTCAGAGAGGACGTTACAGAAAGTCGAGAGATGTGGATTCTTTCCTGCGGAGAAAAAAACCCCTGTTTTCAGGCAATGCAGTATGCAGAATTCACACGTTCTTGGCATCACAGTTCCGTTATTTCGCTCACGCACATCTAAATCGGCTCTCGCGTTGAACCGCTTCGGAGAGTTTGCAGTTGCTGGTCGAGAAATCGCGGTTCTCCCCGAATGCCGCTGTGTGCCTTCAGCAGCGGTCTCGTCTCTCTCGCATGCCGAGAAAGAGCGACTTCAGCCGGATGCTTTTCTCGGACGAGCGGCTTCTTCTGCGCACATCGCAAAGGAGCGGTTCTTGTCTTCTCCTTGTGTCCATGCATTCTGCACTACGCTTCTCTCTCATTCTTATGCCTTTCCGTTTATTCCTAGGGACATTTCGTTTTTCTCTGTTTTTCCGATGCTACACTTCAGCATTCTGTGAAGAACAGAGTGGAAGGGAAAAGCCCCTCTAATAAGGCAGCTAGAAGTTCCAGGAGCGACACACGTTGTGCTTTCAGAGAGGACGTTACAGAAAGTCGAGAGATGTGGATTCTTTCCTGCGGAGAAAAAACCCCCTGTTTTCAGGAAATGCAGTATTCTGAAATCGCACGTTCTCGGCATAGCAATTTCGCTATTTCGCTCTCGTGGGTGGACGGCGCCACTCTCTGTTAACCGCTTCGGAGAGTTTGCAGTTGCTGGCCGAGAAATCGCACTTCTCCCCGAATGCCGCTGTGTGCCTTCAGCAGCGGTCTCGTCTCTCTCGCATGCCGAGAAAGAGCGACTTCAGCCGGATGCTTTTCTCGGACGAGCGGCTTCTTCTGCGCACATCGCAAAGGAGCGGTTCTTGTCTTCTCCTTGTGTCCATGCATTCTGCACTACGCTTCTCTCTCATTCTTATGCCTTTCCGTTTATTCCTAGGGACATTTCGTTTTTCTCTGTTTTTCCGATGCTACACTTCAGCATTCTGTGAAGAACAGAGTGGAAGGGAAAAGCCCCTCTAATAAGGCAGCTAGAAGTTCCAGGAGCGACACACGTTGTGCTTTCAGAGAGGACGTTACAGAAAGTCGAGAGATGTGGATTCTTTCCTGCGGAGAAAAAAACCCCTGTTTTCAGGCAATGCAGTATGCAGAATTCACACATTCTTGGCATCACAGTTCCGTTATTTCGCTCACGCACGTCTAAATCGGCTCTCGCGTTGAACCGCTTCGGAGAGTTTGCAGTTGCTGGTCGAGAAATCGCGGTTCTCCCCGAATGCCGCTGTGTGCCTTCAGCAGCGGTCTCGTCTCTCTCGCATGCCGAGAAAGAGCGACTTCAGCCGGATGCTTTTCTCGGACGAGCGGCTTCTTCTGCGCACATCGCAAAGGAGCGGTTCTTGTCTTCTCCTTGTGTCCATGCATTCTGCACTACGCTTCTCTCTCATTCTTATGCCTTTCCGTTTATTCCTAGGGACATTTCGTTTTTCTCTGTTTTTCCGATGCTACACTTCAGCATTCTGTGAAGAACAGAGTGGAAGGGAAAAGCCCCTCTAATAAGGCAGCTAGAAGTTCCAGGAGCGACACACGTTGTGCTTTCAGAGAGGACGTTACAGAAAGTCGAGAGATGTGGATTCTTTCCTGCGGAGAAAAAAACCCCTGTTTTCAGGCAATGCAGTATGCAGAATTCACACGTTCTTGGCATCACAGTTCCGTTATTTCGCTCACGCACATCTAAATCGGCTCTCGCGTTGAACCGCTTCGGAGAGTTTGCAGTTGCTGGTCGAGAAATCGCGGTTCTCCCCGAATGCCGCTGTGTGCCTTCAGCAGCGGTCTCGTCTCTCTCGCATGCCGAGAAAGAGCGACTTCAGCCGGCTGCTTTTCTCGGACGAGCGGCTTCTTCTGCGCACATCGCAAAGGAGCGGTTCTTGTCTTCTCCTTGTGTCCATGCATTCTGCACTACGCTTCTCTCTCATTCTTATGCCTTTCCGTTTATTCCTAGGGACATTTCGTTTTTCTCTGTTTTTCCGATGCTACACTTCAGCATTCTGTGAAGAACAGAGTGGAAGGGAAAAGCCCCTCTAATAAGGCAGCTAGAAGTTCCAGGAGCGACACACGTTGTGCTTTCAGAGAGGACGTTACAGAAAGTCGAGAGATGTGGATTCTTTCCTGCGGAGAAAAAACCCCCTGTTTTCAGGAAATGCAGTATTCTGAAATCGCACGTTCTCGGCATAGCAATTTCGCTATTTCGCTCTCGTGGGTGGACGGCGCCACTCTCTGTTAACCGCTTCGGAGAGTTTGCAGTTGCTGGCCGAGAAATCGCACTTCTCCCCGAATGCCGCTGTGTGCCTTCAGCAGCGGTCTCGTCTCTCTCGCATGCCGAGAAAGAGCGACTTCAGCCGGATGCTTTTCTCGGACGAGCGGCTTCTTCTGCGCACATCGCAAAGGAGCGGTTCTTGTCTTCTCCTTGTGTCCATGCATTCTGCACTACGCTTCTCTCTCATTCTTATGCCTTTCCGTTTATTCCTAGGGACATTTCGTTTTTCTCTGTTTTTCCGATGCTACACTTCAGCATTCTGTGAAGAACAGAGTGGAAGGGAAAAGCCCCTCTAATAAGGCAGCTAGAAGTTCCAGGAGCGACACACGTTGTGCTTTCAGAGAGGACGTTACAGAAAGTCGAGAGATGTGGATTCTTTCCTGCGGAGAAAAAAACCCCTGTTTTCAGGCAATGCAGTATGCAGAATTCACACATTCTTGGCATCACAGTTCCGTTATTTCGCTCACGCACGTCTAAATCGGCTCTCGCGTTGAACCGCTTCGGAGAGTTTGCAGTTGCTGGTCGAGAAATCGCGGTTCTCCCCGAATGCCGCTGTGTGCCTTCAGCAGCGGTCTCGTCTCTCTCGCATGCCGAGAAAGAGCGACTTCAGCCGGATGCTTTTCTCGGACGAGCGGCTTCTTCTGCGCACATCGCAAAGGAGCGGTTCTTGTCTTCTCCTTGTGTCCATGCATTCTGCACTACGCTTCTCTCTCATTCTTATGCCTTTCCGTTTATTCCTAGGGACATTTCGTTTTTCTCTGTTTTTCCGATGCTACACTTCAGCATTCTGTGAAGAACAGAGTGGAAGGGAAAAGCCCCTCTAATAAGGCAGCTAGAAGTTCCAGGAGCGACACACGTTGTGCTTTCAGAGAGGACGTTACAGAAAGTCGAGAGATGTGGATTCTTTCCTGCGGAGAAAAAACCCCCTGTTTTCAGGAAATGCAGTATTCTGAAATCGCACGTTCTCGGCATAGCAATTTCGCTATTTCGCTCTCGTGGGTGGACGGCGCCACTCTCTGTTAACCGCTTCGGAGAGTTTGCAGTTGCTGGCCGAGAAATCGCACTTCTCCCCGAATGCCGCTGTGTGCCTTCAGCAGCGGTCTCGTCTCTCTCGCATGCCGAGAAAGAGCGACTTCAGCCGGATGCTTTTCTCGGACGAGCGGCTTCTTCTGCGCACATCGCAAAGGAGCGGTTCTTGTCTTCTCCTTGTGTCCATGCATTCTGCACTACGCTTCTCTCTCATTCTTATGCCTTTCCGTTTATTCCTAGGGACATTTCGTTTTTCTCTGTTTTTCCGATGCTACACTTCAGCATTCTGTGAAGAACAGAGTGGAAGGGAAAAGCCCCTCTAATAAGGCAGCTAGAAGTTCCAGGAGCGACACACGTTGTGCTTTCAGAGAGGACGTTACAGAAAGTCGAGAGATGTGGATTCTTTCCTGCGGAGAAAAAACCCCCTGTTTTCAGGAAATGCAGTATTCTGAAATCGCACGTTCTCGGCATAGCAATTTCGCTATTTCGCTCTCGTGGGTGGACGGCGCCACTCTCTGTTAACCGCTTCGGAGAGTTTGCAGTTGCTGGCCGAGAAATCGCACTTCTCCCCGAATGCCGCTGTGTGCCTTCAGCAGCGGTCTCGTCTCTCTCGCATGCCGAGAAAGAGCGACTTCAGCCGGATGCTTTTCTCGGACGAGCGGCTTCTTCTGCGCACATCGCAAAGGAGCGGTTCTTGTCTTCTCCTTGTGTCCATGCATTCTGCACTACGCTTCTCTCTCATTCTTATGCCTTTCCGTTTATTCCTAGGGACATTTCGTTTTTCTCTGTTTTTCCGATGCTACACTTCAGCATTCTGTGAAGAACAGAGTGGAAGGGAAAAGCCCCTCTAATAAGGCAGCTAGAAGTTCCAGGAGCGACACACGTTGTGCTTTCAGAGAGGACGTTACAGAAAGTCGAGAGATGTGGATTCTTTCCTGCGGAGAAAAAAACCCCTGTTTTCAGGCAATGCAGTATGCAGAATTCACACGTTCTTGGCATCACAGTTCCGTTATTTCGCTCACGCACGTCTAAATCGGCTCTCGCGTTGAACCGCTTCGGAGAGTTTGCAGTTGCTGGTCGAGAAATCGCGGTTCTCCCCGAATGCCGCTGTGTGCCTTCAGCAGCGGTCTCGTCTCTCTCGCATGCCGAGAAAGAGCGACTTCAGCCGGCTGCTTTTCTCGGACGAGCGGCTTCTTCTGCGCACATCGCAAAGGAGCGGTTCTTGTCTTCTCCTTGTGTCCATGCATTCTGCACTACGCTTCTCTCTCATTCTTATGCCTTTCCGTTTATTCCTAGGGACATTTCGTTTTTCTCTGTTTTTCCGATGCTACACTTCAGCATTCTGTGAAGAACAGAGTGGAAGGGAAAAGCCCCTCTAATAAGGCAGCTAGAAGTTCCAGGAGCGACACACGTTGTGCTTTCAGAGAGGACGTTACAGAAAGTCGAGAGATGTGGATTCTTTCCTGCGGAGAAAAAACCCCCTGTTTTCAGGAAATGCAGTATTCTGAAATCGCACGTTCTCGGCATAGCAATTTCGCTATTTCGCTCTCGTGGGTGGACGGCGCCACTCTCTGTTAACCGCTTCGGAGAGTTTGCAGTTGCTGGCCGAGAAATCGCACTTCTCCCCGAATGCCGCTGTGTGCCTTCAGCAGCGGTCTCGTCTCTCTCGCATGCCGAGAAAGAGCGACTTCAGCCGGATGCTTTTCTCGGACGAGCGGCTTCTTCTGCGCACATCGCAAAGGAGCGGTTCTTGTCTTCTCCTTGTGTCCATGCATTCTGCACTACGCTTCTCTCTCATTCTTATGCCTTTCCGTTTATTCCTAGGGACATTTCGTTTTTCTCTGTTTTTCCGATGCTACACTTCAGCATTCTGTGAAGAACAGAGTGGAAGGGAAAAGCCCCTCTAATAAGGCAGCTAGAAGTTCCAGGAGCGACACACGTTGTGCTTTCAGAGAGGACGTTACAGAAAGTCGAGAGATGTGGATTCTTTCCTGCGGAGAAAAAAAACCCTGTTTTCAGGCAATGCAGTATGCAGAATTCACACATTCTTGGCATCACAGTTCCGTTATTTCGCTCACGCACGTCTAAATCGGCTCTCGCGTTGAACCGCTTCGGAGAGTTTGCAGTTGCTGGTCGAGAAATCGCGGTTCTCCCCGAATGCCGCTGTGTGCCTTCAGCAGCGGTCTCGTCTCTCTCGCATGCCGAGAAAGAGCGACTTCAGCCGGATGCTTTTCTCGGACGAGCGGCTTCTTCTGCGCACATCGCAAAGGAGCGGTTCTTGTCTTCTCCTTGTGTCCATGCATTCTGCACTACGCTTCTCTCTCATTCTTATGCCTTTCCGTTTATTCCTAGGGACATTTCGTTTTTCTCTGTTTTTCCGATGCTACACTTCAGCATTCTGTGAAGAACAGAGTGGAAGGGAAAAGCCCCTCTAATAAGGCAGCTAGAAGTTCCAGGAGCGACACACGTTGTGCTTTCAGAGAGGACGTTACAGAAAGTCGAGAGATGTGGATTCTTTCCTGCGGAGAAAAAACCCCCTGTTTTCAGGAAATGCAGTATTCTGAAATCGCACGTTCTCGGCATAGCAATTTCGCTATTTCGCTCTCGTGGGTGGACGGCGCCACTCTCTGTTAACCGCTTCGGAGAGTTTGCAGTTGCTGGCCGAGAAATCGCACTTCTCCCCGAATGCCGCTGTGTGCCTTCAGCAGCGGTCTCGTCTCTCTCGCATGCCGAGAAAGAGCGACTTCAGCCGGATGCTTTTCTCGGACGAGCGGCTTCTTCTGCGCACATCGCAAAGGAGCGGTTCTTGTCTTCTCCTTGTGTCCATGCATTCTGCACTACGCTTCTCTCTCATTCTTATGCCTTTCCGTTTATTCCTAGGGACATTTCGTTTTTCTCTGTTTTTCCGATGCTACACTTCAGCATTCTGTGAAGAACAGAGTGGAAGGGAAAAGCCCCTCTAATAAGGCAGCTAGAAGTTCCAGGAGCGACACACGTTGTGCTTTCAGAGAGGACGTTACAGAAAGTCGAGAGATGTGGATTCTTTCCTGCGGAGAAAAAACCCCCTGTTTTCAGGAAATGCAGTATTCTGAAATCGCACGTTCTCGGCATAGCAATTTCGCTATTTCGCTCTCGTGGGTGGACGGCGCCACTCTCTGTTAACCGCTTCGGAGAGTTTGCAGTTGCTGGCCGAGAAATCGCACTTCTCCCCGAATGCCGCTGTGTGCCTTCAGCAGCGGTCTCGTCTCTCTCGCATGCCGAGAAAGAGCGACTTCAGCCGGATGCTTTTCTCGGACGAGCGGCTTCTTCTGCGCACATCGCAAAGGAGCGGTTCTTGTCTTCTCCTTGTGTCCATGCATTCTGCACTACGCTTCTCTCTCATTCTTATGCCTTTCCGTTTATTCCTAGGGACATTTCGTTTTTCTCTGTTTTTCCGATGCTACACTTCAGCATTCTGTGAAGAACAGAGTGGAAGGGAAAAGCCCCTCTAATAAGGCAGCTAGAAGTTCCAGGAGCGACACACGTTGTGCTTTCAGAGAGGACGTTACAGAAAGTCGAGAGATGTGGATTCTTTCCTGCGGAGAAAAAAAACCCTGTTTTCAGGCAATGCAGTATGCAGAATTCACACGTTCTTGGCATCACAGTTCCGTTATTTCGCTCACGCACGTCTAAATCGGCTCTCGCGTTGAACCGCTTCGGAGAGTTTGCAGTTGCTGGTCGAGAAATCGCGGTTCTCCCCGAATGCCGCTGTGTGCCTTCAGCAGCGGTCTCGTCTCTCTCGCATGCCGAGAAAGAGCGACTTCAGCCGGATGCTTTTCTCGGACGAGCGGCTTCTTCTGCGCACATCGCAAAGGAGCGGTTCTTGTCTTCTCCTTGTGTCCATGCATTCTGCACTACGCTTCTCTCTCATTCTTATGCCTTTCCGTTTATTCCTAGGGACATTTCGTTTTTCTCTGTTTTTCCGATGCTACACTTCAGCATTCTGTGAAGAACAGAGTGGAAGGGAAAAGCCCCTCTAATAAGGCAGCTAGAAGTTCCAGGAGCGACACACGTTGTGCTTTCAGAGAGGACGTTACAGAAAGTCGAGAGATGTGGATTCTTTCCTGCGGAGAAAAAACCCCCTGTTTTCAGGAAATGCAGTATTCTGAAATCGCACGTTCTCGGCATAGCAATTTCGCTATTTCGCTCTCGTGGGTGGACGGCGCCACACTCTGTTAACCACTTCGGAGAGTTTGCCGTTGCTGGCCGAGAAATCGCACTTCTCCCCGAATGCCGCTGTGTGCCTTCAGCAGCGGTCTCGTCTCTCTCGCATGCCGAGAAAGAGCGACTTCAGCCGGATGCTTTTCTCGGACGAGCGGCTTCTTCTGCGCACATCGCAAAGGAGCGGTTCTTGTCTTCTCCTTGTGTCCATGCATTCTGCACTACGCTTCTCTCTCATTCTTATGCCTTTCCGTTTATTCCTAGGGACATTTCGTTTTTCTCTGTTTTTCTGATGCTACACTTCAGCATTCTGTGAAGAACAGAGTGGAAGGGAAAAGCCCCTCTAATAAGGCAGCTAGAAGTTCCAGGAGCGACACACGTTGTGCTTTCAGAGAGGACGTTACAGAAAGTCGAGAGATGTGGATTCTTTCCTGCGGAGAAAAAACCCCCTGTTTTCAGGAAATGCAGTATTCTGAAATCGCACGTTCTCGGCATAGCAATTTCGCTATTTCGCTCTCGTGGGTGGACGGCACCACTCTCTGTTAACCGCTTCGGAGAGTTTGCAGTTGCTGGCCGAGAAATCGCGGTTCTCCCCGAATGCCGCTGTGTGCCTTCAGCAGCGGTCTCGTCTCTCTCGCATGCCGAGAAAGAGCGACTTCAGCCGGATGCTTTTCTCGGACGAGCGGCTTCTTCTGCGCACATCGCAAAGGAGCGGTTCTTGTCTTCTCCTTGTGTCCATGCATTCTGCACTACGCTTCTCTCTCATTCTTATGCCTTTCCGTTTATTCCTAGGGACATTTCGTTTTTCTCTGTTTTTCCGATGCTACACTTCAGCATTCTGTGAAGAACAGAGTGGAAGGGAAAAGCCCCTCTAATAAGGCAGCTAGAAGTTCCAGGAGCGACACACGTTGTGCTTTCAGAGAGGACGTTACAGAAAGTCGAGAGATGTGGATTCTTTCCTGCGGAGAAAAAAACCCCTGTTTTCAGGCAATGCAGTATGCAGAATTCACACATTCTTGGCATCACAGTTCCGTTATTTCGCTCACGCACGTCTAAATCGGCTCTCGCGTTGAACCGCTTCGGAGAGTTTGCAGTTGCTGGTCGAGAAATCGCGGTTCTCCCCGAATGCCGCTGTGTGCCTTCAGCAGCGGTCTCGTCTCTCTCGCATGCCGAGAAAGAGCGACTTCAGCCGGATGCTTTTCTCGGACGAGCGGCTTCTTCTGCGCACATCGCAAAGGAGCGGTTCTTGTCTTCTCCTTGTGTCCATGCATTCTGCACTACGCTTCTCTCTCATTCTTATGCCTTTCCGTTTATTCCTAGGGACATTTCGTTTTTCTCTGTTTTTCCGATGCTACACTTCAGCATTCTGTGAAGAACAGAGTGGAAGGGAAAAGCCCCTCTAATAAGGCAGCTAGAAGTTCCAGGAGCGACACACGTTGTGCTTTCAGAGAGGACGTTACAGAAAGTCGAGAGATGTGGATTCTTTCCTGCGGAGAAAAAACCCCCTGTTTTCAGGAAATGCAGTATTCTGAAATCGCACGTTCTCGGCATAGCAATTTCGCTATTTCGCTCTCGTGGGTGGACGGCGCCACTCTCTGTTAACCACTTCGGAGAGTTTGCAGTTGCTGGCCGAGAAATCGCACTTCTCCCCGAATGCCGCTGTGTGCCTTCAGCAGCGGTCTCGTCTCTCTCGCATGCCGAGAAAGAGCGACTTCAGCCGGATGCTTTTCTCGGACGAGCGGCTTCTTCTGCGCACATCGCAAAGGAGCGGTTCTTGTCTTCTCCTTGTGTCCATGCATTCTGCACTACGCTTCTCTCTCATTCTTATGCCTTTCCGTTTATTCCTAGGGACATTTCGTTTTTCTCTGTTTTTCCGATGCTACACTTCAGCATTCTGTGAAGAACAGAGTGGAAGGGAAAAGCCCCTCTAATAAGGCAGCTAGAAGTTCCAGGAGCGACACACGTTGTGCTTTCAGAGAGGACGTTACAGAAAGTCGAGAGATGTGGATTCTTTCCTGCGGAGAAAAAAACCCCTGTTTTCAGGCAATGCAGTATGCAGAATTCACACATTCTTGGCATCACAGTTCCGTTAATTCGCTCACGCACGTCTAAATCGGCTCTCGCGTTGAACCGCTTCGGAGAGTTTGCAGTTGCTGGTCGAGAAATCGCGGTTCTCCCCGAATGCCGCTGTGTGCCTTCAGCAGCGGTCTCGTCTCTCTCGCATGCCGAGAAAGAGCGACTTCAGCCGGATGCTTTTCTCGGACGAGCGGCTTCTTCTGCGCACATCGCAAAGGAGCGGTTCTTGTCTTCTCCTTGTGTCCATGCATTCTGCACTACGCTTCTCTCTCATTCTTATGCCTTTCCGTTTATTCCTAGGGACATTTCGTTTTTCTCTGTTTTTCCGATGCTACACTTCAGCATTCTGTGAAGAACAGAGTGGAAGGGAAAAGCCCCTCTAATAAGGCAGCTAGAAGTTCCAGGAGCGACACACGTTGTGCTTTCAGAGAGGACGTTACAGAAAGTCGAGAGATGTGGATTCTTTCCTGCGGAGAAAAAACCCCCTGTTTTCAGGAAATGCAGTATTCTGAAATCGCACGTTCTCGGCATAGCAATTTCGCTATTTCGCTCTCGTGGGTGGACGGCGCCACTCTCTGTTAACCACTTCGGAGAGTTTGCAGTTGCTGGCCGAGAAATCGCACTTCTCCCCGAATGCCGCTGTGTGCCTTCAGCAGCGGTCTCGTCTCTCTCGCATGCCGAGAAAGAGCGACTTCAGCCGGATGCTTTTCTCGGACGAGCGGCTTCTTCTGCGCACATCGCAAAGGAGCGGTTCTTGTCTTCTCCTTGTGTCCATGCATTCTGCACTACGCTTCTCTCTCATTCTTATGCCTTTCCGTTTATTCCTAGGGACATTTCGTTTTTCTCTGTTTTTCCGATGCTACACTTCAGCATTCTGTGAAGAACAGAGTGGAAGGGAAAAGCCCCTCTAATAAGGCAGCTAGAAGTTCCAGGAGCGACACACGTTGTGCTTTCAGAGAGGACGTTACAGAAAGTCGAGAGATGTGGATTCTTTCCTGCGGAGAAAAAAACCCCTGTTTTCAGGCAATGCAGTATGCAGAATTCACACATTCTTGGCATCACAGTTCCGTTATTTCGCTCACGCACGTCTAAATCGGCTCTCGCGTTGAACCGCTTCGGAGAGTTTGCAGTTGCTGGTCGAGAAATCGCGGTTCTCCCCGAATGCCGCTGTGTGCCTTCAGCAGCGGTCTCGTCTCTCTCGCATGCCGAGAAAGAGCGACTTCAGCCGGATGCTTTTCTCGGACGAGCGGCTTCTTCTGCGCACATCGCAAAGGAGCGGTTCTTGTCTTCTCCTTGTGTCCATGCATTCTGCACTACGCTTCTCTCTCATTCTTATGCCTTTCCGTTTATTCCTAGGGACATTTCGTTTTTCTCTGTTTTTCCGATGCTACACTTCAGCATTCTGTGAAGAACAGAGTGGAAGGGAAAAGCCCCTCTAATAAGGCAGCTAGAAGTTCCAGGAGCGACACACGTTGTGCTTTCAGAGAGGACGTTACAGAAAGTCGAGAGATGTGGATTCTTTCCTGCGGAGAAAAAAACCCCTGTTTTCAGGAAATGCAGTATTCTGAAATCGCACGTTCTCGGCATAGCAATTTCGCTATTTCGCTCTCGTGGGTGGACGTCGCCACTCTCTGTTAACCGCTTCGGAGAGTTTGCAGTTGCTGGCCGAGAAATCGCACTTCTCCCCGAATGCCGCTGTGTGCCTTCAGCAGCGGTCTCGTCTCTCTCGCATGCCGAGAAAGAGCGACTTCAGCCGGATGCTTTTCTCGGACGAGCGGCTTCTTCTGCGCACATCGCAAAGGAGCGGTTCTTGTCTTCTCCTTGTGTCCATGCATTCTGCACTACGCTTCTCTCTCATTCTTATGCCTTTCCGTTTATTCCTAGGGACATTTCGTTTTTCTCTGTTTTTCCGATGCTACACTTCAGCATTCTGTGAAGAACAGAGTGGAAGGGAAAAGCCCCTCTAATAAGGCAGCTAGAAGTTCCAGGAGCGACACACGTTGTGCTTTCAGAGAGGACGTTACAGAAAGTCGAGAGATGTGGATTCTTTCCTGCGGAGAAAAAACCCCCTGTTTTCAGGAAATGCAGTATTCTGAAATCGCACGTTCTCGGCATAGCAATTTCGCTATTTCGCTCTCGTGGGTGGACGGCGCCACACTCTGTTAACCACTTCGGAGAGTTTGCCGTTGCTGGCCGAGAAATCGCACTTCTCCCCGAATGCCGCTGTGTGCCTTCAGCAGCGGTCTCGTCTCTCTCGCATGCCGAGAAAGAGCGACTTCAGCCGGATGCTTTTCTCGGACGAGCGGCTTCTTCTGCGCACATCGCAAAGGAGCGGTTCTTGTCTTCTCCTTGTGTCCATGCATTCTGCACTACGCTTCTCTCTCATTCTTATGCCTTTCCGTTTATTCCTAGGGACATTTCGTTTTTCTCTGTTTTTCTGATGCTACACTTCAGCATTCTGTGAAGAACAGAGTGGAAGGGAAAAGCCCCTCTAATAAGGCAGCTAGAAGTTCCAGGAGCGACACACGTTGTGCTTTCAGAGAGGACGTTACAGAAAGTCGAGAGATGTGGATTCTTTCCTGCGGAGAAAAAACCCCCTGTTTTCAGGAAATGCAGTATTCTGAAATCGCACGTTCTCGGCATAGCAATTTCGCTATTTCGCTCTCGTGGGTGGACGGCACCACTCTCTGTTAACCGCTTCGGAGAGTTTGCAGTTGCTGGCCGAGAAATCGCACTTCTCCCCGAATGCCGCTGTGTGCCTTCAGCAGCGGTCTCGTCTCTCTCGCATGCCGAGAAAGAGCGACTTCAGCCGGCTGCTTTTCTCGGACGAGCGGCTTCTTCTGCGCACATCGCAAAGGAGGGGTTCTTGTCTTCTCCTTGTGTCCATGCATTCTGCACTACGCTTCTCTCTCATTCTTATGCCTTTCCGTTTATTCCTAGGGACATTTCGTTTTTCTCTGTTTTTCCGATGCTACACTTCAGCATTCTGTGAAGAACAGAGTGGAAGGGAAAAGCCCCTCTAATAAGGCAGCTAGAAGTTCCAGGAGCGACACACGTTGTGCTTTCAGAGAGGACGTTACAGAAAGTCGAGAGATGTGGATTCTTTCCTGCGGAGAAAAAAACCCCTGTTTTCAGGCAATGCAGTATGCAGAATTCACACATTCTTGGCATCACAGTTCCGTTATTTCGCTCACGCACGTCTAAATCGGCTCTCGCGTTGAACCGCTTCGGAGAGTTTGCAGTTGCTGGTCGAGAAATCGCGGTTCTCCCCGAATGCCGCTGTGTGCCTTCAGCAGCGGTCTCGTCTCTCTCGCATGCCGAGAAAGAGCGACTTCAGCCGGATGCTTTTCTCGGACGAGCGGCTTCTTCTGCGCACATCGCAAAGGAGCGGTTCTTGTCTTCTCCTTGTGTCCATGCATTCTGCACTACGCTTCTCTCTCATTCTTATGCCTTTCCGTTTATTCCTAGGGACATTTCGTTTTTCTCTGTTTTTCCGATGCTACACTTCAGCATTCTGTGAAGAACAGAGTGGAAGGGAAAAGCCCCTCTAATAAGGCAGCTAGAAGTTCCAGGAGCGACACACGTTGTGCTTTCAGAGAGGACGTTACAGAAAGTCGAGAGATGTGGATTCTTTCCTGCGGAGAAAAAACCCCCTGTTTTCAGGAAATGCAGTATTCTGAAATCGCACGTTCTCGGCATAGCAATTTCGCTATTTCGCTCTCGTGGGTGGACGGCGCCACTCTCTGTTAACCACTTCGGAGAGTTTGCAGTTGCTGGCCGAGAAATCGCACTTCTCCCCGAATGCCGCTGTGTGCCTTCAGCAGCGGTCTCGTCTCTCTCGCATGCCGAGAAAGAGCGACTTCAGCCGGATGCTTTTCTCGGACGAGCGGCTTCTTCTGCGCACATCGCAAAGGAGCGGTTCTTGTCTTCTCCTTGTGTCCATGCATTCTGCACTACGCTTCTCTCTCATTCTTATGCCTTTCCGTTTATTCCTAGGGACATTTCGTTTTTCTCTGTTTTTCCGATGCTACACTTCAGCATTCTGTGAAGAACAGAGTGGAAGGGAAAAGCCCCTCTAATAAGGCAGCTAGAAGTTCCAGGAGCGACACACGTTGTGCTTTCAGAGAGGACGTTACAGAAAGTCGAGAGATGTGGATTCTTTCCTGCGGAGAAAAAAACCCCTGTTTTCAGGCAATGCAGTATGCAGAATTCACACATTCTTGGCATCACAGTTCCGTTATTTCGCTCACGCACGTCTAAATCGGCTCTCGCGTTGAACCGCTTCGGAGAGTTTGCAGTTGCTGGTCGAGAAATCGCGGTTCTCCCCGAATGCCGCTGTGTGCCTTCAGCAGCGGTCTCGTCTCTCTCGCATGCCGAGAAAGAGCGACTTCAGCCGGATGCTTTTCTCGGACGAGCGGCTTCTTCTGCGCACATCGCAAAGGAGCGGTTCTTGTCTTCTCCTTGTGTCCATGCATTCTGCACTACGCTTCTCTCTCATTCTTATGCCTTTCCGTTTATTCCTAGGGACATTTCGTTTTTCTCTGTTTTTCCGATGCTACACTTCAGCATTCTGTGAAGAACAGAGTGGAAGGGAAAAGCCCCTCTAATAAGGCAGCTAGAAGTTCCAGGAGCGACACACGTTGTGCTTTCAGAGAGGACGTTACAGAAAGTCGAGAGATGTGGATTCTTTCCTGCGGAGAAAAAACCCCCTGTTTTCAGGAAATGCAGTATTCTGAAATCGCACGTTCTCGGCATAGCAATTTCGCTATTTCGCTCTCGTGGGTGGACGTCGCCACTCTCTGTTAACCGCTTCGGAGAGTTTGCAGTTGCTGGCCGAGAAATCGCACTTCTCCCCGAATGCCGCTGTGTGCCTTCAGCAGCGGTCTCGTCTCTCTCGCATGCCGAGAAAGAGCGACTTCAGCCGGATGCTTTTCTCGGACGAGCGGCTTCTTCTGCGCACATCGCAAAGGAGCGGTTCTTGTCTTCTCCTTGTGTCCATGCATTCTGCACTACGCTTCTCTCTCATTCTTATGCCTTTCCGTTTATTCCTAGGGACATTTCGTTTTTCTCTGTTTTTCCGATGCTACACTTCAGCATTCTGTGAAGAACAGAGTGGAAGGGAAAAGCCCCTCTAATAAGGCAGCTAGAAGTTCCAGGAGCGACACACGTTGTGCTTTCAGAGAGGACGTTACAGAAAGTCGAGAGATGTGGATTGTTTCCTGCGGAGAAAAAACCCCCTGTTTTCAGGAAATGCAGTATTCTGAAATCGCACGTTCTCGGCATAGCAATTTCGCTATTCCGCTCTCGTGGGTGGACGGCGCCACTCTCTGTTAACCGCTTCGGAGAGTTTGCAGTTGCTGGCCGAGAAATCGCACTTCTCCCCGAATGCCGCTGTGTGCCTTCAGCAGCGGTCTCGTCTCTCTCGCATGCCGAGAAAGAGCGACTTCAGCCGGCTGCTTTTCTCGGACGTGCGGCTTCTTCTGCGCACATCGCAAAGGAGCGGTTCTTGTCTTCTCCTTGTGTCCATGCATTCTGCACTACGCTTCTCTCTCATTCTTATGCCTTTCCGTTTATTCCTAGGGACATTTCGTTTTTCTCTGTTTTTCCGATGCTACACTTCAGCATTCTGTGAAGAACAGAGTGGAAGGGAAAAGCCCCTCTAATAAGGCAGCTAGAAGTTCCAGGAGCGACACACGTTGTGCTTTCAGAGAGGACGTTACAGAAAGTCGAGAGATGTGGATTCTTTCCTGCGGAGAAAAAAACCCCTGTTTTCAGGCAATGCAGTATGCAGAATTCACACGTTCTTGGCATCACAGTTCCGTTATTTCGCTCACGCACGTCTAAATCGGCTCTCGCGTTGAACCGCTTCGGAGAGTTTGCAGTTGCTGGTCGAGAAATCGCGGTTCTCCCCGAATGCCGCTGTGTGCCTTCAGCAGCGGTCTCGTCTCTCTCGCATGCCGAGAAAGAGCGACTTCAGCCGGATGCTTTTCTCGGACGAGCGGCTTCTTCTGCGCACATCGCAAAGGAGCGGTTCTTGTCTTCTCCTTGTGTCCATGCATTCTGCACTACGCTTCTCTCTCATTCTTATGCCTTTCCGTTTATTCCTAGGGACATTTCGTTTTTCTCTGTTTTTCCGATGCTACACTTCAGCATTCTGTGAAGAACAGAGTGGAAGGGAAAAGCCCCTCTAATAAGGCAGCTAGAAGTTCCAGGAGCGACACACGTTGTGCTTTCAGAGAGGACGTTACAGAAAGTCGAGAGATGTGGATTCTTTCCTGCGGAGAAAAAACCCCCTGTTTTCAGGAAATGCAGTATTCTGAAATCGCACGTTCTCGGCATAGCAATTTCGCTATTTCGCTCTCGTGGGTGGACAGGCAGTATGCAGAATTCAAACCTTGCCTGAAGAAGAAGCCGCTCGTCCGAGAAAAGCATCCGGCTGAAGTCGCTCTTTCTCGGCATGCGAGAGAGACGAGACCGCTGCTGAAGGCACACAGCGGCATTCGGGGAGAAGTGCGATTTCTCGGCCAGCAACTGCAAACTCTCCGAAGCGGTTAACAGAGAGTGGCGCTGTCAACCCACGAGAGCGAAATAGGATGCTCCTTTGGGATGTGCGCAGAAGAAGCCGCTCGTCCGAGAAAAGCATCCGGCTGAAGTCGCCCTTTCTCGGCATCCGACAAGACCGCTGTTGAAGTCTGAAAGTGGTATTCGGGGAGAAAAGCGATTTAACGGTCAGCAACTGCAAACTCTCCGTAGAGATAATGTCATTGGATTGGAGAAATGTGGTATTTCGGGGAGATAATGTCCTAATTTGGGGAGAAGATGCTGTTCTGTGAGGGGGAAGCATGCATTTCTGAGAGAAAATCTCCTATTTAGGGTGAAAGTGTCATCTTGCTAACGAACTTCATGGAGAAATTATGAGGTATTTTTATGAAACCAGGTATTACCTTGAAAGAGTATGTCAGTGATCAAATGCCATATTTCTGGGAGGGAACATCTGATGTGGGGGGGAGAAGGTGATGTATGTGTGAGAAAGCTGGTGTTTCTGGGAGAAAATGCCAGGTATTGGTGAGGAAACAGATGCTAGAGAGGGAAAAGGCTGGTATTTTGGGGAAAAAAGGCCGTTTTTTAAAGAATAAGCTGGCATTTCTGGGAGAATATGTCCCATCTTTGGGAGAAAACGGGTGTATGTGGGAGAAAATGTCGTGTATTTGGGAGAAAGCTGGTGTATGTGGGAGAAAAGGCCATTGTGATGGGAGTCAGTGTGATCTTGAGGAGTGGAAAGCAGTATTCTTGAGATGAAACGTGAGGTATTTCTAAGAGTCCTGGTATTTCTGGGAGAAAATGTCTTGTTTTGGAGAGCCAAAGTCCCATTTTGGGGGCAGAAGCTGGTATTTCTGTGACACTGCCATCTTGATGGGGGTAAGTGTGATCTTGAGGAGTGTAAAGCAGCATTTTGGTTAGAAAATGGGAGCTCTTCCTAAGAGCAGTGCTATTTCTGGGAGAAAAGGAGCTCTACTGGGCATAAAAATGGTGTATCTGTGATAAAATGCCACATTTCTGAAAGAAACTGTCCTCTTGCGGAGTGTAATGCTGTATGTTCCGGAGGAAATGGGAAATATTCAGCAGAGTCCTGGTATTTCTGGGAGAAGAGGTCTGATGTGGGGGGGGGAAGGTGATGTATCTGTGAGAAAGCTGGTGTTTCTGGGAGAAAATGCCAGGTATTGGTGAGGAAACAGATGCTAGAGAGGGAAAAGGCTGGTATTTTGGGGAAAAAAGGCCGTTTGTTAAAGAATAAGCTGGCATTTCTGGGAGAATATGTCCCATCTTTGGGAGAAAACGGGTGTATGTGGGAGAAAATGTCGTGTATTTGGGAGAAAGCTGGTGTATGTGGGAGAAAAGGCCATTGTGATGGGAGTCAGTGTGATCTTGAGGAGTGGAAAGCAGTATTCTTGAGATGAAACGTGAGGTATTTCTAAGAGTCCTGGTATTTCTGGGAGAAAATGTCTTGTTTTGGAGAGCCAAAGTCCCATTTTGGGGGCAGAAGCTGGTATTTCTGTGACACTGCCATCTTGATGGGGGTAAGTGTGATCTTGAGGAGTGTAAAGCAGCATTTTGGTTAGAAAATGGGAGCTCTTCCTAAGAGCAGTGCTATTTCTGGGAGAAAAGGAGCTCTACTGGGCATAAAAATGGTGTATCTGTGATAAAATGCCACATTTCTGAAAGAAACTGTCCTCTTGCGGAGTGTAATGCTGTATGTTCCGGAGGAAATGGGAAATATTCAGCAGAGTCCTGGTATTTCTGGGAGAAGAGGTCTGATGTGGGGGGGGGAAGGTGATGTATCTGTGAGAAAGCTGGTGTTTCTGGGAGAAAATGCCAGGTATTGGTGAGGAAACAGATGCTAGAGAGGGAAAAGGCTGGTATTTTGGGGAAAAAAGGCCGTTTGTTAAAGAATAAGCTGGCATTTCTGGGAGAATATGTCCCATCTTTGGGAGAAAACGGGTGTATGTGGGAGAAAATGTCGTGTATTTGGGAGAAAGCTGGTGTATGTGGGAGAAAAGGCCATTGTGATGGGAGTCAGTGTGATCTTGAGGAGTGGAAAGCAGTATTCTTGAGATGAAACGTGAGGTATTTCTAAGAGTCCTGGTATTTCTGGGAGAAAATGTCTTGTTTTGGAGAGCCAAAGTCCCATTTTGGGGGCAGAAGCTGGTATTTCTGTGACACTGCCATCTTGATGGGGGTAAGTGTGATCTTGAGGAGTGTAAAGCAGCATTTTGGTTAGAAAATGGGAGCTCTTCCTAAGAGCAGTGCTATTTCTGGGAGAAAAGGAGCTCTACTGGGCATAAAAATGGTGTATCTGTGATAAAATGCCACATTTCTGAAAGAAACTGTCCTCTTGCGGAGTGTAATGCTGTATGTTCCGGAGGAAATGGGAAATATTCAGCAGAGTCCTGGTATTTCTGGGAGAAGAGGTCTGATGTGGGGGGGGGAAGGTGATGTATCTGTGAGAAAGCTGGTGTTTCTGGGAGAAAATGCCAGGTATTGGTGAGGAAACAGATGCTAGAGAGGGAAAAGGCTGGTATTTTGGGGAAAAAAGGCCGTTTTTTAAAGAATAAGCTGGCATTTCTGGGAGAATATGTCCCATCTTTGGGAGAAAACGGGTGTATGTGGGAGAAAATGTCGTGTATTTGGGAGAAAGCTGGTGTATGTGGGAGAAAAGGCCATTGTGATGGGAGTCAGTGTGATCTTGAGGAGTGGAAAGCAGTATTCTTGAGATGAAACGTGAGGTATTTCTAAGAGTCCTGGTATTTCTGGGAGAAAATGTCTTGTTTTGGAGAGCCAAAGTCCCATTTTGGGGGCAGAAGCTGGTATTTCTCTGACACTGCCATCTTGATGGGGGTAAGTGTGATCTTGAGGAGTGTAAAGCAGCATTTTGGTTAGAAAATGGGAGCTCTTCCTAAGAGCAGTGCTATTTCTGGGAGAAAAGGAGCTCTACTGGGCATAAAAATGGTGTATCTGTGATAAAATGCCACATTTCTGAAAGAAACTGTCCTCTTGCGGAGTGTAATGCTGTATGTTCCGGAGGAAATGGGAAATATTCAGCAGAGTCCTGGTATTTCTGGGAGAAGAGGTCTGATGTGGGGGGGGGAAGGTGATGTATCTGTGAGAAAGCTGGTGTTTCTGGGAGAAAATGCCAGGTATTGGTGAGGAAACAGATGCTAGAGAGGGAAAAGGCTGGTATTTTGGGGAAAAAAGGCCGTTTTTTAAAGAATAAGCTGGCATTTCTGGGAGAATATGTCCCATCTTTGGGAGAAAACGGGTGTATGTGGGAGAAAATGTCGTGTATTTGGGAGAAAGCTGGTGTATGTGGGAGAAAAGGCCATTGTGATGGGAGTCAGTGTGATCTTGAGGAGTGGAAAGCAGTATTCTTGAGATGAAACGTGAGGTATTTCTAAGAGTCCTGGTATTTCTGGGAGAAAATGTCTTGTTTTGGAGAGCCAAAGTCCCATTTTGGGGGCAGAAGCTGGTATTTCTGTGACACTGCCATCTTGATGGGGGTAAGTGTGATCTTGAGGAGTGTAAAGCAGCATTTTGGTTAGAAAATGGGAGCTCTTCCTAAGAGCAGTGCTATTTCTGGGAGAAAAGGAGCTCTACTGGGCATAAAAATGGTGTATCTGTGATAAAATGCCACATTTCTGAAAGAAACTGTCCTCTTGCGGAGTGTAATGCTGTATGTTCCGGAGGAAATGGGAAATATTCAGCAGAGTCCTGGTATTTCTGGGAGAAGAGGTCTGATGTGGGGGGGGGAAGGTGATGTATCTGTGAGAAAGCTGGTGTTTCTGGGAGAAAATGCCAGGTATTGGTGAGGAAACAGATGCTAGAGAGGGAAAAGGCTGGTATTTTGGGGAAAAAAGGCCGTTTTTTAAAGAATAAGCTGGCATTTCTGGGAGAATATGTCCCATCTTTGGGAGAAAACGGGTGTATGTGGGAGAAAATGTCGTGTATTTGGGAGAAAGCTGGTGTATGTGGGAGAAAAGGCCATTGTGATGGGAGTCAGTGTGATCTTGAGGAGTGGAAAGCAGTATTCTTGAGATGAAACGTGAGGTATTTCTAAGAGTCCTGGTATTTCTGGGAGAAAATGTCTTGTTTTGGAGAGCCAAAGTCCCATTTTGGGGGCAGAAGCTGGTATTTCTGTGACACTGCCATCTTGATGGGGGTAAGTGTGATCTTGAGGAGTGTAAAGCAGCATTTTGGTTAGAAAATGGGAGCTCTTCCTAAGAGCAGTGCTATTTCTGGGAGAAAAGGAGCTCTACTGGGCATAAAAATGGTGTATCTGTGATAAAATGCCACATTTCTGAAAGAAACTGTCCTCTTGCGGAGTGTAATGCTGTATGTTCCGGAGGAAATGGGAAATATTCAGCAGAGTCCTGGTATTTCTGGGAGAAGAGGTCTGATGTGGGGGGGGGAAGGTGATGTATCTGTGAGAAAGCTGGTGTTTCTGGGAGAAAATGCCAGGTATTGGTGAGGAAACAGATGCTAGAGAGGGAAAAGGCTGGTATTTTGGGGAAAAAAGGCCGTTTTTTAAAGAATAAGCTGGCATTTCTGGGAGAATATGTCCCATCTTTGGGAGAAAACGGGTGTATGTGGGAGAAAATGTCGTGTATTTGGGAGAAAGCTGGTGTATGTGGGAGAAAAGGCCATTGTGATGGGAGTCAGTGTGATCTTGAGGAGTGGAAAGCAGTATTCTTGAGATGAAACGTGAGGTATTTCTAAGAGTCCTGGTATTTCTGGGAGAAAATGTCTTGTTTTGGAGAGCCAAAGTCCCATTTTGGGGGCAGAAGCTGGTATTTCTCTGACACTGCCATCTTGATGGGGGTAATGTGATCTTGAGGAGTGTAAAGCAGCATTTTGGTTAGAAAATGGGAGCTCTTCCTAAGAGCAGTGCTATTTCTGGGAGAAAAGGAGCTCTACTGGGCATAAAAATGGTGTATCTGTGATAAAATGCCACATTTCTGAAAGAAACTGTCCTCTTGCGGAGTGTAATGCTGTATGTTCCGGAGGAAATGGGAAATATTCAGCAGAGTCCTGGTATTTCTGGGAGAAGAGGTCTGATGTGGGGGGGGGAAGGTGATGTATCTGTGAGAAAGCTGGTGTTTCTGGGAGAAAATGCCAGGTATTGGTGAGGAAACAGATGCTAGAGAGGGAAAAGGCTGGTATTTTGGGGAAAAAAGGCCGTTTGTTAAAGAATAAGCTGGCATTTCTGGGAGAATATGTCCCATCTTTGGGAGAAAACGGGTGTATGTGGGAGAAAATGTCGTGTATTTGGGAGAAAGATGGTGTATGTGGGAGAAAAGGCCATTGTGATGGGAGTCAGTGTGATCTTGAGGAGTGGAAAGCAGTATTCTTGAGATGAAACGTGAGGTATTTCTAAGAGTCCTGGTATTTCTGGGAGAAAATGTCTTGTTTTGGAGAGCCAAAGTCCCATTTTGGGGGCAGAAGCTGGTATTTCTCTGACACTGCCATCTTGATGGGGGTAAGTGTGATCTTGAGGAGTGTAAAGCAGCATTTTGGTTAGAAAATGGGAGCTCTTCCTAAGAGCAGTGCTATTTCTGGGAGAAAAGGAGCTCTACTGGGCATAAAAATGGTGTATCTGTGATAAAATGCCACATTTCTGAAAGAAACTGTCCTCTTGCGGAGTGTAATGCTGTATGTTCCGGAGGAAATGGGAAATATTCAGCAGAGTCCTGGTATTTCTGGGAGAAGAGGTCTGATGTGGGGGGGGGAAGGTGATGTATCTGTGAGAAAGCTGGTGTTTCTGGGAGAAAATGCCAGGTATTGGTGAGGAAACAGATGCTAGAGAGGGAAAAGGCTGGTATTTTGGGGAAAAAAGGCCGTTTGTTAAAGAATAAGCTGGCATTTCTGGGAGAATATGTCCCATCTTTGGGAGAAAACGGGTGTATGTGGGAGAAAATGTCGTGTATTTGGGAGAAAGCTGGTGTATGTGGGAGAAAAGGCCATTGTGATGGGAGTCAGTGTGATCTTGAGGAGTGGAAAGCAGTATTCTTGAGATGAAACGTGAGGTATTTCTAAGAGTCCTGGTATTTCTGGGAGAAAATGTCTTGTTTTGGAGAGCCAAAGTCCCATTTTGGGGGCAGAAGCTGGTATTTCTCTGACACTGCCATCTTGATGGGGGTAAGTGTGATCTTGAGGAGTGTAAAGCAGCATTTTGGTTAGAAAATGGGAGCTCTTCCTAAGAGCAGTGCTATTTCTGGGAGAAAAGGAGCTCTACTGGGCATAAAAATGGTGTATCTGTGATAAAATGCCACATTTCTGAAAGAAACTGTCCTCTTGCGGAGTGTAATGCTGTATGTTCCGGAGGAAATGGGAAATATTCAGCAGAGTCCTGGTATTTCTGGGAGAAGAGGTCTGATGTGGGGGGGGAAGGTGATGTATCTGTGAGAAAGCTGGTGTTTCTGGGAGAAAATGCCAGGTATTGGTGAGGAAACAGATGCTAGAGAGGGAAAAGGCTGGTATTTGGGGGAAAAAAGGCCGTTTTTTAAAGAATAAGCTGGCATTTCTGGGAGAATATGTCCCATCTTTGGGAGAAAACGGGTGTATGTGGGAGAAAATGTCGTGTATTTGGGAGAAAGCTGGTGTATGTGGGAGAAAAGGCCATTGTGATGGGAGTCAGTGTGATCTTGAGGAGTGGAAAGCAGTATTCTTGAGATGAAACGTGAGGTATTTCTAAGAGTCCTGGTATTTCTGGGAGAAAATGTCTTGTTTTGGAGAGCCAAAGTCCCATTTTGGGGGCAGAAGCTGGTATTTCTGTGACACTGCCATCTTGATGGGGGTAAGTGTGATCTTGAGGAGTGTAAAGCAGCATTTTGGTTAGAAAATGGGAGCTCTTCCTAAGAGCAGTGCTATTTCTGGGAGAAAAGGAGCTCTACTGGGCATAAAAATGGTGTATCTGTGATAAAATGCCACATTTCTGAAAGAAACTGTCCTCTTGCGGAGTGTAATGCTGTATGTTCCGGAGGAAATGGGAAATATTCAGCAGAGTCCTGGTATTTCTGGGAGAAGAGGTCTGATGTGGGGGGGGGAAGGTGATGTATCTGTGAGAAAGCTGGTGTTTCTGGGAGAAAATGCCAGGTATTGGTGAGGAAACAGATGCTAGAGAGGGAAAAGGCTGGTATTTTGGGGAAAAAAGGCCGTTTTTTAAAGAATAAGCTGGCATTTCTGGGAGAATATGTCCCATCTTTGGGAGAAAACGGGTGTATGTGGGAGAAAATGTCGTGTATTTGGGAGAAAGCTGGTGTATGTGGGAGAAAAGGCCATTGTGATGGGAGTCAGTGTGATCTTGAGGAGTGGAAAGCAGTATTCTTGAGATGAAACGTGAGGTATTTCTAAGAGTCCTGGTATTTCTGGGAGAAAATGTCTTGTTTTGGAGAGCCAAAGTCCCATTTTGGGGGCAGAAGCTGGTATTTCTGTGACACTGCCATCTTGATGGGGGTAAGTGTGATCTTGAGGAGTGTAAAGCAGCATTTTGGTTAGAAAATGGGAGCTCTTCCTAAGAGCAGTGCTATTTCTGGGAGAAAAGGAGCTCTACTGGGCATAAAAATGGTGTATCTGTGATAAAATGCCACATTTCTGAAAGAAACTGTCCTCTTGCGGAGTGTAATGCTGTATGTTCCGGAGGAAATGGGAAATATTCAGCAGAGTCCTGGTATTTCTGGGAGAAGAGGTCTGATGTGGGGGGGGGAAGGTGATGTATGTGTGAGAAAGCTGGTGTTTCTGGGAGAAAATGCCAGGTATTGGTGAGGAAACAGATGCTAGAGAGGGAAAAGGCTGGTATTTTGGGGAAAAAAGGCCGTTTGTTAAAGAATAAGCTGGCATTTCTGGGAGAATATGTCCCATCTTTGGGAGAAAACGGGTGTATGTGGGAGAAAATGTCGTGTATTTGGGAGAAAGCTGGTGTATGTGGGAGAAAAGGCCATTGTGATGGGAGTCAGTGTGATCTTGAGGAGTGGAAAGCAGTATTCTTGAGATGAAACGTGAGGTATTTCTAAGAGTCCTGGTATTTCTGGGAGAAAATGTCTTGTTTTGGAGAGCCAAAGTCCCATTTTGGGGGCAGAAGCTGGTATTTCTGTGACACTGCCATCTTGATGGGGGTAAGTGTGATCTTGAGGAGTGTAAAGCAGCATTTTGGTTAGAAAATGGGAGCTCTTCCTAAGAGCAGTGCTATTTCTGGGAGAAAAGGAGCTCTACTGGGCATAAAAATGGTGTATCTGTGATAAAATGCCACATTTCTGAAAGAAACTGTCCTCTTGCGGAGTGTAATGCTGTATGTTCCGGAGGAAATGGGAAATATTCAGCAGAGTCCTGGTATTTCTGGGAGAAGAGGTCTGATGTGGGGGGGGGAAGGTGATGTATCTGTGAGAAAGCTGGTGTTTCTGGGAGAAAATGCCAGGTATTGGTGAGGAAACAGATGCTAGAGAGGGAAAAGGCTGGTATTTGGGGGAAAAAAGGCCGTTTTTTAAAGAATAAGCTGGCATTTCTGGGAGAATATGTCCCATCTTTGGGAGAAAACGGGTGTATGTGGGAGAAAATGTCGTGTATTTGGGAGAAAGCTGGTGTATGTGGGAGAAAAGGCCATTGTGATGGGAGTCAGTGTGATCTTGAGGAGTGGAAAGCAGTATTCTTGAGATGAAACGTGAGGTATTTCTAAGAGTCCTGGTATTTCTGGGAGAAAATGTCTTGTTTTGGAGAGCCAAAGTCCCATTTTGGGGGCAGAAGCTGGTATTTCTCTGACACTGCCATCTTGATGGGGGTAAGTGTGATCTTGAGGAGTGTAAAGCAGCATTTTGGTTAGAAAATGGGAGCTCTTCCTAAGAGCAGTGCTATTTCTGGGAGAAAAGGAGCTCTACTGGGCATAAAAATGGTGTATCTGTGATAAAATGCCACATTTCTGAAAGAAACTGTCCTCTTGCGGAGTGTAATGCTGTATGTTCCGGAGGAAATGGGAAATATTCAGCAGAGTCCTGGTATTTCTGGGAGAAGAGGTCTGATGTGGGGGGGGGAAGGTGATGTATCTGTGAGAAAGCTGGTGTTTCTGGGAGAAAATGCCAGGTATTGGTGAGGAAACAGATGCTAGAGAGGGAAAAGGCTGGTATTTGGGGGAAAAAAGGCCGTTTTTTAAAGAATAAGCTGGCATTTCTGGGAGAATATGTCCCATCTTTGGGAGAAAACGGGTGTATGTGGGAGAAAATGTCGTGTATTTGGGAGAAAGCTGGTGTATGTGGGAGAAAAGGCCATTGTGATGGGAGTCAGTGTGATCTTGAGGAGTGGAAAGCAGTATTCTTGAGATGAAACGTGAGGTATTTCTAAGAGTCCTGGTATTTCTGGGAGAAAATGTCTTGTTTTGGAGAGCCAAAGTCCCATTTTGGGGGCAGAAGCTGGTATTTCTGTGACACTGCCATCTTGATGGGGGTAAGTGTGATCTTGAGGAGTGTAAAGCAGCATTTTGGTTAGAAAATGGGAGCTCTTCCTAAGAGCAGTGCTATTTCTGGGAGAAAAGGAGCTCTACTGGGCATAAAAATGGTGTATCTGTGATAAAATGCCACATTTCTGAAAGAAACTGTCCTCTTGCGGAGTGTAATGCTGTATGTTCCGGAGGAAATGGGAAATATTCAGCAGAGTCCTGGTATTTCTGGGAGAAGAGGTCTGATGTGGGGGGGGGAAGGTGATGTATCTGTGAGAAAGCTGGTGTTTCTGGGAGAAAATGCCAGGTATTGGTGAGGAAACAGATGCTAGAGAGGGAAAAGGCTGGTATTTTGGGGAAAAAAGGCCGTTTTTTAAAGAATAAGCTGGCATTTCTGGGAGAATATGTCCCATCTTTGGGAGAAAACGGGTGTATGTGGGAGAAAATGTCGTGTATTTGGGAGAAAGCTGGTGTATGTGGGAGAAAAGGCCATTGTGATGGGAGCCTCCATGACAATGCCAAATACCAGAAATACCAGGACTCTTAGAAATACCTCACGTTTCATCTCAAGAATACTGCTTTCCACTCCTCAAGATCACACTGACTCCCATCACAATGGCCTTTTCTCCCACATACACCAGCTTTCTCCCAAATACACGACATTTTCTCCCACATACACCCGTTTTCTCCCAAAGATGGGACATATTCTCCCAGAAATGCCAGCTTATTCTTTAAAAAACGGCCTTTTTTCCCCAAAATACCAGCCTTTTCCCTCTCTAGCATCTGTTTCCTCACCAATACCTGGCATTTTCTCCCAGAAACACCAGCTTTCTCACAGATACATCACCTTCCCCCCCACATCAGACCTCTTCTCCCAGAAATACCAGGACTCTGCTGAATATTTCCCATTTCCTCCGGAACATACAGCATTACACTCCGCAAGAGGACAGTTTCTTTCAGAAATGTGGCATTTTATCACAGATACACCATTTTTATGCCCAGTAGAGCTCCTTTTCTCCCAGAAATAGCACTGCTCTTAGGAAGAGCTCCCATTTTCTAACCAAAATGCTGCTTTACACTCCTCAAGATCACACTTACCCCCATCAAGATGGCAGTGTCACAGAAATACCAGCTTCTGCCCCCAAAATGGGACTTTGGCTCTCCAAAACAAGACATTTTCTCCCAGAAATACCAGGACTCTTAGAAATACCTCACGTTTCATCTCAAGAATACTGCTTTCCACTCCTCAAGATCACACTGACTCCCATCACAATGGCCTTTTCTCCCACATACACCAGCTTTCTCCCAAATACACGACATTTTCTCCCACATACACCCGTTTTCTCCCAAAGATGGGACATATTCTCCCAGAAATGCCAGCTTATTCTTTAAAAAACGGCCTTTTTTCCCCCAAATACCAGCCTTTTCCCTCTCTAGCATCTGTTTCCTCACCAATACCTGGCATTTTCTCCCAGAAACACCAGCTTTCTCACAGATACATCACCTTCCCCCCCCCACATCAGACCTCTTCTCCCAGAAATACCAGGACTCTGCTGAATATTTCCCATTTCCTCCGGAACATACAGCATTACACTCCGCAAGAGGACAGTTTCTTTCAGAAATGTGGCATTTTATCACAGATACACCATTTTTATGCCCAGTAGAGCTCCTTTTCTCCCAGAAATAGCACTGCTCTTAGGAAGAGCTCCCATTTTCTAACCAAAATGCTGCTTTACACTCTTCAAGATCACACTTACCCCCATCAAGATGGCAGTGTCAGAGAAATACCAGCTTCTGCCCCCAAAATGGGACTTTGGCTCTCCAAAACAAGACATTTTCTCCCAGAAATACCAGGACTCTTAGAAATACCTCACGTTTCATCTCAAGAATACTGCTTTCCACTCCTCAAGATCACACTGACTCCCATCACAATGGCCTTTTCTCCCACATACACCAGCTTTCTCCCAAATACACGACATTTTCTCCCACATACACCCGTTTTCTCCCAAAGATGGGACATATTCTCCCAGAAATGCCAGCTTATTCTTTAACAAACGGCCTTTTTTCCCCAAAATACCAGCCTTTTCCCTCTCTAGCATCTGTTTCCTCACCAATACCTGGCATTTTCTCCCAGAAACACCAGCTTTCTCACAGATACATCACCTTCCCCCCCCCACATCAGACCTCTTCTCCCAGAAATACCAGGACTCTGCTGAATATTTCCCATTTCCTCCGGAACATACAGCATTACACTCCGCAAGAGGACAGTTTCTTTCAGAAATGTGGCATTTTATCACAGATACACCATTTTTATGCCCAGTAGAGCTCCTTTTCTCCCAGAAATAGCACTGCTCTTAGGAAGAGCTCCCATTTTCTAACCAAAATGCTGCTTTACACTCCTCAAGATCACACTTACCCCCATCAAGATGGCAGTGTCACAGAAATACCAGCTTCTGCCCCCAAAATGGGACTTTGGCTCTCCAAAACAAGACATTTTCTCCCAGAAATACCAGGACTCTTAGAAATACCTCACGTTTCATCTCAAGAATACTGCTTTCCACTCCTCAAGATCACACTGACTCCCATCACAATGGCCTTTTCTCCCACATACACCAGCTTTCTCCCAAATACACGACATTTTCTCCCACATACACCCGTTTTCTCCCAAAGATGGGACATATTCTCCCAGAAATGCCAGCTTATTCTTTAAAAAACGGCCTTTTTTCCCCAAAATACCAGCCTTTTCCCTCTCTAGCATCTGTTTCCTCACCAATACCTGGCATTTTCTCCCAGAAACACCAGCTTTCTCACAGATACATCACCTTCCCCCCCCCACATCAGACCTCTTCTCCCAGAAATACCAGGACTCTGCTGAATATTTCCCATTTCCTCCGGAACATACAGCATTACACTCCGCAAGAGGACAGTTTCTTTCAGAAATGTGGCATTTTATCACAGATACACCATTTTTATGCCCAGTAGAGCTCCTTTTCTCCCAGAAATAGCACTGCTCTTAGGAAGAGCTCCCATTTTCTAACCAAAATGCTGCTTTACACTCCTCAAGATCACACTTACCCCCATCAAGATGGCAGTGTCACAGAAATACCAGCTTCTGCCCCCAAAATGGGACTTTGGCTCTCCAAAACAAGACATTTTCTCCCAGAAATACCAGGACTCTTAGAAATACCTCACGTTTCATCTCAAGAATACTGCTTTCCACTCCTCAAGATCACACTGACTCCCATCACAATGGCCTTTTCTCCCACATACACCAGCTTTCTCCCAAATACACGACATTTTCTCCCACATACACCCGTTTTCTCCCAAAGATGGGACATATTCTCCCAGAAATGCCAGCTTATTCTTTAAAAAACGGCCTTTTTTCCCCAAAATACCAGCCTTTTCCCTCTCTAGCATCTGTTTCCTCACCAATACCTGGCATTTTCTCCCAGAAACACCAGCTTTCTCACAGATACATCACCTTCCCCCCCCCACATCAGACCTCTTCTCCCAGAAATACCAGGACTCTGCTGAATATTTCCCATTTCCTCCGGAACATACAGCATTACACTCCGCAAGAGGACAGTTTCTTTCAGAAATGTGGCATTTTATCACAGATACACCATTTTTATGCCCAGTAGAGCTCCTTTTCTCCCAGAAATAGCACTGCTCTTAGGAAGAGCTCCCATTTTCTAACCAAAATGCTGCTTTACACTCCTCAAGATCACACTTACCCCCATCAAGATGGCAGTGTCACAGAAATACCAGCTTCTGCCCCCAAAATGGGACTTTGGCTCTCCAAAACAAGACATTTTCTCCCAGAAATACCAGGACTCTTAGAAATACCTCACGTTTCATCTCAAGAATACTGCTTTCCACTCCTCAAGATCACACTGACTCCCATCACAATGGCCTTTTCTCCCACATACACCAGCTTTCTCCCAAATACACGACATTTTCTCCCACATACACCCGTTTTCTCCCAAAGATGGGACATATTCTCCCAGAAATGCCAGCTTATTCTTTAAAAAACGGCCTTTTTTCCCCAAAATACCAGCCTTTTCCCTCTCTAGCATCTGTTTCCTCACCAATACCTGGCATTTTCTCCCAGAAACACCAGCTTTCTCACAGATACATCACCTTCCCCCCCCCACATCAGACCTCTTCTCCCAGAAATACCAGGACTCTGCTGAATATTTCCCATTTCCTCCGGAACATACAGCATTACACTCCGCAAGAGGACAGTTTCTTTCAGAAATGTGGCATTTTATCACAGATACACCATTTTTATGCCCAGTAGAGCTCCTTTTCTCCCAGAAATAGCACTGCTCTTAGGAAGAGCTCCCATTTTCTAACCAAAATGCTGCTTTACACTCCTCAAGATCACACTTACCCCCATCAAGATGGCAGTGTCAGAGAAATACCAGCTTCTGCCCCCAAAATGGGACTTTGGCTCTCCAAAACAAGACATTTTCTCCCAGAAATACCAGGACTCTTAGAAATACCTCACGTTTCATCTCAAGAATACTGCTTTCCACTCCTCAAGATCACACTGACTCCCATCACAATGGCCTTTTCTCCCACATACACCAGCTTTCTCCCAAATACACGACATTTTCTCCCACATACACCCGTTTTCTCCCAAAGATGGGACATATTCTCCCAGAAATGCCAGCTTATTCTTTAAAAAACGGCCTCTTTTTCCCAAAATACCAGCTTTCTCACAAACACCTGTCATTTTCCAACCAAGTCTGCTACTATCTCCCAGAAACAGCCGGTTTCCGAGGAATACCTGACGTTTGCTCTCCCAAATACTACTTGACACTCCTCCAGAGGACATTGTCTCCCCTATTTACCACGTTGTCTCCCCAAGAGACCACTTGGCACACCAAAAAGACCACCGTTGCTCTCCTGTACAAGATCTTCTTTCCCACCGGTTCCCACTTTTCTCCCCCAGCTATGTCATTTCCTCCCAGAAATGCCACTTTTCCCTTGGAAATTTCACCTTCTCTTCCAAAAAGAGGAGATTTGCTCCCAGAAATACCCCTTCTCTTACAACTGCCACACGCTTTCTCCCCAAAAAGCCTCCATGACAATGCCAAATGGGACACTTGCAGCCAAGAAGAGGACACCTTCTCTCAGAAAGACCACTTTTCTCCCCAAGAGAGGAGATTTTCTCCCAATTGGATGACATTTGCTGTAAGAAAGACCTGTTTTCTTCCCTCAAGAGGACATTGTCTTTCCCACTGAGGACATTTTCTCCCAGAAGTGCCGCTACTCTGTGAAACACCTCCATTTCCTCCCAAATCTACTCCATGACACGCCTCAGGATGACACTTACTCCCAGATTTGGGGCATTTTCTCCCAGAAATACCACTTCTCTCCCAAAGGGATGGCCTTTTCCCTCTCTAGCATCTGTTTCCTCACCAATACCTGGCATTTTCTCCCAGAAACACCAGCTTTCTCACAGATACATCACCTTCCCCCCCCCACATCAGACCTCTTCTCCCAGAAATACCAGGACTCTGCTGAATATTTCCCATTTCCTCCGGAACATACAGCATTACACTCCGCAAGAGGACAGTTTCTTTCAGAAATGTGGCATTTTATCACAGATACACCATTTTTATGCCCAGTAGAGCTCCTTTTCTCCCAGAAATAGCACTGCTCTTAGGAAGAGCTCCCATTTTCTAACCAAAATGCTGCTTTACACTCCTCAAGATCACACTTACCCCCATCAAGATGGCAGTGTCACAGAAATACCAGCTTCTGCCCCCAAAATGGGACTTTGGCTCTCCAAAACAAGACATTTTCTCCCAGAAATACCAGGACTCTTAGAAATACCTCACGTTTCATCTCAAGAATACTGCTTTCCACTCCTCAAGATCACACTGACTCCCATCACAATGGCCTTTTCTCCCACATACACCAGCTTTCTCCCAAATACACGACATTTTCTCCCACATACACCCATTTTCTCCCAAAGATGGGACATATTCTCCCAGAAATGCCAGCTTATTCTTTAAAAAACGGCCTTTTTTCCCCAAAATACCAGCCTTTTCCCTCTCTAGCATCTGTTTCCTCACCAATACCTGGCATTTTCTCCCAGAAACACCAGCTTTCTCACAGATACATCACCTTCCCCCCCCCACATCAGACCTCTTCTCCCAGAAATACCAGGACTCTGCTGAATATTTCCCATTTCCTCCGGAACATACAGCATTACACTCCGCAAGAGGACAGTTTCTTTCAGAAATGTGGCATTTTATCACAGATACACCATTTTTATGCCCAGTAGAGCTCCTTTTCTCCCAGAAATAGCACTGCTCTTAGGAAGAGCTCCCATTTTCTAACCAAAATGCTGCTTTACACTCCTCAAGATCACACTTACCCCCATCAAGATGGCAGTGTCACAGAAATACCAGCTTCTGCCCCCAAAATGGGACTTTGGCTCTCCAAAACAAGACATTTTCTCCCAGAAATACCAGGACTCTTAGAAATACCTCACGTTTCATCTCAAGAATACTGCTTTCCACTCCTCAAGATCACACTGACTCCCATCACAATGGCCTTTTCTCCCACATACACCAGCTTTCTCCCAAATACACGACATTTTCTCCCACATACACCCGTTTTCTCCCAAAGATGGGACATATTCTCCCAGAAATGCCAGCTTATTCTTTAACAAACGGCCTTTTTTCCCCAAAATACCAGCCTTTTCCCTCTCTAGCATCTGTTTCCTCACCAATACCTGGCATTTTCTCCCAGAAACACCAGCTTTCTCACAGATACATCACCTTCCCCCCCCCACATCAGACCTCTTCTCCCAGAAATACCAGGACTCTGCTGAATATTTCCCATTTCCTCCGGAACATACAGCATTACACTCCGCAAGAGGACAGTTTCTTTCAGAAATGTGGCATTTTATCACAGATACACCATTTTTATGCCCAGTAGAGCTCCTTTTCTCCCAGAAATAGCACTGCTCTTAGGAAGAGCTCCCATTTTCTAACCAAAATGCTGCTTTACACTCCTCAAGATCACACTTACCCCCATCAAGATGGCAGTGTCAGAGAAATACCAGCTTCTGCCCCCAAAATGGGACTTTGGCTCTCCAAAACAAGACATTTTCTCCCAGAAATACCAGGACTCTTAGAAATACCTCACGTTTCATCTCAAGAATACTGCTTTCCACTCCTCAAGATCACACTGACTCCCATCACAATGGCCTTTTCTCCCACATACACCAGCTTTCTCCCAAATACACGACATTTTCTCCCACATACACCCGTTTTCTCCCAAAGATGGGACATATTCTCCCAGAAATGCCAGCTTATTCTTTAAAAAACGGCCTTTTTTCCCCAAAATACCAGCCTTTTCCCTCTCTAGCATCTGTTTCCTCACCAATACCTGGCATTTTCTCCCAGAAACACCAGCTTTCTCACAGATACATCACCTTCCCCCCCCCACATCAGACCTCTTCTCCCAGAAATACCAGGACTCTGCTGAATATTTCCCATTTCCTCCGGAACATACAGCATTACACTCCGCAAGAGGACAGTTTCTTTCAGAAATGTGGCATTTTATCACAGATACACCATTTTTATGCCCAGTAGAGCTCCTTTTCTCCCAGAAATAGCACTGCTCTTAGGAAGAGCTCCCATTTTCTAACCAAAATGCTGCTTTACACTCCTCAAGATCACACTTACCCCCATCAAGATGGCAGTGTCACAGAAATACCAGCTTCTGCCCCCAAAATGGGACTTTGGCTCTCCAAAACAAGACATTTTCTCCCAGAAATACCAGGACTCTTAGAAATACCTCACGTTTCATCTCAAGAATACTGCTTTCCACTCCTCAAGATCACACTGACTCCCATCACAATGGCCTTTTCTCCCACATACACCAGCTTTCTCCCAAATACACGACATTTTCTCCCACATACACCCGTTTTCTCCCAAAGATGGGACATATTCTCCCAGAAATGCCAGCTTATTCTTTAAAAAACGGCCTCTTTTTCCCAAAATACCAGCTTTCTCACAAACACCTGTCATTTTCCAACCAAGTCTGCTACTATCTTTCAGAAACAGCCGGTTTCCGAGAAATACCTGACGTTTGCTCTCCCAAATACTACTTGACACTCCTCCAGAGGACATTGTCTCCCCTATTTACCACGTTGTCTCCCCAAGAGACCACTTGGCACACCAAAAAGACCACCGTTGCTCTCCAGTACAAGATCTTCTTTCCCACCGGTTCCCACTTTTCTCCCCCAGCTATGTCATTTCCTCCCAGAAATGCCACTTTTCCCTTGGAAATTTCACCTTCTCTTCCAAAAAGAGGAGATTTGCTCCCAGAAATACCCCTTCTCTTACAACTGCCACACGCTTTCTCCCCAAAAAGCCTCCATGACAATGCCAAATGGGACACTTGCAGCCAAGAAGAGGACACCTTCTCTCAGAAAGACCACTTTTCTCCCCAAGAGAGGAGATTTTCTCCCAATTGGATGACATTTGCTGTAAGAAAGACCTGTTTTCTTCCCTCAAGAGGACATTGTCTTTCCCACTGAGGACATTTTCTCCCAGAAGTGCCGCTACTCTGTGAAACACCTCCATTTCCTCCCAAATCTACTCCATGACACGCCTCAGGATGACACTTACTCCCCGATTTGGGGCATTTTCTCCCAGAAATACCACTTCTCTCCCAAAGGGGAGAAACCACTTCTCTCCCTTCTCCCTCTCTAGCATCTGTTTCCTCACCAATACCTGGCATTTTCTCCCAGAAACACCAGCTTTCTCACACATACATCACCTTCTCCCCCCCACATCAGATGTTCCCTCCCAGAAATATTGCATTTGATCACTGACATACTCTTTCAAGGTAATACCTGGTTTCATAAAAATACCTCATAATTTCTCCATGAAGTTCGTTAGCAAGATGACACTTTCACCCTAAATAGGAGATTTTCTCTCAGAAATGCATGCTTCCCCCTCACAGAACGGCATCTTCTCCCCAAATTAGGACATTATCTCCCCGAAATACCACATTTCTCCAATCCAATGACATTATCTCTACGGAGAGTTTGCAGTTGCTGACCGTTAAATCGCTTTTCTCCCCGAATACCACTTTCAGACTTCAACAGCGGTCTTGTCGGATGCCGAGAAAGGGCGACTTCAGCCGGATGCTTTTCTCGGACGAGCGGCTTCTTCTGCGCACATCCCAAAGGAGCATCCTATTTCGCTCTCGTGGGTTGACAGCGCCACTCTCTGTTAACCGCTTCGGAGAGTTTGCAGTTGCTGGCCGAGAAATCGCACTTCTCCCCGAATGCCGCTGTGTGCCTTCAGCAGCGGTCTCGTCTCTCTCGCATGCCGAGAAAGAGCGACTTCAGCCGGATGCTTTTCTCGGACGAGCGGCTTCTTCTTCAGGCAAGGTTTGAATTCTGCATACTGCCTGTCCACCCACGAGAGCGAAATAGCGAAATTGCTATGCCGAGAACGTGCGATTTCAGAATACTGCATTGCCTGAAAACAGGGGGTTTTTTCTCCGCAGGAAAGAATCCACATCTCTCGACTTTCTGTAACGTCCTCTCTGAAAGCACAACGTGTGTCGCTCCTGGAACTTCTAGCTGCCTTATTAGAGGGGCTTTTCCCTTCCACTCTGTTCTTCACAGAATGCTGAAGTGTAGCATCGGAAAAACAGAGAAAAACGAAATGTCCCTAGGAATAAACGGAAAGGCATAAGAATGAGAGAGAAGCGTAGTGCAGAATGCATGGACACAAGGAGAAGACAAGAACCGCTCCTTTGCGATGTGCGCAGAAGAAGCCGCTCGTCCGAGAAAAGCATCCGGCTGAAGTCGCTCTTTCTCGGCATGCGAGAGAGACGAGACCGCTGCTGAAGGCACACAGCGGCATTCGGGGAGAACCGCGATTTCTCGGCCAGCAACTGCAAACTCTCCGAAGCGGTTAACAGAGAGTGGCGCCGTCCACCCACGAGAGCGAAATAGCGAAATTGCTATGCGAGAACGTGCGATTTCAGAATACTGCATTTCCTGAAAACAGGGGGTTTTTTCTCCGCAGGAAAGAATCCACATCTCTCGACTTTCTGTAACGTCCTCTCTGAAAGCACAACGTGTGTCGCTCCTGGAACTTCTAGCTGCCTTATTAGAGGGGCTTTTCCCTTCCACTCTGTTCTTCACAGAATGCTGAAGTGTAGCATCGGAAAAACAGAGAAAAACGAAATGTCCCTAGGAATAAACGGAAAGGCATAAGAATGAGAGAGAAGCGTAGTGCAGAATGCATGGACACAAGGAGAAGACAAGAACCGCTCCTTTGCGATGTGCGCAGAAGAAGCCGCTCGTCCGAGAAAAGCATCCGGCTGAAGTCGCTCTTTCTCGGCATGCGAGAGAGACGAGACCGCTGCTGAAGGCACACAGCGGCATTCGGGGAGAAGTGCGATTTCTCGGCCAGCAACTGCAAACTCTCCGAAGCAGTTCAACGCGAGAGCCGATTTAGACGTGCGTGAGCGAAATAACGGAACTGTGATGCCAAGAACGTGTGAATTCTGCATACTGCATTGCCTGAAAACAGGGGGTTTTTTCTCCGCAGGAAAGAATCCACATCTCCCGACTTTCTGTAACGTCCTCTCTGAAAGCACAACGTGTGTCGCTCCTGGAACTTCTAGCTGCCTTATTAGAGGGGCTTTTCCCTTCCACTCTGTTCTTCACAGAATGCTGAAGTGTAGCATCGGAAAAACAGAGAAAAACGAAATGTCCCTAGGAATAAACGGAAAGGCATAAGAATGAGAGAGAAGCGTAGTGCAGAATGCATGGACACAAGGAGAAGACAAGAACCGCTCCTTTGCGATGTGCGCAGAAGAAGCCGCTCGTCCAAGAAAAGCATCCGGCTGAAGTCGCTCTTTCTCGGCATGCGAGAGAGACGAGACCGCTGCTGAAGGCACACAGCGGCATTCGGGGAGAAGTGCGATTTCTCGGCCAGCAACTGCAAACTCTCCGAAGCGGTTAACAGAGAGTGGCGCCGTCCACCCACGAGAGCGAAATAGCGAAATTGCTATGCCGAGAACGTGCGATTTCAGAATACTGCATTTCCTGAAAACAGGGGGTTTTTTCTCCGCAGGAAAGAATCCACATCTCTCGACTTTCTGTAACGTCCTCTCTGAAAGCACAACGTGTGTCGCTCCTGGAACTTCTAGCTGCCTTATTAGAGGGGCTTTTCCCTTCCACTCTGTTCTTCACAGAATGCTGAAGTGTAGCATCGGAAAAACAGAGAAAAACGAAATGTCCCTAGGAATAAACGGAAAGGCATAAGAATGAGAGAGAAGCGTAGTGCAGAATGCATGGACATAAGGAGAAGACAAGAACCGCTCCTTTGCGATGTGCGCAGAAGAAGCCGCTCGTCCGAGAAAAGCATCCGGCTGAAGTCGCTCTTTCTCGGCATGCGAGAGAGACGAGACCGCTGCTGAAGGCACACAGCGGCATTCGGGGAGAACCGCGATTTCTCGGCCAGCAACTGCAAACTCTCCGAAGCGGTTCAACGCGAGAGCCGATTTAGACGTGCGTGAGCGAAATAACGGAACTGTGATGCCAAGAACGTGTGAATTCTGCATACTGCATTGCCAGAAAACAGGGGGATTTTTCTCCGCAGGAAAGAATCCACATCTCTCGACTTTCTGTAACGTCCTCTCTGAAAGCACAACGTGTGTCGCTCCTGGAACTTCTAGCTGCCTTATTAGAGGGGCTTTTCCCTTCCACTCTGTTCTTCACAGAATGCTGAAGTGTAGCATCGGAAAAACAGAGAAAAACGAAATGTCCCTAGGAATAAACGGAAAGGCATAAGAATGAGAGAGAAGCGTAGTGCAGAATGCATGGACACAAGGAGAAGACAAGAACCGCTCCTTTGCGATGTGCGCAGAAGAAGCCGCTCGTCCGAGAAAAGCATCCGGCTGAAGTCGCTCTTTCTCGGCATGCGAGAGAGACGAGACCGCTGCTGAAGGCACACAGCGGCATTCGGGGAGAAGTGCGATTTCTCGACCAGCAACTGCAAACTCTCCGAAGCGGTTAACAGAGAGTGGCGCCGTCCACCCACGAGAGCGAAATAGCGAAATTGCTATGCCGAGAACGTGCGATTTCAGAATACTGCATTTCCTGAAAACAGGGGGTTTTTTCTCCGCAGGAAAGAATCCACATCTCTCGACTTTCTGTAACGTCCTCTCTGAAAGCACAACGTGTGTCGCTCCTGGAACTTCTAGCTGCCTTATTAGAGGGGCTTTTCCCTTCCACTCTGTTCTTCACAGAATGCTGAAGTGTAGCATCGGAAAAACAGAGAAAAACGAAATGTCCCTAGGAATAAACGGAAAGGCATAAGAATGAGAGAGAAGCGTAGTGCAGAATGCATGGACACAAGGAGAAGACAAGAACCGCTCCTTTGCGATGTGCGCAGAAGAAGCCGCTCGTCCGAGAAAAGCAGCCGGCTGAAGTCGCTCTTTCTCGGCATGCGAGAGAGACGAGACCGCTGCTGAAGGCACACAGCGGCATTCGGGGAGAACCGCGATTTCTCGACCAGCAACTGCAAACTCTCCGAAGCGGTTAACAGAGAGTGGCGCCGTCCACCCACGAGAGCGAAATAGCGAAATTGCTATGCGAGAACGTGCGATTTCAGAATACTGCATTTCCTGAAAACAGGGGGTTTTTTCTCCGCAGGAAAGAATCCACATCTCTCGACTTTCTGTAACGTCCTCTCTGAAAGCACAACGTGTGTCGCTCCTGGAACTTCTAGCTGCCTTATTAGAGGGGCTTTTCCCTTCCACTCTGTTCTTCACAGAATGCTGAAGTGTAGCATCGGAAAAACAGAGAAAAACGAAATGTCCCTAGGAATAAACGGAAAGGCATAAGAATGAGAGAGAAGCGTAGTGCAGAATGCATGGACACAAGGAGAAGACAAGAACCGCTCCTTTGCGATGTGCGCAGAAGAAGCCGCTCGTCCGAGAAAAGCATCCGGCTGAAGTCGCTCTTTCTCGGCATGCGAGAGAGACGAGACCGCTGCTGAAGGCACACAGCGGCATTCGGGGAGAAGTGCGATTTCTCGGCCAGCAACTGCAAACTCTCCGAAGCAGTTCAACGCGAGAGCCGATTTAGACGTGCGTGAGCGAAATAACGGAACTGTGATGCCAAGAACGTGTGAATTCTGCATACTGCATTGCCTGAAAACAGGGGGTTTTTTCTCCGCAGGAAAGAATCCACATCTCCCGACTTTCTGTAACGTCCTCTCTGAAAGCACAACGTGTGTCGCTCCTGGAACTTCTAGCTGCCTTATTAGAGGGGCTTTTCCCTTCCACTCTGTTCTTCACAGAATGCTGAAGTGTAGCATCGGAAAAACAGAGAAAAACGAAATGTCCCTAGGAATAAACGGAAAGGCATAAGAATGAGAGAGAAGCGTAGTGCAGAATGCATGGACACAAGGAGAAGACAAGAACCGCTCCTTTGCGATGTGCGCAGAAGAAGCCGCTCGTCCGAGAAAAGCATCCGGCTGAAGTCGCTCTTTCTCGGCATGCGAGAGAGACGAGACCGCTGCTGAAGGCACACAGCGGCATTCGGGGAGAACCGCGATTTCTCGGCCAGCAACTGCAAACTCTCCGAAGCGGTTAACAGAGAGTGGCGCCGTCCACCCACGAGAGCGAAATAGCGAAATTGCTATGCGAGAACGTGCGATTTCAGAATACTGCATTTCCTGAAAACAGGGGGTTTTTTCTCCGCAGGAAAGAATCCACATCTCTCGACTTTCTGTAACGTCCTCTCTGAAAGCACAACGTGTGTCGCTCCTGGAACTTCTAGCTGCCTTATTAGAGGGGCTTTTCCCTTCCACTCTGTTCTTCACAGAATGCTGAAGTGTAGCATCGGAAAAACAGAGAAAAACGAAATGTCCCTAGGAATAAACGGAAAGGCATAAGAATGAGAGAGAAGCGTAGTGCAGAATGCATGGACACAAGGAGAAGACAAGAACCGCTCCTTTGCGATGTGCGCAGAAGAAGCCGCTCGTCCGAGAAAAGCATCCGGCTGAAGTCGCTCTTTCTCGGCATGCGAGAGAGACGAGACCGCTGCTGAAGGCACACAGCGGCATTCGGGGAGAAGTGCGATTTCTCGGCCAGCAACTGCAAACTCTCCGAAGCAGTTCAACGCGAGAGCCGATTTAGACGTGCGTGAGCGAAATAACGGAACTGTGATGCCAAGAACGTGTGAATTCTGCATACTGCATTGCCTGAAAACAGGGGGTTTTTTCTCCGCAGGAAAGAATCCACATCTCCCGACTTTCTGTAACGTCCTCTCTGAAAGCACAACGTGTGTCGCTCCTGGAACTTCTAGCTGCCTTATTAGAGGGGCTTTTCCCTTCCACTCTGTTCTTCACAGAATGCTGAAGTGTAGCATCGGAAAAACAGAGAAAAACGAAATGTCCCTAGGAATAAACGGAAAGGCATAAGAATGAGAGAGAAGCGTAGTGCAGAATGCATGGACACAAGGAGAAGACAAGAACCGCTCCTTTGCGATGTGCGCAGAAGAAGCCGCTCGTCCAAGAAAAGCATCCGGCTGAAGTCGCTCTTTCTCGGCATGCGAGAGAGACGAGACCGCTGCTGAAGGCACACAGCGGCATTCGGGGAGAAGTGCGATTTCTCGGCCAGCAACTGCAAACTCTCCGAAGCGGTTAACAGAGAGTGGCGCCGTCCACCCACGAGAGCGAAATAGCGAAATTGCTATGCCGAGAACGTGCGATTTCAGAATACTGCATTTCCTGAAAACAGGGGGTTTTTTCTCCGCAGGAAAGAATCCACATCTCTCGACTTTCTGTAACGTCCTCTCTGAAAGCACAACGTGTGTCGCTCCTGGAACTTCTAGCTGCCTTATTAGAGGGGCTTTTCCCTTCCACTCTGTTCTTCACAGAATGCTGAAGTGTAGCATCGGAAAAACAGAGAAAAACGAAATGTCCCTAGGAATAAACGGAAAGGCATAAGAATGAGAGAGAAGCGTAGTGCAGAATGCATGGACATAAGGAGAAGACAAGAACCGCTCCTTTGCGATGTGCGCAGAAGAAGCCGCTCGTCCGAGAAAAGCATCCGGCTGAAGTCGCTCTTTCTCGGCATGCGAGAGAGACGAGACCGCTGCTGAAGGCACACAGCGGCATTCGGGGAGAACCGCGATTTCTCGGCCAGCAACTGCAAACTCTCCGAAGCGGTTCAACGCGAGAGCCGATTTAGACGTGCGTGAGCGAAATAACGGAACTGTGATGCCAAGAACGTGTGAATTCTGCATACTGCATTGCCAGAAAACAGGGGGATTTTTCTCCGCAGGAAAGAATCCACATCTCTCGACTTTCTGTAACGTCCTCTCTGAAAGCACAACGTGTGTCGCTCCTGGAACTTCTAGCTGCCTTATTAGAGGGGCTTTTCCCTTCCACTCTGTTCTTCACAGAATGCTGAAGTGTAGCATCGGAAAAACAGAGAAAAACGAAATGTCCCTAGGAATAAACGGAAAGGCATAAGAATGAGAGAGAAGCGTAGTGCAGAATGCATGGACACAAGGAGAAGACAAGAACCGCTCCTTTGCGATGTGCGCAGAAGAAGCCGCTCGTCCGAGAAAAGCATCCGGCTGAAGTCGCTCTTTCTCGGCATGCGAGAGAGACGAGACCGCTGCTGAAGGCACACAGCGGCATTCGGGGAGAAGTGCGATTTCTCGACCAGCAACTGCAAACTCTCCGAAGCGGTTAACAGAGAGTGGCGCCGTCCACCCACGAGAGCGAAATAGCGAAATTGCTATGCCGAGAACGTGCGATTTCAGAATACTGCATTTCCTGAAAACAGGGGGTTTTTTCTCCGCAGGAAAGAATCCACATCTCTCGACTTTCTGTAACGTCCTCTCTGAAAGCACAACGTGTGTCGCTCCTGGAACTTCTAGCTGCCTTATTAGAGGGGCTTTTCCCTTCCACTCTGTTCTTCACAGAATGCTGAAGTGTAGCATCGGAAAAACAGAGAAAAACGAAATGTCCCTAGGAATAAACGGAAAGGCATAAGAATGAGAGAGAAGCGTAGTGCAGAATGCATGGACACAAGGAGAAGACAAGAACCGCTCCTTTGCGATGTGCGCAGAAGAAGCCGCTCGTCCGAGAAAAGCAGCCGGCTGAAGTCGCTCTTTCTCGGCATGCGAGAGAGACGAGACCGCTGCTGAAGGCACACAGCGGCATTCGGGGAGAACCGCGATTTCTCGACCAGCAACTGCAAACTCTCCGAAGCGGTTAACAGAGAGTGGCGCCGTCCACCCACGAGAGCGAAATAGCGAAATTGCTATGCGAGAACGTGCGATTTCAGAATACTGCATTTCCTGAAAACAGGGGGTTTTTTCTCCGCAGGAAAGAATCCACATCTCTCGACTTTCTGTAACGTCCTCTCTGAAAGCACAACGTGTGTCGCTCCTGGAACTTCTAGCTGCCTTATTAGAGGGGCTTTTCCCTTCCACTCTGTTCTTCACAGAATGCTGAAGTGTAGCATCGGAAAAACAGAGAAAAACGAAATGTCCCTAGGAATAAACGGAAAGGCATAAGAATGAGAGAGAAGCGTAGTGCAGAATGCATGGACACAAGGAGAAGACAAGAACCGCTCCTTTGCGATGTGCGCAGAAGAAGCCGCTCGTCCGAGAAAAGCATCCGGCTGAAGTCGCTCTTTCTCGGCATGCGAGAGAGACGAGACCGCTGCTGAAGGCACACAGCGGCATTCGGGGAGAAGTGCGATTTCTCGGCCAGCAACTGCAAACTCTCCGAAGCAGTTCAACGCGAGAGCCGATTTAGACGTGCGTGAGCGAAATAACGGAACTGTGATGCCAAGAACGTGTGAATTCTGCATACTGCATTGCCTGAAAACAGGGGGTTTTTTCTCCGCAGGAAAGAATCCACATCTCCCGACTTTCTGTAACGTCCTCTCTGAAAGCACAACGTGTGTCGCTCCTGGAACTTCTAGCTGCCTTATTAGAGGGGCTTTTCCCTTCCACTCTGTTCTTCACAGAATGCTGAAGTGTAGCATCGGAAAAACAGAGAAAAACGAAATGTCCCTAGGAATAAACGGAAAGGCATAAGAATGAGAGAGAAGCGTAGTGCAGAATGCATGGACACAAGGAGAAGACAAGAACCGCTCCTTTGCGATGTGCGCAGAAGAAGCCGCTCGTCCGAGAAAAGCATCCGGCTGAAGTCGCTCTTTCTCGGCATGCGAGAGAGACGAGACCGCTGCTGAAGGCACACAGCGGCATTCGGGGAGAAGTGCGATTTCTCGGCCAGCAACTGCAAACTCTCCGAAGCGGTTAACAGAGAGTGGCGCCGTCCACCCACGAGAGCGAAATAGCGAAATTGCTATGCCGAGAACGTGCGATTTCAGAATACTGCATTTCCTGAAAACAGGGGGTTTTTTCTCCGCAGGAAAGAATCCACATCTCTCGACTTTCTGTAACGTCCTCTCTGAAAGCACAACGTGTGTCGCTCCTGGAACTTCTAGCTGCCTTATTAGAGGGGCTTTTCCCTTCCACTCTGTTCTTCACAGAATGCTGAAGTGTAGCATCGGAAAAACAGAGAAAAACGAAATGTCCCTAGGAATAAACGGAAAGGCATAAGAATGAGAGAGAAGCGTAGTGCAGAATGCATGGACATAAGGAGAAGACAAGAACCGCTCCTTTGCGATGTGCGCAGAAGAAGCCGCTCGTCCGAGAAAAGCATCCGGCTGAAGTCGCTCTTTCTCGGCATGCGAGAGAGACGAGACCGCTGCTGAAGGCACACAGCGGCATTCGGGGAGAACCGCGATTTCTCGGCCAGCAACTGCAAACTCTCCGAAGCGGTTCAACGCGAGAGCCGATTTAGACGTGCGTGAGCGAAATAACGGAACTGTGATGCCAAGAACGTGTGAATTCTGCATACTGCATTGCCAGAAAACAGGGGGATTTTTCTCCGCAGGAAAGAATCCACATCTCTCGACTTTCTGTAACGTCCTCTCTGAAAGCACAACGTGTGTCGCTCCTGGAACTTCTAGCTGCCTTATTAGAGGGGCTTTTCCCTTCCACTCTGTTCTTCACAGAATGCTGAAGTGTAGCATCGGAAAAACAGAGAAAAACGAAATGTCCCTAGGAATAAACGGAAAGGCATAAGAATGAGAGAGAAGCGTAGTGCAGAATGCATGGACACAAGGAGAAGACAAGAACCGCTCCTTTGCGATGTGCGCAGAAGAAGCCGCTCGTCCGAGAAAAGCATCCGGCTGAAGTCGCTCTTTCTCGGCATGCGAGAGAGACGAGACCGCTGCTGAAGGCACACAGCGGCATTCGGGGAGAAGTGCGATTTCTCGACCAGCAACTGCAAACTCTCCGAAGCGGTTAACAGAGAGTGGCGCCGTCCACCCACGAGAGCGAAATAGCGAAATTGCTATGCCGAGAACGTGCGATTTCAGAATACTGCATTTCCTGAAAACAGGGGGTTTTTTCTCCGCAGGAAAGAATCCACATCTCTCGACTTTCTGTAACGTCCTCTCTGAAAGCACAACGTGTGTCGCTCCTGGAACTTCTAGCTGCCTTATTAGAGGGGCTTTTCCCTTCCACTCTGTTCTTCACAGAATGCTGAAGTGTAGCATCGGAAAAACAGAGAAAAACGAAATGTCCCTAGGAATAAACGGAAAGGCATAAGAATGAGAGAGAAGCGTAGTGCAGAATGCATGGACACAAGGAGAAGACAAGAACCGCTCCTTTGCGATGTGCGCAGAAGAAGCCGCTCGTCCGAGAAAAGCATCCGGCTGAAGTCGCTCTTTCTCGGCATGCGAGAGAGACGAGACCGCTGCTGAAGGCACACAGCGGCATTCGGGGAGAAGTGCGATTTCTCGACCAGCAACTGCAAACTCTCCGAAGCGGTTAACAGAGAGTGGCGCCGTCCACCCACGAGAGCGAAATAGCGAAATTGCTATGCCGAGAACGTGCGATTTCAGAATACTGCATTTCCTGAAAACAGGGGGTTTTTTCTCCGCAGGAAAGAATCCACATCTCTCGACTTTCTGTAACGTCCTCTCTGAAAGCACAACGTGTGTCGCTCCTGGAACTTCTAGCTGCCTTATTAGAGGGGCTTTTCCCTTCCACTCTGTTCTTCACAGAATGCTGAAGTGTAGCATCGGAAAAACAGAGAAAAACGAAATGTCCCTAGGAATAAACGGAAAGGCATAAGAATGAGAGAGAAGCGTAGTGCAGAATGCATGGACACAAGGAGAAGACAAGAACCGCTCCTTTGCGATGTGCGCAGAAGAAGCCGCTCGTCCGAGAAAAGCAGCCGGCTGAAGTCGCTCTTTCTCGGCATGCGAGAGAGACGAGACCGCTGCTGAAGGCACACAGCGGCATTCGGGGAGAACCGCGATTTCTCGACCAGCAACTGCAAACTCTCCGAAGCGGTTCAACGCGAGAGCCGATTTAGACGTGCGTGAGCGAAATAACGGAAGTGTGATGCCAAGAACGTGTGAATTCTGCATACTGCATTGCCTGAAAACAGGGGGTTTTTTCTCCGCAGGAAAGAATCCACATCTCTCGACTTTCTGTAACGTCCTCTCTGAAAGCACAACGTGTGTCGCTCCTGGAACTTCTAGCTGCCTTATTAGAGGGGCTTTTCCCTTCCACTCTGTTCTTCACAGAATGCTGAAGTGTAGCATCGGAAAAACAGAGAAAAACGAAATGTCCCTAGGAATAAACGGAAAGGCATAAGAATGAGAGAGAAGCGTAGTGCAGAATGCATGGACACAAGGAGAAGACAAGAACCGCTCCTTTGCGATGTGCGCAGAAGAAGCCGCTCGTCCGAGAAAAGCAGCCGGCTGAAGTCGCTCTTTCTCGGCATGCGAGAGAGACGAGACCGCTGCTGAAGGCACACAGCGGCATTCGGGGAGAACCGCGATTTCTCGACCAGCAACTGCAAACTCTCCGAAGCGGTTCAACGCGAGAGCCGATTTAGACGTGCGTGAGCGAAATAACGGAACTGTGATGCCAAGAACGTGTGAATTCTGCATACTGCATTGCCTGAAAACAGGGGGTTTTTTCTCCGCAGGAAAGAATCCACATCTCCCGACTTTCTGTAACGTCCTCTCTGAAAGCACAACGTGTGTCGCTCCTGGAACTTCTAGCTGCCTTATTAGAGGGGCTTTTCCCTTCCACTCTGTTCTTCACAGAATGCTGAAGTGTAGCATCGGAAAAACAGAGAAAAACGAAATGTCCCTAGGAATAAACGGAAAGGCATAAGAATGAGAGAGAAGCGTAGTGCAGAATGCATGGACATAAGGAGAAGACAAGAACCGCTCCTTTGCGATGTGCGCAGAAGAAGCCGCTCGTCCGAGAAAAGCATCCGGCTGAAGTCGCTCTTTCTCGGCATGCGAGAGAGACGAGACCGCTGCTGAAGGCACACAGCGGCATTCGGGGAGAACCGCGATTTCTCGGCCAGCAACTGCAAACTCTCCGAAGCGGTTCAACGCGAGAGCCGATTTAGACGTGCGTGAGCGAAATAACGGAACTGTGATGCCAAGAACGTGCGATTTCAGAATACTGCATTTCCTGAAAACAGGGGGTTTTTTCTCCGCAGGAAAGAATCCACATCTCTCGACTTTCTGTAACGTCCTCTCTGAAAGCACAACGTGTGTCGCTCCTGGAACTTCTAGCTGCCTTATTAGAGGGGCTTTTCCCTTCCACTCTGTTCTTCACAGAATGCTGAAGTGTAGCATCGGAAAAACAGAGAAAAACGAAATGTCCCTAGGAATAAATGGAAAGGCATAAGAATGAGAGAGAAGCGTAGTGCAGAATGCATGGACACAAGGAGAAGACAAGAACCGCTCCTTTGCGATGTGCGCAGAAAAAGCCGCTCGTCCGAGAAAAGCAGCCGGCTGAAGTCGCTCTTTCTCGGCATGCGAGAGAGACGAGACCGCTGCTGAAGGCACACAGCGGCATTCGGGGAGAAGGGCGATTTAACGGCCAGCAACTGCAAACTCTCCGAAGCGGTTAACAGAGAGTGGCGCCGTCCACCCACGAGAGCGAAATAGCGAAATTGCTATGCCGAGAACGTGCGATTTCAGAATACTGCATTGCCTGAAAACAGGGGGTTTTTTCTCCGCAGGAAAGAATCCACATCTCTCGACTTTCTGTAACGTCCTCTCTGAAAGCACAACGTGTGTCGCTCCTGGAACTTCTAGCTGCCTTATTAGAGGGGCTTTTCCCTTCCACTCTGTTCTTCACAGAATGCTGAAGTGTAGCATCGGAAAAACAGAGAAAAACGAAATGTCCCTAGGAATAAACGGAAAGGCATAAGAATGAGAGAGAAGCGTAGTGCAGAATGCATGGACACAAGGAGAAGACAAGAACCGCTCCTTTGCGATGTGCGCAGAAGAAGCCGCTCGTCCGAGAAAAGCAGCCGGCTGAAGTCGCTCTTTCTCGGCATGCGAGAGAGACGAGACCGCTGCTGAAGGCACACAGCGGCATTCGGGGAGAACCGCGATTTCTCGACCAGCAACTGCAAACTCTCCGAAGCGGTTCAACGCGAGAGCCGATTTAGACGTGCGTGAGCGAAATAACGGAACTGTGATGCCAAGAACGTGTGAATTCTGCATACTGCATTGCCTGAAAACAGGGGGTTTTTTCTCCGCAGGAAAGAATCCACATCTCCCGACTTTCTGTAACGTCCTCTCTGAAAGCACAACGTGTGTCGCTCCTGGAACTTCTAGCTGCCTTATTAGAGGGGCTTTTCCCTTCCACTCTGTTCTTCACAGAATGCTGAAGTGTAGCATCGGAAAAACAGAGAAAAACGAAATGTCCCTAGGAATAAACGGAAAGGCATAAGAATGAGAGAGAAGCGTAGTGCAGAATGCATGGACATAAGGAGAAGACAAGAACCGCTCCTTTGCGATGTGCGCAGAAGAAGCCGCTCGTCCGAGAAAAGCATCCGGCTGAAGTCGCTCTTTCTCGGCATGCGAGAGAGACGAGACCGCTGCTGAAGGCACACAGCGGCATTCGGGGAGAACCGCGATTTCTCGGCCAGCAACTGCAAACTCTCCGAAGCGGTTCAACGCGAGAGCCGATTTAGACGTGCGTGAGCGAAATAACGGAACTGTGATGCCAAGAACGTGCGATTTCAGAATACTGCATTTCCTGAAAACAGGGGGTTTTTTCTCCGCAGGAAAGAATCCACATCTCTCGACTTTCTGTAACGTCCTCTCTGAAAGCACAACGTGTGTCGCTCCTGGAACTTCTAGCTGCCTTATTAGAGGGGCTTTTCCCTTCCACTCTGTTCTTCACAGAATGCTGAAGTGTAGCATCGGAAAAACAGAGAAAAACGAAATGTCCCTAGGAATAAACGGAAAGGCATAAGAATGAGAGAGAAGCGTAGTGCAGAATGCATGGACACAAGGAGAAGACAAGAACCGCTCCTTTGCGATGTGCGCAGAAAAAGCCGCTCGTCCGAGAAAAGCAGCCGGCTGAAGTCGCTCTTTCTCGGCATGCGAGAGAGACGAGACCGCTGCTGAAGGCACACAGCGGCATTCGGGGAGAAGGGCGATTTAACGGCCAGCAACTGCAAACTCTCCGAAGCGGTTAACAGAGAGTGGCGCCGTCCACCCACGAGAGCGAAATAGCGAAATTGCTATGCCGAGAACGTGCGATTTCAGAATACTGCATTGCCTGAAAACAGGGGGTTTTTTCTCCGCAGGAAAGAATCCACATCTCTCGACTTTCTGTAACGTCCTCTCTGAAAGCACAACGTGTGTCGCTCCTGGAACTTCTAGCTGCCTTATTAGAGGGGCTTTTCCCTTCCACTCTGTTCTTCACAGAATGCTGAAGTGTAGCATCGGAAAAACAGAGAAAAACGAAATGTCCCTAGGAATAAACGGAAAGGCATAAGAATGAGAGAGAAGCGTAGTGCAGAATGCATGGACACAAGGAGAAGACAAGAACCGCTCCTTTGCGATGTGCGCAGAAGAAGCCGCTCGTCCGAGAAAAGCAGCCGGCTGAAGTCGCTCTTTCTCGGCATGCGAGAGAGACGAGACCGCTGCTGAAGGCACACAGCGGCATTCGGGGAGAACCGCGATTTCTCGACCAGCAACTGCAAACTCTCCGAAGCGGTTCAACGCGAGAGCCGATTTAGACGTGCGTGAGCGAAATAACGGAACTGTGATGCCAAGAACGTGTGAATTCTGCATACTGCATTGCCTGAAAACAGGGGGTTTTTTCTCCGCAGGAAAGAATCCACATCTCCCGACTTTCTGTAACGTCCTCTCTGAAAGCACAACGTGTGTCGCTCCTGGAACTTCTAGCTGCCTTATTAGAGGGGCTTTTCCCTTCCACTCTGTTCGTCACAGAATGCTGAAGTGTAGCATCGGAAAAACAGAGAAAAACGAAATGTCCCTAGGAATAAACGGAAAGGCATAAGAATGAGAGAGAAGCGTAGTGCAGAATGCATGGACACAAGGAGAAGACAAGAACCGCTCCTTTGCGATGTGCGCAGAAGCCGCTCGTCCGAGAAAAGCATCCGGCTGAAGTCGCTCTTTCTCGGCATGCGAGAGAGACGAGACCGCTGCTGAAGGCACACAGCGGCATTCGGGGAGAACCGCGATTTCTCGGCCAGCAACTGCAAACTCTCCGAAGCGGTTAACAGAGAGTGGCGCCGTCCACCCACGAGAGCGAAATAGCGAAATTGCTATGCCGAGAACGTGCGATTTCAGAATACTGCATTTCCTGAAAACAGGGGTTTTTTTCTCCGCAGGAAAGAATCCACATCTCTCGACTTTCTGTAACGTCCTCTCTGAAAGCACAACGTGTGTCGCTCCTGGAACTTCTAGCTGCCTTATTAGAGGGGCTTTTCCCTTCCACTCTGTTCGTCACAGAATGCTGAAGTGTAGCATCGGAAAAACAGAGAAAAACGAAATGTCCCTAGGAATAAACGGAAAGGCATAAGAATGAGAGAGAAGCGTAGTGCAGAATGCATGGACACAAGGAGAAGACAAGAACCGCTCCTTTGCAATGTGCGCAGAAGAAGCCGCTCGTCCGAGAAAAGCATCCGGCTGAAGTCGCTCTTTCTCGGCATGCGAGAGAGACGAGACCGCTGCTGAAGGCACACAGCGGCATTCGGAGAGAACCGCGATTTCTCGGCCAGCAACTGCAAACTCTCCGAAGCGGTTAACAGAGAGTGGCGCCGTCCACCCACGAGAGCGAAATAGCGAAATTGCTATGCCGAGAACGTGCGATTTCAGAATACTGCATTGCCTGAAAACAGGGGTTTTTTTCTCCGCAGGAAAGAATCCACATCTCTCGACTTTCTGTAACGTCCTCTCTGAAAGCACAACGTGTGTCGCTCCTGGAACTTCTAGCTGCCTTATTAGAGGGGCTTTTCCCTTCCACTCTGTTCGTCACAGAATGCTGAAGTGTAGCATCGGAAAAACAGAGAAAAACGAAATGTCCCTAGGAATAAACGGAAAGGCATAAGAATGAGAGAGAAGCGTAGTGCAGAATGCATGGACACAAGGAGAAGACAAGAACCGCTCCTTTGCAATGTGCGCAGAAGAAGCCGCTCGTCCGAGAAAAGCATCCGGCTGAAGTCGCTCTTTCTCGGCATGCGAGAGAGACGAGACCGCTGCTGAAGGCACACAGCGGCATTCGGGGAGAACCGCGATTTCTCGGCCAGCAACTGCAAACTCTCCGAAGCGGTTCAACGCGAGAGCCGATTTAGACGTGCGTGAGCGAAATAACGGAACTGTGATGCCAAGAACGTGCGATTTCAGAATACTGCATTTCCTGAAAACAGGGGGTTTTTTCTCCGCAGGAAAGAATCCACATCTCTCGACTTTCTGTAACGTCCTCTCTGAAAGCACAACGTGTGTCGCTCCTGGAACTTCTAGCTGCCTTATTAGAGGGGCTTTTCCCTTCCACTCTGTTCTTCACAGAATGCTGAAGTGTAGCATCGGAAAAACAGAGAAAAACGAAATGTCCCTAGGAATAAACGGAAAGGCATAAGAATGAGAGAGAAGCGTAGTGCAGAATGCATGGACACAAGGAGAAGACAAGAACCGCTCCTTTGCGATGTGCGCAGAAGAAGCCGCTCGTCCGAGAAAAGCAGCCGGCTGAAGTCGCTCTTTCTCGGCATGCGAGAGAGACGAGACCGCTGCTGAAGGCACACAGCGGCATTCGGGGAGAAGGGCGATTTAACGGCCAGCAACTGCAAACTCTCCGAAGCGGTTAACAGAGAGTGGCGCCGTCCACCCACGAGAGCGAAATAGCGAAATTGCTATGCCGAGAACGTGCGATTTCAGAATACTGCATTGCCTGAAAACAGGGGGTTTTTTCTCCGCAGGAAAGAATCCACATCTCTCGACTTTCTGTAACGTCCTCTCTGAAAGCACAACGTGTGTCGCTCCTGGAACTTCTAGCTGCCTTATTAGAGGGGCTTTTCCCTTCCACTCTGTTCTTCACAGAATGCTGAAGTGTAGCATCGGAAAAACAGAGAAAAACGAAATGTCCCTAGGAATAAACGGAAAGGCATAAGAATGAGAGAGAAGCGTAGTGCAGAATGCATGGACACAAGGAGAAGACAAGAACCGCTCCTTTGCGATGTGCGCAGAAGAAGCCGCTCGTCCGAGAAAAGCATCCGGCTGAAGTCGCTCTTTCTCGGCATGCGAGAGAGACGAGACCGCTGCTGAAGGCACACAGCGGCATTCGGGGAGAACCGCGATTTCTCGACCAGCAACTGCAAACTCTCCGAAGCGGTTCAACGCGAGAGCCGATTTAGACGTGCGTGAGCGAAATAACGGAACTGTGATGCCAAGAACGTGTGAATTCTGCATACTGCATTGCCTGAAAACAGGGGGTTTTTTCTCCGCAGGAAAGAATCCACATCTCCCGACTTTCTGTAACGTCCTCTCTGAAAGCACAACGTGTGTCGCTCCTGGAACTTCTAGCTGCCTTATTAGAGGGGCTTTTCCCTTCCACTCTGTTCTTCACAGAATGCTGAAGTGTAGCATCGGAAAAACAGAGAAAAACGAAATGTCCCTAGGAATAAACGGAAAGGCATAAGAATGAGAGAGAAGCGTAGTGCAGAATGCATGGACACAAGGAGAAGACAAGAACCGCTCCTTTGCGATGTGCGCAGAAGAAGCCGCTCGTCCGAGAAAAGCATCCGGCTGAAGTCGCTCTTTCTCGGCATGCGAGAGAGACGAGACCGCTGCTGAAGGCACACAGCGGCATTCGGGGAGAACCGCGATTTCTCGGCCAGCAACTGCAAACTCTCCGAAGCGGTTAACAGAGAGTGGCGCCGTCCACCCACGAGAGCGAAATAGCGAAATTGCTATGCCGAGAACGTGCGATTTCAGAATACTGCATTGCCTGAAAACAGGGGTTTTTTTCTCCGCAGGAAAGAATCCACATCTCTCGACTTTCTGTAACGTCCTCTCTGAAAGCACAACGTGTGTCGCTCCTGGAACTTCTAGCTGCCTTATTAGAGGGGCTTTTCCCTTCCACTCTGTTCTTCACAGAATGCTGAAGTGTAGCATCGGAAAAACAGAGAAAAACGAAATGTCCCTAGGAATAAACGGAAAGGCATAAGAATGAGAGAGAAGCGTAGTGCAGAATGCATGGACACAAGGAGAAGACAAGAACCGCTCCTTTGCGATGTGCGCAGAAAAAGCCGCTCGTCCGAGAAAAGCAGCCGGCTGAAGTCGCTCTTTCTCGGCATGCGAGAGAGACGAGACCGCTGCTGAAGGCACACAGCGGCATTCGGGGAGAAGGGCGATTTAACGGCCAGCAACTGCAAACTCTCCGAAGCGGTTAACAGAGAGTGGCGCCGTCCACCCACGAGAGCGAAATAGCGAAATTGCTATGCCGAGAACGTGCGATTTCAGAATACTGCATTGCCTGAAAACAGGGGGTTTTTTCTCCGCAGGAAAGAATCCACATCTCTCGACTTTCTGTAACGTCCTCTCTGAAAGCACAACGTGTGTCGCTCCTGGAACTTCTAGCTGCCTTATTAGAGGGGCTTTTCCCTTCCACTCTGTTCTTCACAGAATGCTGAAGTGTAGCATCGGAAAAACAGAGAAAAACGAAATGTCCCTAGGAATAAACGGAAAGGCATAAGAATGAGAGAGAAGCGTAGTGCAGAATGCATGGACACAAGGAGAAGACAAGAACCGCTCCTTTGCGATGTGCGCAGAAGAAGCCGCTCGTCCGAGAAAAGCATCCGGCTGAAGTCGCTCTTTCTCGGCATGCGAGAGAGACGAGACCGCTGCTGAAGGCACACAGCGGCATTCGGGGAGAACCGCGATTTCTCGACCAGCAACTGCAAACTCTCCGAAGCGGTTCAACGCGAGAGCCGATTTAGACGTGCGTGAGCGAAATAACGGAACTGTGATGCCAAGAACGTGTGAATTCTGCATACTGCATTGCCTGAAAACAGGGGGTTTTTTCTCCGCAGGAAAGAATCCACATCTCCCGACTTTCTGTAACGTCCTCTCTGAAAGCACAACGTGTGTCGCTCCTGGAACTTCTAGCTGCCTTATTAGAGGGGCTTTTCCCTTCCACTCTGTTCTTCACAGAATGCTGAAGTGTAGCATCGGAAAAACAGAGAAAAACGAAATGTCCCTAGGAATAAACGGAAAGGCATAAGAATGAGAGAGAAGCGTAGTGCAGAATGCATGGACACAAGGAGAAGACAAGAACCGCTCCTTTGCGATGTGCGCAGAAGAAGCCGCTCGTCCGAGAAAAGCATCCGGCTGAAGTCGCTCTTTCTCGGCATGCGAGAGAGACGAGACCGCTGCTGAAGGCACACAGCGGCATTCGGGGAGAACCGCGATTTCTCGGCCAGCAACTGCAAACTCTCCGAAGCGGTTAACAGAGAGTGGCGCCGTCCACCCACGAGAGCGAAATAGCGAAATTGCTATGCCGAGAACGTGCGATTTCAGAATACTGCATTGCCTGAAAACAGGGGTTTTTTTCTCCGCAGGAAAGAATCCACATCTCTCGACTTTCTGTAACGTCCTCTCTGAAAGCACAACGTGTGTCGCTCCTGGAACTTCTAGCTGCCTTATTAGAGGGGCTTTTCCCTTCCACTCTGTTCGTCACAGAATGCTGAAGTGTAGCATCGGAAAAACAGAGAAAAACGAAATGTCCCTAGGAATAAACGGAAAGGCATAAGAATGAGAGAGAAGCGTAGTGCAGAATGCATGGACACAAGGAGAAGACAAGAACCGCTCCTTTGCGATGTGCGCAGAAGAAGCCGCTCGTCCGAGAAAAGCATCCGGCTGAAGTCGCTATTTCTCGGCATGCGAGAGAGACGAGACCGCTGCTGAAGGCACACAGCGGCATTCGGGGAGAACCGCGATTTCTCGGCCAGCAACTGCAAACTCTCCGAAGCGGTTAACAGAGAGTGGCGCCGTCCACCCACGAGAGCGAAATAGCGAAATTGCTATGCCGAGAACGTGCGATTTCAGAATACTGCATTTCCTGAAAACAGGGGGTTTTTTCTCCGCAGGAAAGAATCCACATCTCTCGACTTTCTGTAACGTCCTCTCTGAAAGCACAACGTGTGTCGCTCCTGGAACTTCTAGCTGCCTTATTAGAGGGGCTTTTCCCTTCCACTCTGTTCTTCACAGAATGCTGAAGTGTAGCATCGGAAAAACAGAGAAAAACGAAATGTCCCTAGGAATAAACGGAAAGGCATAAGAATGAGAGAGAAGCGTAGTGCAGAATGCATGGACACAAGGAGAAGACAAGAACCGCTCCTTTGCGATGTGCGCAGAAGAAGCCGCTCGTCCGAGAAAAGCAGCCGGCTGAAGTCGCTCTTTCTCGGCATGCGAGAGAGACGAGACCGCTGCTGAAGGCACACAGCGGCATTCGGGGAGAACCGCGATTTCTCGACCAGCAACTGCAAACTCTCCGAAGCGGTTCAACGCGAGAGCCGATTTAGACGTGCGTGAGCGAAATAACGGAACTGTGATGCCAAGAACGTGTGAATTCTGCATACTGCATTGCCTGAAAACAGGGGGTTTTTTCTCCGCAGGAAAGAATCCACATCTCTCGACTTTCTGTAACGTCCTCTCTGAAAGCACAACGTGTGTCGCTCCTGGAACTTCTAGCTGCCTTATTAGAGGGGCTTTTCCCTTCCACTCTGTTCTTCACAGAATGCTGAAGTGTAGCATCGGAAAAACAGAGAAAAACGAAATGTCCCTAGGAATAAACGGAAAGGCATAAGAATGAGAGAGAAGCGTAGTGCAGAATGCATGGACACAAGGAGAAGACAAGAACCGCTCCTTTGCGATGTGCGCAGAAGAAGCCGCTCGTCCGAGAAAAGCATCCGGCTGAAGTCGCTCTTTCTCGGCATGAGAGAGAGACGAGACCGCTGCTGAAGGCACACAGCGGCATTCGGGGAGAACCGCGATTTCTCGGCCAGCAACTGCAAACTCTCCGAAGCGGTTAACAGAGAGTGGCGCCGTCCACCCACGAGAGCGAAATAGCGAAATTGCTATGCCGAGAACGTGCGATTTCAGAATACTGCATTTCCTGAAAACAGGGGGTTTTTTCTCCGCAGGAAAGAATCCACATCTCTCGACTTTCTGTAACGTCCTCTCTGAAAGCACAACGTGTGTCGCTCCTGGAACTTCTAGCTGCCTTATTAGAGGGGCTTTTCCCTTCCACTCTGTTCTTCACAGAATGCTGAAGTGTAGCATCGGAAAAACAGAGAAAAACGAAATGTCCCTAGGAATAAACGGAAAGGCATAAGAATGAGAGAGAAGCGTAGTGCAGAATGCATGGACACAAGGAGAAGACAAGAACCGCTCCTTTGCGATGTGCGCAGAAGAAGCCGCTCGTCCGAGAAAAGCAGCCGGCTGAAGTCGCTCTTTCTCGGCATGCGAGAGAGACGAGACCGCTGCTGAAGGCACACAGCGGCATTCGGGGAGAACCGCGATTTCTCGACCAGCAACTGCAAACTCTCCGAAGCGGTTCAACGCGAGAGCCGATTTAGACGTGCGTGAGCGAAATAACGGAACTGTGATGCCAAGAACGTGTGAATTCTGCATACTGCATTTCCTGAAAACAGGGGGTTTTTTCTCCGCAGGAAAGAATCCACATCTCTCGACTTTCTGTAACGTCCTCTCTGAAAGCACAACGTGTGTCGCTCCTGGAACTTCTAGCTGCTTTATTAGAGGGGCTTTTCCCTTCCACTCTGTTCTTCACAGAATGCTGAAGTGTAGCATCGGAAAAACAGAGAAAAACGAAATGTCCCTAGGAATAAACGGAAAGGCATAAGAATGAGAGAGAAGCGTAGTGCAGAATGCATGGACACAAGGAGAAGACAAGAACCGCTCCTTTGCGATGTGCGCAGAAGAAGCCGCTCGTCCGAGAAAAGCATCCGGCTGAAGTCGCTCTTTCTCGGCATGCGAGAGAGACGAGACCGCTGCTGAAGGCACACAGCGGCATTCGGGGAGAAGTGCGATTTCTCGACCAGCAACTGCAAACTCTCCGAAGCGGTTAACAGAGAGTGGCGCCGTCCACCCACGAGAGCGAAATAGCGAAATTGCTATGCCGAGAACGTGCGATTTCAGAATACTGCATTTCCTGAAAACAGGGGTTTTTTTCTCCGCAGGAAAGAATCCACATCTCTCGACTTTCTGTAACGTCCTCTCTGAAAGCACAACGTGTGTCGCTCCTGGAACTTCTAGCTGCCTTATTAGAGGGGCTTTTCCCTTCCACTCTGTTCTTCACAGAATGCTGAAGTGTAGCATCGGAAAAACAGAGAAAAACGAAATGTCCCTAGGAATAAACGGAAAGGCATAAGAATGAGAGAGAAGCGTAGTGCAGAATGCATGGACACAAGGAGAAGACAAGAACCGCTCCTTTGCGATGTGCGCAGAAGAAGCCGCTCGTCCGAGAAAAGCAGCCGGCTGAAGTCGCTCTTTCTCGGCATGCGAGAGAGACGAGACCGCTGCTGAAGGCACACAGCGGCATTCGGGGAGAACCGCGATTTCTCGACCAGCAACTGCAAACTCTCCGAAGCGGTTCAACGCGAGAGCCGATTTAGACGTGCGTGAGCGAAATAACGGAACTGTGATGCCAAGAACGTGTGAATTCTGCATACTGCATTGCCTGAAAACAGGGGGTTTTTTCTCCGCAGGAAAGAATCCACATCTCTCGACTTTCTGTAACGTCCTCTCTGAAAGCACAACGTGTGTCGCTCCTGGAACTTCTAGCTGCCTTATTAGAGGGGCTTTTCCCTTCCAATCTGTTCTTCACAGAATGCTGAAGTGTAGCATCGGAAAAACAGAGAAAAACGAAATGTCCCTAGGAATAAACGGAAAGGCATAAGAATGAGAGAGAAGCGTAGTGCAGAATGCATGGACACAAGGAGAAGACAAGAACCGCTCCTTTGCGATGTGCGCAGAAGAAGCCGCTCGTCCGAGAAAAGCATCCGGCTGAAGTCGCTCTTTCTCGGCATGCGAGAGAGACGAGACCGCTGCTGAAGGCACACAGCGGCATTCGGGGAGAAGTGCGATTTCTCGACCAGCAACTGCAAACTCTCCGAAGCGGTTAACAGAGAGTGGCGCCGTCCACCCACGAGAGCGAAATAGCGAAATTGCTATGCCGAGAACGTGCGATTTCAGAATACTGCATTTCCTGAAAACAGGGGTTTTTTTCTCCGCAGGAAAGAATCCACATCTCTCGACTTTCTGTAACGTCCTCTCTGAAAGCACAACGTGTGTCGCTCCTGGAACTTCTAGCTGCCTTATTAGAGGGGCTTTTCCCTTCCACTCTGTTCTTCACAGAATGCTGAAGTGTAGCATCGGAAAAACAGAGAAAAACGAAATGTCCCTAGGAATAAACGGAGGGGAAAAGAATGAGAGAGAAGCGTAGTGCAGAATGCATGGACACAAGGAGAAGACAAGAACCGCTCCTTTGCGATGTGCGCAGAAGAAGCCGCTCGTCCGAGAAAAGCAGCCGGCTGAAGTCGCTCTTTCTCGGCATGCGAGAGAGACGAGACCGCTGCTGAAGGCACACAGCGGCATTCGGGGAGAACCGCGATTTCTCGACCAGCAACTGCAAACTCTCCGAAGCGGTTCAACGCGAGAGCCGATTTAGACGTGCGTGAGCGAAATAACGGAACTGTGATGCCAAGAACGTGTGAATTCTGCATACTGCATTGCCTGAAAACAGGGGGTTTTTTCTCCGCAGGAAAGAATCCACATCTCTCGACTTTCTGTAACGTCCTCTCTGAAAGCACAACGTGTGTCGCTCCTGGAACTTCTAGCTGCCTTATTAGAGGGGCTTTTCCCTTCCACTCTGTTCTTCACAGAATGCTGAAGTGTAGCATCGGAAAAACAGAGAAAAACGAAATGTCCCTAGGAATAAACGGAAAGGCATAAGAATGAGAGAGAAGCGTAGTGCAGAATGCATGGACACAAGGAGAAGACAAGAACCGCTCCTTTGCGATGTGCGCAGAAGAAGCCGCTCGTCCGAGAAAAGCATCCGGCTGAAGTCGCTCTTTCTCGGCATGCGAGAGAGACGAGACCGCTGCTGAAGGCACACAGCGGCATTCGGGGAGAACCGCGATTTCTCGGCCAGCAACTGCAAACTCTCCGAAGCGGTTAACAGAGAGTGGCGCCGTCCACCCACGAGAGCGAAATAGCGAAATTGCTATGCCGAGAACGTGCGATTTCAGAATACTGCATTTCCTGAAAACAGGGGGTTTTTTCTCCGCAGGAAAGAATCCACATCTCTCGACTTTCTGTAACGTCCTCTCTGAAAGCACAACGTGTGTCGCTCCTGGAACTTCTAGCTGCCTTATTAGAGGGGCTTTTCCCTTCCACTCTGTTCTTCACAGAATGCTGAAGTGTAGCATCGGAAAAACAGAGAAAAACGAAATGTCCCTAGGAATAAACGGAAAGGCATAAGAATGAGAGAGAAGCGTAGTGCAGAATGCATGGACACAAGGAGAAGACAAGAACCGCTCCTTTGCGATGTGCGCAGAAGAAGCCGCTCGTCCGAGAAAAGCAGCCGGCTGAAGTCGCTCTTTCTCGGCATGCGAGAGAGACGAGACCGCTGCTGAAGGCACACAGCGGCATTCGGGGAGAACCGCGATTTCTCGACCAGCAACTGCAAACTCTCCGAAGCGGTTCAACGCGAGAGCCGATTTAGACGTGCGTGAGCGAAATAACGGAACTGTGATGCCAAGAACGTGTGAATTCTGCATACTGCATTGCCTGAAAACAGGGGGTTTTTTCTCCGCAGGAAAGAATCCACATCTCTCGACTTTCTGTAACGTCCTCTCTGAAAGCACAACGTGTGTCGCTCCTGGAACTTCTAGCTGCCTTATTAGAGGGGCTTTTCCCTTCCACTCTGTTCTTCACAGAATGCTGAAGTGTAGCATCGGAAAAACAGAGAAAAACGAAATGTCCCTAGGAATAAACGGAAAGGCATAAGAATGAGAGAGAAGCGTAGTGCAGAATGCATGGACACAAGGAGAAGACAAGAACCGCTCCTTTGCGATGTGCGCAGAAGAAGCCGCTCGTCCGAGAAAAGCAGCCGGCTGAAGTCGCTCTTTCTCGGCATGCGAGAGAGACGAGACCGCTGCTGAAGGCACACAGCGGCATTCGGGGAGAACCGCGATTTCTCGACCAGCAACTGCAAACTCTCCGAAGCGGTTCAACGCGAGAGCCGATTTAGACGTGCGTGAGCGAAATAACGGAACTGTGATGCCAAGAACGTGTGAATTCTGCATACTGCATTGCCTGAAAACAGGGGGTTTTTTCTCCGCAGGAAAGAATCCACATCTCTCGACTTTCTGTAACGTCCTCTCTGAAAGCACAACGTGTGTCGCTCCTGGAACTTCTAGCTGCCTTATTAGAGGGGCTTTTCCCTTCCACTCTGTTCTTCACAGAATGCTGAAGTGTAGCATCGGAAAAACAGAGAAAAACAAAATGTCCCTAGGAATAAACGGAAAGGCATAAGAATGAGAGAGAAGCGTAGTGCAGAATGCATGGACACAAGGAGAAGACAAGAACCGCTCCTTTGCGATGTGCGCAGAAGAAGCCGCTCGTCCGAGAAAAGCATCCGGCTGAAGTCGCTCTTTCTCGGCATGCGAGAGAGACGAGACCGCTGCTGAAGGCACACAGCGGCATTCGGGGAGAAGTGCGATTTCTCGACCAGCAACTGCAAACTCTCCGAAGCGGTTAACAGAGAGTGGCGCCGTCCACCCACGAGAGCGAAATAGCGAAATTGCTATGCCGAGAACGTGCGATTTCAGAATACTGCATTTCCTGAAAACAGGGGGTTTTTTCTCCGCAGGAAAGAATCCACATCTCTCGACTTTCTGTAACGTCCTCTCTGAAAGCACAACGTGTGTCGCTCCTGGAACTTCTAGCTGCCTTATTAGAGGGGCTTTTCCCTTCCACTCTGTTCTTCACAGAATGCTGAAGTGTAGCATCGGAAAAACAGAGAAAAACGAAATGTCCCTAGGAATAAACGGAAAGGCATAAGAATGAGAGAGAAGCGTAGTGCAGAATGCATGGACACAAGGAGAAGACAAGAACCGCTCCTTTGCGATGTGCGCAGAAGAAGCCGCTCGTCCGAGAAAAGCAGCCGGCTGAAGTCGCTCTTTCTCGGCATGCGAGAGAGACGAGACCGCTGCTGAAGGCACACAGCGGCATTCGGGGAGAACCGCGATTTCTCGACCAGCAACTGCAAACTCTCCGAAGCGGTTCAACGCGAGAGCCGATTTAGACGTGCGTGAGCGAAATAACGGAACTGTGATGCCAAGAACGTGTGAATTCTGCATACTGCATTGCCTGAAAACAGGGGGTTTTTTCTCCGCAGGAAAGAATCCACATCTCTCGACTTTCTGTAACGTCCTCTCTGAAAGCACAACGTGTGTCGCTCCTGGAACTTCTAGCTGCCTTATTAGAGGGGCTTTTCCCTTCCACTCTGTTCTTCACAGAATGCTGAAGTGTAGCATCGGAAAAACAGAGAAAAACGAAATGTCCCTAGGAATAAACGGAAAGGCATAAGAATGAGAGAGAAGCGTAGTGCAGAATGCATGGACACAAGGAGAAGACAAGAACCGCTCCTTTGCGATGTGCGCAGAAGAAGCCGCTCGTCCGAGAAAAGCAGCCGGCTGAAGTCGCTCTTTCTCGGCATGCGAGAGAGACGAGACCGCTGCTGAAGGCACACAGCGGCATTCGGGGAGAACCGCGATTTCTCGACCAGCAACTGCAAACTCTCCGAAGCGGTTCAACGCGAGAGCCGATTTAGACGTGCGTGAGCGAAATAACGGAACTGTGATGCCAAGAACGTGTGAATTCTGCATACTGCATTGCCTGAAAACAGGGGGTTTTTTCTCCGCAGGAAAGAATCCACATCTCTCGACTTTCTGTAACGTCCTCTCTGAAAGCACAACGTGTGTCGCTCCTGGAACTTCTAGCTGCTTTATTAGAGGGGCTTTTCCCTTCCACTCTGTTCTTCACAGAATGCTGAAGTGTAGCATCGGAAAAACAGAGAAAAACGAAATGTCCCTAGGAATAAACGGAAAGGCATAAGAATGAGAGAGAAGCGTAGTGCAGAATGCATGGACACAAGGAGAAGACAAGAACCGCTCCTTTGCGATGTGCGCAGAAGAAGCCGCTCGTCCGAGAAAAGCATCCGGCTGAAGTCGCTCTTTCTCGGCATGCGAGAGAGACGAGACCGCTGCTGAAGGCACACAGCGGCATTCGGGGAGAACCGCGATTTCTCGGCCAGCAACTGCAAACTCTCCGAAGCGGTTAACAGAGAGTGGCGCCGTCCACCCACGAGAGCGAAATAGCGAAATTGCTATGCCGAGAACGTGCGATTTCAGAATACTGCATTTCCTGAAAACAGGGGGTTTTTTCTCCGCAGGAAAGAATCCACATCTCTCGACTTTCTGTAACGTCCTCTCTGAAAGCACAACGTGTGTCGCTCCTGGAACTTCTAGCTGCCTTATTAGAGGGGCTTTTCCCTTCCACTCTGTTCTTCACAGAATGCTGAAGTGTAGCATCGGAAAAACAGAGAAAAACGAAATGTCCCTAGGAATAAACGGAAAGGCATAAGAATGAGAGAGAAGCGTAGTGCAGAATGCATGGACACAAGGAGAAGACAAGAACCGCTCCTTTGCGATGTGCGCAGAAGAAGCCGCTCGTCCGAGAAAAGCAGCCGGCTGAAGTCGCTCTTTCTCGGCATGCGAGAGAGACGAGACCGCTGCTGAAGGCACACAGCGGCATTCGGGGAGAACCGCGATTTCTCGACCAGCAACTGCAAACTCTCCGAAGCGGTTCAACGCGAGAGCCGATTTAGACGTGCGTGAGCGAAATAACGGAACTGTGATGCCAAGAACGTGTGAATTCTGCATACTGCATTGCCTGAAAACAGGGGGTTTTTTCTCCGCAGGAAAGAATCCACATCTCTCGACTTTCTGTAACGTCCTCTCTGAAAGCACAACGTGTGTCGCTCCTGGAACTTCTAGCTGCCTTATTAGAGGGGCTTTTCCCTTCCAATCTGTTCTTCACAGAATGCTGAAGTGTAGCATCGGAAAAACAGAGAAAAACGAAATGTCCCTAGGAATAAACGGAAAGGCATAAGAATGAGAGAGAAGCGTAGTGCAGAATGCATGGACACAAGGAGAAGACAAGAACCGCTCCTTTGCGATGTGCGCAGAAGAAGCCGCTCGTCCGAGAAAAGCAGCCGGCTGAAGTCGCTCTTTCTCGGCATGCGAGAGAGACGAGACCGCTGCTGAAGGCACACAGCGGCATTCGGGGAGAAGTGCGATTTCTCGACCAGCAACTGCAAACTCTCCGAAGCGGTTAACAGAGAGTGGCGCCGTCCACCCACGAGAGCGAAATAGCGAAATTGCTATGCCGAGAACGTGCGATTTCAGAATACTGCATTTCCTGAAAACAGGGGTTTTTTTCTCCGCAGGAAAGAATCCACATCTCTCGACTTTCTGTAACGTCCTCTCTGAAAGCACAACGTGTGTCGCTCCTGGAACTTCTAGCTGCCTTATTAGAGGGGCTTTTCCCTTCCACTCTGTTCTTCACAGAATGCTGAAGTGTAGCATCGGAAAAACAGAGAAAAACGAAATGTCCCTAGGAATAAACGGAAAGGCATAAGAATGAGAGAGAAGCGTAGTGCAGAATGCATGGACACAAGGAGAAGACAAGAACCGCTCCTTTGCGATGTGCGCAGAAGAAGCCGCTCGTCCGAGAAAAGCAGCCGGCTGAAGTCGCTCTTTCTCGGCATGCGAGAGAGACGAGACCGCTGCTGAAGGCACACAGCGGCATTCGGGGAGAACCGCGATTTCTCGACCAGCAACTGCAAACTCTCCGAAGCGGTTCAACGCGAGAGCCGATTTAGACGTGCGTGAGCGAAATAACGGAACTGTGATGCCAAGAACGTGTGAATTCTGCATACTGCATTGCCTGAAAACAGGGGGTTTTTTCTCCGCAGGAAAGAATCCACATCTCTCGACTTTCTGTAACGTCCTCTCTGAAAGCACAACGTGTGTCGCTCCTGGAACTTCTAGCTGCCTTATTAGAGGGGCTTTTCCCTTCCACTCTGTTCTTCACAGAATGCTGAAGTGTAGCATCGGAAAAACAGAGAAAAACGAAATGTCCCTAGGAATAAACGGAAAGGCATAAGAATGAGAGAGAAGCGTAGTGCAGAATGCATGGACACAAGGAGAAGACAAGAACCGCTCCTTTGCGATGTGCGCAGAAGAAGCCGCTCGTCCGAGAAAAGCATCCGGCTGAAGTCGCTCTTTCTCGGCATGCGAGAGAGACGAGACCGCTGCTGAAGGCACACAGCGGCATTCGGGGAGAAGGGCGATTTAACGGCCAGCAACTGCAAACTCTCCGAAGCGGTTAACAGAGAGTGGCGCCGTCCACCCACGAGAGCGAAATAGCGAAATTGCTATGCCGAGAACGTGCGATTTCAGAATACTGCATTTCCTGAAAACAGGGGGTTTTTTCTCCGCAGGAAAGAATCCACATCTCTCGACTTTCTGTAACGTCCTCTCTGAAAGCACAACGTGTGTCGCTCCTGGAACTTCTAGCTGCCTTATTAGAGGGGCTTTTCCCTTCCACTCTGTTCTTCACAGAATGCTGAAGTGTAGCATCGGAAAAACAGAGAAAAACGAAATGTCCCTAGGAATAAACGGAAAGGCATAAGAATGAGAGAGAAGCGTAGTGCAGAATGCATGGACACAAGGAGAAGACAAGAACCGCTCCTTTGCGATGTGCGCAGAAGAAGCCGCTCGTCCGAGAAAAGCAGCCGGCTGAAGTCGCTCTTTCTCGGCATGCGAGAGAGACGAGACCGCTGCTGAAGGCACACAGCGGCATTCGGGGAGAACCGCGATTTCTCGACCAGCAACTGCAAACTCTCCGAAGCGGTTCAACGCGAGAGCCGATTTAGACGTGCGTGAGCGAAATAACGGAACTGTGATGCCAAGAACGTGTGAATTCTGCATACTGCATTGCCTGAAAACAGGGGGTTTTTTCTCCGCAGGAAAGAATCCACATCTCTCGACTTTCTGTAACGTCCTCTCTGAAAGCACAACGTGTGTCGCTCCTGGAACTTCTAGCTGCCTTATTAGAGGGGCTTTTCCCTTCCACTCTGTTCTTCACAGAATGCTGAAGTGTAGCATCGGAAAAACAGAGAAAAACGAAATGTCCCTAGGAATAAACGGAAAGGCATAAGAATGAGAGAGAAGCGTAGTGCAGAATGCATGGACACAAGGAGAAGACAAGAACCGCTCCTTTGCGATGTGCGCAGAAGAAGCCGCTCGTCCGAGAAAAGCATCCGGCTGAAGTCGCTCTTTCTCGGCATGCGAGAGAGACGAGACCGCTGCTGAAGGCACACAGCGGCATTCGGGGAGAACCGCGATTTCTCGGCCAGCAACTGCAAACTCTCCGAAGCGGTTAACAGAGAGTGGCGCCGTCCACCCACGAGAGCGAAATAGCGAAATTGCTATGCCGAGAACGTGCGATTTCAGAATACTGCATTTCCTGAAAACAGGGGGTTTTTTCTCCGCAGGAAAGAATCCACATCTCTCGACTTTCTGTAACGTCCTCTCTGAAAGCACAACGTGTGTCGCTCCTGGAACTTCTAGCTGCCTTATTAGAGGGGCTTTTCCCTTCCACTCTGTTCTTCACAGAATGCTGAAGTGTAGCATCGGAAAAACAGAGAAAAACGAAATGTCCCTAGGAATAAACGGAAAGGCATAAGAATGAGAGAGAAGCGTAGTGCAGAATGCATGGACACAAGGAGAAGACAAGAACCGCTCCTTTGCGATGTGCGCAGAAGAAGCCGCTCGTCCGAGAAAAGCAGCCGGCTGAAGTCGCTCTTTCTCGGCATGCGAGAGAGACGAGACCGCTGCTGAAGGCACACAGCGGCATTCGGGGAGAACCGCGATTTCTCGGCCAGCAACTGCAAACTCTCCGAAGCGGTTAACAGAGAGTGGCGCCGTCCACCCACGAGAGCGAAATAGCGAAATTGCTATGCCGAGAACGTGCGATTTCAGAATACTGCATTTCCTGAAAACAGGGGTTTTTTTCTCCGCAGGAAAGAATCCACATCTCTCGACTTTCTGTAACGTCCTCTCTGAAAGCACAACGTGTGTCGCTCCTGGAACTTCTAGCTGCCTTATTAGAGGGGCTTTTCCCTTCCACTCTGTTCTTCACAGAATGCTGAAGTGTAGCATCGGAAAAACAGAGAAAAACGAAATGTCCCTAGGAATAAACGGAAAGGCATAAGAATGAGAGAGAAGCGTAGTGCAGAATGCATGGACACAAGGAGAAGACAAGAACCGCTCCTTTGCGATGTGCGCAGAAGAAGCCGCTCGTCCGAGAAAAGCAGCCGGCTGAAGTCGCTCTTTCTCGGCATGCGAGAGAGACGAGACCGCTGCTGAAGGCACACAGCGGCATTCGGGGAGAACCGCGATTTCTCGACCAGCAACTGCAAACTCTCCGAAGCGGTTAACAGAGAGTGGCGCCGTCCACCCACGAGAGCGAAATAGCGAAATTGCTATGCCGAGAACGTGCGATTTCAGAATACTGCATTTCCTGAAAACAGGGGGTTTTTTCTCCGCAGGAAAGAATCCACATCTCTCGACTTTCTGTAACGTCCTCTCTGAAAGCACAACGTGTGTCGCTCCTGGAACTTCTAGCTGCCTTATTAGAGGGGCTTTTCCCTTCCACTCTGTTCTTCACAGAATGCTGAAGTGTAGCATCGGAAAAACAGAGAAAAACGAAATGTCCCTAGGAATAAACGGAAAGGCATAAGAATGAGAGAGAAGCGTAGTGCAGAATGCATGGACACAAGGAGAAGACAAGAACCGCTCCTTTGCGATGTGCGCAGAAGAAGCCGCTCGTCCGAGAAAAGCAGCCGGCTGAAGTCGCTCTTTCTCGGCATGCGAGAGAGACGAGACCGCTGCTGAAGGCACACAGCGGCATTCGGGGAGAACCGCGATTTCTCGACCAGCAACTGCAAACTCTCCGAAGCGGTTCAACGCGAGAGCCGATTTAGACGTGCGTGAGCGAAATAACGGAACTGTGATGCCAAGAACGTGTGAATTCTGCATACTGCATTGCCTGAAAACAGGGGGTTTTTTCTCCGCAGGAAAGAATCCACATCTCTCGACTTTCTGTAACGTCCTCTCTGAAAGCACAACGTGTGTCGCTCCTGGAACTTCTAGCTGCCTTATTAGAGGGGCTTTTCCCTTCCACTCTGTTCTTCACAGAATGCTGAAGTGTAGCATCGGAAAAACAGAGAAAAACGAAATGTCCCTAGGAATAAACGGAAAGGCATAAGAATGAGAGAGAAGCGTAGTGCAGAATGCATGGACACAAGGAGAAGACAAGAACCGCTCCTTTGCGATGTGCGCAGAAGAAGCCGCTCGTCCGAGAAAAGCATCCGGCTGAAGTCGCTCTTTCTCGGCATGCGAGAGAGACGAGACCGCTGCTGAAGGCACACAGCGGCATTCGGGGAGAAGGGCGATTTAACGGCCAGCAACTGCAAACTCTCCGAAGCGGTTAACAGAGAGTGGCGCCGTCCACCCACGAGAGCGAAATAGCGAAATTGCTATGCCGAGAACGTGCGATTTCAGAATACTGCATTTCCTGAAAACAGGGGGTTTTTTCTCCGCAGGAAAGAATCCACATCTCTCGACTTTCTGTAACGTCCTCTCTGAAAGCACAACGTGTGTCGCTCCTGGAACTTCTAGCTGCCTTATTAGAGGGGCTTTTCCCTTCCACTCTGTTCTTCACAGAATGCTGAAGTGTAGCATCGGAAAAACAGAGAAAAACGAAATGTCCCTAGGAATAAACGGAAAGGCATAAGAATGAGAGAGAAGCGTAGTGCAGAATGCATGGACACAAGGAGAAGACAAGAACCGCTCCTTTGCGATGTGCGCAGAAGAAGCCGCTCGTCCGAGAAAAGCAGCCGGCTGAAGTCGCTCTTTCTCGGCATGCGAGAGAGACGAGACCGCTGCTGAAGGCACACAGCGGCATTCGGGGAGAACCGCGATTTCTCGACCAGCAACTGCAAACTCTCCGAAGCGGTTCAACGCGAGAGCCGATTTAGACGTGCGTGAGCGAAATAACGGAACTGTGATGCCAAGAACGTGTGAATTCTGCATACTGCATTGCCTGAAAACAGGGGGTTTTTTCTCCGCAGGAAAGAATCCACATCTCTCGACTTTCTGTAACGTCCTCTCTGAAAGCACAACGTGTGTCGCTCCTGGAACTTCTAGCTGCCTTATTAGAGGGGCTTTTCCCTTCCACTCTGTTCTTCACAGAATGCTGAAGTGTAGCATCGGAAAAACAGAGAAAAACGAAATGTCCCTAGGAATAAACGGAAAGGCATAAGAATGAGAGAGAAGCGTAGTGCAGAATGCATGGACACAAGGAGAAGACAAGAACCGCTCCTTTGCGATGTGCGCAGAAGAAGCCGCTCGTCCGAGAAAAGCATCCGGCTGAAGTCGCTCTTTCTCGGCATGCGAGAGAGACGAGACCGCTGCTGAAGGCACACAGCGGCATTCGGGGAGAACCGCGATTTCTCGGCCAGCAACTGCAAACTCTCCGAAGCGGTTAACAGAGAGTGGCGCCGTCCACCCACGAGAGCGAAATAGCGAAATTGCTATGCCGAGAACGTGCGATTTCAGAATACTGCATTTCCTGAAAACAGGGGTTTTTTTCTCCGCAGGAAAGAATCCACATCTCTCGACTTTCTGTAACGTCCTCTCTGAAAGCACAACGTGTGTCGCTCCTGGAACTTCTAGCTGCCTTATTAGAGGGGCTTTTCCCTTCCACTCTGTTCTTCACAGAATGCTGAAGTGTAGCATCGGAAAAACAGAGAAAAACGAAATGTCCCTAGGAATAAACGGAAAGGCATAAGAATGAGAGAGAAGCGTAGTGCAGAATGCATGGACACAAGGAGAAGACAAGAACCGCTCCTTTGCGATGTGCGCAGAAGAAGCCGCTCGTCCGAGAAAAGCAGCCGGCTGAAGTCGCTCTTTCTCGGCATGCGAGAGAGACGAGACCGCTGCTGAAGGCACACAGCGGCATTCGGGGAGAACCGCGATTTCTCGACCAGCAACTGCAAACTCTCCGAAGCGGTTCAACGCGAGAGCCGATTTAGACGTGCGTGAGCGAAATAACGGAACTGTGATGCCAAGAACGTGTGAATTCTGCATACTGCATTGCCTGAAAACAGGGGGTTTTTTCTCCGCAGGAAAGAATCCACATCTCTCGACTTTCTGTAACGTCCTCTCTGAAAGCACAACGTGTGTCGCTCCTGGAACTTCTAGCTGCCTTATTAGAGGGGCATTTCCCTTCCACTCTGTTCTTCACAGAATGCTGAAGTGTAGCATCGGAAAAACAGAGAAAAACGAAATGTCCCTAGGAATAAACGGAAAGGCATAAGAATGAGAGAGAAGCGTAGTGCAGAATGCATGGACACAAGGAGAAGACAAGAACCGCTCCTTTGCGATGTGCGCAGAAGAAGCCGCTCGTCCGAGAAAAGCATCCGGCTGAAGTCGCTCTTTCTCGGCATGCGAGAGAGACGAGACCGCTGCTGAAGGCACACAGCGGCATTCGGGGAGAAGGGCGATTTAACGGCCAGCAACTGCAAACTCTCCGAAGCGGTTAACAGAGAGTGGCGCCGTCCACCCACGAGAGCGAAATAGCGAAATTGCTATGCCGAGAACGTGCGATTTCAGAATACTGCATTTCCTGAAAACAGGGGGTTTTTTCTCCGCAGGAAAGAATCCACATCTCTCGACTTTCTGTAACGTCCTCTCTGAAAGCACAACGTGTGTCGCTCCTGGAACTTCTAGCTGCCTTATTAGAGGGGCTTTTCCCTTCCACTCTGTTCTTCACAGAATGCTGAAGTGTAGCATCGGAAAAACAGAGAAAAACGAAATGTCCCTAGGAATAAACGGAAAGGCATAAGAATGAGAGAGAAGCGTAGTGCAGAATGCATGGACACAAGGAGAAGACAAGAACCGCTCCTTTGCGATGTGCGCAGAAGAAGCCGCTCGTCCGAGAAAAGCAGCCGGCTGAAGTCGCTCTTTCTCGGCATGCGAGAGAGACGAGACCGCTGCTGAAGGCACACAGCGGCATTCGGGGAGAACCGCGATTTCTCGACCAGCAACTGCAAACTCTCCGAAGCGGTTCAACGCGAGAGCCGATTTAGACGTGCGTGAGCGAAATAACGGAACTGTGATGCCAAGAACGTGTGAATTCTGCATACTGCATTTCCTGAAAACAGGGGGTTTTTTCTCCGCAGGAAAGAATCCACATCTCTCGACTTTCTGTAACGTCCTCTCTGAAAGCACAACGTGTGTCGCTCCTGGAACTTCTAGCTGCCTTATTAGAGGGGCTTTTCCCTTCCACTCTGTTCTTCACAGAATGCTGAAGTGTAGCATCGGAAAAACAGAGAAAAACGAAATGTCCCTAGGAATAAACGGAAAGGCATAAGAATGAGAGAGAAGCGTAGTGCAGAATGCATGGACACAAGGAGAAGACAAGAACCGCTCCTTTGCGATGTGCGCAGAAGAAGCCGCTCGTCCGAGAAAAGCATCCGGCTGAAGTCGCTCTTTCTCGGCATGCGAGAGAGACGAGACCGCTGCTGAAGGCACACAGCGGCATTCGGGGAGAACCGCGATTTCTCGACCAGCAACTGCAAACTCTCCGAAGCGGTTCAACGCGAGAGCCGATTTAGACGTGCGTGAGCGAAATAGCGGAACTGTGATGCCAAGAACGTGTGAATTCTGCATACTGCATTGCCTGAAAACAGGGGGTTTTTTCTCCGCAGGAAAGAATCCACATCTCTCGACTTTCTGTAACGTCCTCTCTGAAAGCACAACGTGTGTCGCTCCTGGAACTTCTAGCTGCCTTATTAGAGGGGCTTTTCCCTTCCACTCTGTTCTTCACAGAATGCTGAAGTGTAGCATCGGAAAAACAGAGAAAAACGAAATGTCCCTAGGAATAAACGGAAAGGCATAAGAATGAGAGAGAAGCGTAGTGCAGAATGCATGGACACAAGGAGAAGACAAGAACCGCTCCTTTGCGATGTGCGCAGAAGAAGCCGCTCGTCCGAGAAAAGCAGCCGGCTGAAGTCGCTCTTTCTCGGCATGCGAGAGAGACGAGACCGCTGCTGAAGGCACACAGCGGCATTCGGGGAGAACCGCGATTTCTCGACCAGCAACTGCAAACTCTCCGAAGCGATTCAACGCGAGAGCCGATTTAGACGTGCGTGAGCGAAATAACGGAACTGTGATGCCAAGAACGTGTGAATTCTGCATACTGCATTGCCTGAAAACAGGGGGTTTTTTCTCCGCAGGAAAGAATCCACATCTCTCGACTTTCTGTAACGTCCTCTCTGAAAGCACAACGTGTGTCGCTCCTGGAACTTCTAGCTGCCTTATTAGAGGGGCTTTTCCCTTCCACTCTGTTCTTCACAGAATGCTGAAGTGTAGCATCGGAAAAACAGAGAAAAACGAAATGTCCCTAGGAATAAACGGAAAGGCATAAGAATGAGAGAGAAGCGTAGTGCAGAATGCATGGACACAAGGAGAAGACAAGAACCGCTCCTTTGCGATGTGCGCAGAAGAAGCCGCTCGTCCGAGAAAAGCATCCGGCTGAAGTCGCTCTTTCTCGGCATGCGAGAGAGACGAGACCGCTGCTGAAGGCACACAGCGGCATTCGGGGAGAAGTGCGATTTCTCGACCAGCAACTGCAAACTCTCCGAAGCGGTTAACAGAGAGTGGCGCCGTCCACCCACGAGAGCGAAATAGCGAAATTGCTATGCCGAGAACGTGCGATTTCAGAATACTGCATTTCCTGAAAACAGGGGGTTTTTTCTCCGCAGGAAAGAATCCACATCTCTCGACTTTCTGTAACGTCCTCTCTGAAAGCACAACGTGTGTCGCTCCTGGAACTTCTAGCTGCCTTATTAGAGGGGCTTTTCCCTTCCACTCTGTTCTTCACAGAATGCTGAAGTGTAGCATCGGAAAAACAGAGAAAAACGAAATGTCCCTAGGAATAAACGGAAAGGCATAAGAATGAGAGAGAAGCGTAGTGCAGAATGCATGGACACAAGGAGAAGACAAGAACCGCTCCTTTGCGATGTGCGCAGAAGAAGCCGCTCGTCCGAGAAAAGCAGCCGGCTGAAGTCGCTCTTTCTCGGCATGCGAGAGAGACGAGACCGCTGCTGAAGGCACACAGCGGCATTCGGGGAGAACCGCGATTTCTCGACCAGCAACTGCAAACTCTCCGAAGCGGTTCAATGCGAGAGCCGATTTAGACGTGCGTGAGCGAAATAACGGAACTGTGATGCCAAGAACGTGTGAATTCTGCATACTGCATTGCCTGAAAACAGGGGGTTTTTTCTCCGCAGGAAAGAATCCACATCTCTCGACTTTCTGTAACGTCCTCTCTGAAAGCACAACGTGTGTCGCTCCTGGAACTTCTAGCTGCCTTATTAGAGGGGCTTTTCCCTTCCACTCTGTTCTTCACAGAATGCTGAAGTGTAGCATCGGAAAAACAGAGAAAAACGAAATGTCCCTAGGAATAAACGGAAAGGCATAAGAATGAGAGAGAAGCGTAGTGCAGAATGCATGGACACAAGGAGAAGACAAGAACCGCTCCTTTGCGATGTGCGCAGAAGAAGCCGCTCGTCCGAGAAAAGCATCCGGCTGAAGTCGCTCTTTCTCGGCATGCGAGAGAGACGAGACCGCTGCTGAAGGCACACAGCGGCATTCGGGGAGAAGGGCGATTTAACGGCCAGCAACTGCAAACTCTCCGAAGCGGTTAACAGAGAGTGGCGCCGTCCACCCACGAGAGCGAAATAGCGAAATTGCTATGCCGAGAACGTGCGATTTCAGAATACTGCATTTCCTGAAAACAGGGGGTTTTTTCTCCGCAGGAAAGAATCCACATCTCTCGACTTTCTGTAACGTCCTCTCTGAAAGCACAACGTGTGTCGCTCCTGGAACTTCTAGCTGCCTTATTAGAGGGGCTTTTCCCTTCCACTCTGTTCTTCACAGAATGCTGAAGTGTAGCATCGGAAAAACAGAGAAAAACGAAATGTCCCTAGGAATAAACGGAAAGGCATAAGAATGAGAGAGAAGCGTAGTGCAGAATGCATGGACACAAGGAGAAGACAAGAACCGCTCCTTTGCGATGTGCGCAGAAGAAGCCGCTCGTCCGAGAAAAGCAGCCGGCTGAAGTCGCTCTTTCTCGGCATGCGAGAGAGACGAGACCGCTGCTGAAGGCACACAGCGGCATTCGGGGAGAACCGCGATTTCTCGACCAGCAACTGCAAACTCTCCGAAGCGGTTCAACGCGAGAGCCGATTTAGACGTGCGTGAGCGAAATAACGGAACTGTGATGCCAAGAACGTGTGAATTCTGCATACTGCATTGCCTGAAAACAGGGGGTTTTTTCTCCGCAGGAAAGAATCCACATCTCTCGACTTTCTGTAACGTCCTCTCTGAAAGCACAACGTGTGTCGCTCCTGGAACTTCTAGCTGCCTTATTAGAGGGGCTTTTCCCTTCCACTCTGTTCTTCACAGAATGCTGAAGTGTAGCATCGGAAAAACAGAGAAAAACGAAATGTCCCTAGGAATAAACGGAAAGGCATAAGAATGAGAGAGAAGCGTAGTGCAGAATGCATGGACACAAGGAGAAGACAAGAACCGCTCCTTTGCGATGTGCGCAGAAGAAGCCGCTCGTCCGAGAAAAGCAGCCGGCTGAAGTCGCTCTTTCTCGGCATGCGAGAGAGACGAGACCGCTGCTGAAGGCACACAGCGGCATTCGGGGAGAACCGCGATTTCTCGGCCAGCAACTGCAAACTCTCCGAAGCGGTTAACAGAGAGTGGCGCCGTCCACCCACGAGAGCGAAATAGCGAAATTGCTATGCCGAGAACGTGCGATTTCAGAATACTGCATTTCCTGAAAACAGGGGGTTTTTTCTCCGCAGGAAAGAATCCACATCTCTCGACTTTCTGTAACGTCCTCTCTGAAAGCACAACGTGTGTCGCTCCTGGAACTTCTAGCTGCCTTATTAGAGGGGCTTTTCCCTTCCACTCTGTTCTTCACAGAATGCTGAAGTGTAGCATCGGAAAAACAGAGAAAAACGAAATGTCCCTAGGAATAAACGGAAAGGCATAAGAATGAGAGAGAAGCGTAGTGCAGAATGCATGGACACAAGGAGAAGACAAGAACCGCTCCTTTGCGATGTGCGCAGAAGAAGCCGCTCGTCCGAGAAAAGCAGCCGGCTGAAGTCGCTCTTTCTCGGCATGCGAGAGAGACGAGACCGCTGCTGAAGGCACACAGCGGCATTCGGGGAGAACCGCGATTTCTCGACCAGCAACTGCAAACTCTCCGAAGCGGTTCAACGCGAGAGCCGATTTAGACGTGCGTGAGCGAAATAACGGAACTGTGATGCCAAGAACGTGTGAATTCTGCATACTGCATTGCCTGAAAACAGGGGGTTTTTTCTCCGCAGGAAAGAATCCACATCTCTCGACTTTCTGTAACGTCCTCTCTGAAAGCACAACGTGTGTCGCTCCTGGAACTTCTAGCTGCCTTATTAGAGGGGCTTTTCCCTTCCACTCTGTTCTTCACAGAATGCTGAAGTGTAGCATCGGAAAAACAGAGAAAAACGAAATGTCCCTAGGAATAAACGGAAAGGCATAAGAATGAGAGAGAAGCGTAGTGCAGAATGCATGGACACAAGGAGAAGACAAGAACCGCTCCTTTGTGATGTGCGCAGAAGAAGCCGCTCGTCCGAGAAAAGCATCCGGCTGAAGTCGCTCTTTCTCGGCATGCGAGAGAGACGAGACCGCTGCTGAAGGCACACAGCGGCATTCGGGGAGAAGGGCGATTTAACGGCCAGCAACTGCAAACTCTCCGAAGCGGTTAACAGAGAGTGGCGCCGTCCACCCACGAGAGCGAAATAGCGAAATTGCTATGCCGAGAACGTGCGATTTCAGAATACTGCATTTCCTGAAAACAGGGGGTTTTTTCTCCGCAGGAAAGAATCCACATCTCTCGACTTTCTGTAACGTCCTCTCTGAAAGCACAACGTGTGTCGCTCCTGGAACTTCTAGCTGCCTTATTAGAGGGGCTTTTCCCTTCCACTCTGTTCTTCACAGAATGCTGAAGTGTAGCATCGGAAAAACAGAGAAAAACGAAATGTCCCTAGGAATAAACGGAAAGGCATAAGAATGAGAGAGAAGCGTAGTGCAGAATGCATGGACACAAGGAGAAGACAAGAACCGCTCCTTTGCGATGTGCGCAGAAGAAGCCGCTCGTCCGAGAAAAGCAGCCGGCTGAAGTCGCTCTTTCTCGGCATGCGAGAGAGACGAGACCGCTGCTGAAGGCACACAGCGGCATTCGGGGAGAACCGCGATTTCTCGACCAGCAACTGCAAACTCTCCGAAGCGGTTCAACGCGAGAGCCGATTTAGACGTGCGTGAGCGAAATAACGGAACTGTGATGCCAAGAACGTGTGAATTCTGCATACTGCATTGCCTGAAAACAGGGGGTTTTTTCTCCGCAGGAAAGAATCCACATCTCTCGACTTTCTGTAACGTCCTCTCTGAAAGCACAACGTGTGTCGCTCCTGGAACTTCTAGCTGCCTTATTAGAGGGGCTTTTCCCTTCCACTCTGTTCTTCACAGAATGCTGAAGTGTAGCATCGGAAAAACAGAGAAAAACGAAATGTCCCTAGGAATAAACGGAAAGGCATAAGAATGAGAGAGAAGCGTAGTGCAGAATGCATGGACACAAGGAGAAGACAAGAACCGCTCCTTTGCGATGTGCGCAGAAGAAGCCGCTCGTCCGAGAAAAGCATCCGGCTGAAGTCGCTCTTTCTCGGCATGCGAGAGAGACGAGACCGCTGCTGAAGGCACACAGCGGCATTCGGGGAGAACCGCGATTTCTCGGCCAGCAACTGCAAACTCTCCGAAGCGGTTAACAGAGAGTGGCGCCGTCCACCCACGAGAGCGAAATAGCGAAATTGCTATGCCGAGAACGTGCGATTTCAGAATACTGCATTTCCTGAAAACAGGGGGTTTTTTCTCCGCAGGAAAGAATCCACATCTCTCGACTTTCTGTAACGTCCTCTCTGAAAGCACAACGTGTGTCGCTCCTGGAACTTCTAGCTGCCTTATTAGAGGGGCTTTTCCCTTCCACTCTGTTCTTCACAGAATGCTGAAGTGTAGCATCGGAAAAACAGAGAAAAACGAAATGTCCCTAGGAATAAACGGAAAGGCATAAGAATGAGAGAGAAGCGTAGTGCAGAATGCATGGACACAAGGAGAAGACAAGAACCGCTCCTTTGCGATGTGCGCAGAAGAAGCCGCTCGTCCGAGAAAAGCAGCCGGCTGAAGTCGCTCTTTCTCGGCATGCGAGAGAGACGAGACCGCTGCTGAAGGCACACAGCGGCATTCGGGGAGAACCGCGATTTCTCGACCAGCAACTGCAAACTCTCCGAAGCGGTTCAACGCGAGAGCCGATTTAGACGTGCGTGAGCGAAATAACGGAACTGTGATGCCAAGAACGTGTGAATTCTGCATACTGCATTGCCTGAAAACAGGGGGTTTTTTCTCCGCAGGAAAGAATCCACATCTCTCGACTTTCTGTAACGTCCTCTCTGAAAGCACAACGTGTGTCGCTCCTGGAACTTCTAGCTGCCTTATTAGAGGGGCTTTTCCCTTCCACTCTGTTCTTCACAGAATGCTGAAGTGTAGCATCGGAAAAACAGAGAAAAACGAAATGTCCCTAGGAATAAACGGAAAGGCATAAGAATGAGAGAGAAGCGTAGTGCAGAATGCATGGACACAAGGAGAAGACAAGAACCGCTCCTTTGCGATGTGCGCAGAAGAAGCCGCTCGTCCGAGAAAAGCATCCGGCTGAAGTCGCTCTTTCTCGGCATGCGAGAGAGACGAGACCGCTGCTGAAGGCACACAGCGGCATTCGGGGAGAACCGCGATTTCTCGGCCAGCAACTGCAAACTCTCCGAAGCGGTTAACAGAGAGTGGCGCCGTCCACCCACGAGAGCGAAATAGCGAAATTGCTATGCCGAGAACGTGCGATTTCAGAATACTGCATTTCCTGAAAACAGGGGGTTTTTTCTCCGCAGGAAAGAATCCACATCTCTCGACTTTCTGTAACGTCCTCTCTGAAAGCACAACGTGTGTCGCTCCTGGAACTTCTAGCTGCCTTATTAGAGGGGCTTTTCCCTTCCACTCTGTTCTTCACAGAATGCTGAAGTGTAGCATCGGAAAAACAGAGAAAAACGAAATGTCCCTAGGAATAAACGGAAAGGCATAAGAATGAGAGAGAAGCGTAGTGCAGAATGCATGGACACAAGGAGAAGACAAGAACCGCTCCTTTGCGATGTGCGCAGAAGAAGCCGCTCGTCCGAGAAAAGCAGCCGGCTGAAGTCGCTCTTTCTCGGCATGCGAGAGAGACGAGACCGCTGCTGAAGGCACACAGCGGCATTCGGGGAGAACCGCGATTTCTCGACCAGCAACTGCAAACTCTCCGAAGCGGTTCAACGCGAGAGCCGATTTAGACGTGCGTGAGCGAAATAACGGAACTGTGATGCCAAGAACGTGTGAATTCTGCATACTGCATTGCCTGAAAACAGGGGGTTTTTTCTCCGCAGGAAAGAATCCACATCTCTCGACTTTCTGTAACGTCCTCTCTGAAAGCACAACGTGTGTCGCTCCTGGAACTTCTAGCTGCCTTATTAGAGGGGCTTTTCCCTTCCACTCTGTTCTTCACAGAATGCTGAAGTGTAGCATCGGAAAAACAGAGAAAAACGAAATGTCCCTAGGAATAAACGGAAAGGCATAAGAATGAGAGAGAAGCGTAGTGCAGAATGCATGGACACAAGGAGAAGACAAGAACCGCTCCTTTGCGATGTGCGCAGAAGAAGCCGCTCGTCCGAGAAAAGCATCCGGCTGAAGTCGCTCTTTCTCGGCATGCGAGAGAGACGAGACCGCTGCTGAAGGCACACAGCGGCATTCGGGGAGAACCGCGATTTCTCGGCCAGCAACTGCAAACTCTCCGAAGCGGTTAACAGAGAGTGGCGCCGTCCACCCACGAGAGCGAAATAGCGAAATTGCTATGCCGAGAACGTGCGATTTCAGAATACTGCATTTCCTGAAAACAGGGGGTTTTTTCTCCGCAGGAAAGAATCCACATCTCTCGACTTTCTGTAACGTCCTCTCTGAAAGCACAACGTGTGTCGCTCCTGGAACTTCTAGCTGCCTTATTAGAGGGGCTTTTCCCTTCCACTCTGTTCTTCACAGAATGCTGAAGTGTAGCATCGGAAAAACAGAGAAAAACGAAATGTCCCTAGGAATAAACGGAAAGGCATAAGAATGAGAGAGAAGCGTAGTGCAGAATGCATGGACACAAGGAGAAGACAAGAACCGCTCCTTTGCGATGTGCGCAGAAGAAGCCGCTCGTCCGAGAAAAGCAGCCGGCTGAAGTCGCTCTTTCTCGGCATGCGAGAGAGACGAGACCGCTGCTGAAGGCACACAGCGGCATTCGGGGAGAACCGCGATTTCTCGACCAGCAACTGCAAACTCTCCGAAGCGGTTCAACGCGAGAGCCGATTTAGACGTGCGTGAGCGAAATAACGGAACTGTGATGCCAAGAACGTGTGAATTCTGCATACTGCATTGCCTGAAAACAGGGGTTTTTTTCTCCGCAGGAAAGAATCCACATCTCTCGACTTTCTGTAACGTCCTCTCTGAAAGCACAACGTGTGTCGCTCCTGGAACTTCTAGCTGCCTTATTAGAGGGGCTTTTCCCTTCCACTCTGTTCTTCACAGAATGCTGAAGTGTAGCATCGGAAAAACAGAGAAAAACGAAATGTCCCTAGGAATAAACGGAAAGGCATAAGAATGAGAGAGAAGCGTAGTGCAGAATGCATGGACACAAGGAGAAGACAAGAACCGCTCCTTTGCGATGTGCGCAGAAGAAGCCGCTCGTCCGAGAAAAGCATCCGGCTGAAGTCGCTCTTTCTCGGCATGCGAGAGAGACGAGACCGCTGCTGAAGGCACACAGCGGCATTCGGGGAGAAGGGCGATTTCTCGACCAGCAACTGCAAACTCTCCGAAGCGGTTAACAGAGAGTGGCGCCGTCCACCCACGAGAGCGAAATAGCGAAATTGCTATGCCGAGAACGTGCGATTTCAGAATACTGCATTTCCTGAAAACAGGGGGTTTTTTCTCCGCAGGAAAGAATCCACATCTCTCGACTTTCTGTAACGTCCTCTCTGAAAGCACAACGTGTGTCGCTCCTGGAACTTCTAGCTGCCTTATTAGAGGGGCTTTTCCCTTCCACTCTGTTCTTCACAGAATGCTGAAGTGTAGCATCGGAAAAACAGAGAAAAACGAAATGTCCCTAGGAATAAACGGAAAGGCATAAGAATGAGAGAGAAGCGTAGTGCAGAATGCATGGACACAAGGAGAAGACAAGAACCGCTCCTTTGCGATGTGCGCAGAAGAAGCCGCTCGTCCGAGAAAAGCAGCCGGCTGAAGTCGCTCTTTCTCGGCATGCGAGAGAGACGAGACCGCTGCTGAAGGCACACAGCGGCATTCGGGGAGAACCGCGATTTCTCGACCAGCAACTGCAAACTCTCCGAAGCGGTTCAACGCGAGAGCCGATTTAGACGTGCGTGAGCGAAATAACGGAACTGTGATGCCAAGAACGTGTGAATTCTGCATACTGCATTGCCTGAAAACAGGGGGTTTTTTCTCCGCAGGAAAGAATCCACATCTCTCGACTTTCTGTAACGTCCTCTCTGAAAGCACAACGTGTGTCGCTCCTGGAACTTCTAGCTGCCTTATTAGAGGGGCTTTTCCCTTCCACTCTGTTCTTCACAGAATGCTGAAGTGTAGCATCGGAAAAACAGAGAAAAACGAAATGTCCCTAGGAATAAACGGAAAGGCATAAGAATGAGAGAGAAGCGTAGTGCAGAATGCATGGACACAAGGAGAAGACAAGAACCGCTCCTTTGCGATGTGCGCAGAAGAAGCCGCTCGTCCGAGAAAAGCAGCCGGCTGAAGTCGCTCTTTCTCGGCATGCGAGAGAGACGAGACCGCTGCTGAAGGCACACAGCGGCATTCGGGGAGAACCGCGATTTCTCGGCCAGCAACTGCAAACTCTCCGAAGCGGTTAACAGAGAGTGGCGCCGTCCACCCACGAGAGCGAAATAGCGAAATTGCTATGCCGAGAACGTGCGATTTCAGAATACTGCATTTCCTGAAAACAGGGGGTTTTTTCTCCGCAGGAAAGAATCCACATCTCTCGACTTTCTGTAACGTCCTCTCTGAAAGCACAACGTGTGTCGCTCCTGGAACTTCTAGCTGCCTTATTAGAGGGGCTTTTCCCTTCCACTCTGTTCTTCACAGAATGCTGAAGTGTAGCATCGGAAAAACAGAGAAAAACGAAATGTCCCTAGGAATAAACGGAAAGGCATAAGAATGAGAGAGAAGCGTAGTGCAGAATGCATGGACACAAGGAGAAGACAAGAACCGCTCCTTTGCGATGTGCGCAGAAGAAGCCGCTCGTCCGAGAAAAGCAGCCGGCTGAAGTCGCTCTTTCTCGGCATGCGAGAGAGACGAGACCGCTGCTGAAGGCACACAGCGGCATTCGGGGAGAAGTGCGATTTCTCGGCCAGCAACTGCAAACTCTCCGAAGCGGTTAACAGAGAGTGGCGCCGTCCACCCACGAGAGCGAAATAGCGAAATTGCTATGCCGAGAACGTGCGATTTCAGAATACTGCATTTCCTGAAAACAGGGGGTTTTTTCTCCGCAGGAAAGAATCCACATCTCTCGACTTTCTGTAACGTCCTCTCTGAAAGCACAACGTGTGTCGCTCCTGGAACTTCTAGCTGCCTTATTAGAGGGGCTTTTCCCTTCCACTCTGTTCTTCACAGAATGCTGAAGTGTAGCATCGGAAAAACAGAGAAAAACGAAATGTCCCTAGGAATAAACAGAAAGGCATAAGAATGAGAGAGAAGCGTAGTGCAGAATGCATGGACACAAGGAGAAGACAAGAACCGCTCCTTTGCGATGTGCGCAGAAGAAGCCGCTCGTCCGAGAAAAGCAGCCGGCTGAAGTCGCTCTTTCTCGGCATGCGAGAGAGACGAGACCGCTGCTGAAGGCACACAGCGGCATTCGGGGAGAACCGCGATTTCTCGACCAGCAACTGCAAACTCTCCGAAGCGGTTCAACGCGAGAGCCGATTTAGACGTGCGTGAGCGAAATAACGGAACTGTGATGCCAAGAACGTGTGAATTCTGCATACTGCATTGCCTGAAAACAGGGGGTTTTTTCTCCGCAGGAAAGAATCCACATCTCTCGACTTTCTGTAACGTCCTCTCTGAAAGCACAACGTGTGTCGCTCCTGGAACTTCTAGCTGCCTTATTAGAGGGGCTTTTCCCTTCCACTCTGTTCTTCACAGAATGCTGAAGTGTAGCATCGGAAAAACAGAGAAAAACGAAATGTCCCTAGGAATAAACGGAAAGGCATAAGAATGAGAGAGAAGCGTAGTGCAGAATGCATGGACACAAGGAGAAGACAAGAACCGCTCCTTTGCGATGTGCGCAGAAGAAGCCGCTCGTCCGAGAAAAGCATCCGGCTGAAGTCGCTCTTTCTCGGCATGCGAGAGAGACGAGACCGCTGCTGAAGGCACACAGCGGCATTCGGGGAGAACCGCGATTTCTCGGCCAGCAACTGCAAACTCTCCGAAGCGGTTAACAGAGAGTGGCGCCGTCCACCCACGAGAGCGAAATAGCGAAATTGCTATGCCGAGAACGTGCGATTTCAGAATACTGCATTTCCTGAAAACAGGGGTTTTTTTCTCCGCAGGAAAGAATCCACATCTCTCGACTTTCTGTAACGTCCTCTCTGAAAGCACAACGTGTGTCGCTCCTGGAACTTCTAGCTGCCTTATTAGAGGGGCTTTTCCCTTCCACTCTGTTCTTCACAGAATGCTGAAGTGTAGCATCGGAAAAACAGAGAAAAACGAAATGTCCCTAGGAATAAACGGAAAGGCATAAGAATGAGAGAGAAGCGTAGTGCAGAATGCATGGACACAAGGAGAAGACAAGAACCGCTCCTTTGCGATGTGCGCAGAAGAAGCCGCTCGTCCGAGAAAAGCAGCCGGCTGAAGTCGCTCTTTCTCGGCATGCGAGAGAGACAAGACCGCTGCTGAAGGCACACAGCGGCATTCGGGGAGAACCGCGATTTCTCGACCAGCAACTGCAAACTCTCCGAAGCGGTTCAACGCGAGAGCCGATTTAGACGTGCGTGAGCGAAATAACGGAACTGTGATGCCAAGAACGTGTGAATTCTGCATACTGCATTGCCTGAAAACAGGGGGTTTTTTCTCCGCAGGAAAGAATCCACATCTCTCGACTTTCTGTAACGTCCTCTCTGAAAGCACAACGTGTGTCGCTCCTGGAACTTCTAGCTGCCTTATTAGAGGGGCTTTTCCCTTCCACTCTGTTCTTCACAGAATGCTGAAGTGTAGCATCGGAAAAACAGAGAAAAACGAAATGTCCCTAGGAATAAACGGAAAGGCATAAGAATGAGAGAGAAGCGTAGTGCAGAATGCATGGACACAAGGAGAAGACAAGAACCGCTCCTTTGCGATGTGCGCAGAAGAAGCCGCTCGTCCGAGAAAAGCAGCCGGCTGAAGTCGCTCTTTCTCGGCATGCGAGAGAGACGAGACCGCTGCTGAAGGCACACAGCGGCATTCGGGGAGAACCGCGATTTCTCGACCAGCAACTGCAAACTCTCCGAAGCGGTTCAACGCGAGAGCCGATTTAGACGTGCGTGAGCGAAATAACGGAACTGTGATGCCAAGAACGTGTGAATTCTGCATACTGCATTGCCTGAAAACAGGGGGTTTTTTCTCCGCAGGAAAGAATCCACATCTCTCGACTTTCTGTAACGTCCTCTCTGAAAGCACAACGTGTGTCGCTCCTGGAACTTCTAGCTGCCTTATTAGAGGGGCTTTTCCCTTCCACTCTGTTCTTCACAGAATGCTGAAGTGTAGCATCGGAAAAACAGAGAAAAACGAAATGTCCCTAGGAATAAACGGAAAGGCATAAGAATGAGAGAGAAGCGTAGTGCAGAATGCATGGACACAAGGAGAAGACAAGAACCGCTCCTTTGCGATGTGCGCAGAAGAAGCCGCTCGTCCGAGAAAAGCATCCGGCTGAAGTCGCTCTTTCTCGGCATGCGAGAGAGACGAGACCGCTGCTGAAGGCACACAGCGGCATTCGGGGAGAACCGCGATTTCTCGGCCAGCAACTGCAAACTCTCCGAAGCGGTTAACAGAGAGTGGCGCCGTCCACCCACGAGAGCGAAATAGCGAAATTGCTATGCCGAGAACGTGCGATTTCAGAATACTGCATTTCCTGAAAACAGGGGGTTTTTTCTCCGCAGGAAAGAATCCACATCTCTCGACTTTCTGTAACGTCCTCTCTGAAAGCACAACGTGTGTCGCTCCTGGAACTTCTAGCTGCCTTATTAGAGGGGCTTTTCCCTTCCACTCTGTTCTTCACAGAATGCTGAAGTGTAGCATCGGAAAAACAGAGAAAAACGAAATGTCCCTAGGAATAAACGGAAAGGCATAAGAATGAGAGAGAAGCGTAGTGCAGAATGCATGGACACAAGGAGAAGACAAGAACCGCTCCTTTGCGATGTGCGCAGAAGAAGCCGCTCGTCCGAGAAAAGCAGCCGGCTGAAGTCGCTCTTTCTCGGCATGCGAGAGAGACAAGACCGCTGCTGAAGGCACACAGCGGCATTCGGGGAGAACCGCGATTTCTCGACCAGCAACTGCAAACTCTCCGAAGCGGTTCAACGCGAGAGCCGATTTAGACGTGCGTGAGCGAAATAACGGAACTGTGATGCCAAGAACGTGTGAATTCTGCATACTGCATTGCCTGAAAACAGGGGGTTTTTTCTCCGCAGGAAAGAATCCACATCTCTCGACTTTCTGTAACGTCCTCTCTGAAAGCACAACGTGTGTCGCTCCTGGAACTTCTAGCTGCCTTATTAGAGGGGCTTTTCCCTTCCACTCTGTTCTTCACAGAATGCTGAAGTGTAGCATCGGAAAAACAGAGAAAAACGAAATGTCCCTAGGAATAAACGGAAAGGCATAAGAATGAGAGAGAAGCGTAGTGCAGAATGCATGGACACAAGGAGAAGACAAGAACCGCTCCTTTGCGATGTGCGCAGAAGAAGCCGCTCGTCCGAGAAAAGCATCCGGCTGAAGTCGCTCTTTCTCGGCATGCGAGAGAGACGAGACCGCTGCTGAAGGCACACAGCGGCATTCGGGGAGAAGTGCGATTTCTCGACCAGCAACTGCAAACTCTCCGAAGCGGTTAACAGAGAGTGGCGCCGTCCACCCACGAGAGCGAAATAGCGAAATTGCTATGCCGAGAACGTGCGATTTCAGAATACTGCATTTCCTGAAAACAGGGGTTTTTTTCTCCGCAGGAAAGAATCCACATCTCTCGACTTTCTGTAACGTCCTCTCTGAAAGCACAACGTGTGTCGCTCCTGGAACTTCTAGCTGCCTTATTAGAGGGGCTTTTCCCTTCCACTCTGTTCTTCACAGAATGCTGAAGTGTAGCATCGGAAAAACAGAGAAAAACGAAATGTCCCTAGGAATAAACGGAAAGGCATAAGAATGAGAGAGAAGCGTAGTGCAGAATGCATGGACACAAGGAGAAGACAAGAACCGCTCCTTTGCGATGTGCGCAGAAGAAGCCGCTCGTCCGAGAAAAGCAGCCGGCTGAAGTCGCTCTTTCTCGGCATGCGAGAGAGACGAGACCGCTGCTGAAGGCACACAGCGGCATTCGGGGAGAACCGCGATTTCTCGACCAGCAACTGCAAACTCTCCGAAGCGGTTCAACGCGAGAGCCGATTTAGACGTGCGTGAGCGAAATAACGGAACTGTGATGCCAAGAACGTGTGAATTCTGCATACTGCATTGCCTGAAAACAGGGGGTTTTTTCTCCGCAGGAAAGAATCCACATCTCTCGACTTTCTGTAACGTCCTCTCTGAAAGCACAACGTGTGTCGCTCCTGGAACTTCTAGCTGCCTTATTAGAGGGGCTTTTCCCTTCCACTCTGTTCTTCACAGAATGCTGAAGTGTAGCATCGGAAAAACAGAGAAAAACGAAATGTCCCTAGGAATAAACGGAAAGGCATAAGAATGAGAGAGAAGCGTAGTGCAGAATGCATGGACACAAGGAGAAGACAAGAACCGCTCCTTTGCGATGTGCGCAGAAGAAGCCGCTCGTCCGAGAAAAGCATCCGGCTGAAGTCGCTCTTTCTCGGCATGCGAGAGAGACGAGACCGCTGCTGAAGGCACACAGCGGCATTCGGGGAGAAGGGCGATTTAACGGCCAGCAACTGCAAACTCTCCGAAGCGGTTAACAGAGAGTGGCGCCGTCCACCCACGAGAGCGAAATAGCGAAATTGCTATGCCGAGAACGTGCGATTTCAGAATACTGCATTTCCTGAAAACAGGGGGTTTTTTCTCCGCAGGAAAGAATCCACATCTCTCGACTTTCTGTAACGTCCTCTCTGAAAGCACAACGTGTGTCGCTCCTGGAACTTCTAGCTGCCTTATTAGAGGGGCTTTTCCCTTCCACTCTGTTCTTCACAGAATGCTGAAGTGTAGCATCGGAAAAACAGAGAAAAACGAAATGTCCCTAGGAATAAACGGAAAGGCATAAGAATGAGAGAGAAGCGTAGTGCAGAATGCATGGACACAAGGAGAAGACAAGAACCGCTCCTTTGCGATGTGCGCAGAAGAAGCCGCTCGTCCGAGAAAAGCAGCCGGCTGAAGTCGCTCTTTCTCGGCATGCGAGAGAGACGAGACCGCTGCTGAAGGCACACAGCGGCATTCGGGGAGAACCGCAATTTCTCGACCAGCAACTGCAAACTCTCCGAAGCGGTTCAACGCGAGAGCCGATTTAGACGTGCGTGAGCGAAATAACGGAACTGTGATGCCAAGAACGTGTGAATTCTGCATACTGCATTGCCTGAAAACAGGGGGTTTTTTCTCCGCAGGAAAGAATCCACATCTCCCGACTTTCTGTAACGTCCTCTCTGAAAGCACAACGTGTGTCGCTCCTGGAACTTCTAGCTGCCTTATTAGAGGGGCTTTTCCCTTCCACTCTGTTCTTCACAGAATGCTGAAGTGTAGCATCGGAAAAACAGAGAAAAACGAAATGTCCCTAGGAATAAACGGAAAGGCATAAGAATGAGAGAGAAGCGTAGTGCAGAATGCATGGACACAAGGAGAAGACAAGAACCGCTCCTTTGCGATGTGCGCAGAAGAAGCCGCTCGTCCGAGAAAAGCAGCCGGCTGAAGTCGCTCTTTCTCGGCATGCGAGAGAGACGAGACCGCTGCTGAAGGCACACAGCGGCATTCGGGGAGAACCGCGATTTCTCGACCAGCAACTGCAAACTCTCCGAAGCGGTTCAACGCGAGAGCCGATTTAGACGTGCGTGAGCGAAATAACAGAACTGTGATGCCAAGAACGTGTGAATTCTGCATACTGCATTGCCTGAAAACAGGGGGTTTTTTCTCCGCAGGAAAGAATCCACATCTCTCGACTTTCTGTAACGTCCTCTCTGAAAGCACAACGTGTGTCGCTCCTGGAACTTCTAGCTGCCTTATTAGAGGGGCTTTTCCCTTCCACTCTGTTCTTCACAGAATGCTGAAGTGTAGCATCGGAAAAACAGAGAAAAACGAAATGTCCCTAGGAATAAACGGAAAGGCATAAGAATGAGAGAGAAGCGTAGTGCAGAATGCATGGACACAAGGAGAAGACAAGAACCGCTCCTTTGCGATGTGCGCAGAAGAAGCCGCTCGTCCGAGAAAAGCATCCGGCTGAAGTCGCTCTTTCTCGGCATGCGAGAGAGACGAGACCGCTGCTGAAGGCACACAGCGGCATTCGGGGAGAAGTGCGATTTCTCGACCAGCAACTGCAAACTCTCCGAAGCGGTTAACAGAGAGTGGCGCCGTCCACCCACGAGAGCGAAATAGCGAAATTGCTATGCCGAGAACGTGCGATTTCAGAATACTGCATTTCCTGAAAACAGGGGTTTTTTTCTCCGCAGGAAAGAATCCACATCTCTCGACTTTCTGTAACGTCCTCTCTGAAAGCACAACGTGTGTCGCTCCTGGAACTTCTAGCTGCCTTATTAGAGGGGCTTTTCCCTTCCACTCTGTTCTTCACAGAATGCTGAAGTGTAGCATCGGAAAAACAGAGAAAAACGAAATGTCCCTAGGAATAAACGGAAAGGCATAAGAATGAGAGAGAAGCGTAGTGCAGAATGCATGGACACAAGGAGAAGACAAGAACCGCTCCTTTGCGATGTGCGCAGAAGAAGCCGCTCGTCCGAGAAAAGCAGCCGGCTGAAGTCGCTCTTTCTCGGCATGCGAGAGAGACGAGACCGCTGCTGAAGGCACACAGCGGCATTCGGGGAGAACCGCGATTTCTCGACCAGCAACTGCAAACTCTCCGAAGCGGTTCAACGCGAGAGCCGATTTAGACGTGCGTGAGCGAAATAACGGAACTGTGATGCCAAGAACGTGTGAATTCTGCATACTGCATTGCCTGAAAACAGGGGGTTTTTTCTCCGCAGGAAAGAATCCACATCTCCCGACTTTCTGTAACGTCCTCTCTGAAAGCACAACGTGTGTCGCTCCTGGAACTTCTAGCTGCCTTATTAGAGGGGCTTTTCCCTTCCACTCTGTTCTTCACAGAATGCTGAAGTGTAGCATCGGAAAAACAGAGAAAAACGAAATGTCCCTAGGAATAAACGGAAAGGCATAAGAATGAGAGAGAAGCGTAGTGCAGAATGCATGGACACAAGGAGAAGACAAGAACCGCTCCTTTGCGATGTGCGCAGAAGAAGCCGCTCGTCCGAGAAAAGCATCCGGCTGAAGTCGCTCTTTCTCGGCATGCGAGAGAGACGAGACCGCTGCTGAAGGCACACAGCGGCATTCGGGGAGAAGTGCGATTTCTCGACCAGCAACTGCAAACTCTCCGAAGCGGTTAACAGAGACTGGCGCCGTCCACCCACGAGAGCGAAATAGCGAAATTGCTATGCCGAGAACGTGCGATTTCAGAATACTGCATTTCCTGAAAACAGGGGTTTTTTTCTCCGCAGGAAAGAATCCACATCTCTCGACTTTCTGTAACGTCCTCTCTGAAAGCACAACGTGTGTCGCTCCTGGAACTTCTAGCTGCCTTATTAGAGGGGCTTTTCCCTTCCACTCTGTTCTTCACAGAATGCTGAAGTGTAGCATCGGAAAAACAGAGAAAAACGAAATGTCCCTAGGAATAAACGGAAAGGCATAAGAATGAGAGAGAAGCGTAGTGCAGAATGCATGGACACAAGGAGAAGACAAGAACCGCTCCTTTGCGATGTGCGCAGAAGAAGCCGCTCGTCCGAGAAAAGCAGCCGGCTGAAGTCGCTCTTTCTCGGCATGCGAGAGAGACGAGACCGCTGCTGAAGGCACACAGCGGCATTCGGGGAGAACCGCGATTTCTCGACCAGCAACTGCAAACTCTCCGAAGCGGTTCAACGCGAGAGCCGATTTAGACGTGCGTGAGCGAAATAACGGAACTGTGATGCCAAGAACGTGTGAATTCTGCATACTGCATTGCCTGAAAACAGGGGGTTTTTTCTCCGCAGGAAAGAATCCACATCTCTCGACTTTCTGTAACGTCCTCTCTGAAAGCACAACGTGTGTCGCTCCTGGAACTTCTAGCTGCCTTATTAGAGGGGCTTTTCCCTTCCACTCTGTTCTTCACAGAATGCTGAAGTGTAGCATCGGAAAAACAGAGAAAAACGAAATGTCCCTAGGAATAAACGGAAAGGCATAAGAATGAGAGAGAAGCGTAGTGCAGAATGCATGGACACAAGGAGAAGACAAGAACCGCTCCTTTGCGATGTGCGCAGAAGAAGCCGCTCGTCCGAGAAAAGCATCCGGCTGAAGTCGCTCTTTCTCGGCATGCGAGAGAGACGAGACCGCTGCTGAAGGCACACAGCGGCATTCGGGGAGAAGGGCGATTTAACGGCCAGCAACTGCAAACTCTCCGAAGCGGTTAACAGAGAGTGGCGCCGTCCACCCACGAGAGCGAAATAGCGAAATTGCTATGCCGAGAACGTGCGATTTCAGAATACTGCATTTCCTGAAAACAGGGGGTTTTTTCTCCGCAGGAAAGAATCCACATCTCTCGACTTTCTGTAACGTCCTCTCTGAAAGCACAACGTGTGTCGCTCCTGGAACTTCTAGCTGCCTTATTAGAGGGGCTTTTCCCTTCCACTCTGTTCTTCACAGAATGCTGAAGTGTAGCATCGGAAAAACAGAGAAAAACGAAATGTCCCTAGGAATAAACGGAAAGGCATAAGAATGAGAGAGAAGCGTAGTGCAGAATGCATGGACACAAGGAGAAGACAAGAACCGCTCCTTTGCGATGTGCGCAGAAGAAGCCGCTCGTCCGAGAAAAGCAGCCGGCTGAAGTCGCTCTTTCTCGGCATGCGAGAGAGACGAGACCGCTGCTGAAGGCACACAGCGGCATTCGGGGAGAACCGCGATTTCTCGACCAGCAACTGCAAACTCTCCGAAGCGGTTCAACGCGAGAGCCGATTTAGACGTGCGTGAGCGAAATAACGGAACTGTGATGCCAAGAACGTGTGAATTCTGCATACTGCATTGCCTGAAAACAGGGGGTTTTTTCTCCGCAGGAAAGAATCCACATCTCCCGACTTTCTGTAACGTCCTCTCTGAAAGCACAACGTGTGTCGCTCCTGGAACTTCTAGCTGCCTTATTAGAGGGGCTTTTCCCTTCCACTCTGTTCTTCACAGAATGCTGAAGTGTAGCATCGGAAAAACAGAGAAAAACGAAATGTCCCTAGGAATAAACGGAAAGGCATAAGAATGAGAGAGAAGCGTAGTGCAGAATGCATGGACACAAGGAGAAGACAAGAACCGCTCCTTTGCGATGTGCGCAGAAGAAGCCGCTCGTCCGAGAAAAGCAGCCGGCTGAAGTCGCTCTTTCTCGGCATGCGAGAGAGACGAGACCGCTGCTGAAGGCACACAGCGGCATTCGGGGAGAACCGCGATTTCTCGACCAGCAACTGCAAACTCTCCGAAGCGGTTCAACGCGAGAGCCGATTTAGACGTGCGTGAGCGAAATAACAGAACTGTGATGCCAAGAACGTGTGAATTCTGCATACTGCATTGCCTGAAAACAGGGGGTTTTTTCTCCGCAGGAAAGAATCCACATCTCTCGACTTTCTGTAACGTCCTCTCTGAAAGCACAACGTGTGTCGCTCCTGGAACTTCTAGCTGCCTTATTAGAGGGGCTTTTCCCTTCCACTCTGTTCTTCACAGAATGCTGAAGTGTAGCATCGGAAAAACAGAGAAAAACGAAATGTCCCTAGGAATAAACGGAAAGGCATAAGAATGAGAGAGAAGCGTAGTGCAGAATGCATGGACACAAGGAGAAGACAAGAACCGCTCCTTTGCGATGTGCGCAGAAGAAGCCGCTCGTCCGAGAAAAGCATCCGGCTGAAGTCGCTCTTTCTCGGCATGCGAGAGAGACGAGACCGCTGCTGAAGGCACACAGCGGCATTCGGGGAGAAGTGCGATTTCTCGGCCAGCAACTGCAAACTCTCCGAAGCGGTTAACAGAGAGTGGCGCCGTCCACCCACGAGAGCGAAATAGCGAAATTGCTATGCCGAGAACGTGCGATTTCAGAATACTGCATTTCCTGAAAACAGGGGGTTTTTTCTCCGCAGGAAAGAATCCACATCTCTCGACTTTCTGTAACGTCCTCTCTGAAAGCACAACGTGTGTCGCTCCTGGAACTTCTAGCTGCCTTATTAGAGGGGCTTTTCCCTTCCACTCTGTTCTTCACAGAATGCTGAAGTGTAGCATCGGAAAAACAGAGAAAAACGAAATGTCCCTAGGAATAAACGGAAAGGCATAAGAATGAGAGAGAAGCGTAGTGCAGAATGCATGGACACAAGGAGAAGACAAGAACCGCTCCTTTGCGATGTGCGCAGAAGAAGCCGCTCGTCCGAGAAAAGCATCCGGCTGAAGTCGCTCTTTCTCGGCATGCGAGAGAGACGAGACCGCTGCTGAAGGCACACAGCGGCATTCGGGGAGAAGTGCGATTTCTCGACCAGCAACTGCAAACTCTCCGAAGCGGTTAACAGAGAGTGGCGCCGTCCACCCACGAGAGCGAAATAGCGAAATTGCTATGCCGAGAACGTGCGATTTCAGAATACTGCATTTCCTGAAAACAGGGGTTTTTTTCTCCGCAGGAAAGAATCCACATCTCTCGACTTTCTGTAACGTCCTCTCTGAAAGCACAACGTGTGTCGCTCCTGGAACTTCTAGCTGCCTTATTAGAGGGGCTTTTCCCTTCCACTCTGTTCTTCACAGAATGCTGAAGTGTAGCATCGGAAAAACAGAGAAAAACGAAATGTCCCTAGGAATAAACGGAAAGGCATAAGAATGAGAGAGAAGCGTAGTGCAGAATGCATGGACACAAGGAGAAGACAAGAACCGCTCCTTTGCGATGTGCGCAGAAGAAGCCGCTCGTCCGAGAAAAGCAGCCGGCTGAAGTCGCTCTTTCTCGGCATGCGAGAGAGACGAGACCGCTGCTGAAGGCACACAGCGGCATTAGGGGAGAACCGCGATTTCTCGACCAGCAACTGCAAACTCTCCGAAGCGGTTCAACGCGAGAGCCGATTTAGACGTGCGTGAGCGAAATAACGGAACTGTGATGCCAAGAACGTGTGAATTCTGCATACTGCATTGCCTGAAAACAGGGGGTTTTTTCTCCGCAGGAAAGAATCCACATCTCCCGACTTTCTGTAACGTCCTCTCTGAAAGCACAACGTGTGTCGCTCCTGGAACTTCTAGCTGCCTTATTAGAGGGGCTTTTCCCTTCCACTCTGTTCTTCACAGAATGCTGAAGTGTAGCATCGGAAAAACAGAGAAAAACGAAATGTCCCTAGGAATAAACGGAAAGGCATAAGAATGAGAGAGAAGCGTAGTGCAGAATGCATGGACACAAGGAGAAGACAAGAACCGCTCCTTTGCGATGTGCGCAGAAGAAGCCGCTCGTCCGAGAAAAGCATCCGGCTGAAGTCGCTCTTTCTCGGCATGCGAGAGAGACGAGACCGCTGCTGAAGGCACACAGCGGCATTCGGGGAGAACCGCGATTTCTCGACCAGCAACTGCAAACTCTCCGAAGCGGTTCAACGCGAGAGCCGATTTAGACGTGCGTGAGCGAAATAACGGAACTGTGATGCCAAGAACGTGTGAATTCTGCATACTGCATTGCCTGAAAACAGGGGTTTTTTTCTCCGCAGGAAAGAATCCACATCTCTCGACTTTCTGTAACGTCCTCTCTGAAAGCACAACGTGTGTCGCTCCTGGAACTTCTAGCTGCCTTATTAGAGGGGCTTTTCCCTTCCACTCTGTTCTTCACAGAATGCTGAAGTGTAGCATCGGAAAAACAGAGAAAAACGAAATGTCCCTAGGAATAAACGGAAAGGCATAAGAATGAGAGAGAAGCGTAGTGCAGAATGCATGGACACAAGGAGAAGACAAGAACCGCTCCTTTGCGATGTGCGCAGAAGAAGCCGCTCGTCCGAGAAAAGCATCCGGCTGAAGTCGCTCTTTCTCGGCATGCGAGAGAGACGAGACCGCTGCTGAAGGCACACAGCGGCATTCGGGGAGAACCGCGATTTCTCGGCCAGCAACTGCAAACTCTCCGAAGCGGTTAACAGAGAGTGGCGCCGTCCACCCACGAGAGCGAAATAGCGAAATTGCTATGCCGAGAACGTGCGATTTCAGAATACTGCATTTCCTGAAAACAGGGGTTTTTTTCTCCGCAGGAAAGAATCCACATCTCTCGACTTTCTGTAACGTCCTCTCTGAAAGCACAACGTGTGTCGCTCCTGGAACTTCTAGCTGCCTTATTAGAGGGGCTTTTCCCTTCCACTCTGTTCTTCACAGAATGCTGAAGTGTAGCATCGGAAAAACAGAGAAAAACGAAATGTCCCTAGGAATAAACGGAAAGGCATAAGAATGAGAGAGAAGCGTAGTGCAGAATGCATGGACACAAGGAGAAGACAAGAACCGCTCCTTTGCGATGTGCGCAGAAGAAGCCGCTCGTCCGAGAAAAGCATCCGGCTGAAGTCGCTCTTTCTCGGCATGCGAGAGAGACGAGACCGCTGCTGAAGGCACACAGCGGCATTCGGGGAGAACCGCGATTTCTCGGCCAGCAACTGCAAACTCTCCGAAGCGGTTCAACGCGAGAGCCGATTTAGACGTGCGTGAGCGAAATAACGGAACTGTGATGCCAAGAACGTGTGAATTCTGCATACTGCATTGCCTGAAAACAGGGGGTTTTTTCTCCGCAGGAAAGAATCCACATCTCTCGACTTTCTGTAACGTCCTCTCTGAAAGCACAACGTGTGTCGCTCCTGGAACTTCTAGCTGCCTTATTAGAGGGGCTTTTCCCTTCCACTCTGTTCTTCACAGAATGCTGAAGTGTAGCATCGGAAAAACAGAGAAAAACGAAATGTCCCTAGGAATAAACGGAAAGGCATAAGAATGAGAGAGAAGCGTAGTGCAGAATGCATGGACACAAGGAGAAGACAAGAACCGCTCCTTTGCGATGTGCGCAGAAGAAGCCGCTCGTCCGAGAAAAGCATCCGGCTGAAGTCGCTCTTTCTCGGCATGCGAGAGAGACGAGACCGCTGCTGAAGGCACACAGCGGCATTCGGGGAGAAGGGCGATTTAACGGCCAGCAACTGCAAACTCTCCGAAGCGGTTAACAGAGAGTGGCGCCGTCCACCCACGAGAGCGAAATAGCGAAATTGCTATGCCGAGAACGTGCGATTTCAGAATACTGCATTTCCTGAAAACAGGGGTTTTTTTCTCCGCAGGAAAGAATCCACATCTCTCGACTTTCTGTAACGTCCTCTCTGAAAGCACAACGTGTGTCGCTCCTGGAACTTCTAGCTGCCTTATTAGAGGGGCTTTTCCCTTCCACTCTGTTCTTCACAGAATGCTGAAGTGTAGCATCGGAAAAACAGAGAAAAACGAAATGTCCCTAGGAATAAACGGAAAGGCATAAGAATGAGAGAGAAGCGTAGTGCAGAATGCATGGACACAAGGAGAAGACAAGAACCGCTCCTTTGCGATGTGCGCAGAAGAAGCCGCTCGTCCGAGAAAAGCAGCCGGCTGAAGTCGCTCTTTCTCGGCATGCGAGAGAGACGAGACCGCTGCTGAAGGCACACAGCGGCATTCGGGGAGAAGTGCGATTTCTCGACCAGCAACTGCAAACTCTCCGAAGCGGTTAACAGAGAGTGGCGCCGTCCACCCACGAGAGCGAAATAGCGAAATTGCTATGCCGAGAACGTGCGATTTCAGAATACTGCATTTCCTGAAAACAGGGGTTTTTTTCTCCGCAGGAAAGAATCCACATCTCTCGACTTTCTGTAACGTCCTCTCTGAAAGCACAACGTGTGTCGCTCCTGGAACTTCTAGCTGCCTTATTAGAGGGGCTTTTCCCTTCCACTCTGTTCTTCACTGAATGCTGAAGTGTAGCATCGGAAAAACAGAGAAAAACGAAATGTCCCTAGGAATAAACGGAAAGGCATAAGAATGAGAGAGAAGCGTAGTGCAGAATGCATGGACACAAGGAGAAGACAAGAACCGCTCCTTTGCGATGTGCGCAGAAGAAGCCGCTCGTCCGAGAAAAGCAGCCGGCTGAAGTCGCTCTTTCTCGGCATGCGAGAGAGACGAGACCGCTGCTGAAGGCACACAGCGGCATTCGGGGAGAACCGCGATTTCTCGACCAGCAACTGCAAACTCTCCGAAGCGGTTCAACGCGAGAGCCGATTTAGACGTGCGTGAGCGAAATAACGGAACTGTGATGCCAAGAACGTGTGAATTCTGCATACTGCATTGCCTGAAAACAGGGGGTTTTTTCTCCGCAGGAAAGAATCCACATCTCTCGACTTTCTGTAACGTCCTCTCTGAAAGCACAACGTGTGTCGCTCCTGGAACTTCTAGCTGCCTTATTAGAGGGGCTTTTCCCTTCCACTCTGTTCTTCACAGAATGCTGAAGTGTAGCATCGGAAAAACAGAGAAAAACGAAATGTCCCTAGGAATAAACGGAAAGGCATAAGAATGAGAGAGAAGCGTAGTGCAGAATGCATGGACACAAGGAGAAGACAAGAACCGCTCCTTTGCGATGTGCGCAGAAGAAGCCGCTCGTCCGAGAAAAGCAGCCGGCTGAAGTCGCTCTTTCTCGGCATGCGAGAGAGACGAGACCGCTGCTGAAGGCACACAGCGGCATTCGGGGAGAACCGCGATTTCTCGACCAGCAACTGCAAACTCTCCGAAGCGGTTCAACGCGAGAGCCGATTTAGACGTGCGTGAGCGAAATAACGGAACTGTGATGCCAAGAACGTGTGAATTCTGCATACTGCATTGCCTGAAAACAGGGGGTTTTTTCTCCGCAGGAAAGAATCCACATCTCCCGACTTTCTGTAACGTCCTCTCTGAAAGCACAACGTGTGTCGCTCCTGGAACTTCTAGCTGCCTTATTAGAGGGGCTTTTCCCTTCCACTCTGTTCTTCACAGAATGCTGAAGTGTAGCATCGGAAAAACAGAGAAAAACGAAATGTCCCTAGGAATAAACGGAAAGGCATAAGAATGAGAGAGAAGCGTAGTGCAGAATGCATGGACACAAGGAGAAGACAAGAACCGCTCCTTTGCGATGTGCGCAGAAGAAGCCGCTCGTCCGAGAAAAGCAGCCGGCTGAAGTCGCTCTTTCTCGGCATGCGAGAGAGACGAGACCGCTGCTGAAGGCACACAGCGGCATTCGGGGAGAACCGCGATTTCTCGACCAGCAACTGCAAACTCTCCGAAGCGGTTCAACGCGAGAGCCGATTTAGACGTGCGTGAGCGAAATAACGGAACTGTGATGCCAAGAACGTGTGAATTCTGCATACTGCATTGCCTGAAAACAGGGGGTTTTTTCTCCGCAGGAAAGAATCCACATCTCTCGACTTTCTGTAACGTCCTCTCTGAAAGCACAACGTGTGTCGCTCCTGGAACTTCTAGCTGCCTTATTAGAGGGGCTTTTCCCTTCCACTCTGTTCTTCACAGAATGCTGAAGTGTAGCATCGGAAAAACAGAGAAAAACGAAATGTCCCTAGGAATAAACGGAAAGGCATAAGAATGAGAGAGAAGCGTAGTGCAGAATGCATGGACACAAGGAGAAGACAAGAACCGCTCCTTTGCGATGTGCGCAGAAGAAGCCGCTCGTCCGAGAAAAGCAGCCGGCTGAAGTCGCTCTTTCTCGGCATGCGAGAGAGACGAGACCGCTGCTGAAGGCACACAGCGGCATTCGGGGAGAACCGCGATTTCTCGACCAGCAACTGCAAACTCTCCGAAGCGGTTCAACGCGAGAGCCGATTTAGACGTGCGTGAGCGAAATAACGGAACTGTGATGCCAAGAACGTGTGAATTCTGCATACTGCATTGCCTGAAAACAGGGGGTTTTTTCTCCGCAGGAAAGAATCCACATCTCCCGACTTTCTGTAACGTCCTCTCTGAAAGCACAACGTGTGTCGCTCCTGGAACTTCTAGCTGCCTTATTAGAGGGGCTTTTCCCTTCCACTCTGTTCTTCACAGAATGCTGAAGTGTAGCATCGGAAAAACAGAGAAAAACGAAATGTCCCTAGGAATAAACGGAAAGGCATAAGAATGAGAGAGAAGCGTAGTGCAGAATGCATGGACACAAGGAGAAGACAAGAACCGCTCCTTTGCGATGTGCGCAGAAGAAGCCGCTCGTCCGAGAAAAGCAGCCGGCTGAAGTCGCTCTTTCTCGGCATGCGAGAGAGACGAGACCGCTGCTGAAGGCACACAGCGGCATTCGGGGAGAACCGCGATTTCTCGACCAGCAACTGCAAACTCTCCGAAGCGGTTCAACGCGAGAGCCGATTTAGACGTGCGTGAGCGAAATAACGGAACTGTGATGCCAAGAACGTGTGAATTCTGCATACTGCATTGCCTGAAAACAGGGGGTTTTTTCTCCGCAGGAAAGAATCCACATCTCTCGACTTTCTGTAACGTCCTCTCTGAAAGCACAACGTGTGTCGCTCCTGGAACTTCTAGCTGCCTTATTAGAGGGGCTTTTCCCTTCCACTCTGTTCTTCACAGAATGCTGAAGTGTAGCATCGGAAAAACAGAGAAAAACGAAATGTCCCTAGGAATAAACGGAAAGGCATAAGAATGAGAGAGAAGCGTAGTGCAGAATGCATGGACACAAGGAGAAGACAAGAACCGCTCCTTTGCGATGTGCGCAGAAGAAGCCGCTCGTCCGAGAAAAGCAGCCGGCTGAAGTCGCTCTTTCTCGGCATGCGAGAGAGACGAGACCGCTGCTGAAGGCACACAGCGGCATTCGGGGAGAAGTGCGATTTCTCGACCAGCAACTGCAAACTCTCCGAAGCGGTTAACAGAGAGTGGCGCCGTCCACCCACGAGAGCGAAATAGCGAAATTGCTATGCCGAGAACGTGCGATTTCAGAATACTGCATTTCCTGAAAACAGGGGTTTTTTTCTCCGCAGGAAAGAATCCACATCTCTCGACTTTCTGTAACGTCCTCTCTGAAAGCACAACGTGTGTCGCTCCTGGAACTTCTAGCTGCCTTATTAGAGGGGCTTTTCCCTTCCACTCTGTTCTTCACAGAATGCTGAAGTGTAGCATCGGAAAAACAGAGAAAAACGAAATGTCCCTAGGAATAAACGGAAAGGCATAAGAATGAGAGAGAAGCGTAGTGCAGAATGCATGGACACAAGGAGAAGACAAGAACCGCTCCTTTGCGATGTGCGCAGAAGAAGCCGCTCGTCCGAGAAAAGCAGCCGGCTGAAGTCGCTCTTTCTCGGCATGCGAGAGAGACGAGACCGCTGCTGAAGGCACACAGCGGCATTCGGGGAGAACCGCGATTTCTCGACCAGCAACTGCAAACTCTCCGAAGCGGTTCAACGCGAGAGCCGATTTAGACGTGCGTGAGCGAAATAACGGAACTGTGATGCCAAGAACGTGTGAATTCTGCATACTGCATTGCCTGAAAACAGGGGGTTTTTTCTCCGCAGGAAAGAATCCACATCTCTCGACTTTCTGTAACGTCCTCTCTGAAAGCACAACGTGTGTCGCTCCTGGAACTTCTAGCTGCCTTATTAGAGGGGCTTTTCCCTTCCACTCTGTTCTTCACAGAATGCTGAAGTGTAGCATCGGAAAAACAGAGAAAAACGAAATGTCCCTAGGAATAAACGGAAAGGCATAAGAATGAGAGAGAAGCGTAGTGCAGAATGCATGGACACAAGGAGAAGACAAGAACCGCTCCTTTGCGATGTGCGCAGAGGAAGCCGCTCGTCCGAGAAAAGCATCCGGCTGAAGTCGCTCTTTCACGGCATGCGAGAGAGACGAGACCGCTGCTGAAGGCACACAGCGGCATTCGGGGAGAACCGCGATTTAACGGCCAGCAACTGCAAACTCTCCGAAGCGGTTAACAGAGAGTGGCGCCGTCCACCCACGAGAGCGAAATAGCGAAATTGCTATGCCGAGAACGTGCGATTTCAGAATACTGCATTGCCTGAAAACAGGGGGTTTTTTCTCCGCAGGAAAGAATCCACATCTCTCGACTTTCTGTAACGTCCTCTCTGAAAGCACAACGTGTGTCGCTCCTGGAACTTCTAGCTGCCTTATTAGAGGGGCTTTTCCCTTCCACTCTGTTCTTCACAGAATGCTGAAGTGTAGCATCGGAAAAACAGAGAAAAACGAAATGTCCCTAGGAATAAACGGAAAGGCATAAGAATGAGAGAGAAGCGTAGTGCAGAATGCATGGACACAAGGAGAAGACAAGAACCGCTCCTTTGCGATGTGCGCAGAAGAAGCCGCTCGTCCGAGAAAAGCAGCCGGCTGAAGTCGCTCTTTCTCGGCATGCGAGAGAGACGAGACCGCTGCTGAAGGCACACAGCGGCATTCGGGGAGAACCGCGATTTCTCGACCAGCAACTGCAAACTCTCCGAAGCGGTTCAACGCGAGAGCCGATTTAGACGTGCGTGAGCGAAATAACGGAACTGTGATGCCAAGAACGTGTGAATTCTGCATACTGCATTGCCTGAAAACAGGGGGTTTTTTCTCCGCAGGAAAGAATCCACATCTCCCGACTTTCTGTAACGTCCTCTCTGAAAGCACAACGTGTGTCGCTCCTGGAACTTCTAGCTGCCTTATTAGAGGGGCTTTTCCCTTCCACTCTGTTCTTCACAGAATGCTGAAGTGTAGCATCGGAAAAACAGAGAAAAACGAAATGTCCCTAGGAATAAACGGAAAGGCATAAGAATGAGAGAGAAGCGTAGTGCAGAATGCATGGACACAAGGAGAAGACAAGAACCGCTCCTTTGCGATGTGCGCAGAAGAAGCCGCTCGTCCGAGAAAAGCATCCGGCTGAAGTCGCTCTTTCTCGGCATGCGAGAGAGACGAGACCGCTGCTGAAGGCACACAGCGGCATTCGGGGAGAAGTGCGATTTCTCGACCAGCAACTGCAAACTCTCCGAAGCGGTTAACAGAGAGTGGCGCCGTCCACCCACGAGAGCGAAATAGCGAAATTGCTATGCCGAGAACGTGCGATTTCAGAATACTGCATTTCCTGAAAACAGGGGGTTTTTTCTCCGCAGGAAAGAATCCACATCTCTCGACTTTCTGTAACGTCCTCTCTGAAAGCACAACGTGTGTCGCTCCTGGAACTTCTAGCTGCCTTATTAGAGGGGCTTTTCCCTTCCACTCTGTTCTTCACAGAATGCTGAAGTGTAGCATCGGAAAAACAGAGAAAAACGAAATGTCCCTAGGAATAAACGGAAAGGCATAAGAATGAGAGAGAAGCGTAGTGCAGAATGCATGGACACAAGGAGAAGACAAGAACCGCTCCTTTGCGATGTGCGCAGAAGAAGCCGCTCGTCCGAGAAAAGCAGCCGGCTGAAGTCGCTCTTTCTCGGCATGCGAGAGAGACGAGACCGCTGCTGAAGGCACACAGCGGCATTCGGGGAGAACCGCGATTTCTCGACCAGCAACTGCAAACTCTCCGAAGCGGTTCAACGCGAGAGCCGATTTAGACGTGCGTGAGCGAAATAACGGAACTGTGATGCCAAGAACGTGTGAATTCTGCATACTGCATTGCCTGAAAACAGGGGGTTTTTTCTCCGCAGGAAAGAATCCACATCTCCCGACTTTCTGTAACGTCCTCTCTGAAAGCACAACGTGTGTCGCTCCTGGAACTTCTAGCTGCCTTATTAGAGGGGCTTTTCCCTTCCACTCTGTTCTTCACAGAATGCTGAAGTGTAGCATCGGAAAAACAGAGAAAAACGAAATGTCCCTAGGAATAAACGGAAAGGCATAAGAATGAGAGAGAAGCGTAGTGCAGAATGCATGGACACAAGGAGAAGACAAGAACCGCTCCTTTGCGATGTGCGCAGAAGAAGCCGCTCGTCCGAGAAAAGCATCCGGCTGAAGTCGCTCTTTCTCGGCATGCGAGAGAGACGAGACCGCTGCTGAAGGCACACAGCGGCATTCGGGGAGAACCGCGATTTCTCGACCAGCAACTGCAAACTCTCCGAAGCGGTTAACAGAGAGTGGCGCCGTCCACCCACGAGAGCGAAATAGCGAAATTGCTATGCCGAGAACGTGCGATTTCAGAATACTGCATTTCCTGAAAACAGGGGGTTTTTTCTCCGCAGGAAAGAATCCACATCTCTCGACTTTCTGTAACGTCCTCTCTGAAAGCACAATGTGTGTCGCTCCTGGAACTTCTAGCTGCCTTATTAGAGGGGCTTTTCCCTTCCACTCTGTTCTTCACAGAATGCTGAAGTGTAGCATCGGAAAAACAGAGAAAAACGAAATGTCCCTAGGAATAAACGGAAAGGCATAAGAATGAGAGAGAAGCGTAGTGCAGAATGCATGGACATAAGGAGAAGACAAGAACCGCTCCTTTGCGATGTGCGCAGAAGAAGCCGCTCGTCCGAGAAAAGCATCCGGCTGAAGTCGCTCTTTCTCGGCATGCGAGAGAGACGAGACCGCTGCTGAAGGCACACAGCGGCATTCGGGGAGAACCGCGATTTCTCGGCCAGCAACTGCAAACTCTCCGAAGCGGTTCAACGCGAGAGCCGATTTAGACGTGCGTGAGCGAAATAACGGAACTGTGATGCCAAGAACGTGTGAATTCTGCATACTGCATTGCCTGAAAACAGGGGTTTTTTTCTCCGCAGGAAAGAATCCACATCTCTCGACTTTCTGTAACGTCCTCTCTGAAAGCACAACGTGTGTCGCTCCTGGAACTTCTAGCTGCCTTATTAGAGGGGCTTTTCCCTTCCACTCTGTTCTTCACAGAATGCTGAAGTGTAGCATCGGAAAAACAGAGAAAAACGAAATGTCCCTAGGAATAAACGGAAAGGCATAAGAATGAGAGAGAAGCGTAGTGCAGAATGCATGGACACAAGGAGAAGACAAGAACCGCTCCTTTGCGATGTGCGCAGAAGAAGCCGCTCGTCCGAGAAAAGCATCCGGCTGAAATCGCTCTTTCTCGGCATGCGAGAGAGACGAGACCGCTGCTGAAGGCACACAGCGGCATTCGGGGAGAAGTGCGATTTCTCGACCAGCAACTGCAAACTCTCCGAAGCGGTTAACAGAGACTGGCGCCGTCCACCCACGAGAGCGAAATAGCGAAATTGCTATGCCGAGAACGTGCGATTTCAGAATACTGCATTTCCTGAAAACAGGGGGTTTTTTCTCCGCAGGAAAGAATCCACATCTCTCGACTTTCTGTAACGTCCTCTCTGAAAGCACAACGTGTGTCGCTCCTGGAACTTCTAGCTGCCTTATTAGAGGGGCTTTTCCCTTCCACTCTGTTCTTCACAGAATGCTGAAGTGTAGCATCGGAAAAACAGAGAAAAACGAAATGTCCCTAGGAATAAACGGAAAGGCATAAGAATGAGAGAGAAGCGTAGTGCAGAATGCATGGACACAAGGAGAAGACAAGAACCGCTCCTTTGCGATGTGCGCAGAAGAAGCCGCTCGTCCGAGAAAAGCAGCCGGCTGAAGTCGCTCTTTCTCGGCATGCGAGAGAGACGAGACCGCTGCTGAAGGCACACAGCGGCATTCGGGGAGAACCGCGATTTCTCGACCAGCAACTGCAAACTCTCCGAAGCGGTTCAACGCGAGAGCCGATTTAGACGTGCGTGAGCGAAATAACGGAACTGTGATGCCAAGAACGTGTGAATTCTGCATACTGCATTGCCTGAAAACAGGGGTTTTTTTCTCCGCAGGAAAGAATCCACATCTCTCGACTTTCTGTAACGTCCTCTCTGAAAGCACAACGTCTGTCGCTCCTGGAACTTCTAGCTGCCTTATTAGAGGGGCTTTTCCCTTCCACTCTGTTCTTCACAGAATGCTGAAGTGTAGCATCGGAAAAACAGAGAAAAACGAAATGTCCCTAGGAATAAACGGAAAGGCATAAGAATGAGAGAGAAGCGTAGTGCAGAATGCATGGACACAAGGAGAAGACAAGAACCGCTCCTTTGCGATGTGCGCAGAAGAAGCCGCTCGTCCGAGAAAAGCATCCGGCTGAAGTCGCTCTTTCTCGGCATGCGAGAGAGACGAGACCGCTGCTGAAGGCACACAGCGGCATTCGGGGAGAAGTGCGATTTCTCGACCAGCAACTGCAAACTCTCCGAAGCGGTTAACAGAGAGTGGCGCCGTCCACCCACGAGAGCGAAATAGCGAAATTGCTATGCCGAGAACGTGCGATTTCAGAATACTGCATTTCCTGAAAACAGGGGGTTTTTTCTCCGCAGGAAAGAATCCACATCTCTCGACTTTCTGTAACGTCCTCTCTGAAAGCACAACGTGTGTCGCTCCTGGAACTTCTAGCTGCCTTATTAGAGGGGCTTTTCCCTTCCACTCTGTTCTTCACAGAATGCTGAAGTGTAGCATCGGAAAAACAGAGAAAAACGAAATGTCCCTAGGAATAAACGGAAAGGCATAAGAATGAGAGAGAAGCGTAGTGCAGAATGCATGGACACAAGGAGAAGACAAGAACCGCTCCTTTGCGATGTGCGCAGAAGAAGCCGCTCGTCCGAGAAAAGCAGCCGGCTGAAGTCGCTCTTTCTCGGCATGCGAGAGAGACGAGACCGCTGCTGAAGGCACACAGCGGCATTCGGGGAGAACCGCGATTTCTCGACCAGCAACTGCAAACTCTCCGAAGCGGTTCAACGCGAGAGCCGATTTAGACGTGCGTGAGCGAAATAACGGAACTGTGATGCCAAGAACGTGTGAATTCTGCATACTGCATTGCCTGAAAACAGGGGGTTTTTTCTCCGCAGGAAAGAATCCACATCTCCCGACTTTCTGTAACGTCCTCTCTGAAAGCACAACGTGTGTCGCTCCTGGAACTTCTAGCTGCCTTATTAGAGGGGCTTTTCCCTTCCACTCTGTTCTTCACAGAATGCTGAAGTGTAGCATCGGAAAAACAGAGAAAAACGAAATGTCCCTAGGAATAAACGGAAAGGCATAAGAATGAGAGAGAAGCGTAGTGCAGAATGCATGGACACAAGGAGAAGACAAGAACCGCTCTTTTGCGATGTGCGCAGAAGAAGCCGCTCGTCCGAGAAAAGCAGCCGGCTGAAGTCGCTCTTTCTCGGCATGCGAGAGAGACGAGACCGCTGCTGAAGGCACACAGCGGCATTCGGGGAGAACCGCGATTTCTCGACCAGCAACTGCAAACTCTCCGAAGCGGTTCAACGCGAGAGCCGATTTAGACGTGCGTGAGCGAAATAACGGAACTGTGATGCCAAGAACGTGTGAATTCTGCATACTGCATTGCCTGAAAACAGGGGGTTTTTTCTCCGCAGGAAAGAATCCACATCTCTCGACTTTCTGTAACGTCCTCTCTGAAAGCACAACGTGTGTCGCTCCTGGAACTTCTAGCTGCCTTATTAGTGGGGCTTTTCCCTTCCACTCTGTTCGTCACAGAATGCTGAAGTGTAGCATCGGAAAAACAGAGAAAAACGAAATGTCCCTAGGAATAAACGGAAAGGCATAAGAATGAGAGAGAAGCGTAGTGCAGAATGCATGGACACAAGGAGAAGACAAGAACCGCTCCTTTGCGATGTGCGCAGAAGAAGCCGCTCGTCCGAGAAAAGCATCCGGCTGAAGTCGCTCTTTCTCGGCATGCGAGAGAGACGAGACCGCTGCTGAAGGCACACAGCGGCATTCGGGGAGAAGGGCGATTTAACGGCCAGCAACTGCAAACTCTCCGAAGCGGTTAACAGAGAGTGGCGCCGTCCACCCACGAGAGCGAAATAGCGAAATTGCTATGCCGAGAACGTGCGATTTCAGAATACTGCATTTCCTGAAAACAGGGGGTTTTTTCTCCGCAGGAAAGAATCCACATCTCTCGACTTTCTGTAACGTCCTCTCTGAAAGCACAACGTGTGTCGCTCCTGGAACTTCTAGCTGCCTTATTAGAGGGGCTTTTCCCTTCCACTCTGTTCTTCACAGAATGCTGAAGTGTAGCATCGGAAAAACAGAGAAAAACGAAATGTCCCTAGGAATAAACGGAAAGGCATAAGAATGAGAGAGAAGCGTAGTGCAGAATGCATGGACACAAGGAGAAGACAAGAACCGCTCCTTTGCGATGTGCGCAGAAGAAGCCGCTCGTCCGAGAAAAGCAGCCGGCTGAAGTCGCTCTTTCTCGGCATGCGAGAGAGACGAGACCGCTGCTGAAGGCACACAGCGGCATTCGGGGAGAACCGCGATTTCTCGACCAGCAACTGCAAACTCTCCGAAGCGGTTCAACGCGAGAGCCGATTTAGACGTGCGTGAGCGAAATAACGGAACTGTGATGCCAAGAACGTGTGAATTCTGCATACTGCATTGCCTGAAAACAGGGGGTTTTTTCTCCGCAGGAAAGAATCCACATCTCCCGACTTTCTGTAACGTCCTCTCTGAAAGCACAACGTGTGTCGCTCCTGGAACTTCTAGCTGCCTTATTAGAGGGGCTTTTCCCTTCCACTCTGTTCTTCACAGAATGCTGAAGTGTAGCATCGGAAAAACAGAGAAAAACGAAATGTCCCTAGGAATAAACGGAAAGGCATAAGAATGAGAGAGAAGCGTAGTGCAGAATGCATGGACACAAGGAGAAGACAAGAACCGCTCCTTTGCGATGTGCGCAGAAGAAGCCGCTCGTCCGAGAAAAGCAGCCGGCTGAAGTCGCTCTTTCTCGGCATGCGAGAGAGACGAGACCGCTGCTGAAGGCACACAGCGGCATTCGGGGAGAACCGCGATTTCTCGACCAGCAACTGCAAACTCTCCGAAGCGGTTCAACGCGAGAGCCGATTTAGACGTGCGTGAGCGAAATAACGGAACTGTGATGCCAAGAACGTGTGAATTCTGCATACTGCATTGCCTGAAAACAGGGGGTTTTTTCTCCGCAGGAAAGAATCCACATCTCTCGACTTTCTGTAACGTCCTCTCTGAAAGCACAACGTGTGTCGCTCCTGGAACTTCTAGCTGCCTTATTAGAGGGGCTTTTCCCTTCCACTCTGTTCTTCACAGAATGCTGAAGTGTAGCATCGGAAAAACAGAGAAAAACGAAATGTCCCTAGGAATAAACGGAAAGGCATAAGAATGAGAGAGAAGCGTAGTGCAGAATGCATGGACACAAGGAGAAGACAAGAACCGCTCCTTTGCGATGTGCGCAGAAGAAGCCGCTCGTCCGAGAAAAGCAGCCGGCTGAAGTCGCTCTTTCTCGGCATGCGAGAGAGACGAGACCGCTGCTGAAGGCACACAGCGGCATTCGGGGAGAACCGCGATTTCTCGACCAGCAACTGCAAACTCTCCGAAGCGGTTCAACGCGAGAGCCGATTTAGACGTGCGTGAGCGAAATAACGGAACTGTGATGCCAAGAACGTGTGAATTCTGCATACTGCATTGCCTGAAAACAGGGGGTTTTTTCTCCGCAGGAAAGAATCCACATCTCTCGACTTTCTGTAACGTCCTCTCTGAAAGCACAACGTGTGTCGCTCCTGGAACTTCTAGCTGCCTTATTAGAGGGGCTTTTCCCTTCCACTCTGTTCTTCACAGAATGCTGAAGTGTAGCATCGGAAAAACAGAGAAAAACGAAATGTCCCTAGGAATAAACGGAAAGGCATAAGAATGAGAGAGAAGCGTAGTGCAGAATGCATGGACACAAGGAGAAGACAAGAACCGCTCCTTTGCGATGTGCGCAGAAGAAGCCGCTCGTCCGAGAAAAGCATCCGGCTGAAGTCGCTCTTTCTCGGCATGCGAGAGAGACGAGACCGCTGCTGAAGGCACACAGCGGCATTCGGGGAGAAGTGCGATTTCTCGACCAGCAACTGCAAACTCTCCGAAGCGGTTAACAGAGAGTGGCGCCGTCCACCCACGAGAGCGAAATAGCGAAATTGCTATGCCGAGAACGTGCGATTTCAGAATACTGCATTTCCTGAAAACAGGGGGTTTTTTCTCCGCAGGAAAGAATCCACATCTCTCGACTTTCTGTAACGTCCTCTCTGAAAGCACAACGTGTGTCGCTCCTGGAACTTCTAGCTGCCTTATTAGAGGGGCTTTTCCCTTCCACTCTGTTCTTCACAGAATGCTGAAGTGTAGCATCGGAAAAACAGAGAAAAACGAAATGTCCCTAGGAATAAACGGAAAGGCATAAGAATGAGAGAGAAGCGTAGTGCAGAATGCATGGACACAAGGAGAAGACAAGAACCGCTCCTTTGCGATGTGCGCAGAAGAAGCCGCTCGTCCGAGAAAAGCATCCGGCTGAAGTCGCTCTTTCTCGGCATGCGAGAGAGACGAGACCGCTGCTGAAGGCACACAGCGGCATTCGGGGAGAACCGCGATTTCTCGACCAGCAACTGCAAACTCTCCAAAGCGGTTCAACGCGAGAGCCGATTTAGACGTGCGTGAGCGCAATAACGGAACTGTGATGCCAAGAACGTGTGAATTCTGCATACTGCATTGCCTGAAAACAGGGGGTTTTTTCTCCGCAGGAAAGAATCCACATCTCCCGACTTTCTGTAACGTCCTCTCTGAAAGCACAACGTGTGTCGCTCCTGGAACTTCTAGCTGCCTTATTAGAGGGGCTTTTCCCTTCCACTCTGTTCTTCACAGAATGCTGAAGTGTAGCATCGGAAAAACAGAGAAAAACGAAATGTCCCTAGGAATAAACGGAAAGGCATAAGAATGAGAGAGAAGCGTAGTGCAGAATGCATGGACACAAGGAGAAGACAAGAACCGCTCCTTTGCGATGTGCGCAGAAGAAGCCGCTCGTCCGAGAAAAGCATCCGGCTGAAGTCGCTCTTTCTCGGCATGCGAGAGAGACGAGACCGCTGCTGAAGGCACACAGCGGCATTCGGGGAGAACCGCGATTTCTCGACCAGCAACTGCAAACTCTCCGAAGCGGTTCAACGCGAGAGCCGATTTAGACGTGCGTGAGCGAAATAACGGAACTGTGATGCCAAGAACGTGTGAATTCTGCATACTGCATTGCCTGAAAACAGGGGGTTTTTTCTCCGCAGGAAAGAATCCACATCTCCCGACTTTCTGTAACGTCCTCTCTGAAAGCACAACGTGTGTCGCTCCTGGAACTTCTAGCTGCCTTATTAGAGGGGCTTTTCCCTTCCACTCTGTTCTTCACAGAATGCTGAAGTGTAGCATCGGAAAAACAGAGAAAAACGAAATGTCCCTAGGAATAAACGGAAAGGCATAAGAATGAGAGAGAAGCGTAGTGCAGAATGCATGGACACAAGGAGAAGACAAGAACCGCTCCTTTGCGATGTGCGCAGAAGAAGCCGCTCGTCCGAGAAAAGCAGCCGGCTGAAGTCGCTCTTTCTCGGCATGCGAGAGAGACGAGACCGCTGCTGAAGGCACACAGCGGCATTCGGGGAGAACCGCGATTTCTCGACCAGCAACTGCAAACTCTCCGAAGCGGTTCAACGCGAGAGCCGATTTAGACGTGCGTGAGCGAAATAACGGAACTGTGATGCCAAGAACGTGTGAATTCTGCATACTGCATTGCCTGAAAACAGGGGGTTTTTTCTCCGCAGGAAAGAATCCACATCTCTCGACTTTCTGTAACGTCCTCTCTGAAAGCACAACGTGTGTCGCTCCTGGAACTTCTAGCTGCCTTATTAGAGGGGCTTTTCCCTTCCACTCTGTTCTTCACAGAATGCTGAAGTGTAGCATCGGAAAAACAGAGAAAAACGAAATGTCCCTAGGAATAAACGGAAAGGCATAAGAATGAGAGAGAAGCGTAGTGCAGAATGCATGGACACAAGGAGAAGACAAGAACCGCTCCTTTGCGATGTGCGCAGAAGAAGCCGCTCGTCCGAGAAAAGCATCCGGCTGAAGTCGCTCTTTCTCGGCATGCGAGAGAGACGAGACCGCTGCTGAAGGCACACAGCGGCATTCGGGGAGAAGTGCGATTTCTCGACCAGCAACTGCAAACTCTCCGAAGCGGTTAACAGAGAGTGGCGCCGTCCACCCACGAGAGCGAAATAGCGAAATTGCTATGCCGAGAACGTGCGATTTCAGAATACTGCATTTCCTGAAAACAGGGGTTTTTTTCTCCGCAGGAAAGAATCCACATCTCTCGACTTTCTGTAACGTCCTCTCTGAAAGCACAACGTGTGTCGCTCCTGGAACTTCTAGCTGCCTTATTAGAGGGGCTTTTCCCTTCCACTCTGTTCTTCACAGAATGCTGAAGTGTAGCATCGGAAAAACAGAGAAAAACGAAATGTCCCTAGGAATAAACGGAAAGGCATAAGAATGAGAGAGAAGCGTAGTGCAGAATGCATGGACACAAGGAGAAGACAAGAACCGCTCCTTTGCGATGTGCGCAGAAGAAGCCGCTCGTCCGAGAAAAGCAGCCGGCTGAAGTCGCTCTTTCTCGGCATGCGAGAGAGACGAGACCGCTGCTGAAGGCACACAGCGGCATTCGGGGAGAACCGCGATTTCTCGACCAGCAACTGCAAACTCTCCGAAGCGGTTCAACGCGAGAGCCGATTTAGACGTGCGTGAGCGAAATAACGGAACTGTGATGCCAAGAACGTGTGAATTCTGCATACTGCATTGCCTGAAAACAGGGGGTTTTTTCTCCGCAGGAAAGAATCCACATCTCTCGACTTTCTGTAACGTCCTCTCTGAAAGCACCACGTGTGTCGCTCCTGGAACTTCTAGCTGCCTTATTAGAGGGGCTTTTCCCTTCCACTCTGTTCTTCACAGAATGCTGAAGTGTAGCATCGGAAAAACAGAGAAAAACGAAATGTCCCTAGGAATAAACGGAAAGGCATAAGAATGAGAGAGAAGCGTAGTGCAGAATGCATGGACACAAGGAGAAGACAAGAACCGCTCCTTTGCGATGTGCGCAGAAGAAGCCGCTCGTCCGAGAAAAGCATCCGGCTGAAGTCGCTCTTTCTCGGCATGCGAGAGAGACGAGACCGCTGCTGAAGGCACACAGCGGCATTCGGGGAGAAGTGCGATTTAACGGCCAGCAACTGCAAACTCTCCGAAGCGGTTAACAGAGAGTGGCGCCGTCCACCCACGAGAGCGAAATAGCGAAATTGCTATGCCGAGAACGTGCGATTTCAGAATACTGCATTTCCTGAAAACAGGGGGTTTTTTCTCCGCAGGAAAGAATCCACATCTCTCGACTTTCTGTAACGTCCTCTCTGAAAGCACAACGTGTGTCGCTCCTGGAACTTCTAGCTGCCTTATTAGAGGGGCTTTTCCCTTCCACTCTGTTCTTCACAGAATGCTGAAGTGTAGCATCGGAAAAACAGAGAAAAACGAAATGTCCCTAGGAATAAACGGAAAGGCATAAGAATGAGAGAGAAGCGTAGTGCAGAATGCATGGACACAAGGAGAAGACAAGAACCGCTCCTTTGCGATGTGCGCAGAAGAAGCCGCTCGTCCGAGAAAAGCAGCCGGCTGAAGTCGCTCTTTCTCGGCATGCGAGAGAGACGAGACCGCTGCTGAAGGCACACAGCGGCATTCGGGGAGAACCGCGATTTCTCGACCAGCAACTGCAAACTCTCCGAAGCGGTTCAACGCGAGAGCCGATTTAGACGTGCGTGAGCGAAATAACGGAACTGTGATGCCAAGAACGTGTGAATTCTGCATACTGCATTGCCTGAAAACAGGGGGTTTTTTCTCCGCAGGAAAGAATCCACATCTCCCGACTTTCTGTAACGTCCTCTCTGAAAGCACAACGTGTGTCGCTCCTGGAACTTCTAGCTGCCTTATTAGAGGGGCTTTTCCCTTCCACTCTGTTCTTCACAGAATGCTGAAGTGTAGCATCGGAAAAACAGAGAAAAACGAAATGTCCCTAGGAATAAACGGAAAGGCATAAGAATGAGAGAGAAGCGTAGTGCAGAATGCATGGACACAAGGAGAAGACAAGAACCGCTCCTTTGCGATGTGCGCAGAAGAAGCCGCTCGTCCGAGAAAAGCAGCCGGCTGAAGTCGCTCTTTCTCGGCATGCGAGAGAGACGAGACCGCTGCTGAAGGCACACAGCGGCATTCGGGGAGAACCGCGATTTCTCGACCAGCAACTGCAAACTCTCCGAAGCGGTTCAACGCGAGAGCCGATTTAGACGTGCGTGAGCGAAATAACGGAACTGTGATGCCAAGAACGTGTGAATTCTGCATACTGCATTGCCTGAAAACAGGGGGTTTTTTCTCCGCAGGAAAGAATCCACATCTCTCGACTTTCTGTAACGTCCTCTCTGAAAGCACAACGTGTGTCGCTCCTGGAACTTCTAGCTGCCTTATTAGAGGGGCTTTTCCCTTCCACTCTGTTCTTCACAGAATGCTGAAGTGTAGCATCGGAAAAACAGAGAAAAACGAAATGTCCCTAGGAATAAACGGAAAGGCATAAGAATGAGAGAGAAGCGTAGTGCAGAATGCATGGACACAAGGAGAAGACAAGAACCGCTCCTTTGCGATGTGCGCAGAAGAAGCCGCTCGTCCGAGAAAAGCATCCGGCTGAAGTCGCTCTTTCTCGGCATGCGAGAGAGACGAGACCGCTGCTGAAGGCACACAGCGGCATTCGGGGAGAAGTGCGATTTCTCGACCAGCAACTGCAAACTCTCCGAAGCGGTTAACAGAGAGTGGCGCCGTCCACCCACGAGAGCGAAATAGCGAAATTGCTATGCCGAGAACGTGCGATTTCAGAATACTGCATTTCCTGAAAACAGGGGTTTTTTTCTCCGCAGGAAAGAATCCACATCTCTCGACTTTCTGTAACGTCCTCTCTGAAAGCACAACGTGTGTCGCTCCTGGAACTTCTAGCTGCCTTATTAGAGGGGCTTTTCCCTTCCACTCTGTTCTTCACAGAATGCTGAAGTGTAGCATCGGAAAAACAGAGAAAAACGAAATGTCCCTAGGAATAAACGGAAAGGCATAAGAATGAGAGAGAAGCGTAGTGCAGAATGCATGGACACAAGGAGAAGACAAGAACCGCTCCTTTGCGATGTGCGCAGAAGAAGCCGCTCGTCCGAGAAAAGCAGCCGGCTGAAGTCGCTCTTTCTCGGCATGCGAGAGAGACGAGACCGCTGCTGAAGGCACACAGCGGCATTCGGGGAGAACCGCGATTTCTCGACCAGCAACTGCAAACTCTCCGAAGCGGTTCAACGCGAGAGCCGATTTAGACGTGCGTGAGCGAAATAACGGAACTGTGATGCCAAGAACGTGTGAATTCTGCATACTGCATTGCCTGAAAACAGGGGGTTTTTTCTCCGCAGGAAAGAATCCACATCTCTCGACTTTCTGTAACGTCCTCTCTGAAAGCACAACGTGTGTCGCTCCTGGAACTTCTAGCTGCCTTATTAGAGGGGCTTTTCCCTTCCACTCTGTTCTTCACAGAATGCTGAAGTGTAGCATCGGAAAAACAGAGAAAAACGAAATGTCCCTAGGAATAAACGGAAAGGCATAAGAATGAGAGAGAAGCGTAGTGCAGAATGCATGGACACAAGGAGAAGACAAGAACCGCTCCTTTGCGATGTGCGCAGAAGAAGCCGCTCGTCCGAGAAAAGCAGCCGGCTGAAGTCGCTCTTTCTCGGCATGCGAGAGAGACGAGACCGCTGCTGAAGGCACACAGCGGCATTCGGGGAGAACCGCGATTTCTCGGCCAGCAACTGCAAACTCTCCGAAGCGGTTCAACGCGAGAGCCGATTTAGACGTGCGTGAGCGAAATAACGGAACTGTGATGCCAAGAACGTGTGAATTCTGCATACTGCATTGCCTGAAAACAGGGGGTTTTTTCTCCGCAGGAAAGAATCCACATCTCTCGACTTTCTGTAACGTCCTCTCTGAAAGCACAACGTGTGTCGCTCCTGGAACTTCTAGCTGCCTTATTAGAGGGGCTTTTCCCTTCCACTCTGTTCTTCACAGAATGCTGAAGTGTAGCATCGGAAAAACAGAGAAAAACGAAATGTCCCTAGGAATAAACGGAAAGGCATAAGAATGAGAGAGAAGCGTAGTGCAGAATGCATGGACACAAGGAGAAGACAAGAACCGCTCCTTTGCGATGTGCGCAGAAGAAGCCGCTCGTCCGAGAAAAGCAGCCGGCTGAAGTCGCTCTTTCTCGGCATGCGAGAGAGACGAGACCGCTGCTGAAGGCACACAGCGGCATTCGGGGAGAACCGCGATTTCTCGACCAGCAACTGCAAACTCTCCGAAGCGGTTCAACGCGAGAGCCGATTTAGACGTGCGTGAGCGAAATAACGGAAGTGTGATGCCAAGAACGTGTGAATTCTGCATACTGCATTGCCTGAAAACAGGGGGTTTTTTCTCCGCAGGAAAGAATCCACATCTCTCGACTTTCTGTAACGTCCTCTCTGAAAGCACAACGTGTGTCGCTCCTGGAACTTCTAGCTGCCTTATTAGAGGGGCTTTTCCCTTCCACTCTGTTCTTCACAGAATGCTGAAGTGTAGCATCGGAAAAACAGAGAAAAACGAAATGTCCCTAGGAATAAACGGAAAGGCATAAGAATGAGAGAGAAGCGTAGTGCAGAATGCATGGACACAAGGAGAAGACAAGAACCGCTCCTTTGCGATGTGCGCAGAAGAAGCCGCTCGTCCAAGAAAAGCATCCGGCTGAAGTCGCTCTTTCTCGGCATGCGAGAGAGACGAGACCGCTGCTGAAGGCACACAGCGGCATTCGGGGAGAAGGGCGATTTAACGGCCAGCAACTGCAAACTCTCCGAAGCGGTTAACAGAGAGTGGCGCCGTCCACCCACGAGAGCGAAATAGCGAAATTGCTATGCCGAGAACGTGCGATTTCAGAATACTGCATTTCCTGAAAACAGGGGGTTTTTTCTCCGCAGGAAAGAATCCACATCTCTCGACTTTCTGTAACGTCCTCTCTGAAAGCACAACGTGTGTCGCTCCTGGAACTTCTAGCTGCCTTATTAGAGGGGCTTTTCCCTTCCACTCTGTTCTTCACAGAATGCTGAAGTGTAGCATCGGAAAAACAGAGAAAAACGAAATGTCCCTAGGAATAAACGGAAAGGCATAAGAATGAGAGAGAAGCGTAGTGCAGAATGCATGGACACAAGGAGAAGACAAGAACCGCTCCTTTGCGATGTGCGCAGAAGAAGCCGCTCGTCCGAGAAAAGCATCCGGCTGAAGTCGCTCTTTCTCGGCATGCGAGAGAGACGAGACCGCTGCTGAAGGCACACAGCGGCATTCGGGGAGAACCGCGATTTCTCGACCAGCAACTGCAAACTCTCCGAAGTGGTTCAACGCGAGAGCCGATTTAGACGTGCGTGAGCGAAATAACGGAACTGTGATGCCAAGAACGTGTGAATTCTGCATACTGCATTGCCTGAAAACAGGGGGTTTTTTCTCCGCAGGAAAGAATCCACATCTCTCGACTTTCTGTAACGTCCTCTCTGAAAGCACAACGTGTGTCGCTCCTGGAACTTCTAGCTGCCTTATTAGAGGGGCTTTTCCCTTCCACTCTGTTCTTCACAGAATGCTGAAGTGTAGCATCGGAAAAACAGAGAAAAACGAAATGTCCCTAGGAATAAACGGAAAGGCATAAGAATGAGAGAGAAGCGTAGTGCAGAATGCATGGACACAAGGAGAAGACAAGAACCGCTCCTTTGCGATGTGCGCAGAAGAAGCCGCTCGTCCGAGAAAAGCAGCCGGCTGAAGTCGCTCTTTCTCGGCATGCGAGAGAGACGAGACCGCTGCTGAAGGCACACAGCGGCATTCGGGGAGAACCGCGATTTCTCGGCCAGCAACTGCAAACTCTCCGAAGCGGTTCAACGCGAGAGCCGATTTAGACGTGCGTGAGCGAAATAACGGAACTGTGATGCCAAGAACGTGTGAATTCTGCATACTGCATTGCCTGAAAACAGGGGGTTTTTTCTCCGCAGGAAAGAATCCACATCTCTCGACTTTCTGTAACGTCCTCTCTGAAAGCACAACGTGTGTCGCTCCTGGAACTTCTAGCTGCCTTATTAGAGGGGCTTTTCCCTTCCACTCTGTTCTTCACAGAATGCTGAAGTGTAGCATCGGAAAAACAGAGAAAAACGAAATGTCCCTAGGAATAAACGGAAAGGCATAAGAATGAGAGAGAAGCGTAGTGCAGAATGCATGGACACAAGGAGAAGACAAGAACCGCTCCTTTGCGATGTGCGCAGAAGAAGCCGCTCGTCCGAGAAAAGCAGCCGGCTGAAGTCGCTCTTTCTCGGCATGCGAGAGAGACGAGACCGCTGCTGAAGGCACACAGCGGCATTCGGGGAGAACCGCGATTTCTCGACCAGCAACTGCAAACTCTCCGAAGCGGTTCAACGCGAGAGCCGATTTAGACGTGCGTGAGCGAAATAACGGAACTGTGATGCCAAGAACGTGTGAATTCTGCATACTGCATTGCCTGAAAACAGGGGGTTTTTTCTCCGCAGGAAAGAATCCACATCTCCCGACTTTCTGTAACGTCCTCTCTGAAAGCACAACGTGTGTCGCTCCTGGAACTTCTAGCTGCCTTATTAGAGGGGCTTTTCCCTTCCACTCTGTTCTTCACAGAATGCTGAAGTGTAGCATCGGAAAAACAGAGAAAAACGAAATGTCCCTAGGAATAAACGGAAAGGCATAAGAATGAGAGAGAAGCGTAGTGCAGAATGCATGGACACAAGGAGAAGACAAGAACCGCTCCTTTGCGATGTGCGCAGAAGAAGCCGCTCGTCCGAGAAAAGCAGCCGGCTGAAGTCGCTCTTTCTCGGCATGCGAGAGAGACGAGACCGCTGCTGAAGGCACACAGCGGCATTCGGGGAGAACCGCGATTTCTCGACCAGCAACTGCAAACTCTCCGAAGCGGTTCAACGCGAGAGCCGATTTAGACGTGCGTGAGCGAAATAACGGAACTGTGATGCCAAGAACGTGTGAATTCTGCATACTGCATTGCCTGAAAACAGGGGGTTTTTTCTCCGCAGGAAAGAATCCACATCTCTCGACTTTCTGTAACGTCCTCTCTGAAAGCACAACGTGTGTCGCTCCTGGAACTTCTAGCTGCCTTATTAGAGGGGCTTTTCCCTTCCACTCTGTTCTTCACAGAATGCTGAAGTGTAGCATCGGAAAAACAGAGAAAAACGAATTGTCCCTAGGAATAAACGGAAAGGCATAAGAATGAGAGAGAAGCGTAGTGCAGAATGCATGGACACAAGGAGAAGACAAGAACCGCTCCTTTGCGATGTGCGCAGAAGAAGCCGCTCGTCCGAGAAAAGCATCCGGCTGAAGTCGCTCTTTCTCGGCATGCGAGAGAGACGAGACCGCTGCTGAAGGCACACAGCGGCATTCGGGGAGAACCGCGATTTCTCGACCAGCAACTGCAAACTCTCCGAAGCGGTTAACAGAGAGTGGCGCCGTCCACCCACGAGAGCGAAATAGCGAAATTGCTATGCCGAGAACGTGCGATTTCAGAATACTGCATTTCCTGAAAACAGGGGGTTTTTTCTCCGCAGGAAAGAATCCACATCTCTCGACTTTCTGTAACGTCCTCTCTGAAAGCACAACGTGTGTCGCTCCTGGAACTTCTAGCTGCCTTATTAGAGGGGCTTTTCCCTTCCACTCTGTTCTTCACAGAATGCTGAAGTGTAGCATCGGAAAAACAGAGAAAAACGAAATGTCCCTAGGAATAAACGGAAAGGCATAAGAATGAGAGAGAAGCGTAGTGCAGAATGCATGGACACAAGGAGAAGACAAGAACCGCTCCTTTGCGATGTGCGCAGAAGAAGCCGCTCGTCCGAGAAAAGCAGCCGGCTGAAGTCGCTCTTTCTCGGCATGCGAGAGAGACGAGACCGCTGCTGAAGGCACACAGCGGCATTCGGGGAGAACCGCGATTTCTCGACCAGCAACTGCAAACTCTCCGAAGCGGTTCAACGCGAGAGCCGATTTAGACGTGCGTGAGCGAAATAACGGAACTGTGATGCCAAGAACGTGTGAATTCTGCATACTGCATTGCCTGAAAACAGGGGGTTTTTTCTCCGCAGGAAAGAATCCACATCTCTCGACTTTCTGTAACGTCCTCTCTGAAAGCACAACGTGTGTCGCTCCTGGAACTTCTAGCTGCCTTATTAGAGGGGCTTTTCCCTTCCACTCTGTTCTTCACAGAATGCTGAAGTGTAGCATCGGAAAAACAGAGAAAAACGAAATGTCCCTAGGAATAAACGGAAAGGCATAAGAATGAGAGAGAAGCGTAGTGCAGAATGCATGGACACAAGGAGAAGACAAGAACCGCTCCTTTGCGATGTGCGCAGAAGAAGCCGCTCGTCCGAGAAAAGCATCCGGCTGAAGTCGCTCTTTCTCGGCATGCGAGAGAGACGAGACCGCTGCTGAAGGCACACAGCGGCATTCGGGGAGAAGTGCGATTTCTCGACCAGCAACTGCAAACTCTCCGAAGCGGTTAACAGAGAGTGGCGCCGTCCACCCACGAGAGCGAAATAGCGAAATTGCTATGCCGAGAACGTGCGATTTCAGAATACTGCATTTCCTGAAAACAGGGTTTTTTTTCTCCGCAGGAAAGAATCCACATCTCTCGACTTTCTGTAACGTCCTCTCTGAAAGCACAACGTGTGTCGCTCCTGGAACTTCTAGCTGCCTTATTAGAGGGGCTTTTCCCTTCCACTCTGTTCTTCACAGAATGCTGAAGTGTAGCATCGGAAAAACAGAGAAAAACGAAATGTCCCTAGGAATAAACGGAAAGGCATAAGAATGAGAGAGAAGCGTAGTGCAGAATGCATGGACACAAGGAGAAGACAAGAACCCCTCCTTTGCGATGTGCGCAGAAGAAGCCGCTCGTCCGAGAAAAGCATCCGGCTGAAGTCGCTCTTTCTCGGCATGCGAGAGAGACGAGACCGCTGCTGAAGGCACACAGCGGCATTCGGGGAGAACCGCGATTTCTCGACCAGCAACTGCAAACTCTCCGAAGCGGTTCAACGCGAGAGCCGATTTAGACGTGCGAGAGCGAAATAACGGAACTGTGATGCCAAGAACGTGTGAATTCTGCATACTGCATTGCCTGAAAACAGGGGGTTTTTTCTCCGCAGGAAAGAATCCACATCTCTCGACTTTCTGTAACGTCCTCTCTGAAAGCACAACGTGTGTCGCTCCTGGAACTTCTAGCTGCCTTATTAGAGGGGCTTTTCCCTTCCACTCTGTTCTTCACAGAATGCTGAAGTGTAGCATCGGAAAAACAGAGAAAAACGAAATGTCCCTAGGAATAAACGGAAAGGCATAAGAATGAGAGAGAAGCGTAGTGCAGAATGCATGGACACAAGGAGAAGACAAGAACCGCTCCTTTGCGATGTGCGCAGAAGAAGCCGCTCGTCCGAGAAAAGCATCCGGCTGAAGTCGCTCTTTCTCGGCATGCGAGAGAGACGAGACCGCTGCTGAAGGCACACAGCGGCATTCGGGGAGAAGTGCGATTTAACGGCCAGCAACTGCAAACTCTCCGAAGCGGTTAACAGAGAGTGGCGCCGTCCACCCACGAGAGCGAAATAGCGAAATTGCTATGCCGAGAACGTGCGATTTCAGAATACTGCATTTCCTGAAAACAGGGGGTTTTTTCTCCGCAGGAAAGAATCCACATCTCTCGACTTTCTGTAACGTCCTCTCTGAAAGCACAACGTGTGTCGCTCCTGGAACTTCTAGCTGCCTTATTAGAGGGGCTTTTCCCTTCCACTCTGTTCTTCACAGAATGCTGAAGTGTAGCATCGGAAAAACAGAGAAAAACGAAATGTCCCTAGGAATAAACGGAAAGGCATAAGAATGAGAGAGAAGCGTAGTGCAGAATGCATGGACACAAGGAGAAGACAAGAACCGCTCCTTTGCGATGTGCGCAGAAGAAGCCGCTCGTCCGAGAAAAGCAGCCGGCTGAAGTCGCTCTTTCTCGGCATGCGAGAGAGACGAGACCGCTGCTGAAGGCACACAGCGGCATTCGGGGAGAACCGCGATTTCTCGGCCAGCAACTGCAAACTCTCCGAAGCGGTTCAACGCGAGAGCCGATTTAGACGTGCGTGAGCGAAATAACGGAACTGTGATGCCAAGAACGTGTGAATTCTGCATACTGCATTGCCTGAAAACAGGGGGTTTTTTCTCCGCAGGAAAGAATCCACATCTCCCGACTTTCTGTAACGTCCTCTCTGAAAGCACAACGTGTGTCGCTCCTGGAACTTCTAGCTGCCTTATTAGAGGGGCTTTTCCCTTCCACTCTGTTCTTCACAGAATGCTGAAGTGTAGCATCGGAAAAACAGAGAAAAACGAAATGTCCCTAGGAATAAACGGAAAGGCATAAGAATGAGAGAGAAGCGTAGTGCAGAATGCATGGACACAAGGAGAAGACAAGAACCGCTCCTTTGCGATGTGCGCAGAAGAAGCCGCTCGTCCGAGAAAAGCAGCCGGCTGAAGTCGCTCTTTCTCGGCATGCGAGAGAGACGAGACCGCTGCTGAAGGCACACAGCGGCATTCGGGGAGAACCGCGATTTCTCGACCAGCAACTGCAAACTCTCCGAAGCGGTTCAACGCGAGAGCCGATTTAGACGTGCGTGAGCGAAATAACGGAACTGTGATGCCAAGAACGTGTGAATTCTGCATACTGCATTGCCTGAAAACAGGGGGTTTTTTCTCCGCAGGAAAGAATCCACATCTCTCGACTTTCTGTAACGTCCTCTCTGAAAGCACAACGTGTGTCGCTCCTGGAACTTCTAGCTGCCTTATTAGAGGGGCTTTTCCCTTCCACTCTGTTCTTCACAGAATGCTGAAGTGTAGCATCGGAAAAACAGAGAAAAACGAAATGTCCCTAGGAATAAACGGAAAGGCATAAGAATGAGAGAGAAGCGTAGTGCAGAATGCATGGACACAAGGAGAAGACAAGAACCGCTCCTTTGCGATGTGCGCAGAAGAAGCCGCTCGTCCGAGAAAAGCATCCGGCTGAAGTCGCTCTTTCTCGGCATGCGAGAGAGACGAGACCGCTGCTGAAGGCACACAGCGGCATTCGGGGAGAAGTGCGATTTCTCGACCAGCAACTGCAAACTCTCCGAAGCGGTTAACAGAGAGTGGCGACGTCCACCCACGAGAGCGAAATAGCGAAATTGCTATGCCGAGAACGTGCGATTTCAGAATACTGCATTTCCTGAAAACAGGGGGTTTTTTCTCCGCAGGAAAGAATCCACATCTCTCGACTTTCTGTAACGTCCTCTCTGAAAGCACAATGTGTGTCGCTCCTGGAACTTCTAGCTGCCTTATTAGAGGGGCTTTTCCCTTCCACTCTGTTCTTCACAGAATGCTGAAGTGTAGCATCGGAAAAACAGAGAAAAACGAAATGTCCCTAGGAATAAACAGAAAGGCATAAGAATGAGAGAGAAGCGTAGTGCAGAATGCATGGACACAAGGAGAAGACAAGAACCGCTCCTTTGCGATGTGCGCAGAAGAAGCCGCTCGTCCGAGAAAAGCAGCCGGCTGAAGTCGCTCTTTCTCGGCATGCGAGAGAGACGAGACCGCTGCTGAAGGCACACAGCGGCATTCGGGGAGAACCGCGATTTCTCGACCAGCAACTGCAAACTCTCCGAAGCGGTTCAACGCGAGAGCCGATTTAGACGTGCGTGAGCGAAATAACGGAACTGTGATGCCAAGAACGTGTGAATTCTGCATACTGCATTGCCTGAAAACAGGGGGTTTTTTCTCCGCAGGAAAGAATCCACATCTCTCGACTTTCTGTAACGTCCTCTCTGAAAGCACAACGTGTGTCGCTCCTGGAACTTCTAGCTGCCTTATTAGAGGGGCTTTTCCCTTCCACTCTGTTCTTCACAGAATGCTGAAGTGTAGCATCGGAAAAACAGAGAAAAACGAAATGTCCCTAGGAATAAACGGAAAGGCATAAGAATGAGAGAGAAGCGTAGTGCAGAATGCATGGACACAAGGAGAAGACAAGAACCGCTCCTTTGCGATGTGCGCAGAAGAAGCCGCTCGTCCGAGAAAAGCATCCGGCTGAAGTCGCTCTTTCTCGGCATGCGAGAGAGACGAGACCGCTGCTGAAGGCACACAGCGGCATTCAGGGAGAAGGGCGATTTAACGGCCAGCAACTGCAAACTCTCCGAAGCGGTTAACAGAGAGTGGCGCCGTCCACCCACGAGAGCGAAATAGCGAAATTGCTATGCCGAGAACGTGCGATTTCAGAATACTGCATTTCCTGAAAACAGGGGGTTTTTTCTCCGCAGGAAAGAATCCACATCTCTCGACTTTCTGTAACGTCCTCTCTGAAAGCACAACGTGTGTCGCTCCTGGAACTTCTAGCTGCCTTATTAGAGGGGCTTTTCCCTTCCACTCTGTTCTTCACAGAATGCTGAAGTGTAGCATCGGAAAAACAGAGAAAAACGAAATGTCCCTAGGAATAAACGGAAAGGCATAAGAATGAGAGAGAAGCGTAGTGCAGAATGCATGGACACAAGGAGAAGACAAGAACCGCTCCTTTGCGATGTGCGCAGAAGAAGCCGCTCGTCCGAGAAAAGCATCCGGCTGAAGTCGCTCTTTCTCGGCATGCGAGAGAGACGAGACCGCTGCTGAAGGCACACAGCGGCATTCGGGGAGAACCGCGATTTCTCGACCAGCAACTGCAAACTCTCCGAAGCGGTTCAACGCGAGAGCCGATTTAGACGTGCGTGAGCGAAATAACGGAACTGTGATGCCAAGAACGTGTGAATTCTGCATACTGCATTGCCTGAAAACAGGGGTTTTTTTCTCCGCAGGAAAGAATCCACATCTCTCGACTTTCTGTAACGTCCTCTCTGAAAGCACAACGTGTGTCGCTCCTGGAACTTCTAGCTGCCTTATTAGAGGGGCTTTTCCCTTCCACTCTGTTCTTCACAGAATGCTGAAGTGTAGCATCGGAAAAACAGAGAAAAACGAAATGTCCCTAGGAATAAACGGAAAGGCATAAGAATGAGAGAGAAGCGTAGTGCAGAATGCATGGACACAAGGAGAAGACAAGAACCGCTCCTTTGCGATGTGCGCAGAAGAAGCCGCTCGTCCGAGAAAAGCAGCCGGCTGAAGTCGCTCTTTCTCGGCATGCGAGAGAGACGAGACCGCTGCTGAAGGCACACAGCGGCATTCGGGGAGAAGTGCGATTTCTCGACCAGCAACTGCAAACTCTCCGAAGCGGTTAACAGAGAGTGGCGCCGTCCACCCACGAGAGCGAAATAGCGAAATTGCTATGCCGAGAACGTGCGATTTCAGAATACTGCATTTCCTGAAAACAGGGGTTTTTTTCTCCGCAGGAAAGAATCCACATCTCTCGACTTTCTGTAACGTCCTCTCTGAAAGCACAACGTGTGTCGCTCCTGGAACTTCTAGCTGCCTTATTAGAGGGGCTTTTCCCTTCCACTCTGTTCTTCACAGAATGCTGAAGTGTAGCATCGGAAAAACAGAGAAAAACGAAATGTCCCTAGGAATAAACGGAAAGGCATAAGAATGAGAGAGAAGCGTAGTGCAGAATGCATGGACACAAGGAGAAGACAAGAACCGCTCCTTTGCGATGTGCGCAGAAGAAGCCGCTCGTCCGAGAAAAGCAGCCGGCTGAAGTCGCTCTTTCTCGGCATGCGAGAGAGACGAGACCGCTGCTGAAGGCACACAGCGGCATTCGGGGAGAACCGCGATTTCTCGACCAGCAACTGCAAACTCTCCGAAGCGGTTCAACGCGAGAGCCGATTTAGACGTGCGTGAGCGAAATAACGGAACTGTGATGCCAAGAACGTGTGAATTCTGCATACTGCATTGCCTGAAAACAGGGGGTTTTTTCTCCGCAGGAAAGAATCCACATCTCTCGACTTTCTGTAACGTCCTCTCTGAAAGCACAACGTGTGTCGCTCCTGGAACTTCTAGCTGCCTTATTAGAGGGGCTTTTCCCTTCCACTCTGTTCTTCACAGAATGCTGAAGTGTAGCATCGGAAAAACAGAGAAAAACGAAATGTCCCTAGGAATAAACGGAAAGGCATAAGAATGAGAGAGAAGCGTAGTGCAGAATGCATGGACACAAGGAGAAGACAAGAACCGCTCCTTTGCGATGTGCGCAGAAGAAGCCGCTCGTCCGAGAAAAGCAGCCGGCTGAAGTCGCTCTTTCTCGGCATGCGAGAGAGACGAGACCGCTGCTGAAGGCACACAGCGGCATTCGGGGAGAACCGCGATTTCTCGACCAGCAACTGCAAACTCTCCGAAGCGGTTCAACGCGAGAGCCGATTTAGACGTGCGTGAGCGAAATAACGGAACTGTGATGCCAAGAACGTGTGAATTCTGCATACTGCATTGCCTGAAAACAGGGGGTTTTTTCTCCGCAGGAAAGAATCCACATCTCCCGACTTTCTGTAACGTCCTCTCTGAAAGCACAACGTGTGTCGCTCCTGGAACTTCTAGCTGCCTTATTAGAGGGGCTTTTCCCTTCCACTCTGTTCTTCACAGAATGCTGAAGTGTAGCATCGGAAAAACAGAGAAAAACGAAATGTCCCTAGGAATAAACGGAAAGGCATAAGAATGAGAGAGAAGCGTAGTGCAGAATGCATGGACACAAGGAGAAGACAAGAACCGCTCCTTTGCGATGTGCGCAGAAGAAGCCGCTCGTCCGAGAAAAGCAGCCGGCTGAAGTCGCTCTTTCTCGGCATGCGAGAGAGACGAGACCGCTGCTGAAGGCACACAGCGGCATTCGGGGAGAACCGCGATTTCTCGACCAGCAACTGCAAACTCTCCGAAGCGGTTCAACGCGAGAGCCGATTTAGACGTGCGTGAGCGAAATAACGGAACTGTGATGCCAAGAACGTGTGAATTCTGCATACTGCATTGCCTGAAAACAGGGGGTTTTTTCTCCGCAGGAAAGAATCCACATCTCTCGACTTTCTGTAACGTCCTCTCTGAAAGCACAACGTGTGTCGCTCCTGGAACTTCTAGCTGCCTTATTAGAGGGGCTTTTCCCTTCCACTCTGTTCTTCACAGAATGCTGAAGTGTAGCATCGGAAAAACAGAGAAAAACGAATTGTCCCTAGGAATAAACGGAAAGGCATAAGAATGAGAGAGAAGCGTAGTGCAGAATGCATGGACACAAGGAGAAGACAAGAACCGCTCCTTTGCGATGTGCGCAGAAGAAGCCGCTCGTCCGAGAAAAGCATCCGGCTGAAGTCGCTCTTTCTCGGCATGCGAGAGAGACGAGACCGCTGCTGAAGGCACACAGCGGCATTCGGGGAGAACCGCGATTTCTCGACCAGCAACTGCAAACTCTCCGAAGCGGTTAACAGAGAGTGGCGCCGTCCACCCACGAGAGCGAAATAGCGAAATTGCTATGCCGAGAACGTGCGATTTCAGAATACTGCATTTCCTGAAAACAGGGGGTTTTTTCTCCGCAGGAAAGAATCCACATCTCTCGACTTTCTGTAACGTCCTCTCTGAAAGCACAACGTGTGTCGCTCCTGGAACTTCTAGCTGCCTTATTAGAGGGGCTTTTCCCTTCCACTCTGTTCTTCACAGAATGCTGAAGTGTAGCATCGGAAAAACAGAGAAAAACGAAATGTCCCTAGGAATAAACGGAAAGGCATAAGAATGAGAGAGAAGCGTAGTGCAGAATGCATGGACACAAGGAGAAGACAAGAACCGCTCCTTTGCGATGTGCGCAGAAGAAGCCGCTCGTCCGAGAAAAGCAGCCGGCTGAAGTCGCTCTTTCTCGGCATGCGAGAGAGACGAGACCGCTGCTGAAGGCACACAGCGGCATTCGGGGAGAACCGCGATTTCTCGACCAGCAACTGCAAACTCTCCGAAGCGGTTCAACGCGAGAGCCGATTTAGACGTGCGTGAGCGAAATAACGGAACTGTGATGCCAAGAACGTGTGAATTCTGCATACTGCATTGCCTGAAAACAGGGGGTTTTTTCTCCGCAGGAAAGAATCCACATCTCTCGACTTTCTGTAACGTCCTCTCTGAAAGCACAACGTGTGTCGCTCCTGGAACTTCTAGCTGCCTTATTAGAGGGGCTTTTCCCTTCCACTCTGTTCTTCACAGAATGCTGAAGTGTAGCATCGGAAAAACAGAGAAAAACGAAATGTCCCTAGGAATAAACGGAAAGGCATAAGAATGAGAGAGAAGCGTAGTGCAGAATGCATGGACACAAGGAGAAGACAAGAACCGCTCCTTTGCGATGTGCGCAGAAGAAGCCGCTCGTCCGAGAAAAGCATCCGGCTGAAGTCGCTCTTTCTCGGCATGCGAGAGAGACGAGACCGCTGCTGAAGGCACACAGCGGCATTCGGGGAGAAGTGCGATTTCTCGACCAGCAACTGCAAACTCTCCGAAGCGGTTAACAGAGAGTGGCGCCGTCCACCCACGAGAGCGAAATAGCGAAATTGCTATGCCGAGAACGTGCGATTTCAGAATACTGCATTTCCTGAAAACAGGGTTTTTTTTCTCCGCAGGAAAGAATCCACATCTCTCGACTTTCTGTAACGTCCTCTCTGAAAGCACAACGTGTGTCGCTCCTGGAACTTCTAGCTGCCTTATTAGAGGGGCTTTTCCCTTCCACTCTGTTCTTCACAGAATGCTGAAGTGTAGCATCGGAAAAACAGAGAAAAACGAAATGTCCCTAGGAATAAACGGAAAGGCATAAGAATGAGAGAGAAGCGTAGTGCAGAATGCATGGACACAAGGAGAAGACAAGAACCCCTCCTTTGCGATGTGCGCAGAAGAAGCCGCTCGTCCGAGAAAAGCATCCGGCTGAAGTCGCTCTTTCTCGGCATGCGAGAGAGACGAGACCGCTGCTGAAGGCACACAGCGGCATTCGGGGAGAACCGCGATTTCTCGACCAGCAACTGCAAACTCTCCGAAGCGGTTCAACGCGAGAGCCGATTTAGACGTGCGAGAGCGAAATAACGGAACTGTGATGCCAAGAACGTGTGAATTCTGCATACTGCATTGCCTGAAAACAGGGGGTTTTTTCTCCGCAGGAAAGAATCCACATCTCTCGACTTTCTGTAACGTCCTCTCTGAAAGCACAACGTGTGTCGCTCCTGGAACTTCTAGCTGCCTTATTAGAGGGGCTTTTCCCTTCCACTCTGTTCTTCACAGAATGCTGAAGTGTAGCATCGGAAAAACAGAGAAAAACGAAATGTCCCTAGGAATAAACGGAAAGGCATAAGAATGAGAGAGAAGCGTAGTGCAGAATGCATGGACACAAGGAGAAGACAAGAACCGCTCCTTTGCGATGTGCGCAGAAGAAGCCGCTCGTCCGAGAAAAGCAGCCGGCTGAAGTCGCTCTTTCTCGGCATGCGAGAGAGACGAGACCGCTGCTGAAGGCACACAGCGGCATTCGGGGAGAAGTGCGATTTAACGGCCAGCAACTGCAAACTCTCCGAAGCGGTTAACAGAGAGTGGCGCCGTCCACCCACGAGAGCGAAATAGCGAAATTGCTATGCCGAGAACGTGCGATTTCAGAATACTGCATTTCCTGAAAACAGGGGGTTTTTTCTCCGCAGGAAAGAATCCACATCTCTCGACTTTCTGTAACGTCCTCTCTGAAAGCACAACGTGTGTCGCTCCTGGAACTTCTAGCTGCCTTATTAGAGGGGCTTTTCCCTTCCACTCTGTTCTTCACAGAATGCTGAAGTGTAGCATCGGAAAAACAGAGAAAAACGAAATGTCCCTAGGAATAAACGGAAAGGCATAAGAATGAGAGAGAAGCGTAGTGCAGAATGCATGGACACAAGGAGAAGACAAGAACCGCTCCTTTGCGATGTGCGCAGAAGAAGCCGCTCGTCCGAGAAAAGCAGCCGGCTGAAGTCGCTCTTTCTCGGCATGCGAGAGAGACGAGACCGCTGCTGAAGGCACACAGCGGCATTCGGGGAGAACCGCGATTTCTCGGCCAGCAACTGCAAACTCTCCGAAGCGGTTCAACGCGAGAGCCGATTTAGACGTGCGTGAGCGAAATAACGGAACTGTGATGCCAAGAACGTGTGAATTCTGCATACTGCATTGCCTGAAAACAGGGGGTTTTTTCTCCGCAGGAAAGAATCCACATCTCCCGACTTTCTGTAACGTCCTCTCTGAAAGCACAACGTGTGTCGCTCCTGGAACTTCTAGCTGCCTTATTAGAGGGGCTTTTCCCTTCCACTCTGTTCTTCACAGAATGCTGAAGTGTAGCATCGGAAAAACAGAGAAAAACGAAATGTCCCTAGGAATAAACGGAAAGGCATAAGAATGAGAGAGAAGCGTAGTGCAGAATGCATGGACACAAGGAGAAGACAAGAACCGCTCCTTTGCGATGTGCGCAGAAGAAGCCGCTCGTCCGAGAAAAGCAGCCGGCTGAAGTCGCTCTTTCTCGGCATGCGAGAGAGACGAGACCGCTGCTGAAGGCACACAGCGGCATTCGGGGAGAACCGCGATTTCTCGACCAGCAACTGCAAACTCTCCGAAGCGGTTCAACGCGAGAGCCGATTTAGACGTGCGTGAGCGAAATAACGGAACTGTGATGCCAAGAACGTGTGAATTCTGCATACTGCATTGCCTGAAAACAGGGGGTTTTTTCTCCGCAGGAAAGAATCCACATCTCTCGACTTTCTGTAACGTCCTCTCTGAAAGCACAACGTGTGTCGCTCCTGGAACTTCTAGCTGCCTTATTAGAGGGGCTTTTCCCTTCCACTCTGTTCTTCACAGAATGCTGAAGTGTAGCATCGGAAAAACAGAGAAAAACGAAATGTCCCTAGGAATAAACGGAAAGGCATAAGAATGAGAGAGAAGCGTAGTGCAGAATGCATGGACACAAGGAGAAGACAAGAACCGCTCCTTTGCGATGTGCGCAGAAGAAGCCGCTCGTCCGAGAAAAGCATCCGGCTGAAGTCGCTCTTTCTCGGCATGCGAGAGAGACGAGACCGCTGCTGAAGGCACACAGCGGCATTCGGGGAGAAGTGCGATTTCTCGACCAGCAACTGCAAACTCTCCGAAGCGGTTAACAGAGAGTGGCGACGTCCACCCACGAGAGCGAAATAGCGAAATTGCTATGCCGAGAACGTGCGATTTCAGAATACTGCATTTCCTGAAAACAGGGGGTTTTTTCTCCGCAGGAAAGAATCCACATCTCTCGACTTTCTGTAACGTCCTCTCTGAAAGCACAATGTGTGTCGCTCCTGGAACTTCTAGCTGCCTTATTAGAGGGGCTTTTCCCTTCCACTCTGTTCTTCACAGAATGCTGAAGTGTAGCATCGGAAAAACAGAGAAAAACGAAATGTCCCTAGGAATAAACAGAAAGGCATAAGAATGAGAGAGAAGCGTAGTGCAGAATGCATGGACACAAGGAGAAGACAAGAACCGCTCCTTTGCGATGTGCGCAGAAGAAGCCGCTCGTCCGAGAAAAGCAGCCGGCTGAAGTCGCTCTTTCTCGGCATGCGAGAGAGACGAGACCGCTGCTGAAGGCACACAGCGGCATTCGGGGAGAACCGCGATTTCTCGACCAGCAACTGCAAACTCTCCGAAGCGGTTCAACGCGAGAGCCGATTTAGACGTGCGTGAGCGAAATAACGGAACTGTGATGCCAAGAACGTGTGAATTCTGCATACTGCATTGCCTGAAAACAGGGGGTTTTTTCTCCGCAGGAAAGAATCCACATCTCTCGACTTTCTGTAACGTCCTCTCTGAAAGCACAACGTGTGTCGCTCCTGGAACTTCTAGCTGCCTTATTAGAGGGGCTTTTCCCTTCCACTCTGTTCTTCACAGAATGCTGAAGTGTAGCATCGGAAAAACAGAGAAAAACGAAATGTCCCTAGGAATAAACGGAAAGGCATAAGAATGAGAGAGAAGCGTAGTGCAGAATGCATGGACACAAGGAGAAGACAAGAACCGCTCCTTTGCGATGTGCGCAGAAGAAGCCGCTCGTCCGAGAAAAGCATCCGGCTGAAGTCGCTCTTTCTCGGCATGCGAGAGAGACGAGACCGCTGCTGAAGGCACACAGCGGCATTCAGGGAGAAGGGCGATTTAACGGCCAGCAACTGCAAACTCTCCGAAGCGGTTAACAGAGAGTGGCGCCGTCCACCCACGAGAGCGAAATAGCGAAATTGCTATGCCGAGAACGTGCGATTTCAGAATACTGCATTTCCTGAAAACAGGGGGTTTTTTCTCCGCAGGAAAGAATCCACATCTCTCGACTTTCTGTAACGTCCTCTCTGAAAGCACAACGTGTGTCGCTCCTGGAACTTCTAGCTGCCTTATTAGAGGGGCTTTTCCCTTCCACTCTGTTCTTCACAGAATGCTGAAGTGTAGCATCGGAAAAACAGAGAAAAACGAAATGTCCCTAGGAATAAACGGAAAGGCATAAGAATGAGAGAGAAGCGTAGTGCAGAATGCATGGACACAAGGAGAAGACAAGAACCGCTCCTTTGCGATGTGCGCAGAAGAAGCCGCTCGTCCGAGAAAAGCATCCGGCTGAAGTCGCTCTTTCTCGGCATGCGAGAGAGACGAGACCGCTGCTGAAGGCACACAGCGGCATTCGGGGAGAACCGCGATTTCTCGACCAGCAACTGCAAACTCTCCGAAGCGGTTCAACGCGAGAGCCGATTTAGACGTGCGTGAGCGAAATAACGGAACTGTGATGCCAAGAACGTGTGAATTCTGCATACTGCATTGCCTGAAAACAGGGGTTTTTTTCTCCGCAGGAAAGAATCCACATCTCTCGACTTTCTGTAACGTCCTCTCTGAAAGCACAACGTGTGTCGCTCCTGGAACTTCTAGCTGCCTTATTAGAGGGGCTTTTCCCTTCCACTCTGTTCTTCACAGAATGCTGAAGTGTAGCATCGGAAAAACAGAGAAAAACGAAATGTCCCTAGGAATAAACGGAAAGGCATAAGAATGAGAGAGAAGCGTAGTGCAGAATGCATGGACACAAGGAGAAGACAAGAACCGCTCCTTTGCGATGTGCGCAGAAGAAGCCGCTCGTCCGAGAAAAGCAGCCGGCTGAAGTCGCTCTTTCTCGGCATGCGAGAGAGACGAGACCGCTGCTGAAGGCACACAGCGGCATTCGGGGAGAAGTGCGATTTCTCGACCAGCAACTGCAAACTCTCCGAAGCGGTTAACAGAGAGTGGCGCCGTCCACCCACGAGAGCGAAATAGCGAAATTGCTATGCCGAGAACGTGCGATTTCAGAATACTGCATTTCCTGAAAACAGGGGTTTTTTTCTCCGCAGGAAAGAATCCACATCTCTCGACTTTCTGTAACGTCCTCTCTGAAAGCACAACGTGTGTCGCTCCTGGAACTTCTAGCTGCCTTATTAGAGGGGCTTTTCCCTTCCACTCTGTTCTTCACAGAATGCTGAAGTGTAGCATCGGAAAAACAGAGAAAAACGAAATGTCCCTAGGAATAAACGGAAAGGCATAAGAATGAGAGAGAAGCGTAGTGCAGAATGCATGGACACAAGGAGAAGACAAGAACCGCTCCTTTGCGATGTGCGCAGAAGAAGCCGCTCGTCCGAGAAAAGCAGCCGGCTGAAGTCGCTCTTTCTCGGCATGCGAGAGAGACGAGACCGCTGCTGAAGGCACACAGCGGCATTCGGGGAGAACCGCGATTTCTCGACCAGCAACTGCAAACTCTCCGAAGCGGTTCAACGCGAGAGCCGATTTAGACGTGCGTGAGCGAAATAACGGAACTGTGATGCCAAGAACGTGTGAATTCTGCATACTGCATTGCCTGAAAACAGGGGGTTTTTTCTCCGCAGGAAAGAATCCACATCTCTCGACTTTCTGTAACGTCCTCTCTGAAAGCACAACGTGTGTCGCTCCTGGAACTTCTAGCTGCCTTATTAGAGGGGCTTTTCCCTTCCACTCTGTTCTTCACAGAATGCTGAAGTGTAGCATCGGAAAAACAGAGAAAAACGAAATGTCCCTAGGAATAAACGGAAAGGCATAAGAATGAGAGAGAAGCGTAGTGCAGAATGCATGGACACAAGGAGAAGACAAGAACCGCTCCTTTGCGATGTGCGCAGAAGAAGCCGCTCGTCCGAGAAAAGCATCCGGCTGAAGTCGCTCTTTCTCGGCATGCGAGAGAGACGAGACCGCTGCTGAAGGCACACAGCGGCATTCGGGGAGAAGTGCGATTTCTCGACCAGCAACTGCAAACTCTCCGAAGCGGTTAACAGAGAGTGGCGCCGTCCACCCACGAGAGCGAAATAGCGAAATTGCTATGCCGAGAACGTGCGATTTCAGAATACTGCATTTCCTGAAAACAGGGGGTTTTTTCTCCGCAGGAAAGAATCCACATCTCTCGACTTTCTGTAACGTCCTCTCTGAAAGCACAACGTGTGTCGCTCCTGGAACTTCTAGCTGCCTTATTAGAGGGGCTTTTCCCTTCCACTCTGTTCTTCACAGAATGCTGAAGTGTAGCATCGGAAAAACAGAGAAAAACGAAATGTCCCTAGGAATAAACGGAAAGGCATAAGAATGAGAGAGAAGCGTAGTGCAGAATGCATGGACACAAGGAGAAGACAAGAACCGTTCCTTTGCGATGTGCGCAGAAGAAGCCGCTCGTCCGAGAAAAGCAGCCGGCTGAAGTCGCTCTTTCTCGGCATGCGAGAGAGACGAGACCGCTGCTGAAGGCACACAGCGGCATTCGGGGAGAACCGCGATTTCTCGACCAGCAACTGCAAACTCTCCGAAGCGGTTCAACGCGAGAGCCGATTTAGACGTGCGTGAGCGAAATAACGGAACTGTGATGCCAAGAACGTGTGAATTCTGCATACTGCATTGCCTGAAAACAGGGGGTTTTTTCTCCGCAGGAAAGAATCCACATCTCCCGACTTTCTGTAACGTCCTCTCTGAAAGCACAACGTGTGTCGCTCCTGGAACTTCTAGCTGCCTTATTAGAGGGGCTTTTCCCTTCCACTCTGTTCTTCACAGAATGCTGAAGTGTAGCATCGGAAAAACAGAGAAAAACGAAATGTCCCTAGGAATAAACGGAAAGGCATAAGAATGAGAGAGAAGCGTAGTGCAGAATGCATGGACACAAGGAGAAGACAAGAACCGCTCCTTTGCGATGTGCGCAGAAGAAGCCGCTCGTCCGAGAAAAGCATCCGGCTGAAGTCGCTCTTTCTCGGCATGCGAGAGAGACGAGACCGCTGCTGAAGGCACACAGCGGCATTCGGGGAGAAGTGCGATTTAACGGCCAGCAACTGCAAACTCTCCGAAGCGGTTAACAGAGAGTGGCGCCGTCCACCCACGAGAGCGAAATAGCGAAATTGCTATGCCGAGAACGTGCGATTTCAGAATACTGCATTGCCTGAAAACAGGGGTTTTTTCTCCGCCGAAAGAATCCACATCTCTCGACTTTCTGTAACGTCCTCTCTGAAAGCACAACGTGTGTCGCTCCTGGAACTTCTAGCTGCCTTATTAGAGGGGCTTTTCCCTTCCACTCTGTTCGTCACAGAATGCTGAAGTGTAGCATCGGAAAAACAGAGAAAAACGAAATGTCCCTAGGAATAAACGGAAAGGCATAAGAATGAGAGAGAAGCGTAGTGCAGAATGCATGGACACAAGGAGAAGACAAGAACCGCTCCTTTGCGATGTGCGCAGAAGAAGCCGCTCGTCCGAGAAAAGCATCCGGCTGAAGTCGCTCTTTCTCGGCATGCGAGAGAGACGAGACCGCTGCTGAAGGCACACAGCGGCATTCGGGGAGAAGTGCGATTTCTCGACCAGCAACTGCAAACTCTCTGAAGCGGTTAACAGAGAGTGGCGCCGTCCACCCACGAGAGCGAAATAGCGAAATTGCTATGCCGAGAACGTGCGATTTCAGAATACTGCATTTCCTGAAAACAGGGGGTTTTTTCTCCGCAGGAAAGAATCCACATCTCTCGACTTTCTGTAACGTCCTCTCTGAAAGCACAACGTGTGTCGCTCCTGGAACTTCTAGCTGCCTTATTAGAGAGGCTTTTCCCTTCCACTCTGTTCTTCACAGAATGCTGAAGTGTAGCATCGGAAAAACAGAGAAAAACGAAATGTCCCTAGGAATAAACGGAAAGGCATAAGAATGAGAGAGAAGCGTAGTGCAGAATGCATGGACACAAGGAGAAGACAAGAACCGCTCCTTTGCGATGTGCGCAGAAGAAGCCGCTCGTCCGAGAAAAGCATCCGGCTGAAGTCGCTCTTTCTCGGCATGCGAGAGAGACGAGACCGCTGCTGAAGGCACACAGCGGCATTCGGGGAGAACCGCGATTTCTCGGCCAGCAACTGCAAACTCTCCGAAGCGGTTCAACGCGAGAGCCGATTTAGACGTGCGTGAGCGAAATAACGGAACTGTGATGCCAAGAACGTGTGAATTCTGCATACTGCATTGCCTGAAAACAGGGGTTTTTTTCTCCGCAGGAAAGAATCCACATCTCCCGACTTTCTGTAACGTCCTCTCTGAAAGCACAACGTGTGTCGCTCCTGGAACTTCTAGCTGCCTTATTAGAGGGGCTTTTCCCTTCCACTCTGTTCTTCACAGAATGCTGAAGTGTAGCATCGGAAAAACAGAGAAAAACGAAATGTCCCTAGGAATAAACGGAAAGGCATAAGAATGAGAGAGAAGCGTAGTGCAGAATGCATGGACACAAGGAGAAGACAAGAACCGCTCCTTTGCGATGTGCGCAGAAGAAGCCGCTCGTCCGAGAAAAGCATCCGGCTGAAGTCGCTCTTTCTCGGCATGCGAGAGAGACGAGACCGCTGCTGAAGGCACACAGCGGCATTCAGGGAGAACCGCGATTTCTCGGCCAGCAACTGCAAACTCTCCGAAGCGGTTCAACGCGAGAGCCGATTTAGACGTGCGTGAGCGAAATAACGGAACTGTGATGCCAAGAACGTGTGAATTCTGCATACTGCATTGCCTGAAAACAGGGGGTTTTTTCTCCGCAGGAAAGAATCCACATCTCCCGACTTTCTGTAACGTCCTCTCTGAAAGCACAACGTGTGTCGCTCCTGGAACTTCTAGCTGCCTTATTAGAGGGGCTTTTCCCTTCCACTCTGTTCTTCACAGAATGCTGAAGTGTAGCATCGGAAAAACAGAGAAAAACGAAATGTCCCTAGGAATAAACGGAAAGGCATAAGAATGAGAGAGAAGCGTAGTGCAGAATGCATGGACACAAGGAGAAGACAAGAACCGCTCCTTTGCGATGTGCGCAGAAGAAGCCGCTCGTCCGAGAAAAGCATCCGGCTGAAGTCGCTCTTTCTCGGCATGCGAGAGAGACGAGACCGCTGCTGAAGGCACACAGCGGCATTCGGGGAGAAGTGCGATTTCTCGACCAGCAACTGCAAACTCTCCGAAGCGGTTAACAGAGAGTGGCGCCGTCCACCCACGAGAGCGAAATAGCGAAATTGCTATGCCGAGAACGTGCGATTTCAGAATACTGCATTTCCTGAAAACAGGGGGTTTTTTCTCCGCAGGAAAGAATCCACATCTCTCGACTTTCTGTAACGTCCTCTCTGAAAGCACAACGTGTGTCGCTCCTGGAACTTCTAGCTGCCTTATTAGAGGGGCTTTTCCCTTCCACTCTGTTCTTCACAGAATGCTGAAGTGTAGCATCGGAAAAACAGAGAAAAACGAAATGTCCCTAGGAATAAACGGAAAGGCATAAGAATGAGAGAGAAGCGTAGTGCAGAATGCATGGACACAAGGAGAAGACAAGAACCGCTCCTTTGCGATGTGCGCAGAAGAAGCCGCTCGTCCGAGAAAAGCATCCGGCTGAAGTCGCTCTTTCTCGGCATGCGAGAGAGACGAGACCGCTGCTGAAGGCACACAGCGGCATTCGGGGAGAACCGCGATTTCTCGACCAGCAACTGCAAACTCTCCGAAGCGGTTAACAGAGAGTGGCGCCGTCCACCCACGAGAGCGAAATAGCGAAATTGCTATGCCGAGAACGTGCGATTTCAGAATACTGCATTTCCTGAAAACAGGGGGTTTTTTCTCTGCAGGAAAGAATCCACATCTCTCGACTTTCTGTAACGTCCTCTCTGAAAGCACAACGTGTGTCGCTCCTGGAACTTCTAGCTGCCTTATTAGAGGGGCTTTTCCCTTCCACTCTGTTCTTCACAGAATGCTGAAGTGTAGCATCGGAAAAACAGAGAAAAACGAAATGTCCCTAGGAATAAACGGAAAGGCATAAGAATGAGAGAGAAGCGTAGTGCAGAATGCATGGACACAAGGAGAAGACAAGAACCGCTCCTTTGCGATGTGCGCAGAAGAAGCCGCTCGTCCGAGAAAAGCATCCGGCTGAAGTCGCTCTTTCTCGGCATGCGAGAGAGACGAGACCGCTGCTGAAGGCACACAGCGGCATTCGGGGAGAAGTGCGATTTCTCGACCAGCAACTGCAAACTCTCCGAAGCGGTTAACAGAGACTGGCGCCGTCCACCCACGAGAGCGAAATAGCGAAATTGCTATGCCGAGAACGTGCGATTTCAGAATACTGCATTTCCTGAAAACAGGGGGTTTTTTCTCCGCAGGAAAGAATCCACATCTCTCGACTTTCTGTAACGTCCTCTCTGAAAGCACAACGTGTGTCGCTCCTGGAACTTCTAGCTGCCTTATTAGAGGGGCTTTTCCCTTCCACTCTGTTCTTCACAGAATGCTGAAGTGTAGCATCGGAAAAACAGAGAAAAACGAAATGTCCCTAGGAATAAACGGAAAGGCATAAGAATGAGAGAGAAGCGTAGTGCAGAATGCATGGACACAAGGAGAAGACAAGAACCGCTCCTTTGCGATGTGCGCAGAAGAAGCCGCTCGTCCGAGAAAAGCATCCGGCTGAAGTCGCTCTTTCTCGGCATGCGAGAGAGACGAGACCGCTGCTGAAGGCACACAGCGGCATTCGGGGAGAACCGCGATTTCTCGACCAGCAACTGCAAACTCTCCGAAGCGGTTCAACGCGAGAGCCGATTTAGACGTGCGTGAGCGAAATAACGGAATTGTGATGCCAAGAACGTGTGAATTCTGCATACTGCATTGCCTGAAAACAGGGGGTTTTTTCTCCGCAGGAAAGAATCCACATCTCTCGACTTTCTGTAACGTCCTCTCTGAAAGCACAACGTGTGTCGCTCCTGGAACTTCTAGCTGCCTTATTAGAGGGGCTTTTCCCTTCCACTCTGTTCTTCACAGAATGCTGAAGTGTAGCATCGGAAAAACAGAGAAAAACGAAATGTCCCTAGGAATAAACGGAAAGGCATAAGAATGAGAGAGAAGCGTAGTGCAGAATGCATGGACACAAGGAGAAGACAAGAACCGCTCCTTTGCGATGTGCGCAGAAGAAGCCGCTCGTCCGAGAAAAGCATCCGGCTGAAGTCGCTCTTTCTCGGCATGCGAGAGAGACGAGACCGCTGCTGAAGGCACACAGCGGCATTCGGGGAGAACCGCGATTTCTCGACCAGCAACTGCAAACTCTCCGAAGCGGTTAACAGAGAGTGGCGCCGTCCACCCACGAGAGCGAAATAGCGAAATTGCTATGCCGAGAACGTGCGATTTCAGAATACTGCATTTCCTGAAAACAGGGGTTTTTTTCTCTGCAGGAAAGAATCCACATCTCTCGACTTTCTGTAACGTCCTCTCTGAAAGCACAACGTGTGTCGCTCCTGGAACTTCTAGCTGCCTTATTAGAGGGGCTTTTCCCTTCCACTCTGTTCTTCACAGAATGCTGAAGTGTAGCATCGGAAAAACAGAGAAAAACGAAATGTCCCTAGGAATAAACGGAAAGGCATAAGAATGAGAGAGAAGCGTAGTGCAGAATGCATGGACACAAGGAGAAGACAAGAACCGCTCCTTTGCGATGTGCGCAGAAGAAGCCGCTCGTCCGAGAAAAGCAGCCGGCTGAAGTCGCTCTTTCTCGGCATGCGAGAGAGACGAGACCGCTGCTGAAGGCACACAGCGGCATTCGGGGAGAACCGCGATTTCTCGACCAGCAACTGCAAACTCTCCGAAGCGGTTCAACGCGAGAGCCGATTTAGACGTGCGTGAGCGAAATAACGGAACTGTGATGCCAAGAACGTGTGAATTCTGCATACTGCATTGCCTGAAAACAGGGGGTTTTTTCTCCGCAGGAAAGAATCCACATCTCCCGACTTTCTGTAACGTCCTCTCTGAAAGCACAACGTGTGTCGCTCCTGGAACTTCTAGCTGCCTTATTAGAGGGGCTTTTCCCTTCCACTCTGTTCTTCACAGAATGCTGAAGTGTAGCATCGGAAAAACAGAGAAAAACGAAATGTCCCTAGGAATAAACGGAAAGGCATAAGAATGAGAGAGAAGCGTAGTGCAGAATGCATGGACACAAGGAGAAGACAAGAACCGCTCCTTTGCGATGTGCGCAGAAGAAGCCGCTCGTCCGAGAAAAGCATCCGGCTGAAGTCGCTCTTTCTCGGCATGCGAGAGAGACGAGACCGCTGCTGAAGGCACACAGCGGCATTCGGGGAGAAGTGCGATTTCTCGACCAGCAACTGCAAACTCTCCGAAGCGGTTAACAGAGACTGGCGCCGTCCACCCACGAGAGCGAAATAGCGAAATTGCTATGCCGAGAACGTGCGATTTCAGAATACTGCATTTCCTGAAAACAGGGGGTTTTTTCTCCGCAGGAAAGAATCCACATCTCTCGACTTTCTGTAACGTCCTCTCTGAAAGCACAACGTGTGTCGCTCCTGGAACTTCTAGCTGCCTTATTAGAGGGGCTTTTCCCTTCCACTCTGTTCTTCACAGAATGCTGAAGTGTAGCATCGGAAAAACAGAGAAAAACGAAATGTCCCTAGGAATAAACGGAAAGGCATAAGAATGAGAGAGAAGCGTAGTGCAGAATGCATGGACACAAGGAGAAGACAAGAACCGCTCCTTTGCGATGTGCGCAGAAGAAGCCGCTCGTCCGAGAAAAGCATCCGGCTGAAGTCGCTCTTTCTCGGCATGCGAGAGAGACGAGACCGCTGCTGAAGGCACACAGCGGCATTCGGGGAGAACCGCGATTTCTCGACCAGCAACTGCAAACTCTCCGAAGCGGTTCAACGCGAGAGCCGATTTAGACGTGCGTGAGCGAAATAACGGAACTGTGATGCCAAGAACGTGTGAATTCTGCATACTGCATTGCCTGAAAACAGGGGTTTTTTTCTCCGCAGGAAAGAATCCACATCTCTCGACTTTCTGTAACGTCCTCTCTGAAAGCACAACGTGTGTCGCTCCTGGAACTTCTAGCTGCCTTATTAGAGGGGCTTTTCCCTTCCACTCTGTTCTTCACAGAATGCTGAAGTGTAGCATCGGAAAAACAGAGAAAAACGAAATGTCCCTAGGAATAAACGGAAAGGCATAAGAATGAGAGAGAAGCGTAGTGCAGAATGCATGGACACAAGGAGAAGACAAGAACCGCTCCTTTGCGATGTGCGCAGAAGAAGCCGCTCGTCCGAGAAAAGCATCCGGCTGAAGTCGCTCTTTCTCGGCATGCGAGAGAGACGAGACCGCTGCTGAAGGCACACAGCGGCATTCGGGGAGAAGTGCGATTTCTCGACCAGCAACTGCAAACTCTCCGAAGCGGTTAACAGAGAGTGGCGCCGTCCACCCACGAGAGCGAAATAGCGAAATTGCTATGCCGAGAACGTGCGATTTCAGAATACTGCATTTCCTGAAAACAGGGGGTTTTTTCTCCGCAGGAAAGAATCCACATCTCTCGACTTTCTGTAACGTCCTCTCTGAAAGCACAACGTGTGTCGCTCCTGGAACTTCTAGCTGCCTTATTAGAGGGGCTTTTCCCTTCCACTCTGTTCTTCACAGAATGCTGAAGTGTAGCATCGGAAAAACAGAGAAAAACGAAATGTCCCTAGGAATAAACGGAAAGGCATAAGAATGAGAGAGAAGCGTAGTGCAGAATGCATGGACACAAGGAGAAGACAAGAACCGCTCCTTTGCGATGTGCGCAGAAGAAGCCGCTCGTCCGAGAAAAGCATCCGGCTGAAGTCGCTCTTTCTCGGCATGCGAGAGAGACGAGACCGCTGCTGAAGGCACACAGCGGCATTCGGGGAGAACCGCGATTTCTCGACCAGCAACTGCAAACTCTCCGAAGCGGTTCAACGCGAGAGCCGATTTAGACGTGCGTGAGCGAAATAACGGAACTGTGATGCCAAGAACGTGTGAATTCTGCATACTGCATTGCCTGAAAACAGGGGTTTTTTCTCCGCAGGAAAGAATCCACATCTCTCGACTTTCTGTAACGTCCTCTCTGAAAGCACAACGTGTGTCGCTCCTGGAACTTCTAGCTGCCTTATTAGAGGGGCTTTTCCCTTCCACTCTGTTCTTCACAGAATGCTGAAGTGTAGCATCGGAAAAACAGAGAAAAACGAAATGTCCCTAGGAATAAACGGAAAGGCATAAGAATGAGAGAGAAGCGTAGTGCAGAATGCATGGACACAAGGAGAAGACAAGAACCGCTCCTTTGCGATGTGCGCAGAAGAAGCCGCTCGTCCGAGAAAAGCATCCGGCTGAAGTCGCTCTTTCTCGGCATGCGAGAGAGACGAGACCGCTGCTGAAGGCACACAGCGGCATTCGGGGAGAAGTGCGATTTCTCGACCAGCAACTGCAAACTCTCCGAAGCGGTTAACAGAGAGTGGCGCCGTCCACCCACGAGAGCGAAATAGCGAAATTGCTATGCCGAGAACGTGCGATTTCAGAATTCTGCATTTCCTGAAAACAGGGGGTTTTTTCTCCGCAGGAAAGAATCCACATCTCTCGACTTTCTGTAACGTCCTCTCTGAAAGCACAACGTGTGTCGCTCCTGGAACTTCTAGCTGCCTTATTAGAGGGGCTTTTCCCTTCCACTCTGTTCTTCACAGAATGCTGAAGTGTAGCATCGGAAAAACAGAGAAAAACGAAATGTCCCTAGGAATAAACGGAAAGGCATAAGAATGAGAGAGAAGCGTAGTGCAGAATGCATGGACACAAGGAGAAGACAAGAACCGCTCCTTTGCGATGTGCGCAGAAGAAGCCGCTCGTCCGAGAAAAGCATCCGGCTGAAGTCGCTCTTTCTCGGCATGCGAGAGAGACGAGACCGCTGCTGAAGGCACACAGCGGCATTCGGGGAGAACCGCGATTTCTCGACCAGCAACTGCAAACTCTCCGAAGCGGTTCAACGCGAGAGCCGATTTAGACGTGCGTGAGCGAAATAACGGAACTGTGATGCCAAGAACGTGTGAATTCTGCATACTGCATTGCCTGAAAACAGGGGGTTTTTTCTCCGCAGGAAAGAATCCACATCTCTCGACTTTCTGTAACGTCCTCTCTGAAAGCACAACGTGTGTCGCTCCTGGAACTTCTAGCTGCCTTATTAGAGGGGCTTTTCCCTTCCACTCTGTTCTTCACAGAATGCTGAAGTGTAGCATCGGAAAAACAGAGAAAAACGAAATGTCCCTAGGAATAAACGGAAAGGCATAAGAATGAGAGAGAAGCGTAGTGCAGAATGCATGGACACAAGGAGAAGACAAGAACCGCTCCTTTGCGATGTGCGCAGAAGAAGCCGCTCGTCCGAGAAAAGCATCCGGCTGAAGTCGCTCTTTCTCGGCATGCGAGAGAGACGAGACCGCTGCTGAAGGCACACAGCGGCATTCGGGGAGAACCGCGATTTCTCGACCAGCAACTGCAAACTCTCCGAAGCGGTTAACAGAGAGTGGCGCCGTCCACCCACGAGAGCGAAATAGCGAAATTGCTATGCCGAGAACGTGCGATTTCAGAATACTGCATTTCCTGAAAACAGGGGGTTTTTTCTCCGCAGGAAAGAATCCACATCTCTCGACTTTCTGTAACGTCCTCTCTGAAAGCACAACGTGTGTCGCTCCTGGAACTTCTAGCTGCCTTATTAGAGGGGCTTTTCCCTTCCACTCTGTTCTTCACAGAATGCTGAAGTGTAGCATCGGAAAAACAGAGAAAAACGAAATGTCCCTAGGAATAAACGGAAAGGCATAAGAATGAGAGAGAAGCGTAGTGCAGAATGCATGGACACAAGGAGAAGACAAGAACCGCTCCTTTGCGATGTGCGCAGAAGAAGCCGCTCGTCCGAGAAAAGCATCCGGCTGAAGTCGCTCTTTCTCGGCATGCGAGAGAGACGAGACCGCTGCTGAAGGCACACAGCGGCATTCGGGGAGAACCGCGATTTCTCGACCAGCAACTGCAAACTCTCCGAAGCGGTTCAACGCGAGAGCCGATTTAGACGTGCGTGAGCGAAATAACGGAACTGTGATGCCAAGAACGTGTGAATTCTGCATACTGCATTGCCTGAAAACAGGGGTTTTTTTCTCCGCAGGAAAGAATCCACATCTCTCGACTTTCTGTAACGTCCTCTCTGAAAGCACAACGTGTGTCGCTCCTGGAACTTCTAGCTGCCTTATTAGAGGGGCTTTTCCCTTCCACTCTGTTCTTCACAGAATGCTGAAGTGTAGCATCGGAAAAACAGAGAAAAACGAAATGTCCCTAGGAATAAACGGAAAGGCATAAGAATGAGAGAGAAGCGTAGTGCAGAATGCATGGACACAAGGAGAAGACAAGAACCGCTCCTTTGCGATGTGCGCAGAAGAAGCCGCTCGTCCGAGAAAAGCATCCGGCTGAAGTCGCTCTTTCTCGGCATGCGAGAGAGACGAGACCGCTGCTGAAGGCACACAGCGGCATTCGGGGAGAACCGCGATTTCTCGGCCAGCAACTGCAAACTCTCCGAAGCGGTTCAACGCGAGAGCCGATTTAGACGTGCGTGAGCGAAATAACGGAACTGTGATGCCAAGAACGTGTGAATTCTGCATACTGCATTGCCTGAAAACAGGGGGTTTTTTCTCCGCAGGAAAGAATCCACATCTCTCGACTTTCTGTAACGTCCTCTCTGAAAGCACAACGTGTGTCGCTCCTGGAACTTCTAGCTGCCTTATTAGAGGGGCTTTTCCCTTCCACTCTGTTCTTCACAGAATGCTGAAGTGTAGCATCGGAAAAACAGAGAAAAACGAAATGTCCCTAGGAATAAACGGAAAGGCATAAGAATGAGAGAGAAGCGTAGTGCAGAATGCATGGACACAAGGAGAAGACAAGAACCGCTCCTTTGCGATGTGCGCAGAAGAAGCCGCTCGTCCGAGAAAAGCATCCGGCTGAAGTCGCTCTTTCTCGGCATGCGAGAGAGACGAGACCGCTGCTGAAGGCACACAGCGGCATTCGGGGAGAAGTGCGATTTCTCGACCAGCAACTGCAAACTCTCCGAAGCGGTTAACAGAGACTGGCGCCGTCCACCCACGAGAGCGAAATAGCGAAATTGCTATGCCGAGAACGTGCGATTTCAGAATACTGCATTTCCTGAAAACAGGGGGTTTTTTCTCCGCAGGAAAGAATCCACATCTCTCGACTTTCTGTAACGTCCTCTCTGAAAGCACAACGTGTGTCGCTCCTGGAACTTCTAGCTGCCTTATTAGAGGGGCTTTTCCCTTCCACTCTGTTCTTCACAGAATGCTGAAGTGTAGCATCGGAAAAACAGAGAAAAACGAAATGTCCCTAGGAATAAACGGAAAGGCATAAGAATGAGAGAGAAGCGTAGTGCAGAATGCATGGACACAAGGAGAAGACAAGAACCGCTCCTTTGCGATGTGCGCAGAAGAAGCCGCTCGTCCGAGAAAAGCATCCGGCTGAAGTCGCTCTTTCTCGGCATGCGAGAGAGACGAGACCGCTGCTGAAGGCACACAGCGGCATTCGGGGAGAACCGCGATTTCTCGACCAGCAACTGCAAACTCTCCGAAGCGGTTCAACGCGAGAGCCGATTTAGACGTGCGTGAGCGAAATAACGGAACTGTGATGCCAAGAACGTGTGAATTCTGCATACTGCATTGCCTGAAAACAGGGGTTTTTTTCTCCGCAGGAAAGAATCCACATCTCTCGACTTTCTGTAACGTCCTCTCTGAAAGCACAACGTGTGTCGCTCCTGGAACTTCTAGCTGCCTTATTAGAGGGGCTTTTCCCTTCCACTCTGTTCGTCACAGAATGCTGAAGTGTAGCATCGGAAAAACAGAGAAAAACGAAATGTCCCTAGGAATAAACGGAAAGGCATAAGAATGAGAGAGAAGCGTAGTGCAGAATGCATGGACACAAGGAGAAGACAAGAACCGCTCCTTTGCGATGTGCGCAGAAGAAGCCGCTCGTCCGAGAAAAGCATCCGGCTGAAGTCGCTCTTTCTCGGCATGCGAGAGAGACGAGACCGCTGCTGAAGGCACACAGCGGCATTCGGGGAGAACCGCGATTTCTCGACCAGCAACTGCAAACTCTCCGAAGCGGTTCAACGCGAGAGCCGATTTAGACGTGCGTGAGCGAAATAACGGAACTGTGATGCCAAGAACGTGTGAATTCTGCATACTGCATTGCCTGAAAACAGGGGGTTTTTTCTCCGCAGGAAAGAATCCACATCTCTCGACTTTCTGTAACGTCCTCTCTGAAAGCACAACGTGTGTCGCTCCTGGAACTTCTAGCTGCCTTATTAGAGGGGCTTTTCCCTTCCACTCTGTTCTTCACAGAATGCTGAAGTGTAGCATCGGAAAAACAGAGAAAAACGAAATGTCCCTAGGAATAAACGGAAAGGCATAAGAATGAGAGAGAAGCGTAGTGCAGAATGCATGGACACAAGGAGAAGACAAGAACCGCTCCTTTGCGATGTGCGCAGAAGAAGCCGCTCGTCCGAGAAAAGCATCCGGCTGAAGTCGCTCTTTCTCGGCATGCGAGAGAGACGAGACCGCTGCTGAAGGCACACAGCGGCATTCGGGGAGAAGTGCGATTTCTCGGCCAGCAACTGCAAACTCTCCGAAGCGGTTAACAGAGAGTGGCGCCGTCCACCCACGAGAGCGAAATAGCGAAATTGCTATGCCGAGAACGTGCGATTTCAGAATACTGCATTTCCTGAAAACAGGGGGTTTTTTCTCCGCAGGAAAGAATCCACATCTCTCGACTTTCTGTAACGTCCTCTCTGAAAGCACAACGTGTGTCGCTCCTGGAACTTCTAGCTGCCTTATTAGAGGGGCTTTTCCCTTCCACTCTGTTCTTCACAGAATGCTGAAGTGTAGCATCGGAAAAACAGAGAAAAACGAAATGTCCCTAGGAATAAACGGAAAGGCATAAGAATGAGAGAGAAGCGTAGTGCAGAATGCATGGACACAAGGAGAAGACAAGAACCGCTCCTTTGCGATGTGCGCAGAAGAAGCCGCTCGTCCGAGAAAAGCATCCGGCTGAAGTCGCTCTTTCTCGGCATGCGAGAGAGACGAGACCGCTGCTGAAGGCACACAGCGGCATTCGGGGAGAACCGCGATTTCTCGACCAGCAACTGCAAACTCTCCGAAGCGGTTCAACGCGAGAGCCGATTTAGACGTGCGTGAGCGAAATAACGGAACTGTGATGCCAAGAACGTGTGAATTCTGCATACTGCATTGCCTGAAAACAGGGGGTTTTTTCTCCGCAGGAAAGAATCCACATCTCTCGACTTTCTGTAACGTCCTCTCTGAAAGCACAACGTGTGTCGCTCCTGGAACTTCTAGCTGCCTTATTAGAGGGGCTTTTCCCTTCCACTCTGTTCTTCACAGAATGCTGAAGTGTAGCATCGGAAAAACAGAGAAAAACGAAATGTCCCTAGGAATAAACGGAAAGGCATAAGAATGAGAGAGAAGCGTAGTGCAGAATGCATGGACACAAGGAGAAGACAAGAACCGCTCCTTTGCGATGTGCGCAGAAGAAGCCGCTCGTCCGAGAAAAGCATCCGGCTGAAGTCGCTCTTTCTCGGCATGCGAGAGAGACGAGACCGCTGCTGAAGGCACACAGCGGCATTCGGGGAGAAGTGCGATTTCTCGACCAGCAACTGCAAACTCTCCGAAGCGGTTAACAGAGAGTGGCGCCGTCCACCCACGAGAGCGAAATAGCGAAATTGCTATGCCGAGAACGTGCGATTTCAGAATACTGCATTTCCTGAAAACAGGGGGTTTTTTCTCCGCAGGAAAGAATCCACATCTCTCGACTTTCTGTAACGTCCTCTCTGAAAGCACAACGTGTGTCGCTCCTGGAACTTCTAGCTGCCTTATTAGAGGGGCTTTTCCCTTCCACTCTGTTCTTCACAGAATGCTGAAGTGTAGCATCGGAAAAACAGAGAAAAACGAAATGTCCCTAGGAATAAACGGAAAGGCATAAGAATGAGAGAGAAGCGTAGTGCAGAATGCATGGACACAAGGAGAAGACAAGAACCGCTCCTTTGCGATGTGCGCAGAAGAAGCCGCTCGTCCGAGAAAAGCATCCGGCTGAAGTCGCTCTTTCTCGGCATGCGAGAGAGACGAGACCGCTGCTGAAGGCACACAGCGGCATTCGGGGAGAACCGCGATTTCTCGACCAGCAACTGCAAACTCTCCGAAGCGGTTCAACGCGAGAGCCGATTTAGACGTGCGTGAGCGAAATAACGGAACTGTGATGCCAAGAACGTGTGAATTCTGCATACTGCATTGCCTGAAAACAGGGGGTTTTTTCTCCGCAGGAAAGAATCCACATCTCTCGACTTTCTGTAACGTCCTCTCTGAAAGCACAACGTGTGTCGCTCCTGGAACTTCTAGCTGCCTTATTAGAGGGGCTTTTCCCTTCCACTCTGTTCTTCACAGAATGCTGAAGTGTAGCATCGGAAAAACAGAGAAAAACGAAATGTCCCTAGGAATAAACGGAAAGGCATAAGAATGAGAGAGAAGCGTAGTGCAGAATGCATGGACACAAGGAGAAGACAAGAACCGCTCCTTTGCGATGTGCGCAGAAGAAGCCGCTCGTCCGAGAAAAGCAGCCGGCTGAAGTCGCTCTTTCTCGGCATGCGAGAGAGACGAGACCGCTGCTGAAGGCACACAGCGGCATTCGGGGAGAAGTGCGATTTAACGGCCAGCAACTGCAAACTCTCCGAAGCGGTTAACAGAGAGTGGCGCCGTCCACCCACGAGAGCGAAATAGCGAAATTGCTATGCCGAGAACGTGCGATTTCAGAATACTGCATTTCCTGAAAACAGGGGGTTTTTTCTCCGCAGGAAAGAATCCACATCTCTCGACTTTCTGTAACGTCCTCTCTGAAAGCACAACGTGTGTCGCTCCTGGAACTTCTAGCTGCCTTATTAGAGGGGCTTTTCCCTTCCACTCTGTTCTTCACAGAATGCTGAAGTGTAGCATCGGAAAAACAGAGAAAAACGAAATGTCCCTAGGAATAAACGGAAAGGCATAAGAATGAGAGAGAAGCGTAGTGCAGAATGCATGGACACAAGGAGAAGACAAGAACCGCTCCTTTGCGATGTGCGCAGAAGAAGCCGCTCGTCCGAGAAAAGCAGCCGGCTGAAGTCGCTCTTTCTCGGCATGCGAGAGAGACGAGACCGCTGCTGAAGGCACACAGCGGCATTCGGGGAGAACCGCGATTTCTCGGCCAGCAACTGCAAACTCTCCGAAGCGGTTCAACGCGAGAGCCGATTTAGACGTGCGTGAGCGAAATAACGGAACTGTGATGCCAAGAACGTGTGAATTCTGCATACTGCATTGCCTGAAAACAGGGGGTTTTTTCTCCGCAGGAAAGAATCCACATCTCCCGACTTTCTGTAACGTCCTCTCTGAAAGCACAACGTGTGTCGCTCCTGGAACTTCTAGCTGCCTTATTAGAGGGGCTTTTCCCTTCCACTCTGTTCTTCACAGAATGCTGAAGTGTAGCATCGGAAAAACAGAGAAAAACGAAATGTCCCTAGGAATAAACGGAAAGGCATAAGAATGAGAGAGAAGCGTAGTGCAGAATGCATGGACACAAGGAGAAGACAAGAACCGCTCCTTTGCGATGTGCGCAGAAGAAGCCGCTCGTCCGAGAAAAGCATCCGGCTGAAGTCGCTCTTTCTCGGCATGCGAGAGAGACGAGACCGCTGCTGAAGGCACACAGCGGCATTCGGGGAGAAGTGCGATTTCTCGACCAGCAACTGCAAACTCTCCGAAGCGGTTAACAGAGAGTGGCGCCGTCCACCCACGAGAGCGAAATAGCGAAATTGCTATGCCGAGAACGTGCGATTTCAGAATACTGCATTTCCTGAAAACAGGGGGTTTTTTCTCCGCAGGAAAGAATCCACATCTCTCGACTTTCTGTAACGTCCTCTCTGAAAGCACAACGTGTGTCGCTCCTGGAACTTCTAGCTGCCTTATTAGAGGGGCTTTTCCCTTCCACTCTGTTCTTCACAGAATGCTGAAGTGTAGCATCGGAAAAACAGAGAAAAACGAAATGTCCCTAGGAATAAACGGAAAGGCATAAGAATGAGAGAGAAGCGTAGTGCAGAATGCATGGACACAAGGAGAAGACAAGAACCGCTCCTTTGCGATGTGCGCAGAAGAAGCCGCTCGTCCGAGAAAAGCATCCGGCTGAAGTCGCTCTTTCTCGGCATGCGAGAGAGACGAGACCGCTGCTGAAGGCACACAGCGGCATTCGGGGAGAACCGCGATTTCTCGACCAGCAACTGCAAACTCTCCGAAGCGGTTAACAGAGAGTGGCGCCGTCCACCCACGAGAGCGAAATAGCGAAATTGCTATGCCGAGAACGTGCGATTTCAGAATACTGCATTTCCTGAAAACAGGGGGTTTTTTCTCCGCAGGAAAGAATCCACATCTCTCGACTTTCTGTAACGTCCTCTCTGAAAGCACAACGTGTGTCGCTCCTGGAACTTCTAGCTGCCTTATTAGAGGGGCTTTTCCCTTCCACTCTGTTCTTCACAGAATGCTGAAGTGTAGCATCGGAAAAACAGAGAAAAACGAAATGTCCCTAGGAATAAACGGAAAGGCATAAGAATGAGAGAGAAGCGTAGTGCAGAATGCATGGACACAAGGAGAAGACAAGAACCGCTCCTTTGCGATGTGCGCAGAAGAAGCCGCTCGTCCGAGAAAAGCAGCCGGCTGAAGTCGCTCTTTCTCGGCATGCGAGAGAGACGAGACCGCTGCTGAAGGCACACAGCGGCATTCGGGGAGAACCGCGATTTCTCGACCAGCAACTGCAAACTCTCCGAAGCGGTTCAACGCGAGAGCCGATTTAGACGTGCGTGAGCGAAATAACGGAACTGTGATGCCAAGAACGTGTGAATTCTGCATACTGCATTGCCTGAAAACAGGGGGTTTTTTCTCCGCAGGAAAGAATCCACATCTCCCGACTTTCTGTAACGTCCTCTCTGAAAGCACAACGTGTGTCGCTCCTGGAACTTCTAGCTGCCTTATTAGAGGGGCTTTTCCCTTCCACTCTGTTCTTCACAGAATGCTGAAGTGTAGCATCGGAAAAACAGAGAAAAACGAAATGTCCCTAGGAATAAACGGAAAGGCATAAGAATGAGAGAGAAGCGTAGTGCAGAATGCATGGACACAAGGAGAAGACAAGAACCGCTCCTTTGCGATGTGCGCAGAAGAAGCCGCTCGTCCGAGAAAAGCATCCGGCTGAAGTCGCTCTTTCTCGGCATGCGAGAGAGACGAGACCGCTGCTGAAGGCACACAGCGGCATTCGGGGAGAAGTGCGATTTAACGGCCAGCAACTGCAAACTCTCCGAAGCGGTTAACAGAGAGTGGCGCCGTCCACCCACGAGAGCGAAATAGCGAAATTGCTATGCCGAGAACGTGCGATTTCAGAATACTGCATTTCCTGAAAACAGGGGTTTTTTCTCCGCAGGAAAGAATCCACATCTCTCGACTTTCTGTAACGTCCTCTCTGAAAGCACAACGTGTGTCGCTCCTGGAACTTCTAGCTGCCTTATTAGAGGGGCTTTTCCCTTCCACTCTGTTCTTCACAGAATGCTGAAGTGTAGCATCGGAAAAACAGAGAAAAACGAAATGTCCCTAGGAATAAACGGAAAGGCATAAGAATGAGAGAGAAGCGTAGTGCAGAATGCATGGACACAAGGAGAAGACAAGAACCGCTCCTTTGCGATGTGCGCAGAAGAAGCCGCTCGTCCGAGAAAAGCAGCCGGCTGAAGTCGCTCTTTCTCGGCATGCGAGAGAGACGAGACCGCTGCTGAAGGCACACAGCGGCATTCGGGGAGAAGTGCGATTTCTCGACCAGCAACTGCAAACTCTCCGAAGCGGTTAACAGAGAGTGGCGCCGTCCACCCACGAGAGCGAAATAGCGAAATTGCTATGCCGAGAACGTGCGATTTCAGAATACTGCATTTCCTGAAAACAGGGGGTTTTTTCTCCGCAGGAAAGAATCCACATCTCTCGACTTTCTGTAACGTCCTCTCTGAAAGCACAACGTGTGTCGCTCCTGGAACTTCTAGCTGCCTTATTAGAGGGGCTTTTCCCTTCCACTCTGTTCTTCACAGAATGCTGAAGTGTAGCATCGGAAAAACAGAGAAAAACGAAATGTCCCTAGGAATAAACGGAAAGGCATAAGAATGAGAGAGAAGCGTAGTGCAGAATGCATGGACACAAGGAGAAGACAAGAACCGCTCCTTTGCGATGTGCGCAGAAGAAGCCGCTCGTCCGAGAAAAGCATCCGGCTGAAGTCGCTCTTTCTCGGCATGCGAGAGAGACGAGACCGCTGCTGAAGGCACACAGCGGCATTCGGGGAGAACCGCGATTTCTCGGCCAGCAACTGCAAACTCTCCGAACCGGTTCAACGCGAGAGCCGATTTAGACGTGCGTGAGCGAAATAACGGAACTGTGATGCCAAGAACGTGTGAATTCTGCATACTGCATTGCCTGAAAACAGGGGGTTTTTTCTCCGCAGGAAAGAATCCACATCTCCCGACTTTCTGTAACGTCCTCTCTGAAAGCACAACGTGTGTCGCTCCTGGAACTTCTAGCTGCCTTATTAGAGGGGCTTTTCCCTTCCACTCTGTTCTTCACAGAATGCTGAAGTGTAGCATCGGAAAAACAGAGAAAAACGAAATGTCCCTAGGAATAAACGGAAAGGCATAAGAATGAGAGAGAAGCGTAGTGCAGAATGCATGGACACAAGGAGAAGACAAGAACCGCTCCTTTGCGATGTGCGCAGAAGAAGCCGCTCGTCCGAGAAAAGCATCCAGCTGAAGTCGCTCTTTCTCGGCATGCGAGAGAGACGAGACCGCTGCTGAAGGCACACAGCGGCATTCGGGGAGAAGTGCGATTTCTCGACCAGCAACTGCAAACTCTCCGAAGCGGTTAACAGAGAGTGGCGCCGTCCACCCACGAGAGCGAAATAGCGAAATTGCTATGCCGAGAACGTGCGATTTCAGAATACTGCATTTCCTGAAAACAGGGGTTTTTTTCTCCGCAGGAAAGAATCCACATCTCTCGACTTTCTGTAACGTCCTCTCTGAAAGCACAACGTGTGTCGCTCCTGGAACTTCTAGCTGCCTTATTAGAGGGGCTTTTCCCTTCCACTCTGTTCTTCACAGAATGCTGAAGTGTAGCATCGGAAAAACAGAGAAAAACGAAATGTCCCTAGGAATAAACGGAAAGGCATAAGAATGAGAGAGAAGCGTAGTGCAGAATGCATGGACACAAGGAGAAGACAAGAACCGCTCCTTTGCGATGTGCGCAGAAGAAGCCGCTCGTCCGAGAAAAGCATCCGGCTGAAGTCGCTCTTTCTCGGCATGCGAGAGAGACGAGACCGCTGCTGAAGGCACACAGCGGCATTCGGGGAGAACCGCGATTTCTCGACCAGCAACTGCAAACTCTCCGAAGCGGTTCAACGCGAGAGCCGATTTAGACGTGCGTGAGCGAAATAACGGAACTGTGATGCCAAGAACGTGTGAATTCTGCATACTGCATTGCCTGAAAACAGGGGGTTTTTTCTCCGCAGGAAAGAATCCACATCTCCCGACTTTCTGTAACGTCCTCTCTGAAAGCACAACGTGTGTCGCTCCTGGAACTTCTAGCTGCCTTATTAGAGGGGCTTTTCCCTTCCACTCTGTTCTTCACAGAATGCTGAAGTGTAGCATCGGAAAAACAGAGAAAAACGAAATGTCCCTAGGAATAAACGGAAAGGCATAAGAATGAGAGAGAAGCGTAGTGCAGAATGCATGGACACAAGGAGAAGACAAGAACCGCTCCTTTGCGATGTGCGCAGAAGAAGCCGCTCGTCCGAGAAAAGCAGCCGGCTGAAGTCGCTCTTTCTCGGCATGCGAGAGAGACGAGACCGCTGCTGAAGGCACACAGCGGCATTCGGGGAGAACCGCGATTTCTCGACCAGCAACTGCAAACTCTCCGAACCGGTTCAACGCGAGAGCCGATTTAGACGTGCGTGAGCGAAATAACGGAACTGTGATGCCAAGAACGTGTGAATTCTGCATACTGCATTGCCTGAAAACAGGGGGTTTTTTCTCCGCAGGAAAGAATCCACATCTCCCGACTTTCTGTAACGTCCTCTCTGAAAGCACAACGTGTGTCGCTCCTGGAACTTCTAGCTGCCTTATTAGAGGGGCTTTTCCCTTCCACTCTGTTCTTCACAGAATGCTGAAGTGTAGCATCGGAAAAACAGAGAAAAACGAAATGTCCCTAGGAATAAACGGAAAGGCATAAGAATGAGAGAGAAGCGTAGTGCAGAATGCATGGACACAAGGAGAAGACAAGAACCGCTCCTTTGCGATGTGCGCAGAAGAAGCCGCTCGTCCGAGAAAAGCAGCCGGCTGAAGTCGCTCTTTCTCGGCATGCGAGAGAGACGAGACCGCTGCTGAAGGCACACAGCGGCATTCGGGGAGAAGTGCGATTTCTCGACCAGCAACTGCAAACTCTCCGAAGCGGTTAACAGAGAGTGGCGCCGTCCACCCACGAGAGCGAAATAGCGAAATTGCTATGCCGAGAACGTGCGATTTCAGAATACTGCATTTCCTGAAAACAGGGGGTTTTTTCTCCGCAGGAAAGAATCCACATCTCTCGACTTTCTGTAACGTCCTCTCTGAAAGCACAACGTGTGTCGCTCCTGGAACTTCTAGCTGCCTTATTAGAGGGGCTTTTCCCTTCCACTCTGTTCTTCACAGAATGCTGAAGTGTAGCATCGGAAAAACAGAGAAAAACGAAATGTCCCTAGGAATAAACGGAAAGGCATAAGAATGAGAGAGAAGCGTAGTGCAGAATGCATGGACACAAGGAGAAGACAAGAACCGCTCCTTTGCGATGTGCGCAGAAGAAGCCGCTCGTCCGAGAAAAGCATCCGGCTGAAGTCGCTCTTTCTCGGCATGCGAGAGAGACGAGACCGCTGCTGAAGGCACACAGCGGCATTCGGGGAGAAGTGCGATTTCTCGACCAGCAACTGCAAACTCTCCGAAGCGGTTAACAGAGAGTGGCGCCGTCCACCCACGAGAGCGAAATAGCGAAATTGCTATGCCGATAACGTGCGATTTCAGAATACTGCATTTCCTGAAAACAGGGGTTTTTTCTCCGCAGGAAAGAATCCACATCTCTCGACTTTCTGTAACGTCCTCTCTGAAAGCACAACGTGTGTCGCTCCTGGAACTTCTAGCTGCCTTATTAGAGGGGCTTTTCCCTTCCACTCTGTTCTTCACAGAATGCTGAAGTGTAGCATCGGAAAAACAGAGAAAAACGAAATGTCCCTAGGAATAAACGGAAAGGCATAAGAATGAGAGAGAAGCGTAGTGCAGAATGCATGGACATAAGGAGAAGACAAGAACCGCTCCTTTGCGATGTGCGCAGAAGAAGCCGCTCGTCCGAGAAAAGCATCCGGCTGAAGTCGCTCTTTCTCGGCATGCGAGAGAGACGAGACCGCTGCTGAAGGCACACAGCGGCATTCGGGGAGAACCGCGATTTCTCGGCCAGCAACTGCAAACTCTCCGAAGCGGTTCAACGCGAGAGCCGATTTAGACGTGCGTGAGCGAAATAACGGAACTGTGATGCCAAGAACGTGTGAATTCTGCATACTGCATTGCCTGAAAACAGGGGGTTTTTTCTCCGCAGGAAAGAATCCACATCTCTCGACTTTCTGTAACGTCCTCTCTGAAAGCACAACGTGTGTCGCTCCTGGAACTTCTAGCTGCCTTATTAGAGGGGCTTTTCCCTTCCACTCTGTTCTTCACAGAATGCTGAAGTGTAGCATCGGAAAAACAGAGAAAAACGAAATGTCCCTAGGAATAAACGGAAAGGCATAAGAATGAGAGAGAAGCGTAGTGCAGAATGCATGGACACAAGGAGAAGACAAGAACCGCTCCTTTGCGATGTGCGCAGAAGAAGCCGCTCGTCCGAGAAAAGCATCCGGCTGAAGTCGCTCTTTCTCGGCATGCGAGAGAGACGAGACCGCTGCTGAAGGCACACAGCGGCATTCGGGGAGAAGTGCGATTTAACGGCCAGCAACTGCAAACTCTCCGAAGCGGTTAACAGAGAGTGGCGCCGTCCACCCACGAGAGCGAAATAGCGAAATTGCTATGCCGAGAACGTGCGATTTCAGAATACTGCATTTCCTGAAAACAGGGGTTTTTTCTCCGCAGGAAAGAATCCACATCTCTCGACTTTCTGTAACGTCCTCTCTGAAAGCACAACGTGTGTCGCTCCTGGAACTTCTAGCTGCCTTATTAGAGGGGCTTTTCCCTTCCACTCTGTTCTTCACAGAATGCTGAAGTGTAGCATCGGAAAAACAGAGAAAAACGAAATGTCCCTAGGAATAAACGGAAAGGCATAAGAATGAGAGAGAAGCGTAGTGCAGAATGCATGGACACAAGGAGAAGACAAGAACCGCTCCTTTGCGATGTGCGCAGAAGAAGCCGCTCGTCCGAGAAAAGCATCCGGCTGAAGTCGCTCTTTCTCGGCATGCGAGAGAGACGAGACCGCTGCTGAAGGCACACAGCGGCATTCGGGGAGAACCGCGATTTCTCGACCAGCAACTGCAAACTCTCCGAAGCGGTTCAACGCGAGAGCCGATTTAGACGTGCGTGAGCGAAATAACGGAACTGTGATGCCAAGAACGTGTGAATTCTGCATACTGCATTGCCTGAAAACAGGGGGTTTTTTCTCCGCAGGAAAGAATCCACATCTCCCGACTTTCTGTAACGTCCTCTCTGAAAGCACAACGTGTGTCGCTCCTGGAACTTCTAGCTGCCTTATTAGAGGGGCTTTTCCCTTCCACTCTGTTCTTCACAGAATGCTGAAGTGTAGCATCGGAAAAACAGAGAAAAACGAAATGTCCCTAGGAATAAACGGAAAGGCATAAGAATGAGAGAGAAGCGTAGTGCAGAATGCATGGACACAAGGAGAAGACAAGAACCGCTCCTTTGCGATGTGCGCAGAAGAAGCCGCTCGTCCGAGAAAAGCATCCGGCTGAAGTCGCTCTTTCTCGGCATGCGAGAGAGACGAGACCGCTGCTGAAGGCACACAGCGGCATTCGGGGAGAAGTGCGATTTAACGGCCAGCAACTGCAAACTCTCCGAAGCGGTTAACAGAGAGTGGCGCCGTCCACCCACGAGAGCGAAATAGCGAAATTGCTATGCCGAGAACGTGCGATTTCAGAATACTGCATTTCCTGAAAACAGGGGTTTTTTTCTCCGCAGGAAAGAATCCACATCTCTCGACTTTCTGTAACGTCCTCTCTGAAAGCACAACGTGTGTCGCTCCTGGAACTTCTAGCTGCCTTATTAGAGGGGCTTTTCCCTTCCACTCTGTTCTTCACAGAATGCTGAAGTGTAGCATCGGAAAAACAGAGAAAAACGAAATGTCCCTAGGAATAAACGGAAAGGCATAAGAATGAGAGAGAAGCGTAGTGCAGAATGCATGGACACAAGGAGAAGACAAGAACCGCTCCTTTGCGATGTGCGCAGAAGAAGCCGCTCGTCCGAGAAAAGCAGCCGGCTGAAGTCGCTCTTTCTCGGCATGCGAGAGAGACGAGACCGCTGCTGAAGGCACACAGCGGCATTCGGGGAGAACCGCGATTTCTCGACCAGCAACTGCAAACTCTCCGAAGCGGTTCAACGCGAGAGCCGATTTAGACGTGCGTGAGCGAAATAACGGAACTGTGATGCCAAGAACGTGTGAATTCTGCATACTGCATTGCCTGAAAACAGGGGGTTTTTTCTCCGCAGGAAAGAATCCACATCTCTCGACTTTCTGTAACGTCCTCTCTGAAAGCACAACGTGTGTCGCTCCTGGAACTTCTAGCTGCCTTATTAGAGGGGCTTTTCCCTTCCACTCTGTTCTTCACAGAATGCTGAAGTGTAGCATCGGAAAAACAGAGAAAAACGAAATGTCCCTAGGAATAAACGGAAAGGCATAAGAATGAGAGAGAAGCGTAGTGCAGAATGCATGGACACAAGGAGAAGACAAGAACCGCTCCTTTGCGATGTGCGCAGAAGAAGCCGCTCGTCCGAGAAAAGCAGCCGGCTGAAGTCGCTCTTTCTCGGCATGCGAGAGAGACGAGACCGCTGCTGAAGGCACACAGCGGCATTCGGGGAGAACCGCGATTTCTCGACCAGCAACTGCAAACTCTCCGAAGCGGTTCAACGCGAGAGCCGATTTAGACGTGCGTGAGCGAAATAACGGAACTGTGATGCCAAGAACGTGTGAATTCTGCATACTGCATTGCCTGAAAACAGGGGGTTTTTTCTCCGCAGGAAAGAATCCACATCTCCCGACTTTCTGTAACGTCCTCTCTGAAAGCACAACGTGTGTCGCTCCTGGAACTTCTAGCTGCCTTATTAGAGGGGCTTTTCCCTTCCACTCTGTTCTTCACAGAATGCTGAAGTGTAGCATCGGAAAAACAGAGAAAAACGAAATGTCCCTAGGAATAAACGGAAAGGCATAAGAATGAGAGAGAAGCGTAGTGCAGAATGCATGGACACAAGGAGAAGACAAGAACCGCTCCTTTGCGATGTGCGCAGAAGAAGCCGCTCGTCCGAGAAAAGCAGCCGGCTGAAGTCGCTCTTTCTCGGCATGCGAGAGAGACGAGACCGCTGCTGAAGGCACACAGCGGCATTCGGGGAGAAGTGCGATTTCTCGACCAGCAACTGCAAACTCTCCGAAGCGGTTAACAGAGAGTGGCGCCGTCCACCCACGAGAGCGAAATAGCGAAATTGCTATGCCGAGAACGTGCGATTTCAGAATACTGCATTTCCTGAAAACAGGGGGTTTTTTCTCCGCAGGAAAGAATCCACATCTCTCGACTTTCTGTAACGTCCTCTCTGAAAGCACAACGTGTGTCGCTCCTGGAACTTCTAGCTGCCTTATTAGAGGGGCTTTTCCCTTCCACTCTGTTCTTCACAGAATGCTGAAGTGTAGCATCGGAAAAACAGAGAAAAACGAAATGTCCCTAGGAATAAACGGAAAGGCATAAGAATGAGAGAGAAGCGTAGTGCAGAATGCATGGACACAAGGAGAAGACAAGAACCGCTCCTTTGCGATGTGCGCAGAAGAAGCCGCTCGTCCAAGAAAAGCATCCGGCTGAAGTCGCTCTTTCTCGGCATGCGAGAGAGACGAGACCGCTGCTGAAGGCACACAGCGGCATTCGGGGAGAAGTGCGATTTCTCGACCAGCAACTGCAAACTCTCCGAAGCGGTTAACAGAGAGTGGCGCCGTCCACCCACGAGAGCGAAATAGCGAAATTGCTATGCCGATAACGTGCGATTTCAGAATACTGCATTTCCTGAAAACAGGGGTTTTTTCTCCGCAGGAAAGAATCCACATCTCTCGACTTTCTGTAACGTCCTCTCTGAAAGCACAACGTGTGTCGCTCCTGGAACTTCTAGCTGCCTTATTAGAGGGGCTTTTCCCTTCCACTCTGTTCTTCACAGAATGCTGAAGTGTAGCATCGGAAAAACAGAGAAAAACGAAATGTCCCTAGGAATAAACGGAAAGGCATAAGAATGAGAGAGAAGCGTAGTGCAGAATGCATGGACATAAGGAGAAGACAAGAACCGCTCCTTTGCGATGTGCGCAGAAGAAGCCGCTCGTCCGAGAAAAGCATCCGGCTGAAGTCGCTCTTTCTCGGCATGCGAGAGAGACGAGACCGCTGCTGAAGGCACACAGCGGCATTCGGGGAGAACCGCGATTTCTCGGCCAGCAACTGCAAACTCTCCGAAGCGGTTCAACGCGAGAGCCGATTTAGACGTGCGTGAGCGATATAACGGAACTGTGATGCCAAGAACGTGTGAATTCTGCATACTGCATTGCCTGAAAACAGGGGGTTTTTTCTCCGCAGGAAAGAATCCACATCTCTCGACTTTCTGTAACGTCCTCTCTGAAAGCACAACGTGTGTCGCTCCTGGAACTTCTAGCTGCCTTATTAGAGGGGCTTTTCCCTTCCACTCTGTTCTTCACAGAATGCTGAAGTGTAGCATCGGAAAAACAGAGAAAAACGAAATGTCCCTAGGAATAAACGGAAAGGCATAAGAATGAGAGAGAAGCGTAGTGCAGAATGCATGGACACAAGGAGAAGACAAGAACCGCTCCTTTGCGATGTGCGCAGAAGAAGCCGCTCGTCCGAGAAAAGCATCCGGCTGAAGTCGCTCTTTCTCGGCATGCGAGAGAGACGAGACCGCTGCTGAAGGCACACAGCGGCATTCGGGGAGAAGTGCGATTTAACGGCCAGCAACTGCAAACTCTCCGAAGCGGTTAACAGAGAGTGGCGCCGTCCACCCACGAGAGCGAAATAGCGAAATTGCTATGCCGAGAACGTGCGATTTCAGAATACTGCATTTCCTGAAAACAGGGGTTTTTTCTCCGCAGGAAAGAATCCACATCTCTCGACTTTCTGTAACGTCCTCTCTGAAAGCACAACGTGTGTCGCTCCTGGAACTTCTAGCTGCCTTATTAGAGGGGCTTTTCCCTTCCACTCTGTTCTTCACAGAATGCTGAAGTGTAGCATCGGAAAAACAGAGAAAAACGAAATGTCCCTAGGAATAAACGGAAAGGCATAAGAATGAGAGAGAAGCGTAGTGCAGAATGCATGGACACAAGGAGAAGACAAGAACCGCTCCTTTGCGATGTGCGCAGAAGAAGCCGCTCGTCCGAGAAAAGCATCCGGCTGAAGTCGCTCTTTCTCGGCATGCGAGAGAGACGAGACCGCTGCTGAAGGCACACAGCGGCATTCGGGGAGAACCGCGATTTCTCGACCAGCAACTGCAAACTCTCCGAAGCGGTTCAACGCGAGAGCCGATTTAGACGTGCGTGAGCGAAATAACGGAACTGTGATGCCAAGAACGTGTGAATTCTGCATACTGCATTGCCTGAAAACAGGGGGTTTTTTCTCCGCAGGAAAGAATCCACATCTCCCGACTTTCTGTAACGTCCTCTCTGAAAGCACAACGTGTGTCGCTCCTGGAACTTCTAGCTGCCTTATTAGAGGGGCTTTTCCCTTCCACTCTGTTCTTCACAGAATGCTGAAGTGTAGCATCGGAAAAACAGAGAAAAACGAAATGTCCCTAGGAATAAACGGAAAGGCATAAGAATGAGAGAGAAGCGTAGTGCAGAATGCATGGACACAAGGAGAAGACAAGAACCGCTCCTTTGCGATGTGCGCAGAAGAAGCCGCTCGTCCGAGAAAAGCATCCGGCTGAAGTCGCTCTTTCTCGGCATGCGAGAGAGACGAGACCGCTGCTGAAGGCACACAGCGGCATTCGGGGAGAACCGCGATTTCTCGACCAGCAACTGCAAACTCTCCGAAGCGGTTAACAGAGAGTGGCGCCGTCCACCCACGAGAGCGAAATAGCGAAATTGCTATGCCGAGAACGTGCGATTTCAGAATACTGCATTTCCTGAAAACAGGGGTTTTTTTCTCCGCAGGAAAGAATCCACATCTCTCGACTTTCTGTAACGTCCTCTCTGAAAGCACAACGTGTGTCGCTCCTGGAACTTCTAGCTGCCTTATTAGAGGGGCTTTTCCCTTCCACTCTGTTCTTCACAGAATGCTGAAGTGTAGCATCGGAAAAACAGAGAAAAACGAAATGTCCCTAGGAATAAACGGAAAGGCATAAGAATGAGAGAGAAGCGTAGTGCAGAATGCATGGACACAAGGAGAAGACAAGAACCGCTCCTTTGCGATGTGCGCAGAAGAAGCCGCTCGTCCGAGAAAAGCATCCGGCTGAAGTCGCTCTTTCTCGGCATGCGAGAGAGACGAGACCGCTGCTGAAGGCACACAGCGGCATTCGGGGAGAAGTGCGATTTAACGGCCAGCAACTGCAAACTCTCCGAAGCGGTTAACAGAGAGTGGCGCCGTCCACCCACGAGAGCGAAATAGCGAAATTGCTATGCCGAGAACGTGCGATTTCAGAATACTGCATTTCCTGAAAACAGGGTTTTTTTCTCCGCAGGAAAGAATCCACATCTCTCGACTTTCTGTAACGTCCTCTCTGAAAGCACAACGTGTGTCGCTCCTGGAACTTCTAGCTGCCTTATTAGAGGGGCTTTTCCCTTCCACTCTGTTCTTCACAGAATGCTGAAGTGTAGCATCGGAAAAACAGAGAAAAACGAAATGTCCCTAGGAATAAACGGAAAGGCATAAGAATGAGAGAGAAGCGTAGTGCAGAATGCATGGACATAAGGAGAAGACAAGAACCGCTCCTTTGCGATGTGCGCAGAAGAAGCCGCTCGTCCAAGAAAAGCATCCGGCTGAAGTCGCTCTTTCTCGGCATGCGAGAGAGACGAGACCGCTGCTGAAGGCACACAGCGGCATTCGGGGAGAACCGCGATTTCTCGACCAGCAACTGCAAACTCTCCGAAGCGGTTCAACGCGAGAGCCGATTTAGACGTGCGTGAGCGAAATAACGGAACTGTGATGCCAAGAACGTGTGAATTCTGCATACTGCATTGCCTGAAAACAGGGGGTTTTTTCTCCGCAGGAAAGAATCCACATCTCTCGACTTTCTGTAACGTCCTCTCTGAAAGCACAACGTGTGTCGCTCCTGGAACTTCTAGCTGCCTTATTAGAGGGGCTTTTCCCTTCCACTCTGTTCTTCACAGAATGCTGAAGTGTAGCATCGGAAAAACAGAGAAAAACGAAATGTCCCTAGGAATAAACGGAAAGGCATAAGAATGAGAGAGAAGCGTAGTGCAGAATGCATGGACACAAGGAGAAGACAAGAACCGCTCCTTTGCGATGTGCGCAGAAGAAGCCGCTCGTCCGAGAAAAGCAGCCGGCTGAAGTCGCTCTTTCTCGGCATGCGAGAGAGACGAGACCGCTGCTGAAGGCACACAGCGGCATTCGGGGAGAAGTGCGATTTCTCGACCAGCAACTGCAAACTCTCCGAAGCGGTTAACAGAGAGTGGCGCCGTCCACCCACGAGAGCGAAATAGCGAAATTGCTATGCCGAGAACGTGCGATTTCAGAATACTGCATTTCCTGAAAACAGGGGTTTTTTTCTCCGCAGGAAAGAATCCACATCTCTCGACTTTCTGTAACGTCCTCTCTGAAAGCACAACGTGTGTCGCTCCTGGAACTTCTAGCTGCCTTATTAGAGGGGCTTTTCCCTTCCACTCTGTTCTTCACAGAATGCTGAAGTGTAGCATCGGAAAAACAGAGAAAAACGAAATGTCCCTAGGAATAAACGGAAAGGCATAAGAATGAGAGAGAAGCGTAGTGCAGAATGCATGGACACAAGGAGAAGACAAGAACCGCTCCTTTGCGATGTGCGCAGAAGAAGCCGCTCGTCCGAGAAAAGCAGCCGGCTGAAGTCGCTCTTTCTCGGCATGCGAGAGAGACGAGACCGCTGCTGAAGGCACACAGCGGCATTCGGGGAGAACCGCGATTTCTCGACCAGCAACTGCAAACTCTCCGAAGCGGTTCAACGCGAGAGCCGATTTAGACGTGCGTGAGCGAAATAACGGAACTGTGATGCCAAGAACGTGTGAATTCTGCATACTGCATTGCCTGAAAACAGGGGGTTTTTTCTCCGCAGGAAAGAATCCACATCTCCCGACTTTCTGTAACGTCCTCTCTGAAAGCACAACGTGTGTCGCTCCTGGAACTTCTAGCTGCCTTATTAGAGGGGCTTTTCCCTTCCACTCTGTTCTTCACAGAATGCTGAAGTGTAGCATCGGAAAAACAGAGAAAAACGAAATGTCCCTAGGAATAAACGGAAAGGCATAAGAATGAGAGAGAAGCGTAGTGCAGAATGCATGGACACAAGGAGAAGACAAGAACCGCTCCTTTGCGATGTGCGCAGAAGAAGCCGCTCGTCCGAGAAAAGCATCCGGCTGAAGTCGCTCTTTCTCGGCATGCGAGAGAGACGAGACCGCTGCTGAAGGCACACAGCGGCATTCGGGGAGAAGTGCGATTTCTCGGCCAGCAACTGCAAACTCTCCGAAGCGGTTAACAGAGAGTGGCGCCGTCCACCCACGAGAGCGAAATAGCGAAATTGCTATGCCGATAACGTGCGATTTCAGAATACTGCATTTCCTGAAAACAGGGGTTTTTTCTCCGCAGGAAAGAATCCACATCTCTCGACTTTCTGTAACGTCCTCTCTGAAAGCACAACGTGTGTCGCTCCTGGAACTTCTAGCTGCCTTATTAGAGGGGCTTTTCCCTTCCACTCTGTTCTTCACAGAATGCTGAAGTGTAGCATCGGAAAAACAGAGAAAAACGAAATGTCCCTAGGAATAAACGGAAAGGCATAAGAATGAGAGAGAAGCGTAGTGCAGAATGCATGGACATAAGGAGAAGACAAGAACCGCTCCTTTGCGATGTGCGCAGAAGAAGCCGCTCGTCCGAGAAAAGCATCCGGCTGAAGTCGCTCTTTCTCGGCATGCGAGAGAGACGAGACCGCTGCTGAAGGCACACAGCGGCATTCGGGGAGAACCGCGATTTCTCGGCCAGCAACTGCAAACTCTCCGAAGCGGTTCAACGCGAGAGCCGATTTAGACGTGCGTGAGCGAAATAACGGAAGTGTGATGCCAAGAACGTGTGAATTCTGCATACTGCATTGCCTGAAAACAGGGGGTTTTTTCTCCGCAGGAAAGAATCCACATCTCTCGACTTTCTGTAACGTCCTCTCTGAAAGCACAACGTGTGTCGCTCCTGGAACTTCTAGCTGCCTTATTAGAGGGGCTTTTCCCTTCCACTCTGTTCTTCACAGAATGCTGAAGTGTAGCATCGGAAAAACAGAGAAAAACGAAATGTCCCTAGGAATAAACGGAAAGGCATAAGAATGAGAGAGAAGCGTAGTGCAGAATGCATGGACACAAGGAGAAGACAAGAACCGCTCCTTTGCGATGTGCGCAGAAGAAGCCGCTCGTCCGAGAAAAGCATCCGGCTGAAGTCGCTCTTTCTCGGCATGCGAGAGAGACGAGACCGCTGCTGAAGGCACACAGCGGCATTCGGGGAGAAGTGCGATTTCTCGACCAGCAACTGCAAACTCTCCGAAGCGGTTAACAGAGAGTGGCGCCGTCCACCCACGAGAGCGAAATAGCGAAATTGCTATGCCGAGAACGTGCGATTTCAGAATACTGCATTTCCTGAAAACAGGGGGTTTTTTCTCCGCAGGAAAGAATCCACATCTCTCGACTTTCTGTAACGTCCTCTCTGAAAGCACAACGTGTGTCGCTCCTGGAACTTCTAGCTGCCTTATTAGAGGGGCTTTTCCCTTCCACTCTGTTCTTCACAGAATGCTGAAGTGTAGCATCGGAAAAACAGAGAAAAACGAAATGTCCCTAGGAATAAACGGAAAGGCATAAGAATGAGAGAGAAGCGTAGTGCAGAATGCATGGACACAAGGAGAAGACAAGAACCGCTCCTTTGCGATGTGCGCAGAAGAAGCCGCTCGTCCGAGAAAAGCATCCGGCTGAAGTCGCTCTTTCTCGGCATGCGAGAGAGACGAGACCGCTGCTGAAGGCACACAGCGGCATTCGGGGAGAACCGCGATTTCTCGACCAGCAACTGCAAACTCTCCGAAGCGGTTCAACGCGAGAGCCGATTTAGACGTGCGTGAGCGAAATAACGGAACTGTGATGCCAAGAACGTGTGAATTCTGCATACTGCATTGCCTGAAAACAGGGGGTTTTTTCTCCGCAGGAAAGAATCCACATCTCCCGACTTTCTGTAACGTCCTCTCTGAAAGCACAACGTGTGTCGCTCCTGGAACTTCTAGCTGCCTTATTAGAGGGGCTTTTCCCTTCCACTCTGTTCTTCACAGAATGCTGAAGTGTAGCATCGGAAAAACAGAGAAAAACGAAATGTCCCTAGGAATAAACGGAAAGGCATAAGAATGAGAGAGAAGCGTAGTGCAGAATGCATGGACACAAGGAGAAGACAAGAACCGCTCCTTTGCGATGTGCGCAGAAGAAGCCGCTCGTCCGAGAAAAGCATCCGGCTGAAGTCGCTCTTTCTCGGCATGCGAGAGAGACGAGACCGCTGCTGAAGGCACACAGCGGCATTCGGGGAGAAGTGCGATTTAACGGCCAGCAACTGCAAACTCTCCGAAGCGGTTAACAGAGAGTGGCGCCGTCCACCCACGAGAGCGAAATAGCGAAATTGCTATGCCGAGAACGTGCGATTTCAGAATACTGCATTTCCTGAAAACAGGGGTTTTTTCTCCGCAGGAAAGAATCCACATCTCTCGACTTTCTGTAACGTCCTCTCTGAAAGCACAACGTGTGTCGCTCCTGGAACTTCTAGCTGCCTTATTAGAGGGGCTTTTCCCTTCCACTCTGTTCTTCACAGAATGCTGAAGTGTAGCATCGGAAAAACAGAGAAAAACGAGATGTCCCTAGGAATAAACGGAAAGGCATAAGAATGAGAGAGAAGCGTAGTGCAGAATGCATGGACATAAGGAGAAGACAAGAACCGCTCCTTTGCGATGTGCGCAGAAGAAGCCGCTCGTCCGAGAAAAGCATCCGGCTGAAGTCGCTCTTTCTCGGCATGCGAGAGAGACGAGACCGCTGCTGAAGGCACACAGCGGCATTCGGGGAGAACCGCGATTTCTCGGCCAGCAACTGCAAACTCTCCGAAGCGGTTCAACGCGAGAGCCGATTTAGACGTGCGTGAGCGAAATAACGGAACTGTGATGCCAAGAACGTGTGAATTCTGCATACTGCATTGCCTGAAAACAGGGGTTTTTTTCTCCGCAGGAAAGAATCCACATCTCTCGACTTTCTGTAACGTCCTCTCTGAAAGCACAACGTGTGTCGCTCCTGGAACTTCTAGCTGCCTTATTAGAGGGGCTTTTCCCTTCCACTCTGTTCTTCACAGAATGCTGAAGTGTAGCATCGGAAAAACAGAGAAAAACGAAATGTCCCTAGGAATAAACGGAAAGGCATAAGAATGAGAGAGAAGCGTAGTGCAGAATGCATGGACACAAGGAGAAGACAAGAACCGCTCCTTTGCGATGTGCGCAGAAGAAGCCGCTCGTCCGAGAAAAGCATCCGGCTGAAGTCGCTCTTTCTCGGCATGCGAGAGAGACGAGACCGCTGCTGAAGGCACACAGCGGCATTCGGGGAGAACCGCGATTTCTCGACCAGCAACTGCAAACTCTCCGAAGCGGTTCAACGCGAGAGCCGATTTAGACGTGCGTGAGCGAAATAACGGAACTGTGATGCCAAGAACGTGTGAATTCTGCATACTGCATTGCCTGAAAACAGGGGGTTTTTTCTCCGCAGGAAAGAATCCACATCTCCCGACTTTCTGTAACGTCCTCTCTGAAAGCACAACGTGTGTCGCTCCTGGAACTTCTAGCTGCCTTATTAGAGGGGCTTTTCCCTTCCACTCTGTTCTTCACAGAATGCTGAAGTGTAGCATCGGAAAAACAGAGAAAAACGAAATGTCCCTAGGAATAAACGGAAAGGCATAAGAATGAGAGAGAAGCGTAGTGCAGAATGCATGGACACAAGGAGAAGACAAGAACCGCTCCTTTGCGATGTGCGCAGAAGAAGCCGCTCGTCCGAGAAAAGCATCCGGCTGAAGTCGCTCTTTCTCGGCATGCGAGAGAGACGAGACCGCTGCTGAAGGCACACAGCGGCATTCGGGGAGAAGTGCGATTTAACGGCCAGCAACTGCAAACTCTCCGAAGCGGTTAACAGAGAGTGGCGCCGTCCACCCACGAGAGCGAAATAGCGAAATTGCTATGCCGAGAACGTGCGATTTCAGAATACTGCATTTCCTGAAAACAGGGGTTTTTTCTCCGCAGGAAAGAATCCACATCTCTCGACTTTCTGTAACGTCCTCTCTGAAAGCACAACGTGTGTCGCTCCTGGAACTTCTAGCTGCCTTATTAGAGGGGCTTTTCCCTTCCACTCTGTTCTTCACAGAATGCTGAAGTGTAGCATCGGAAAAACAGAGAAAAACGAGATGTCCCTAGGAATAAACGGAAAGGCATAAGAATGAGAGAGAAGCGTAGTGCAGAATGCATGGACATAAGGAGAAGACAAGAACCGCTCCTTTGCGATGTGCGCAGAAGAAGCCGCTCGTCCGAGAAAAGCATCCGGCTGAAGTCGCTCTTTCTCGGCATGCGAGAGAGACGAGACCGCTGCTGAAGGCACACAGCGGCATTCGGGGAGAACCGCGATTTCTCGGCCAGCAACTGCAAACTCTCCGAAGCGGTTCAACGCGAGAGCCGATTTAGACGTGCGTGAGCGAAATAACGGAACTGTGATGCCAAGAACGTGTGAATTCTGCATACTGCATTGCCTGAAAACAGGGGTTTTTTTCTCCGCAGGAAAGAATCCACATCTCTCGACTTTCTGTAACGTCCTCTCTGAAAGCACAACGTGTGTCGCTCCTGGAACTTCTAGCTGCCTTATTAGAGGGGCTTTTCCCTTCCACTCTGTTCTTCACAGAATGCTGAAGTGTAGCATCGGAAAAACAGAGAAAAACGAAATGTCCCTAGGAATAAACGGAAAGGCATAAGAATGAGAGAGAAGCGTAGTGCAGAATGCATGGACACAAGGAGAAGACAAGAACCGCTCCTTTGCGATGTGCGCAGAAGAAGCCGCTCGTCCGAGAAAAGCATCCGGCTGAAGTCGCTCTTTCTCGGCATGCGAGAGAGACGAGACCGCTGCTGAAGGCACACAGCGGCATTCGGGGAGAACCGCGATTTCTCGACCAGCAACTGCAAACTCTCCGAAGCGGTTAACAGAGAGTGGCGCCGTCCACCCACGAGAGCGAAATAGCGAAATTGCTATGCCGAGAACGTGCGATTTCAGAATACTGCATTTCCTGAAAACAGGGGGTTTTTTCTCCGCAGGAAAGAATCCACATCTCTCGACTTTCTGTAACGTCCTCTCTGAAAGCACAACGTGTGTCGCTCCTGGAACTTCTAGCTGCCTTATTAGAGGGGCTTTTCCCTTCCACTCTGTTCTTCACAGAATGCTGAAGTGTAGCATCGGAAAAACAGAGAAAAACGAAATGTCCCTAGGAATAAACGGAAAGGCATAAGAATGAGAGAGAAGCGTAGTGCAGAATGCATGGACACAAGGAGAAGACAAGAACCGCTCCTTTGCGATGTGCGCAGAAGAAGCCGCTCGTCCGAGAAAAGCATCCGGCTGAAGTCGCTCTTTCTCGGCATGCAAGAGAGACGAGACCGCTGCTGAAGGCACACAGCGGCATTCGGGGAGAACCGCGATTTCTCGACCAGCAACTGCAAACTCTCCGAAGCGGTTAACAGAGAGTGGCGCCGTCCACCCACGAGAGCGAAATAGCGAAATTGCTATGCCGATAACGTGCGATTTCAGAATACTGCATTTCCTGAAAACAGGGGTTTTTTCTCCGCAGGAAAGAATCCACATCTCTCGACTTTCTGTAACGTCCTCTCTGAAAGCACAACGTGTGTCGCTCCTGGAACTTCTAGCTGCCTTATTAGAGGGGCTTTTCCCTTCCACTCTGTTCTTCACAGAATGCTGAAGTGTAGCATCGGAAAAACAGAGAAAAACGAGATGTCCCTAGGAATAAACGGAAAAGCATAAGAATGAGAGAGAAGCGTAGTGCAGAATGCATGGACATAAGGAGAAGACAAGAACCGCTCCTTTGCGATGTGCGCAGAAGAAGCCGCTCGTCCGAGAAAAGCATCCGGCTGAAGTCGCTCTTTCTCGGCATGCGAGAGAGACGAGACCGCTGCTGAAGGCACACAGCGGCATTCGGGGAGAACCGCGATTTCTCGGCCAGCAACTGCAAACTCTCCGAAGCGGTTCAACGCGAGAGCCGATTTAGACGTGCGTGAGCGAAATAACGGAACTGTGATGCCAAGAACGTGTGAATTCTGCATACTGCATTGCCTGAAAACAGGGGTTTTTTTCTCCGCAGGAAAGAATCCACATCTCTCGACTTTCTGTAACGTCCTCTCTGAAAGCACAACGTGTGTCGCTCCTGGAACTTCTAGCTGCCTTATTAGAGGGGCTTTTCCCTTCCACTCTGTTCTTCACAGAATGCTGAAGTGTAGCATCGGAAAAACAGAGAAAAACGAAATGTCCCTAGGAATAAACGGAAAGGCATAAGAATGAGAGAGAAGCGTAGTGCAGAATGCATGGACACAAGGAGAAGACAAGAACCGCTCCTTTGCGATGTGCGCAGAAGAAGCCGCTCGTCCGAGAAAAGCAGCCGGCTGAAGTCGCTCTTTCTCGGCATGCGAGAGAGACGAGACCGCTGCTGAAGGCACACAGCGGCATTCGGGGAGAACCGCGATTTCTCGACCAGCAACTGCAAACTCTCCGAAGCGGTTCAACGCGAGAGCCGATTTAGACGTGCGTGAGCGAAATAACGGAACTGTGATGCCAAGAACGTGTGAATTCTGCATACTGCATTGCCTGAAAACAGGGGGTTTTTTCTCCGCAGGAAAGAATCCACATCTCCCGACTTTCTGTAACGTCCTCTCTGAAAGCACAACGTGTGTCGCTCCTGGAACTTCTAGCTGCCTTATTAGAGGGGCTTTTCCCTTCCACTCTGTTCTTCACAGAATGCTGAAGTGTAGCATCGGAAAAACAGAGAAAAACGAAATGTCCCTAGGAATAAACGGAAAGGCATAAGAATGAGAGAGAAGCGTAGTGCAGAATGCATGGACACAAGGAGAAGACAAGAACCGCTCCTTTGCGATGTGCGCAGAAGAAGCCGCTCGTCCGAGAAAAGCATCCGGCTGAAGTCGCTCTTTCTCGGCATGCGAGAGAGACGAGACCGCTGCTGAAGGCACACAGCGGCATTCGGGGAGAAGTGCGATTTCTCGGCCAGCAACTGCAAACTCTCCGAAGCGGTTCAACGCGAGAGCCGATTTAGACGTGCGTGAGCGAAATAACGGAACTGTGATGCCAAGAACGTGTGAATTCTGCATACTGCATTGCCTGAAAACAGGGGGTTTTTTCTCCGCAGGAAAGAATCCACATCTCTCGACTTTCTGTAACGTCCTCTCTGAAAGCACAACGTGTGTCGCTCCTGGAACTTCTAGCTGCCTTATTAGAGGGGCTTTTCCCTTCCACTCTGTTCTTCACAGAATGCTGAAGTGTAGCATCGGAAAAACAGAGAAAAACGAAATGTCCCTAGGAATAAACGGAAAGGCATAAGAATGAGAGAGAAGCGTAGTGCAGAATGCATGGACACAAGGAGAAGACAAGAACCGCTCCTTTGCGATGTGCGCAGAAGAAGCCGCTCGTCCGAGAAAAGCAGCCGGCTGAAGTCGCTCTTTCTCGGCATGCGAGAGAGACGAGACCGCTGCTGAAGGCACACAGCGGCATTCGGGGAGAACCGCGATTTCTCGACCAGCAACTGCAAACTCTCCGAAGCGGTTAACAGAGAGTGGCGCCGTCCACCCACGAGAGCGAAATAGCGAAATTGCTATGCCGAGAACGTGCGATTTCAGAATACTGCATTTCCTGAAAACAGGGGGTTTTTTCTCCGCAGGAAAGAATCCACATCTCTCGACTTTCTGTAACGTCCTCTCTGAAAGCACAACGTGTGTCGCTCCTGGAACTTCTAGCTGCCTTATTAGAGGGGCTTTTCCCTTCCACTCTGTTCTTCACAGAATGCTGAAGTGTAGCATCGGAAAAACAGAGAAAAACGAAATGTCCCTAGGAATAAACGGAAAGGCATAAGAATGAGAGAGAAGCGTAGTGCAGAATGCATGGACACAAGGAGAAGACAAGAACCGCTCCTTTGCGATGTGCGCAGAAGAAGCCGCTCGTCCGAGAAAAGCAGCCGGCTGAAGTCGCTCTTTCTCGGCATGCGAGAGAGACGAGACCGCTGCTGAAGGCACACAGCGGCATTCGGGGAGAACCGCGATTTCTCGACCAGCAACTGCAAACTCTCCGAAGCGGTTAACAGAGAGTGGCGCCGTCCACCCACGAGAGCGAAATAGCGAAATTGCTATGCCGAGAACGTGCGATTTCAGAATACTGCATTTCCTGAAAACAGGGGGTTTTTTCTCCGCAGGAAAGAATCCACATCTCTCGACTTTCTGTAACGTCCTCTCTGAAAGCACAACGTGTGTCGCTCCTGGAACTTCTAGCTGCCTTATTAGAGGGGCTTTTCCCTTCCACTCTGTTCTTCACAGAATGCTGAAGTGTAGCATCGGAAAAACAGAGAAAAACGAAATGTCCCTAGGAATAAACGGAAAGGCATAAGAATGAGAGAGAAGCGTAGTGCAGAATGCATGGACACAAGGAGAAGACAAGAACCGCTCCTTTGCGATGTGCGCAGAAGAAGCCGCTCGTCCGAGAAAAGCATCCGGCTGAAGTCGCTCTTTCTCGGCATGCGAGAGAGACGAGACCGCTGCTGAAGGCACACAGCGGCATTCGGGGAGAAGTGCGATTTAACGGCCAGCAACTGCAAACTCTCCGAAGCGGTTAACAGAGAGTGGCGCCGTCCACCCACGAGAGCGAAATAGCGAAATTGCTATGCCGAGAACGTGCGATTTCAGAATACTGCATTTCCTGAAAACAGGGGGTTTTTTCTCCGCAGGAAAGAATCCACATCTCTCGACTTTCTGTAACGTCCTCTCTGAAAGCACAACGTGTGTCGCTCCTGGAACTTCTAGCTGCCTTATTAGAGGGGCTTTTCCCTTCCACTCTGTTCTTCACAGAATGCTGAAGTGTAGCATCGGAAAAACAGAGAAAAACGAAATGTCCCTAGGAATAAACGGAAAGGCATATGAATGAGAGAGAAGCGTAGTGCAGAATGCATGGACACAAGGAGAAGACAAGAACCGCTCCTTTGCGATGTGCGCAGAAGAAGCCGCTCGTCCGAGAAAAGCAGCCGGCTGAAGTCGCTCTTTCTCGGCATGCGAGAGAGACGAGACCGCTGCTGAAGGCACACAGCGGCATTCGGGGAGAACCGCGATTTCTCGACCAGCAACTGCAAACTCTCCGAAGCGGTTCAACGCGAGAGCCGATTTAGACGTGCGTGAGCGAAATAACGGAACTGTGATGCCAAGAACGTGTGAATTCTGCATACTGCATTGCCTGAAAACAGGGGGTTTTTTCTCCGCAGGAAAGAATCCACATCTCCCGACTTTCTGTAACGTCCTCTCTGAAAGCACAACGTGTGTCGCTCCTGGAACTTCTAGCTGCCTTATTAGAGGGGCTTTTCCCTTCCACTCTGTTCTTCACAGAATGCTGAAGTGTAGCATCGGAAAAACAGAGAAAAACGAAATGTCCCTAGGAATAAACGGAAAGGCATAAGAATGAGAGAGAAGCGTAGTGCAGAATGCATGGACACAAGGAGAAGACAAGAACCGCTCCTTTGCGATGTGCGCAGAAGAAGCCGCTCGTCCGAGAAAAGCATCCGGCTGAAGTCGCTCTTTCTCGGCATGCGAGAGAGACGAGACCGCTGCTGAAGGCACACAGCGGCATTCGGGGAGAAGTGCGATTTCTCGGCCAGCAACTGCAAACTCTCCGAAGCGGTTAACAGAGAGTGGCGCCGTCCACCCACGAGAGCGAAATAGCGAAATTGCTATGCCGAGAACGTGCGATTTCAGAATACTGCATTTCCTGAAAACAGGGGGTTTTTTCTCCGCAGGAAAGAATCCACATCTCTCGACTTTCTGTAACGTCCTCTCTGAAAGCACAACGTGTGTCGCTCCTGGAACTTCTAGCTGCCTTATTAGAGGGGCTTTTCCCTTCCACTCTGTTCTTCACAGAATGCTGAAGTGTAGCATCGGAAAAACAGAGAAAAACGAAATGTCCCTAGGAATAAACGGAAAGGCATAAGAATGAGAGAGAAGCGTAGTGCAGAATGCATGGACACAAGGAGAAGACAAGAACCGCTCCTTTGCGATGTGCGCAGAAGAAGCCGCTCGTCCGAGAAAAGCAGCCGGCTGAAGTCGCTCTTTCTCGGCATGCGAGAGAGACGAGACCGCTGCTGAAGGCACACAGCGGCATTCGGGGAGAACCGCGATTTCTCGACCAGCAACTGCAAACTCTCCGAAGCGGTTCAACGCGAGAGCCGATTTAGACGTGCGTGAGCGAAATAACGGAACTGTGATGCCAAGAACGTGTGAATTCTGCATACTGCATTGCCTGAAAACAGGGGGTTTTTTCTCCGCAGGAAAGAATCCACATCTCCCGACTTTCTGTAACGTCCTCTCTGAAAGCACAACGTGTGTCGCTCCTGGAACTTCTAGCTGCCTTATTAGAGGGGCTTTTCCCTTCCACTCTGTTCTTCACAGAATGCTGAAGTGTAGCATCGGAAAAACAGAGAAAAACGAAATGTCCCTAGGAATAAACGGAAAGGCATAAGAATGAGAGAGAAGCGTAGTGCAGAATGCATGGACACAAGGAGAAGACAAGAACCGCTCCTTTGCGATGTGCGCAGAAGAAGCCGCTCGTCCGAGAAAAGCATCCGGCTGAAGTCGCTCTTTCTCGGCATGCGAGAGAGACGAGACCGCTGCTGAAGGCACACAGCGGCATTCGGGGAGAAGTGCGATTTAACGGCCAGCAACTGCAAACTCTCCGAAGCGGTTAACAGAGAGTGGCGACGTCCACCCACGAGAGCGAAATAGCGAAATTGCTATGCCGATAACGTGCGATTTCAGAATACTGCATTTCCTGAAAACAGGGGTTTTTTTCTCCGCAGGAAAGAATCCACATCTCTCGACTTTCTGTAACGTCCTCTCTGAAAGCACAACGTGTGTCGCTCCTGGAACTTCTAGCTGCCTTATTAGAGGGGCTTTTCCCTTCCACTCTGTTCTTCACAGAATGCTGAAGTGTAGCATCGGAAAAACAGAGAAAAACGAAATGTCCCTAGGAATAAACGGAAAGGCATAAGAATGAGAGAGAAGCGTAGTGCAGAATGCATGGACACAAGGAGAAGACAAGAACCGCTCCTTTGCGATGTGCGCAGAAGAAGCCGCTCGTCCGAGAAAAGCATCCGGCTGAAGTCGCTCTTTCTCGGCATGCGAGAGAGACGAGACCGCTGCTGAAGGCACACAGCGGCATTCGGGGAGAACCGCGATTTCTCGGCCAGCAACTGCAAACTCTCCGAAGCGGTTCAACGCGAGAGCCGATTTAGACGTGCGTGAGCGAAATAACGGAACTGTGATGCCAAGAACGTGTGAATTCTGCATACTGCATTGCCTGAAAACAGGGGGTTTTTTCTCCGCAGGAAAGAATCCACATCTCTCGACTTTCTGTAACGTCCTCTCTGAAAGCACAACGTGTGTCGCTCCTGGAACTTCTAGCTGCCTTATTAGAGGGGCTTTTCCCTTCCACTCTGTTCTTCACAGAATGCTGAAGTGTAGCATCGGAAAAACAGAGAAAAACGAAATGTCCCTAGGAATAAACGGAAAGGCATAAGAATGAGAGAGAAGCGTAGTGCAGAATGCATGGACACAAGGAGAAGACAAGAACCGCTCCTTTGCGATGTGCGCAGAAGAAGCCGCTCGTCCGAGAAAAGCAGCCGGCTGAAGTCGCTCTTTCTCGGCATGCGAGAGAGACGAGACCGCTGCTGAAGGCACACAGCGGCATTCGGGGAGAACCGCGATTTCTCGACCAGCAACTGCAAACTCTCCGAAGCGGTCAACGCGAGAGCCGATTTAGACGTGCGTGAGCGAAATAACGGAACTGTGATGCCAAGAACGTGTGAATTCTGCATACTGCATTGCCTGAAAACAGGGGGTTTTTTCTCCGCAGGAAAGAATCCACATCTCTCGACTTTCTGTAACGTCCTCTCTGAAAGCACAACGTGTGTCGCTCCTGGAACTTCTAGCTGCCTTATTAGAGGGGCTTTTCCCTTCCACTCTGTTCTTCACAGAATGCTGAAGTGTAGCATCGGAAAAACAGAGAAAAACGAAATGTCCCTAGGAATAAACGGAAAGGCATAAGAATGAGAGAGAAGCGTAGTGCAGAATGCATGGACACAAGGAGAAGACAAGAACCGCTCCTTTGCGATGTGCGCAGAAGAAGCCGCTCGTCCGAGAAAAGCAGCCGGCTGAAGTCGCTCTTTCTCGGCATGCGAGAGAGACGAGACCGCTGCTGAAGGCACACAGCGGCATTCGGGGAGAACCGCGATTTCTCGACCAGCAACTGCAAACTCTCCGAAGCGGTTCAACGCGAGAGCCGATTTAGACGTGCGTGAGCGAAATAACGGAACTGTGATGCCAAGAACGTGTGAATTCTGCATACTGCATTGCCTGAAAACAGGGGGTTTTTTCTCCGCAGGAAAGAATCCACATCTCTCGACTTTCTGTAACGTCCTCTCTGAAAGCACAACGTGTGTCGCTCCTGGAACTTCTAGCTGCCTTATTAGAGGGGCTTTTCCCTTCCACTCTGTTCTTCACAGAATGCTGAAGTGTAGCATCGGAAAAACAGAGAAAAACGAAATGTCCCTAGGAATAAACGGAAAGGCATAAGAATGAGAGAGAAGCGTAGTGCAGAATGCATGGACACAAGGAGAAGACAAGAACCGCTCCTTTGCGATGTGCGCAGAAGAAGCCGCTCGTCCGAGAAAAGCATCCGGCTGAAGTCGCTCTTTCTCGGCATGCGAGAGAGACGAGACCGCTGCTGAAGGCACACAGCGGCATTCGGGGAGAAGTGCGATTTCTCGACCAGCAACTGCAAACTCTCCGAAGCGGTTAACAGAGAGTGGCGCCGTCCACCCACGAGAGCGAAATAGCGAAATTGCTATGCCGAGAACGTGCGATTTCAGAATACTGCATTTCCTGAAAACAGGGGGTTTTTTCTCCGCAGGAAAGAATCCACATCTCTCGACTTTCTGTAACGTCCTCTCTGAAAGCACAACGTGTGTCGCTCCTGGAACTTCTAGCTGCCTTATTAGAGGGGCTTTTCCCTTCCACTCTGTTCTTCACAGAATGCTGAAGTGTAGCATCGGAAAAACAGAGAAAAACGAAATGTCCCTAGGAATAAACGGAAAGGCATAAGAATGAGAGAGAAGCGTAGTGCAGAATGCATGGACACAAGGAGAAGACAAGAACCGCTCCTTTGCGATGTGCGCAGAAGAAGCCGCTCGTCCGAGAAAAGCAGCCGGCTGAAGTCGCTCTTTCTCGGCATGCGAGAGAGACGAGACCGCTGCTGAAGGCACACAGCGGCATTCGGGGAGAAGTGCGATTTCTCGACCAGCAACTGCAAACTCTCCGAAGCGGTTAACAGAGAGTGGCGCCGTCCACCCACGAGAGCGAAATAGCGAAATTGCTATGCCGAGAACGTGCGATTTCAGAATACTGCATTTCCTGAAAACAGGGGGTTTTTTCTCCGCAGGAAAGAATCCACATCTCTCGACTTTCTGTAACGTCCTCTCTGAAAGCACAACGTGTGTCGCTCCTGGAACTTCTAGCTGCCTTATTAGAGGGGCTTTTCCCTTCCACTCTGTTCTTCACAGAATGCTGAAGTGTAGCATCGGAAAAACAGAGAAAAACGAAATGTCCCTAGGAATAAACGGAAAGGCATAAGAATGAGAGAGAAGCGTAGTGCAGAATGCATGGACACAAGGAGAAGACAAGAACCCCTCCTTTGCGATGTGCGCAGAAGAAGCCGCTCGTCCGAGAAAAGCAGCCGGCTGAAGTCGCTCTTTCTCGGCATGCGAGAGAGACGAGACCGCTGCTGAAGGCACACAGCGGCATTCGGGGAGAACCGCGATTTCTCGACCAGCAACTGCAAACTCTCCGAAGCGGTTCAACGCGAGAGCCGATTTAGACGTGCGTGAGCGAAATAACGGAACTGTGATGCCAAGAACGTGTGAATTCTGCATACTGCATTGCCTGAAAACAGGGGGTTTTTTCTCCGCAGGAAAGAATCCACATCTCTCGACTTTCTGTAACGTCCTCTCTGAAAGCACAACGTGTGTCGCTCCTGGAACTTCTAGCTGCCTTATTAGAGGGGCTTTTCCCTTCCACTCTGTTCTTCACAGAATGCTGAAGTGTAGCATCGGAAAAACAGAGAAAAACGAAATGTCCCTAGGAATAAACGGAAAGGCATAAGAATGAGAGAGAAGCGTAGTGCAGAATGCATGGACACAAGGAGAAGACAAGAACCGCTCCTTTGCGATGTGCGCAGAAGAAGCCGCTCGTCCGAGAAAAGCATCCGGCTGAAGTCGCTCTTTCTCGGCATGCGAGAGAGACGAGACCGCTGCTGAAGGCACACAGCGGCATTTGGGGAGAACCGCGATTTCTCGGCCAGCAACTGCAAACTCTCCGAAGCGGTTAACAGAGAGTGGCGCCGTCCACCCACGAGAGCGAAATAGCGAAATTGCTATGCCGAGAACGTGCGATTTCAGAATACTGCATTTCCTGAAAACAGGGGGTTTTTTCTCCGCAGGAAAGAATCCACATCTCTCGACTTTCTGTAACGTCCTCTCTGAAAGCACAACGTGTGTCGCTCCTGGAACTTCTAGCTGCCTTATTAGAGGGGCTTTTCCCTTCCACTCTGTTCTTCACAGAATGCTCAAGTGTAGCATCGGAAAAACAGAGAAAAACGAAATGTCCCTAGGAATAAACGGAAAGGCATAAGAATGAGAGAGAAGCGTAGTGCAGAATGCATGGACACAAGGAGAAGACAAGAACCCCTCCTTTGCGATGTGCGCAGAAGAAGCCGCTCGTCCGAGAAAAGCAGCCGGCTGAAGTCGCTCTTTCTCGGCATGCGAGAGAGACGAGACCGCTGCTGAAGGCACACAGCGGCATTCGGGGAGAACCGCGATTTCTCGACCAGCAACTGCAAACTCTCCGAAGCGGTTCAACGCGAGAGCCGATTTAGACGTGCGTGAGCGAAATAACGGAACTGTGATGCCAAGAACGTGTGAATTCTGCATACTGCATTGCCTGAAAACAGGGGGTTTTTTCTCCGCAGGAAAGAATCCACATCTCTCGACTTTCTGTAACGTCCTCTCTGAAAGCACAACGTGTGTCGCTCCTGGAACTTCTAGCTGCCTTATTAGAGGGGCTTTTCCCTTCCACTCTGTTCTTCACAGAATGCTGAAGTGTAGCATCGGAAAAACAGAGAAAAACGAAATGTCCCTAGGAATAAACGGAAAGGCATAAGAATGAGAGAGAAGCGTAGTGCAGAATGCATGGACACAAGGAGAAGACAAGAACCGCTCCTTTGCGATGTGCGCAGAAGAAGCCGCTCGTCCGAGAAAAGCATCCGGCTGAAGTCGCTCTTTCTCGGCATGCGAGAGAGACGAGACCGCTGCTGAAGGCACACAGCGGCATTCGGGGAGAAGTGCGATTTCTCGACCAGCAACTGCAAACTCTCCGAAGCGGTTAACAGAGAGTGGCGCCGTCCACCCACGAGAGCGAAATAGCGAAATTGCTATGCCGAGAACGTGCGATTTCAGAATACTGCATTTCCTGAAAACAGGGGGTTTTTTCTCCGCAGGAAAGAATCCACATCTCTCGACTTTCTGTAACGTCCTCTCTGAAAGCACAACGTGTGTCGCTCCTGGAACTTCTAGCTGCCTTATTAGAGGGGCTTTTCCCTTCCACTCTGTTCTTCACAGAATGCTGAAGTGTAGCATCGGAAAAACAGAGAAAAACGAAATGTCCCTAGGAATAAACGGAAAGGCATAAGAATGAGAGAGAAGCGTAGTGCAGAATGCATGGACACAAGGAGAAGACAAGAACCCCTCCTTTGCGATGTGCGCAGAAGAAGCCGCTCGTCCGAGAAAAGCAGCCGGCTGAAGTCGCTCTTTCTCGGCATGCGAGAGAGACGAGACCGCTGCTGAAGGCACACAGCGGCATTCGGGGAGAACCGCGATTTCTCGACCAGCAACTGCAAACTCTCCGAAGCGGTTCAACGCGAGAGCCGATTTAGACGTGCGTGAGCGAAATAACGGAACTGTGATGCCAAGAACGTGTGAATTCTGCATACTGCATTGCCTGAAAACAGGGGTTTTTTTCTCCGCAGGAAAGAATCCACATCTCTCGACTTTCTGTAACGTCCTCTCTGAAAGCACAACGTGTGTCGCTCCTGGAACTTCTAGCTGCCTTATTAGAGGGGCTTTTCCCTTCCACTCTGTTCTTCACAGAATGCTGAAGTGTAGCATCGGAAAAACAGAGAAAAACGAAATGTCCCTAGGAATAAACGGAAAGGCATAAGAATGAGAGAGAAGCGTAGTGCAGAATGCATGGACACAAGGAGAAGACAAGAACCGCTCCTTTGCGATGTGCGCAGAAGAAGCCGCTCGTCCGAGAAAAGCATCCGGCTGAAGTCGCTCTTTCTCGGCATGCGAGAGAGACGAGACCGCTGCTGAAGGCACACAGCGGCATTCGGGGAGAAGTGCGATTTCTCGACCAGCAACTGCAAACTCTCCGAAGCGGTTAACAGAGAGTGGCGCCGTCCACCCACGAGAGCGAAATAGCGAAATTGCTATGCCGAGAACGTGCGATTTCAGAATACTGCATTTCCTGAAAACAGGGGGTTTTTTCTCCGCAGGAAAGAATCCACATCTCTCGACTTTCTGTAACGTCCTCTCTGAAAGCACAACGTGTGTCGCTCCTGGAACTTCTAGCTGCCTTATTAGAGGGGCTTTTCCCTTCCACTCTGTTCTTCACAGAATGCTGAAGTGTAGCATCGGAAAAACAGAGAAAAACGAAATGTCCCTAGGAATAAACGGAAAGGCATAAGAATGAGAGAGAAGCGTAGTGCAGAATGCATGGACACAAGGAGAAGACAAGAACCGCTCCTTTGCGATGTGCGCAGAAGAAGCCGCTCGTCCGAGAAAAGCATCCGGCTGAAGTCGCTCTTTCTCGGCATGCGAGAGAGACGAGACCGCTGCTGAAGGCACACAGCGGCATTCGGGGAGAAGTGCGATTTCTCGACCAGCAACTGCAAACTCTCCGAAGCGGTTAACAGAGAGTGGCGCCGTCCACCCACGAGAGCGAAATAGCGAAATTGCTATGCCGAGAACGTGCGATTTCAGAATACTGCATTTCCTGAAAACAGGGGGTTTTTTCTCCGCAGGAAAGAATCCACATCTCTCGACTTTCTGTAACGTCCTCTCTGAAAGCACAACGTGTGTCGCTCCTGGAACTTCTAGCTGCCTTATTAGAGGGGCTTTTCCCTTCCACTCTGTTCTTCACAGAATGCTGAAGTGTAGCATCGGAAAAACAGAGAAAAACGAAATGTCCCTAGGAATAAACGGAAAGGCATAAGAATGAGAGAGAAGCGTAGTGCAGAATGCATGGACACAAGGAGAAGACAAGAACCCCTCCTTTGCGATGTGCGCAGAAGAAGCCGCTCGTCCGAGAAAAGCAGCCGGCTGAAGTCGCTCTTTCTCGGCATGCGAGAGAGACGAGACCGCTGCTGAAGGCACACAGCGGCATTCGGGGAGAACCGCGATTTCTCGACCAGCAACTGCAAACTCTCCGAAGCGGTTCAACGCGAGAGCCGATTTAGACGTGCGTGAGCGAAATAACGGAACTGTGATGCCAAGAACGTGTGAATTCTGCATACTGCATTTCCTGAAAACAGGGGGTTTTTTCTCCGCAGGAAAGAATCCACATCTCTCGACTTTCTGTAACGTCCTCTCTGAAAGCACAACGTGTGTCGCTCCTGGAACTTCTAGCTGCCTTATTAGAGGGGCTTTTCCCTTCCACTCTGTTCTTCACAGAATGCTGAAGTGTAGCATCGGAAAAACAGAGAAAAACGAAATGTCCCTAGGAATAAACGGAAAGGCATAAGAATGAGAGAGAAGCGTAGTGCAGAATGCATGGACACAAGGAGAAGACAAGAACCGCTCCTTTGCGATGTGCGCAGAAGAAGCCGCTCGTCCGAGAAAAGCAGCCGGCTGAAGTCGCTCTTTCTCGGCATGCGAGAGAGACGAGACCGCTGCTGAAGGCACACAGCGGCATTTGGGGAGAACCGCGATTTCTCGGCCAGCAACTGCAAACTCTCCGAAGCGGTTAACAGAGAGTGGCACCGTCCACCCACGAGAGCGAAATAGCGAAATTGCTATGCCGAGAACGTGCGATTTCAGAATACTGCATTTCCTGAAAACAGGGGGTTTTTTCTCCGCAGGAAAGAATCCACATCTCTCGACTTTCTGTAACGTCCTCTCTGAAAGCACAACGTGTGTCGCTCCTGGAACTTCTAGCTGCCTTATTAGAGGGGCTTTTCCCTTCCACTCTGTTCTTCACAGAATGCTGAAGTGTAGCATCGGAAAAACAGAGAAAAACGAAATGTCCCTAGGAATAAACGGAAAGGCATAAGAATGAGAGAGAAGCGTAGTGCAGAATGCATGGACACAAGGAGAAGACAAGAACCCCTCCTTTGCGATGTGCGCAGAAGAAGCCGCTCGTCCGAGAAAAGCATCCGGCTGAAGTCGCTCTTTCTCGGCATGCGAGAGAGACGAGACCGCTGCTGAAGGCACACAGCGGCATTCGGGGAGAACCGCGATTTCTCGACCAGCAACTGCAAACTCTCCGAAGCGGTTCAACGCGAGAGCCGATTTAGACGTGCGTGAGCGAAATAACGGAACTGTGATGCCAAGAACGTGTGAATTCTGCATACTGCATTGCCTGAAAACAGGGGTTTTTTTCTCCGCAGGAAAGAATCCACATCTCTCGACTTTCTGTAACGTCCTCTCTGAAAGCACAACGTGTGTCGCTCCTGGAACTTCTAGCTGCCTTATTAGAGGGGCTTTTCCCTTCCACTCTGTTCTTCACAGAATGCTGAAGTGTAGCATCGGAAAAACAGAGAAAAACGAAATGTCCCTAGGAATAAACGGAAAGGCATAAGAATGAGAGAGAAGCGTAGTGCAGAATGCATGGACACAAGGAGAAGACAAGAACCGCTCCTTTGCGATGTGCGCAGAAGAAGCCGCTCGTCCGAGAAAAGCAGCCGGCTGAAGTCGCTCTTTCTCGGCATGCGAGAGAGACGAGACCGCTGCTGAAGGCACACAGCGGCATTCGGGGAGAACCGCGATTTCTCGACCAGCAACTGCAAACTCTCCGAAGCGGTTAACAGAGAGTGGCGCCGTCCACCCACGAGAGCGAAATAGCGAAATTGCTATGCCGAGAACGTGCGATTTCAGAATACTGCATTTCCTGAAAACAGGGGGTTTTTTCTCCGCAGGAAAGAATCCACATCTCTCGACTTTCTGTAACGTCCTCTCTGAAAGCACAACGTGTGTCGCTCCTGGAACTTCTAGCTGCCTTATTAGAGGGGCTTTTCCCTTCCACTCTGTTCTTCACAGAATGCTGAAGTGTAGCATCGGAAAAACAGAGAAAAACGAAATGTCCCTAGGAATAAACGGAAAGGCATAAGAATGAGAGAGAAGCGTAGTGCAGAATGCATGGACACAAGGAGAAGACAAGAACCGCTCCTTTGCGATGTGCGCAGAAGAAGCCGCTCGTCCGAGAAAAGCATCCGGCTGAAGTCGCTCTTTCTCGGCATGCGAGAGAGACGAGACCGCTGCTGAAGGCACACAGCGGCATTCGGGGAGAACCGCGATTTCTCGGCCAGCAACTGCAAACTCTCCGAAGCGGTTCAACGCGAGAGCCGATTTAGACGTGCGTGAGCGAAATAACGGAACTGTGATGCCAAGAACGTGTGAATTCTGCATACTGCATTGCCTGAAAACAGGGGGTTTTTTCTCCGCAGGAAAGAATCCACATCTCCCGACTTTCTGTAACGTCCTCTCTGAAAGCACAACGTGTGTCGCTCCTGGAACTTCTAGCTGCCTTATTAGAGGGGCTTTTCCCTTCCACTCTGTTCTTCACAGAATGCTGAAGTGTAGCATCGGAAAAACAGAGAAAAACGAAATGTCCCTAGGAATAAACGGAAAGGCATAAGAATGAGAGAGAAGCGTAGTGCAGAATGCATGGACACAAGGAGAAGACAAGAACCGCTCCTTTGCGATGTGCGCAGAAGAAGCCGCTCGTCCGAGAAAAGCATCCGGCTGAAGTCGCTCTTTCTCGGCATGCGAGAGAGACGAGACCGCTGCTGAAGGCACACAGCGGCATTCGGGGAGAAGTGCGATTTCTCGACCAGCAACTGCAAACTCTCCGAAGCGGTTAACAGAGAGTGGCGCCGTCCACCCACGAGAGCGAAATAGCGAAATTGCTATGCCGAGAACGTGCGATTTCAGAATACTGCATTTCCTGAAAACAGGGGGTTTTTTCTCCGCAGGAAAGAATCCACATCTCTCGACTTTCTGTAACGTCCTCTCTGAAAGCACAACGTGTGTCGCTCCTGGAACTTCTAGCTGCCTTATTAGAGGGGCTTTTCCCTTCCACTCTGTTCTTCACAGAATGCTGAAGTGTAGCATCGGAAAAACAGAGAAAAACGAAATGTCCCTAGGAATAAACGGAAAGGCATAAGAATGAGAGAGAAGCGTAGTGCAGAATGCATGGACACAAGGAGAAGACAAGAACCGCTCCTTTGCGATGTGCGCAGAAGAAGCCGCTCGTCCGAGAAAAGCATCCGGCTGAAGTCGCTCTTTCTCGGCATGCGAGAGAGACGAGACCGCTGCTGAAGGCACACAGCGGCATTCGGGGAGAACCGCGATTTCTCGACCAGCAACTGCAAACTCTCCGAAGCGGTTAACAGAGAGTGGCGCCGTCCACCCACGAGAGCGAAATAGCGAAATTGCTATGCCGAGAACGTGCGATTTCAGAATACTGCATTTCCTGAAAACAGGGGGTTTTTTCTCCGCAGGAAAGAATCCACATCTCTCGACTTTCTGTAACGTCCTCTCTGAAAGCACAACGTGTGTCGCTCCTGGAACTTCTAGCTGCCTTATTAGAGGGGCTTTTCCCTTCCACTCTGTTCTTCACAGAATGCTGAAGTGTAGCATCGGAAAAACAGAGAAAAACGAAATGTCCCTAGGAATAAACGGAAAGGCATAAGAATGAGAGAGAAGCGTAGTGCAGAATGCATGGACACAAGGAGAAGACAAGAACCGCTCCTTTGCGATGTGCGCAGAAGAAGGCGCTCGTCCGAGAAAAGCATCCGGCTGAAGTCGCTCTTTCTCGGCATGCGAGAGAGACGAGACCGCTGCTGAAGGCACACAGCGGCATTCGGGGAGAACCGCGATTTCTCGGCGAGCAACTGCAAACTCTCCGAAGCGGTTCAACGCGAGAGCCGATTTAGACGTGCGTGAGCGAAATAACGGAACTGTGATGCCAAGAACGTGTGAATTCTGCATACTGCATTGCCTGAAAACAGGGGGTTTTTTCTCCGCAGGAAAGAATCCACATCTCCCGACTTTCTGTAACGTCCTCTCTGAAAGCACAACGTGTGTCGCTCCTGGAACTTCTAGCTGCCTTATTAGAGGGGCTTTTCCCTTCCACTCTGTTCTTCACAGAATGCTGAAGTGTAGCATCGGAAAAACAGAGAAAAACGAAATGTCCCTAGGAATAAACGGAAAGGCATAAGAATGAGAGAGAAGCGTAGTGCAGAATGCATGGACACAAGGAGAAGACAAGAACCGCTCCTTTGCGATGTGCGCAGAAGAAGCCGCTCGTCCGAGAAAAGCATCCGGCTGAAGTCGCTCTTTCTCGGCATGCGAGAGAGACGAGACCGCTGCTGAAGGCACACAGCGGCATTCGGGGAGAAGTGCGATTTAACGGCCAGCAACTGCAAACTCTCCGAAGCGGTTAACAGAGAGTGGCGCCGTCCACCCACGAGAGCGAAATAACGAAATTGCTATGCCGATAACGTGCGATTTCAGAATACTGCATTTCCTGAAAACAGGGGTTTTTTTCTCCGCAGGAAAGAATCCACATCTCTCGACTTTCTGTAACGTCCTCTCTGAAAGCACAACGTGTGTCGCTCCTGGAACTTCTAGCTGCCTTATTAGAGGGGCTTTTCCCTTCCACTCTGTTCTTCACAGAATGCTGAAGTGTAGCATCGGAAAAACAGAGAAAAACGAAATGTCCCTAGGAATAAACGGAAAGGCATAAGAATGAGAGAGAAGCGTAGTGCAGAATGCATGGACACAAGGAGAAGACAAGAACCGCTCCTTTGCGATGTGCGCAGAAGAAGCCGCTCGTCCGAGAAAAGCATCCGGCTGAAGTCGCTCTTTCTCGGCATGCGAGAGAGACGAGACCGCTGCTGAAGGCACACAGCGGCATTCGGGGAGAACCGCGATTTCTCGACCAGCAACTGCAAACTCTCCGAAGCGGTTCAACGCGAGAGCCGATTTAGACGTGCGTGAGCGAAATAACGGAACTGTGATGCCAAGAACGTGTGAATTCTGCATACTGCATTGCCTGAAAACAGGGGGTTTTTTCTCCGCAGGAAAGAATCCACATCTCTCGACTTTCTGTAACGTCCTCTCTGAAAGCACAACGTGTGTCGCTCCTGGAACTTCTAGCTGCCTTATTAGAGGGGCTTTTCCCTTCCACTCTGTTCTTCACAGAATGCTGAAGTGTAGCATCGGAAAAACAGAGAAAAACGAAATGTCCCTAGGAATAAACGGAAAGGCATAAGAATGAGAGAGAAGCGTAGTGCAGAATGCATGGACACAAGGAGAAGACAAGAACCGCTCCTTTGCGATGTGCGCAGAAGAAGCCGCTCGTCCGAGAAAAGCATCCGGCTGAAGTCGCTCTTTCTCGGCATGCGAGAGAGACGAGACCGCTGCTGAAGGCACACAGCGGCATTCGGGGAGAAGTGCGATTTCTCGGCCAGCAACTGCAAACTCTCCGAAGCGGTTAACAGAGAGTGGCGCCGTCCACCCACGAGAGCGAAATAGCGAAATTGCTATGCCGAGAACGTGCGATTTCAGAATACTGCATTTCCTGAAAACAGGGGGTTTTTTCTCCGCAGGAAAGAATCCACATCTCTCGACTTTCTGTAACGTCCTCTCTGAAAGCACAACGTGTGTCGCTCCTGGAACTTCTAGCTGCCTTATTAGAGGGGCTTTTCCCTTCCACTCTGTTCTTCACAGAATGCTGAAGTGTAGCATCGGAAAAACAGAGAAAAACGAAATGTCCCTAGGAATAAACGGAAAGGCATAAGAATGAGAGAGAAGCGTAGTGCAGAATGCATGGACACAAGGAGAAGACAAGAACCGCTCCTTTGCGATGTGCGCAGAAGAAGCCGCTCGTCCGAGAAAAGCAGCCGGCTGAAGTCGCTCTTTCTCGGCATGCGAGAGAGACGAGACCGCTGCTGAAGGCACACAGCGGCATTCGGGGAGAACCGCGATTTCTCGACCAGCAACTGCAAACTCTCCGAAGCGGTTCAACGCGAGAGCCGATTTAGACGTGCGTGAGCGAAATAACGGAACTGTGATGCCAAGAACGTGTGAATTCTGCATACTGCATTGCCTGAAAACAGGGGGTTTTTTCTCCGCAGGAAAGAATCCACATCTCTCGACTTTCTGTAACGTCCTCTCTGAAAGCACAACGTGTGTCGCTCCTGGAACTTCTAGCTGCCTTATTAGAGGGGCTTTTCCCTTCCACTCTGTTCTTCACAGAATGCTGAAGTGTAGCATCGGAAAAACAGAGAAAAACGAAATGTCCCTAGGAATAAACGGAAAGGCATAAGAATGAGAGAGAAGCGTAGTGCAGAATGCATGGACACAAGGAGAAGACAAGAACCGCTCCTTTGCGATGTGCGCAGAAGAAGCCGCTCGTCCGAGAAAAGCATCCGGCTGAAGTCGCTCTTTCTCGGCATGCGAGAGAGACGAGACCGCTGCTGAAGGCACACAGCGGCATTCGGGGAGAAGTGCGATTTAACGGCCAGCAACTGCAAACTCTCCGAAGCGGTTAACAGAGAGTGGCGCCGTCCACCCACGAGAGCGAAATAGCGAAATTGCTATGCCGATAACGTGCGATTTCAGAATACTGCATTTCCTGAAAACAGGGGTTTTTTTCTCCGCAGGAAAGAATCCACATCTCTCGACTTTCTGTAACGTCCTCTCTGAAAGCACAACGTGTGTCGCTCCTGGAACTTCTAGCTGCCTTATTAGAGGGGCTTTTCCCTTCCACTCTGTTCTTCACAGAATGCTGAAGTGTAGCATCGGAAAAACAGAGAAAAACGAAATGTCCCTAGGAATAAACGGAAAGGCATAAGAATGAGAGAGAAGCGTAGTGCAGAATGCATGGACACAAGGAGAAGACAAGAACCGCTCCTTTGCGATGTGCGCAGAAGAAGCCGCTCGTCCGAGAAAAGCATCCGGCTGAAGTCGCTCTTTCTCGGCATGCGAGAGAGACGAGACCGCTGCTGAAGGCACACAGCGGCATTCGGGGAGAACCGCGATTTCTCGGCCAGCAACTGCAAACTCTCCGAAGCGGTTCAACGCGAGAGCCGATTTAGACGTGCGTGAGCGAAATAACGGAACTGTGATGCCAAGAACGTGTGAATTCTGCATACTGCATTGCCTGAAAACAGGGGTTTTTTTCTCCGCAGGAAAGAATCCACATCTCTCGACTTTCTGTAACGTCCTCTCTGAAAGCACAACGTGTGTCGCTCCTGGAACTTCTAGCTGCCTTATTAGAGGGGCTTTTCCCTTCCACTCTGTTCTTCACAGAATGCTGAAGTGTAGCATCGGAAAAACAGAGAAAAACGAAATGTCCCTAGGAATAAACGGAAAGGCATAAGAATGAGAGAGAAGCGTAGTGCAGAATGCATGGACACAAGGAGAAGACAAGAACCGCTCCTTTGCGATGTGCGCAGAAGAAGCCGCTCGTCCGAGAAAAGCAGCCGGCTGAAGTCGCTCTTTCTCGGCATGCGAGAGAGACGAGACCGCTGCTGAAGGCACACAGCGGCATTCGGGGAGAACCGCGATTTCTCGACCAGCAACTGCAAACTCTCCGAAGCGGTTCAACGCGAGAGCCGATTTAGACGTGCGTGAGCGAAATAACGGAACTGTGATGCCAAGAACGTGTGAATTCTGCATACTGCATTGCCTGAAAACAGGGGTTTTTTTCTCCGCAGGAAAGAATCCACATCTCTCGACTTTCTGTAACGTCCTCTCTGAAAGCACAACGTGTGTCGCTCCTGGAACTTCTAGCTGCCTTATTAGAGGGGCTTTTCCCTTCCACTCTGTTCTTCACAGAATGCTGAAGTGTAGCATCGGAAAAACAGAGAAAAACGAAATGTCCCTAGGAATAAACGGAAAGGCATAAGAATGAGAGAGAAGCGTAGTGCAGAATGCATGGACACAAGGAGAAGACAAGAACCGCTCCTTTGCGATGTGCGCAGAAGAAGCCGCTCGTCCGAGAAAAGCAGCCGGCTGAAGTCGCTCTTTCTCGGCATGCGAGAGAGACGAGACCGCTGCTGAAGGCACACAGCGGCATTCGGGGAGAACCGCGATTTCTCGACCAGCAACTGCAAACTCTCCGAAGCGGTTCAACGCGAGAGCCGATTTAGACGTGCGTGAGCGAAATAACGGAACTGTGATGCCAAGAACGTGTGAATTCTGCATACTGCATTGCCTGAAAACAGGGGGTTTTTTCTCCGCAGGAAAGAATCCACATCTCTCGACTTTCTGTAACGTCCTCTCTGAAAGCACAACGTGTGTCGCTCCTGGAACTTCTAGCTGCCTTATTAGAGGGGCTTTTCCCTTCCACTCTGTTCTTCACAGAATGCTGAAGTGTAGCATCGGAAAAACAGAGAAAAACGAAATGTCCCTAGGAATAAACGGAAAGGCATAAGAATGAGAGAGAAGCGTAGTGCAGAATGCATGGACACAAGGAGAAGACAAGAACCGCTCCTTTGCGATGTGCGCAGAAGAAGCCGCTCGTCCGAGAAAAGCAGCCGGCTGAAGTCGCTCTTTCTCGGCATGCGAGAGAGACGAGACCGCTGCTGAAGGCACACAGCGGCATTCGGGGAGAACCGCGATTTCTCGACCAGCAACTGCAAACTCTTTGAAGCGGTTCAACGCGAGAGCTGATTTAGACGTGCGTGAGCGAAATAACGGAACTGTGATGCCAAGAACGTGTGAATTCTGCATACTGCATTGCCTGAACACAGGGGGTTTTTTCTCCGCAGGAAAGAATCCACATCTCTCGACTTTCTGTAACGTCCTCTCTGAAAGCACAACGTGTGTCGCTCCTGGAACTTCTAGCTGCCTTATTAGAGGGGCTTTTCCCTTCCACTCTGTTCTTCACAGAATGCTGAAGTGTAGCATCGGAAAAACAGAGAAAAACGAAATGTCCCTAGGAATAAACGGAAAGGCATAAGAATGAGAGAGAAGCGTAGTGCAGAATGCATGGACACAAGGAGAAGACAAGAACCGCTCCTTTGCGATGTGCGCAGAAGAAGCCGCTCGTCCGAGAAAAGCAGCCGGCTGAAGTCGCTCTTTCTCGGCATGCGAGAGAGACGAGACCGCTGCTGAAGGCACACAGCGGCATTCGGGGAGAAGTGCGATTTCTCGGCCAGCAACTGCAAACTCTCCGAAGCGGTTAACAGAGAGTGGCGCCGTCCACCCACGAGAGCGAAATAGCGAAATTGCTATGCCGAGAACGTGCGATTTCAGAATACTGCATTTCCTGAAAACAGGGGGTTTTTTCTCCGCAGGAAAGAATCCACATCTCTCGACTTTCTGTAACGTCCTCTCTGAAAGCACAACGTGTGTCGCTCCTGGAACTTCTAGCTGCCTTATTAGAGGGGCTTTTCCCTTCCACTCTGTTCTTCACAGAATGCTGAAGTGTAGCATCGGAAAAACAGAGAAAAACGAAATGTCCCTAGGAATAAACGGAAAGGCATAAGAATGAGAGAGAAGCGTAGTGCAGAATGCATGGACACAAGGAGAAGACAAGAACCGCTCCTTTGCGATGTGCGCAGAAGAAGCCGCTCGTCCGAGAAAAGCATCCGGCTGAAGTCGCTCTTTCTCGGCATGCGAGAGAGACGAGACCGCTGCTGAAGGCACACAGCGGCATTCGGGGAGAACCGCGATTTCTCGACCAGCAACTGCAAACTCTCCGAAGCGGTTCAACGCGAGAGCCGATTTAGACGTGCGTGAGCGAAATAACGGAACTGTGATGCCAAGAACGTGTGAATTCTGCATACTGCATTGCCTGAAAACAGGGGGTTTTTTCTCCGCAGGAAAGAATCCACATCTCTCGACTTTCTGTAACGTCCTCTCTGAAAGCACAACGTGTGTCGCTCCTGGAACTTCTAGCTGCCTTATTAGAGGGGCTTTTCCCTTCCACTCTGTTCTTCACAGAATGCTGAAGTGTAGCATCGGAAAAACAGAGAAAAACGAAATGTCCCTAGGAATAAACGGAAAGGCATAAGAATGAGAGAGAAGCGTAGTGCAGAATGCATGGACACAAGGAGAAGACAAGAACCGCTCCTTTGCGATGTGCGCAGAAGAAGCCGCTCGTCCGAGAAAAGCATCCGGCTGAAGTCGCTCTTTCTTGGCATGCGAGAGAGACGAGACCGCTGCTGAAGGCACACAGCGGCATTCGGGGAGAAGTGCGATTTCTCGGCCAGCAACTGCAAACTCTCCGAAGCGGTTAACAGAGAGTGGCGCCGTCCACCCACGAGAGCGAAATAGCGAAATTGCTATGCCGAGAACGTGCGATTTCAGAATACTGCATTTCCTGAAAACAGGGGGTTTTTTCTCCGCAGGAAAGAATCCACATCTCTCGACTTTCTGTAACGTCCTCTCTGAAAGCACAACGTGTGTCGCTCCTGGAACTTCTAGCTGCCTTATTAGAGGGGCTTTTCCCTTCCACTCTGTTCTTCACAGAATGCTGAAGTGTAGCATCGGAAAAACAGAGAAAAACGAAATGTCCCTAGGAATAAACGGAAAGGCATAAGAATGAGAGAGAAGCGTAGTGCAGAATGCATGGACACAAGGAGAAGACAAGAACCGCTCCTTTGCGATGTGCGCAGAAGAAGCCGCTCGTCCGAGAAAAGCAGCCGGCTGAAGTCGCTCTTTCTCGGCATGCGAGAGAGACGAGACCGCTGCTGAAGGCACACAGCGGCATTCGGGGAGAACCGCGATTTCTCGACCAGCAACTGCAAACTCTCCGAAGCGGTTCAACGCGAGAGCCGATTTAGACGTGCGTGAGCGAAATAACGGAACTGTGATGCCAAGAACGTGTGAATTCTGCATACTGCATTGCCTGAAAACAGGGGGTTTTTTCTCCGCAGGAAAGAATCCACATCTCTCGACTTTCTGTAACGTCCTCTCTGAAAGCACAACGTGTGTCGCTCCTGGAACTTCTAGCTGCCTTATTAGAGGGGCTTTTCCCTTCCACTCTGTTCTTCACAGAATGCTGAAGTGTAGCATCGGAAAAACAGAGAAAAACGAAATGTCCCTAGGAATAAACGGAAAGGCATAAGAATGAGAGAGAAGCGTAGTGCAGAATGCATGGACACAAGGAGAAGACAAGAACCGCTCCTTTGCGATGTGCGCAGAAGAAGCCGCTCGTCCGAGAAAAGCAGCCGGCTGAAGTCGCTCTTTCTCGGCATGCGAGAGAGACGAGACCGCTGCTGAAGGCACACAGCGGCATTCGGGGAGAAGTGCGATTTAACGGCCAGCAACTGCAAACTCTCCGAAGCGGTTAACAGAGAGTGGCGCCGTCCACCCACGAGAGCGAAATAGCGAAATTGCTATGCCGATAACGTGCGATTTCAGAATACTGCATTTCCTGAAAACAGGGGTTTTTTTCTCCGCAGGAAAGAATCCACATCTCTCGACTTTCTGTAACGTCCTCTCTGAAAGCACAACGTGTGTCGCTCCTGGAACTTCTAGCTGCCTTATTAGAGGGGCTTTTCCCTTCCACTCTGTTCTTCACAGAATGCTGAAGTGTAGCATTGGAAAAACAGAGAAAAACGAAATGTCCCTAGGAATAAACGGAAAGGCATAAGAATGAGAGAGAAGCGTAGTGCAGAATGCATGGACATAAGGAGAAGACAAGAACCGCTCCTTTGCGATGTGCGCAGAAGAAGCCGCTCGTCCGAGAAAAGCATCCGGCTGAAGTCGCTCTTTCTCGGCATGCGAGAGAGACGAGACCGCTGCTGAAGGCACACAGCGGCATTCGGGGAGAACCGCGATTTCTCGGCCAGCAACTGCAAACTCTCCGAAGCGGTTCAACGCGAGAGCCGATTTAGACGTGCGTGAGCGAAATAACGGAACTGTGATGCCAAGAACGTGTGAATTCTGCATACTGCATTGCCTGAAAACAGGGGTTTTTTTCTCCGCAGGAAAGAATCCACATCTCTCGACTTTCTGTAACGTCCTCTCTGAAAGCACAACGTGTGTCGCTCCTGGAACTTCTAGCTGCCTTATTAGAGGGGCTTTTCCCTTCCACTCTGTTCTTCACAGAATGCTGAAGTGTAGCATCGGAAAAACAGAGAAAAACGAAATGTCCCTAGGAATAAACGGAAAGGCATAAGAATGAGAGAGAAGCGTAGTGCAGAATGCATGGACACAAGGAGAAGACAAGAACCGCTCCTTTGCGATGTGCGCAGAAGAAGCCGCTCGTCCGAGAAAAGCAGCCGGCTGAAGTCGCTCTTTCTCGGCATGCGAGAGAGACGAGACCGCTGCTGAAGGCACACAGCGGCATTCGGGGAGAACCGCGATTTCTCGACCAGCAACTGCAAACTCTCCGAAGCGGTTCAACGCGAGAGCCGATTTAGACGTGCGTGAGCGAAATAACGGAACTGTGATGCCAAGAACGTGTGAATTCTGCATACTGCATTGCCTGAAAACAGGGGTTTTTTTCTCCGCAGGAAAGAATCCACATCTCTCGACTTTCTGTAACGTCCTCTCTGAAAGCACAACGTGTGTCGCTCCTGGAACTTCTAGCTGCCTTATTAGAGGGGCTTTTCCCTTCCACTCTGTTCTTCACAGAATGCTGAAGTGTAGCATCGGAAAAACAGAGAAAAACGAAATGTCCCTAGGAATAAACGGAAAGGCATAAGAATGAGAGAGAAGCGTAGTGCAGAATGCATGGACACAAGGAGAAGACAAGAACCGCTCCTTTGCGATGTGCGCAGAAGAAGCCGCTCGTCCGAGAAAAGCAGCCGGCTGAAGTCGCTCTTTCTCGGCATGCGAGAGAGACGAGACCGCTGCTGAAGGCACACAGCGGCATTCGGGGAGAACCGCGATTTCTCGACCAGCAACTGCAAACTCTCCGAAGCGGTTCAACGCGAGAGCCGATTTAGACGTGCGTGAGCGAAATAACGGAACTGTGATGCCAAGAACGTGTGAATTCTGCATACTGCATTGCCTGAAAACAGGGGGTTTTTTCTCCGCAGGAAAGAATCCACATCTCTCGACTTTCTGTAACGTCCTCTCTGAAAGCACAACGTGTGTCGCTCCTGGAACTTCTAGCTGCCTTATTAGAGGGGCTTTTCCCTTCCACTCTGTTCTTCACAGAATGCTGAAGTGTAGCATCGGAAAAACAGAGAAAAACGAAATGTCCCTAGGAATAAACGGAAAGGCATAAGAATGAGAGAGAAGCGTAGTGCAGAATGCATGGACACAAGGAGAAGACAAGAACCGCTCCTTTGCGATGTGCGCAGAAGAAGCCGCTCGTCCGAGAAAAGCAGCCGGCTGAAGTCGCTCTTTCTCGGCATGCGAGAGAGACGAGACCGCTGCTGAAGGCACACAGCGGCATTCGGGGAGAACCGCGATTTCTCGACCAGCAACTGCAAACTCTTTGAAGCGGTTCAACGCGAGAGCTGATTTAGACGTGCGTGAGCGAAATAACGGAACTGTGATGCCAAGAACGTGTGAATTCTGCATACTGCATTGCCTGAACACAGGGGGTTTTTTCTCCGCAGGAAAGAATCCACATCTCTCGACTTTCTGTAACGTCCTCTCTGAAAGCACAACGTGTGTCGCTCCTGGAACTTCTAGCTGCCTTATTAGAGGGGCTTTTCCCTTCCACTCTGTTCTTCACAGAATGCTGAAGTGTAGCATCGGAAAAACAGAGAAAAACGAAATGTCCCTAGGAATAAACGGAAAGGCATAAGAATGAGAGAGAAGCGTAGTGCAGAATGCATGGACACAAGGAGAAGACAAGAACCGCTCCTTTGCGATGTGCGCAGAAGAAGCCGCTCGTCCGAGAAAAGCAGCCGGCTGAAGTCGCTCTTTCTCGGCATGCGAGAGAGACGAGACCGCTGCTGAAGGCACACAGCGGCATTCGGGGAGAAGTGCGATTTCTCGGCCAGCAACTGCAAACTCTCCGAAGCGGTTAACAGAGAGTGGCGCCGTCCACCCACGAGAGCGAAATAGCGAAATTGCTATGCCGAGAACGTGCGATTTCAGAATACTGCATTTCCTGAAAACAGGGGGTTTTTTCTCCGCAGGAAAGAATCCACATCTCTCGACTTTCTGTAACGTCCTCTCTGAAAGCACAACGTGTGTCGCTCCTGGAACTTCTAGCTGCCTTATTAGAGGGGCTTTTCCCTTCCACTCTGTTCTTCACAGAATGCTGAAGTGTAGCATCGGAAAAACAGAGAAAAACGAAATGTCCCTAGGAATAAACGGAAAGGCATAAGAATGAGAGAGAAGCGTAGTGCAGAATGCATGGACACAAGGAGAAGACAAGAACCGCTCCTTTGCGATGTGCGCAGAAGAAGCCGCTCGTCCGAGAAAAGCAGCCGGCTGAAGTCGCTCTTTCTCGGCATGCGAGAGAGACGAGACCGCTGCTGAAGGCACACAGCGGCATTCGGGGAGAACCGCGATTTCTCGACCAGCAACTGCAAACTCTCCGAAGCGGTTCAACGCGAGAGCCGATTTAGACGTGCGTGAGCGAAATAACGGAACTGTGATGCCAAGAACGTGTGAATTCTGCATACTGCATTGCCTGAAAACAGGGGGTTTTTTCTCCGCAGGAAAGAATCCACATCTCTCGACTTTCTGTAACGTCCTCTCTGAAAGCACAACGTGTGTCGCTCCTGGAACTTCTAGCTGCCTTATTAGAGGGGCTTTTCCCTTCCACTCTGTTCTTCACAGAATGCTGAAGTGTAGCATCGGAAAAACAGAGAAAAACGAAATGTCCCTAGGAATAAACGGAAAGGCATAAGAATGAGAGAGAAGCGTAGTGCAGAATGCATGGACACAAGGAGAAGACAAGAACCGCTCCTTTGCGATGTGCGCAGAAGAAGCCGCTCGTCCGAGAAAAGCAGCCGGCTGAAGTCGCTCTTTCTCGGCATGCGAGAGAGACGAGACCGCTGCTGAAGGCACACAGCGGCATTCGGGGAGAACCGCGATTTCTCGACCAGCAACTGCAAACTCTTTGAAGCGGTTCAACGCGAGAGCTGATTTAGACGTGCGTGAGCGAAATAACGGAACTGTGATGCCAAGAACGTGTGAATTCTGCATACTGCATTGCCTGAACACAGGGGGTTTTTTCTCCGCAGGAAAGAATCCACATCTCTCGACTTTCTGTAACGTCCTCTCTGAAAGCACAACGTGTGTCGCTCCTGGAACTTCTAGCTGCCTTATTAGAGGGGCTTTTCCCTTCCACTCTGTTCTTCACAGAATGCTGAAGTGTAGCATCGGAAAAACAGAGAAAAACGAAATGTCCCTAGGAATAAACGGAAAGGCATAAGAATGAGAGAGAAGCGTAGTGCAGAATGCATGGACACAAGGAGAAGACAAGAACCGCTCCTTTGCGATGTGCGCAGAAGAAGCCGCTCGTCCGAGAAAAGCAGCCGGCTGAAGTCGCTCTTTCTCGGCATGCGAGAGAGACGAGACCGCTGCTGAAGGCACACAGCGGCATTCGGGGAGAAGTGCGATTTCTCGGCCAGCAACTGCAAACTCTCCGAAGCGGTTAACAGAGAGTGGCGCCGTCCACCCACGAGAGCGAAATAGCGAAATTGCTATGCCGAGAACGTGCGATTTCAGAATACTGCATTTCCTGAAAACAGGGGGTTTTTTCTCCGCAGGAAAGAATCCACATCTCTCGACTTTCTGTAACGTCCTCTCTGAAAGCACAACGTGTGTCGCTCCTGGAACTTCTAGCTGCCTTATTAGAGGGGCTTTTCCCTTCCACTCTGTTCTTCACAGAATGCTGAAGTGTAGCATCGGAAAAACAGAGAAAAACGAAATGTCCCTAGGAATAAACGGAAAGGCATAAGAATGAGAGAGAAGCGTAGTGCAGAATGCATGGACACAAGGAGAAGACAAGAACCGCTCCTTTGCGATGTGCGCAGAAGAAGCCGCTCGTCCGAGAAAAGCAGCCGGCTGAAGTCGCTCTTTCTCGGCATGCGAGAGAGACGAGACCGCTGCTGAAGGCACACAGCGGCATTCGGGGAGAACCGCGATTTCTCGACCAGCAACTGCAAACTCTCCGAAGCGGTTCAACGCGAGAGCCGATTTAGACGTGCGTGAGCGAAATAACGGAACTGTGATGCCAAGAACGTGTGAATTCTGCATACTGCATTGCCTGAAAACAGGGGGTTTTTTCTCCGCAGGAAAGAATCCACATCTCTCGACTTTCTGTAACGTCCTCTCTGAAAGCACAACGTGTGTCGCTCCTGGAACTTCTAGCTGCCTTATTAGAGGGGCTTTTCCCTTCCACTCTGTTCTTCACTGAATGCTGAAGTGTAGCATCGGAAAAACAGAGAAAAACGAAATGTCCCTAGGAATAAACGGAAAGGCATAAGAATGAGAGAGAAGCGTAGTGCAGAATGCATGGACACAAGGAGAAGACAAGAACCGCTCCTTTGCGATGTGCGCAGAAGAAGCCGCTCGTCCGAGAAAAGCAGCCGGCTGAAGTCGCTCTTTCTCGGCATGCGAGAGAGACGAGACCGCTGCTGAAAGCACACAGCGGCATTCGGGGAGAAGTGCGATTTCTCGGCCAGCAACTGCAAACTCTCCGAAGCGGTTAACAGAGAGTGGCGCCGTCCACCCACGAGAGCGAAATAGCGAAATTGCTATGCCGAGAACGTGCGATTTCAGAATACTGCATTTCCTGAAAACAGGGGGTTTTTTCTCCGCAGGAAAGAATCCACATCTCTCGACTTTCTGTAACGTCCTCTCTGAAAGCACAACGTGTGTCGCTCCTGGAACTTCTAGCTGCCTTATTAGAGGGGCTTTTCCCTTCCACTCTGTTCTTCACAGAATGCTGAAGTGTAGCATCGGAAAAACAGAGAAAAACGAAATGTCCCTAGGAATAAACGGAAAGGCATAAGAATGAGAGAGAAGCGTAGTGCAGAATGCATGGACACAAGGAGAAGACAAGAACCGCTCCTTTGCGATGTGTGCAGAAGAAGCCGCTCGTCCGAGAAAAGCAGCCGGCTGAAGTCGCTCTTTCTCGGCATGCGAGAGAGACGAGACCGCTGCTGAAGGCACACAGCGGCATTCGGGGAGAACCGCGATTTCTCGACCAGCAACTGCAAACTCTCCGAAGCGGTTCAACGCGAGAGCTGATTTAGACGTGCGTGAGCGAAATAACGGAACTGTGATGCCAAGAACGTGTGAATTCTGCATACTGCATTGCCTGAACACAGGGGGTTTTTTCTCCGCAGGAAAGAATCCACATCTCTCGACTTTCTGTAACGTCCTCTCTGAAAGCACAACGTGTGTCGCTCCTGGAACTTCTAGCTGCCTTATTAGAGGGGCTTTTCCCTTCCACTCTGTTCTTCACAGAATGCTGAAGTGTAGCATCGGAAAAACAGAGAAAAACGAAATGTCCCTAGGAATAAACGGAAAGGCATAAGAATGAGAGAGAAGCGTAGTGCAGAATGCATGGACACAAGGAGAAGACAAGAACCGCTCCTTTGCGATGTGCGCAGAAGAAGCCGCTCGTCCGAGAAAAGCATCCGGCTGAAGTCGCTCTTTCTCGGCATGCGAGAGAGACGAGACCGCTGCTGAAGGCACACAGCGGCATTCGGGGAGAAGTGCGATTTCTCGGCCAGCAACTGCAAACTCTCCGAAGCGGTTAACAGAGAGTGGCGCCGTCCACCCACGAGAGCGAAATAGCGAAATTGCTATGCCGAGAACGTGCGATTTCAGAATACTGCATTTCCTGAAAACAGGGGGTTTTTTCTCCGCAGGAAAGAATCCACATCTCTCGACTTTCTGTAACGTCCTCTCTGAAAGCACAACGTGTGTCGCTCCTGGAACTTCTAGCTGCCTTATTAGAGGGGCTTTTCCCTTCCACTCTGTTCTTCACAGAATGCTGAAGTGTAGCATCGGAAAAACAGAGAAAAACGAAATGTCCCTAGGAATAAACGGAAAGGCATAAGAATGAGAGAGAAGCGTAGTGCAGAATGCATGGACACAAGGAGAAGACAAGAACCGCTCCTTTGCGATGTGCGCAGAAGAAGCCGCTCGTCCGAGAAAAGCAGCCGGCTGAAGTCGCTCTTTCTCGGCATGCGAGAGAGACGAGACCGCTGCTGAAGGCACACAGCGGCATTCGGGGAGAACCGCGATTTCTCGACCAGCAACTGCAAACTCTCCGAAGCGGTTCAACGCGAGAGCTGATTTAGACGTGCGTGAGCGAAATAACGGAACTGTGATGCCAAGAACGTGTGAATTCTGCATACTGCATTGCCTGAACACAGGGGGTTTTTTCTCCGCAGGAAAGAATCCACATCTCTCGACTTTCTGTAACGTCCTCTCTGAAAGCACAACGTGTGTCGCTCCTGGAACTTCTAGCTGCCTTATTAGAGGGGCTTTTCCCTTCCACTCTGTTCTTCACAGAATGCTGAAGTGTAGCATCGGAAAAACAGAGAAAAACGAAATGTCCCTAGGAATAAACGGAAAGGCATAAGAATGAGAGAGAAGCGTAGTGCAGAATGCATGGACACAAGGAGAAGACAAGAACCGCTCCTTTGCGATGTGCGCAGAAGAAGCCGCTCGTCCGAGAAAAGCAGCCGGCTGAAGTCGCTCTTTCTCGGCATGCGAGAGAGACGAGACCGCTGCTGAAGGCACACAGCGGCATTCGGGGAGAACCGCGATTTCTCGACCAGCAACTGCAAACTCTCCGAAGCGGTTCAACGCGAGAGCTGATTTAGACGTGCGTGAGCGAAATAACGGAACTGTGATGCCAAGAACGTGTGAATTCTGCATACTGCATTGCCTGAACACAGGGGGTTTTTTCTCCGCAGGAAAGAATCCACATCTCTCGACTTTCTGTAACGTCCTCTCTGAAAGCACAACGTGTGTCGCTCCTGGAACTTCTAGCTGCCTTATTAGAGGGGCTTTTCCCTTCCACTCTGTTCTTCACAGAATGCTGAAGTGTAGCATCGGAAAAACAGAGAAAAACGAAATGTCCCTAGGAATAAACGGAAAGGCATAAGAATGAGAGAGAAGCGTAGTGCAGAATGCATGGACACAAGGAGAAGACAAGAACCGCTCCTTTGCGATGTGCGCAGAAGAAGCCGCTCGTCCGAGAAAAGCATCCGGCTGAAGTCGCTCTTTCTCGGCATGCGAGAGAGACGAGACCGCTGCTGAAGGCACACAGCGGCATTCGGGGAGAAGTGCGATTTCTCGGCCAGCAACTGCAAACTCTCCGAAGCGGTTAACAGAGAGTGGCGCCGTCCACCCACGAGAGCGAAATAGCGAAATTGCTATGCCGAGAACGTGCGATTTCAGAATACTGCATTTCCTGAAAACAGGGGGTTTTTTCTCCGCAGGAAAGAATCCACATCTCTCGACTTTCTGTAACGTCCTCTCTGAAAGCACAACGTGTGTCGCTCCTGGAACTTCTAGCTGCCTTATTAGAGGGGCTTTTCCCTTCCACTCTGTTCTTCACAGAATGCTGAAGTGTAGCATCGGAAAAACAGAGAAAAACGAAATGTCCCTAGGAATAAACGGAAAGGCATAAGAATGAGAGAGAAGCGTAGTGCAGAATGCATGGACACAAGGAGAAGACAAGAACCGCTCCTTTGCGATGTGCGCAGAAGAAGCCGCTCGTCCGAGAAAAGCAGCCGGCTGAAGTCGCTCTTTCTCGTCATGCGAGAGAGACGAGACCGCTGCTGAAGGCACACAGCGGCATTCGGGGAGAACCGCGATTTCTCGACCAGCAACTGCAAACTCTCCGAAGCGGTTCAACGCGAGAGCTGATTTAGACGTGCGTGAGCGAAATAACGGAACTGTGATGCCAAGAACGTGTGAATTCTGCATACTGCATTGCCTGAACACAGGGAGTTTTTTCTCCGCAGGAAAGAATCCACATCTCTCGACTTTCTGTAACGTCCTCTCTGAAAGCACAACGTGTGTCGCTCCTGGAACTTCTAGCTGCCTTATTAGAGGGGCTTTTCCCTTCCACTCTGTTCTTCACAGAATGCTGAAGTGTAGCATCGGAAAAACAGAGAAAAACGAAATGTCCCTAGGAATAAACGGAAAGGCATAAGAATGAGAGAGAAGCGTAGTGCAGAATGCATGGACACAAGGAGAAGACAAGAACCGCTCCTTTGCGATGTGCGCAGAAGAAGCCGCTCGTCCGAGAAAAGCATCCGGCTGAAGTCGCTCTTTCTCGGCATGCGAGAGAGACGAGACCGCTGCTGAAGGCACACAGCGGCATTCGGGGAGAAGTGCGATTTCTCGGCCAGCAACTGCAAACTCTCCGAAGCGGTTAACAGAGAGTGGCGCCGTCCACCCACGAGAGCGAAATAGCGAAATTGCTATGCCGAGAACGTGCGATTTCAGAATACTGCATTTCCTGAAAACAGGGGGTTTTTTCTCCGCAGGAAAGAATCCACATCTCTCGACTTTCTGTAACGTCCTCTCTGAAAGCACAACGTGTGTCGCTCCTGGAACTTCTAGCTGCCTTATTAGAGGGGCTTTTCCCTTCCACTCTGTTCTTCACAGAATGCTGAAGTGTAGCATCGGAAAAACAGAGAAAAACGAAATGTCCCTAGGAATAAACGGAAAGGCATAAGAATGAGAGAGAAGCGTAGTGCAGAATGCATGGACACAAGGAGAAGACAAGAACCGCTCCTTTGCGATGTGCGCAGAAGAAGCCGCTCGTCCGAGAAAAGCAGCCGGCTGAAGTCGCTCTTTCTCGGCATGCGAGAGAGACGAGACCGCTGCTGAAGGCACACAGCGGCATTCGGGGAGAACCGCGATTTCTCGACCAGCAACTGCAAACTCTCCGAAGCGGTTCAACGCGAGAGCTGATTTAGACGTGCGTGAGCGAAATAACGGAACTGTGATGCCAAGAACGTGTGAATTCTGCATACTGCATTGCCTGAACACAGGGGGTTTTTTCTCCGCAGGAAAGAATCCACATCTCTCGACTTTCTGTAACGTCCTCTCTGAAAGCACAACGTGTGTCGCTCCTGGAACTTCTAGCTGCCTTATTAGAGGGGCTTTTCCCTTCCACTCTGTTCTTCACAGAATGCTGAAGTGTAGCATCGGAAAAACAGAGAAAAACGAAATGTCCCTAGGAATAAACGGAAAGGCATAAGAATGAGAGAGAAGCGTAGTGCAGAATGCATGGACACAAGGAGAAGACAAGAACCGCTCCTTTGCGATGTGCGCAGAAGAAGCCGCTCGTCCGAGAAAAGCAGCCGGCTGAAGTCGCTCTTTCTCGGCATGCGAGAGAGACGAGACCGCTGCTGAAGGCACACAGCGGCATTCGGGGAGAACCGCGATTTCTCGACCAGCAACTGCAAACTCTTTGAAGCGGTTCAACGCGAGAGCTGATTTAGACGTGCGTGAGCGAAATAACGGAACTGTGATGCCAAGAACGTGTGAATTCTGCATACTGCATTGCCTGAACACAGGGGGTTTTTTCTCCGCAGGAAAGAATCCACATCTCTCGACTTTCTGTAACGTCCTCTCTGAAAGCACAACGTGTGTCGCTCCTGGAACTTCTAGCTGCCTTATTAGAGGGGCTTTTCCCTTCCACTCTGTTCTTCACAGAATGCTGAAGTGTAGCATCGGAAAAACAGAGAAAAACGAAATGTCCCTAGGAATAAACGGAAAGGCATAAGAATGAGAGAGAAGCGTAGTGCAGAATGCATGGACACAAGGAGAAGACAAGAACCGCTCCTTTGCGATGTGCGCAGAAGAAGCCGCTCGTCCGAGAAAAGCAGCCGGCTGAAGTCGCTCTTTCTCGGCATGCGAGAGAGACGAGACCGCTGCTGAAGGCACACAGCGGCATTCGGGGAGAAGTGCGATTTCTCGGCCAGCAACTGCAAACTCTCCGAAGCGGTTAACAGAGAGTGGCGCCGTCCACCCACGAGAGCGAAATAGCGAAATTGCTATGCCGAGAACGTGCGATTTCAGAATACTGCATTTCCTGAAAACAGGGGGTTTTTTCTCCGCAGGAAAGAATCCACATCTCTCGACTTTCTGTAACGTCCTCTCTGAAAGCACAACGTGTGTCGCTCCTGGAACTTCTAGCTGCCTTATTAGAGGGGCTTTTCCCTTCCACTCTGTTCTTCACAGAATGCTGAAGTGTAGCATCGGAAAAACAGAGAAAAACGAAATGTCCCTAGGAATAAACGGAAAGGCATAAGAATGAGAGAGAAGCGTAGTGCAGAATGCATGGACACAAGGAGAAGACAAGAACCGCTCCTTTGCGATGTGCGCAGAAGAAGCCGCTCGTCCGAGAAAAGCAGCCGGCTGAAGTCGCTCTTTCTCGGCATGCGAGAGAGACGAGACCGCTGCTGAAGGCACACAGCGGCATTCGGGGAGAACCGCGATTTCTCGACCAGCAACTGCAAACTCTCCGAAGCGGTTCAACGCGAGAGCCGATTTAGACGTGCGTGAGCGAAATAACGGAACTGTGATGCCAAGAACGTGTGAATTCTGCATACTGCATTGCCTGAAAACAGGGGGTTTTTTCTCCGCAGGAAAGAATCCACATCTCTCGACTTTCTGTAACGTCCTCTCTGAAAGCACAACGTGTGTCGCTCCTGGAACTTCTAGCTGCCTTATTAGAGGGGCTTTTCCCTTCCACTCTGTTCTTCACTGAATGCTGAAGTGTAGCATCGGAAAAACAGAGAAAAACGAAATGTCCCTAGGAATAAACGGAAAGGCATAAGAATGAGAGAGAAGCGTAGTGCAGAATGCATGGACACAAGGAGAAGACAAGAACCGCTCCTTTGCGATGTGCGCAGAAGAAGCCGCTCGTCCGAGAAAAGCAGCCGGCTGAAGTCGCTCTTTCTCGGCATGCGAGAGAGACGAGACCGCTGCTGAAAGCACACAGCGGCATTCGGGGAGAAGTGCGATTTCTCGGCCAGCAACTGCAAACTCTCCGAAGCGGTTAACAGAGAGTGGCGCCGTCCACCCACGAGAGCGAAATAGCGAAATTGCTATGCCGAGAACGTGCGATTTCAGAATACTGCATTTCCTGAAAACAGGGGGTTTTTTCTCCGCAGGAAAGAATCCACATCTCTCGACTTTCTGTAACGTCCTCTCTGAAAGCACAACGTGTGTCGCTCCTGGAACTTCTAGCTGCCTTATTAGAGGGGCTTTTCCCTTCCACTCTGTTCTTCACAGAATGCTGAAGTGTAGCATCGGAAAAACAGAGAAAAACGAAATGTCCCTAGGAATAAACGGAAAGGCATAAGAATGAGAGAGAAGCGTAGTGCAGAATGCATGGACACAAGGAGAAGACAAGAACCGCTCCTTTGCGATGTGTGCAGAAGAAGCCGCTCGTCCGAGAAAAGCAGCCGGCTGAAGTCGCTCTTTCTCGGCATGCGAGAGAGACGAGACCGCTGCTGAAGGCACACAGCGGCATTCGGGGAGAACCGCGATTTCTCGACCAGCAACTGCAAACTCTCCGAAGCGGTTCAACGCGAGAGCTGATTTAGACGTGCGTGAGCGAAATAACGGAACTGTGATGCCAAGAACGTGTGAATTCTGCATACTGCATTGCCTGAACACAGGGGGTTTTTTCTCCGCAGGAAAGAATCCACATCTCTCGACTTTCTGTAACGTCCTCTCTGAAAGCACAACGTGTGTCGCTCCTGGAACTTCTAGCTGCCTTATTAGAGGGGCTTTTCCCTTCCACTCTGTTCTTCACAGAATGCTGAAGTGTAGCATCGGAAAAACAGAGAAAAACGAAATGTCCCTAGGAATAAACGGAAAGGCATAAGAATGAGAGAGAAGCGTAGTGCAGAATGCATGGACACAAGGAGAAGACAAGAACCGCTCCTTTGCGATGTGCGCAGAAGAAGCCGCTCGTCCGAGAAAAGCATCCGGCTGAAGTCGCTCTTTCTCGGCATGCGAGAGAGACGAGACCGCTGCTGAAGGCACACAGCGGCATTCGGGGAGAAGTGCGATTTCTCGGCCAGCAACTGCAAACTCTCCGAAGCGGTTAACAGAGAGTGGCGCCGTCCACCCACGAGAGCGAAATAGCGAAATTGCTATGCCGAGAACGTGCGATTTCAGAATACTGCATTTCCTGAAAACAGGGGGTTTTTTCTCCGCAGGAAAGAATCCACATCTCTCGACTTTCTGTAACGTCCTCTCTGAAAGCACAACGTGTGTCGCTCCTGGAACTTCTAGCTGCCTTATTAGAGGGGCTTTTCCCTTCCACTCTGTTCTTCACAGAATGCTGAAGTGTAGCATCGGAAAAACAGAGAAAAACGAAATGTCCCTAGGAATAAACGGAAAGGCATAAGAATGAGAGAGAAGCGTAGTGCAGAATGCATGGACACAAGGAGAAGACAAGAACCGCTCCTTTGCGATGTGCGCAGAAGAAGCCGCTCGTCCGAGAAAAGCAGCCGGCTGAAGTCGCTCTTTCTCGGCATGCGAGAGAGACGAGACCGCTGCTGAAGGCACACAGCGGCATTCGGGGAGAACCGCGATTTCTCGACCAGCAACTGCAAACTCTCCGAAGCGGTTCAACGCGAGAGCTGATTTAGACGTGCGTGAGCGAAATAACGGAACTGTGATGCCAAGAACGTGTGAATTCTGCATACTGCATTGCCTGAACACAGGGGGTTTTTTCTCCGCAGGAAAGAATCCACATCTCTCGACTTTCTGTAACGTCCTCTCTGAAAGCACAACGTGTGTCGCTCCTGGAACTTCTAGCTGCCTTATTAGAGGGGCTTTTCCCTTCCACTCTGTTCTTCACAGAATGCTGAAGTGTAGCATCGGAAAAACAGAGAAAAACGAAATGTCCCTAGGAATAAACGGAAAGGCATAAGAATGAGAGAGAAGCGTAGTGCAGAATGCATGGACACAAGGAGAAGACAAGAACCGCTCCTTTGCGATGTGCGCAGAAGAAGCCGCTCGTCCGAGAAAAGCAGCCGGCTGAAGTCGCTCTTTCTCGGCATGCGAGAGAGACGAGACCGCTGCTGAAGGCACACAGCGGCATTCGGGGAGAACCGCGATTTCTCGACCAGCAACTGCAAACTCTCCGAAGCGGTTCAACGCGAGAGCTGATTTAGACGTGCGTGAGCGAAATAACGGAACTGTGATGCCAAGAACGTGTGAATTCTGCATACTGCATTGCCTGAACACAGGGGGTTTTTTCTCCGCAGGAAAGAATCCACATCTCTCGACTTTCTGTAACGTCCTCTCTGAAAGCACAACGTGTGTCGCTCCTGGAACTTCTAGCTGCCTTATTAGAGGGGCTTTTCCCTTCCACTCTGTTCTTCACAGAATGCTGAAGTGTAGCATCGGAAAAACAGAGAAAAACGAAATGTCCCTAGGAATAAACGGAAAGGCATAAGAATGAGAGAGAAGCGTAGTGCAGAATGCATGGACACAAGGAGAAGACAAGAACCGCTCCTTTGCGATGTGCGCAGAAGAAGCCGCTCGTCCGAGAAAAGCATCCGGCTGAAGTCGCTCTTTCTCGGCATGCGAGAGAGACGAGACCGCTGCTGAAGGCACACAGCGGCATTCGGGGAGAAGTGCGATTTCTCGGCCAGCAACTGCAAACTCTCCGAAGCGGTTAACAGAGAGTGGCGCCGTCCACCCACGAGAGCGAAATAGCGAAATTGCTATGCCGAGAACGTGCGATTTCAGAATACTGCATTTCCTGAAAACAGGGGGTTTTTTCTCCGCAGGAAAGAATCCACATCTCTCGACTTTCTGTAACGTCCTCTCTGAAAGCACAACGTGTGTCGCTCCTGGAACTTCTAGCTGCCTTATTAGAGGGGCTTTTCCCTTCCACTCTGTTCTTCACAGAATGCTGAAGTGTAGCATCGGAAAAACAGAGAAAAACGAAATGTCCCTAGGAATAAACGGAAAGGCATAAGAATGAGAGAGAAGCGTAGTGCAGAATGCATGGACACAAGGAGAAGACAAGAACCGCTCCTTTGCGATGTGCGCAGAAGAAGCCGCTCGTCCGAGAAAAGCAGCCGGCTGAAGTCGCTCTTTCTCGTCATGCGAGAGAGACGAGACCGCTGCTGAAGGCACACAGCGGCATTCGGGGAGAACCGCGATTTCTCGACCAGCAACTGCAAACTCTCCGAAGCGGTTCAACGCGAGAGCTGATTTAGACGTGCGTGAGCGAAATAACGGAACTGTGATGCCAAGAACGTGTGAATTCTGCATACTGCATTGCCTGAACACAGGGAGTTTTTTCTCCGCAGGAAAGAATCCACATCTCTCGACTTTCTGTAACGTCCTCTCTGAAAGCACAACGTGTGTCGCTCCTGGAACTTCTAGCTGCCTTATTAGAGGGGCTTTTCCCTTCCACTCTGTTCTTCACAGAATGCTGAAGTGTAGCATCGGAAAAACAGAGAAAAACGAAATGTCCCTAGGAATAAACGGAAAGGCATAAGAATGAGAGAGAAGCGTAGTGCAGAATGCATGGACACAAGGAGAAGACAAGAACCGCTCCTTTGCGATGTGCGCAGAAGAAGCCGCTCGTCCGAGAAAAGCATCCGGCTGAAGTCGCTCTTTCTCGGCATGCGAGAGAGACGAGACCGCTGCTGAAGGCACACAGCGGCATTCGGGGAGAAGTGCGATTTCTCGGCCAGCAACTGCAAACTCTCCGAAGCGGTTAACAGAGAGTGGCGCCGTCCACCCACGAGAGCGAAATAGCGAAATTGCTATGCCGAGAACGTGCGATTTCAGAATACTGCATTTCCTGAAAACAGGGGGTTTTTTCTCCGCAGGAAAGAATCCACATCTCTCGACTTTCTGTAACGTCCTCTCTGAAAGCACAACGTGTGTCGCTCCTGGAACTTCTAGCTGCCTTATTAGAGGGGCTTTTCCCTTCCACTCTGTTCTTCACAGAATGCTGAAGTGTAGCATCGGAAAAACAGAGAAAAACGAAATGTCCCTAGGAATAAACGGAAAGGCATAAGAATGAGAGAGAAGCGTAGTGCAGAATGCATGGACACAAGGAGAAGACAAGAACCGCTCCTTTGCGATGTGCGCAGAAGAAGCCGCTCGTCCGAGAAAAGCAGCCGGCTGAAGTCGCTCTTTCTCGGCATGCGAGAGAGACGAGACCGCTGCTGAAGGCACACAGCGGCATTCGGGGAGAACCGCGATTTCTCGACCAGCAACTGCAAACTCTCCGAAGCGGTTCAACGCGAGAGCTGATTTAGACGTGCGTGAGCGAAATAACGGAACTGTGATGCCAAGAACGTGTGAATTCTGCATACTGCATTGCCTGAACACAGGGGGTTTTTTCTCCGCAGGAAAGAATCCACATCTCTCGACTTTCTGTAACGTCCTCTCTGAAAGCACAACGTGTGTCGCTCCTGGAACTTCTAGCTGCCTTATTAGAGGGGCTTTTCCCTTCCACTCTGTTCTTCACAGAATGCTGAAGTGTAGCATCGGAAAAACAGAGAAAAACGAAATGTCCCTAGGAATAAACGGAAAGGCATAAGAATGAGAGAGAAGCGTAGTGCAGAATGCATGGACACAAGGAGAAGACAAGAACCGCTCCTTTGCGATGTGCGCAGAAGAAGCCGCTCGTCCGAGAAAAGCAGCCGGCTGAAGTCGCTCTTTCTCGGCATGCGAGAGAGACGAGACCGCTGCTGAAGGCACACAGCGGCATTCGGGGAGAACCGCGATTTCTCGACCAGCAACTGCAAACTCTCCGAAGCGGTTCAACGCGAGAGCTGATTTAGACGTGCGTGAGCGAAATAACGGAACTGTGATGCCAAGAACGTGTGAATTCTGCATACTGCATTGCCTGAACACAGGGGGTTTTTTCTCCGCAGGAAAGAATCCACATCTCTCGACTTTCTGTAACGTCCTCTCTGAAAGCACAACGTGTGTCGCTCCTGGAACTTCTAGCTGCCTTATTAGAGGGGCTTTTCCCTTCCACTCTGTTCTTCACAGAATGCTGAAGTGTAGCATCGGAAAAACAGAGAAAAACGAAATGTCCCTAGGAATAAACGGAAAGGCATAAGAATGAGAGAGAAGCGTAGTGCAGAATGCATGGACACAAGGAGAAGACAAGAACCGCTCCTTTGCGATGTGCGCAGAAGAAGCCGCTCGTCCGAGAAAAGCATCCGGCTGAAGTCGCTCTTTCTCGGCATGCGAGAGAGACGAGACCGCTGCTGAAGGCACACAGCGGCATTCGGGGAGAAGTGCGATTTCTCGGCCAGCAACTGCAAACTCTCCGAAGCGGTTAACAGAGAGTGGCGCCGTCCACCCACGAGAGCGAAATAGCGAAATTGCTATGCCGAGAACGTGCGATTTCAGAATACTGCATTTCCTGAAAACAGGGGGTTTTTTCTCCGCAGGAAAGAATCCACATCTCTCGACTTTCTGTAACGTCCTCTCTGAAAGCACAACGTGTGTCGCTCCTGGAACTTCTAGCTGCCTTATTAGAGGGGCTTTTCCCTTCCACTCTGTTCTTCACAGAATGCTGAAGTGTAGCATCGGAAAAACAGAGAAAAACGAAATGTCCCTAGGAATAAACGGAAAGGCATAAGAATGAGAGAGAAGCGTAGTGCAGAATGCATGGACACAAGGAGAAGACAAGAACCGCTCCTTTGCGATGTGCGCAGAAGAAGCCGCTCGTCCGAGAAAAGCAGCCGGCTGAAGTCGCTCTTTCTCGGCATGCGAGAGAGACGAGACCGCTGCTGAAGGCACACAGCGGCATTCGGGGAGAACCGCGATTTCTCGACCAGCAACTGCAAACTCTCCGAAGCGGTTCAACGCGAGAGCCGATTTAGACGTGCGTGAGCGAAATAACGGAACTGTGATGCCAAGAACGTGTGAATTCTGCATACTGCATTGCCTGAAAACAGGGGGTTTTTTCTCCGCAGGAAAGAATCCACATCTCTCGACTTTCTGTAACGTCCTCTCTGAAAGCACAACGTGTGTCGCTCCTGGAACTTCTAGCTGCCTTATTAGAGGGGCTTTTCCCTTCCACTCTGTTCTTCACAGAATGCTGAAGTGTAGCATCGGAAAAACAGAGAAAAACGAAATGTCCCTAGGAATAAACGGAAAGGCATAAGAATGAGAGAGAAGCGTAGTGCAGAATGCATGGACACAAGGAGAAGACAAGAACCGCTCCTTTGCGATGTGCGCAGAAGAAGCCGCTCGTCCGAGAAAAGCATCCGGCTGAAGTCGCTCTTTCTCGGCATGCGAGAGAGACGAGACCGCTGCTGAAGGCACACAGCGGCATTCGGGGAGAAGTGCGATTTCTCGGCCAGCAACTGCAAACTCTCCGAAGCGGTTAACAGAGAGTGGCGCCGTCCACCCACGAGAGCGAAATAGCGAAATTGCTATGCCGAGAACGTGCGATTTCAGAATACTGCATTTCCTGAAAACAGGGGGTTTTTTCTCCGCAGGAAAGAATCCACATCTCTCGACTTTCTGTAACGTCCTCTCTGAAAGCACAACGTGTGTCGCTCCTGGAACTTCTAGCTGCCTTATTAGAGGGGCTTTTCCCTTCCACTCTGTTCTTCACAGAATGCTGAAGTGTAGCATCGGAAAAACAGAGAAAAACGAAATGTCCCTAGGAATAAACGGAAAGGCATAAGAATGAGAGAGAAGCGTAGTGCAGAATGCATGGACACAAGGAGAAGACAAGAACCGCTCCTTTGCGATGTGCGCAGAAGAAGCCGCTCGTCCGAGAAAAGCAGCCGGCTGAAGTCGCTCTTTCTCGGCATGCGAGAGAGACGAGACCGCTGCTGAAGGCACACAGCGGCATTCGGGGAGAACCGCGATTTCTCGACCAGCAACTGCAAACTCTCCGAAGCGGTTCAACGCGAGAGCCGATTTAGACGTGCGTGAGCGAAATAACGGAACTGTGATGCCAAGAACGTGTGAATTCTGCATACTGCATTGCCTGAAAACAGGGGGTTTTTTCTCCGCAGGAAAGAATCCACATCTCTCGACTTTCTGTAACGTCCTCTCTGAAAGCACAACGTGTGTCGCTCCTGGAACTTCTAGCTGCCTTATTAGAGGGGCTTTTCCCTTCCACTCTGTTCTTCACAGAATGCTGAAGTGTAGCATCGGAAAAACAGAGAAAAACGAAATGTCCCTAGGAATAAACGGAAAGGCATAAGAATGAGAGAGAAGCGTAGTGCAGAATGCATGGACACAAGGAGAAGACAAGAACCGCTCCTTTGCGATGTGCGCAGAAGAAGCCGCTCGTCCGAGAAAAGCATCCGGCTGAAGTCGCTCTTTCTCGGCATGCGAGAGAGACGAGACCGCTGCTGAAGGCACACAGCGGCATTCGGGGAGAAGTGCGATTTCTCGGCCAGCAACTGCAAACTCTCCGAAGCGGTTAACAGAGAGTGGCGCCGTCCACCCACGAGAGCGAAATAGCGAAATTGCTATGCCGAGAACGTGCGATTTCAGAATACTGCATTTCCTGAAAACAGGGGGTTTTTTCTCCGCAGGAAAGAATCCACATCTCTCGACTTTCTGTAACGTCCTCTCTGAAAGCACAACGTGTGTCGCTCCTGGAACTTCTAGCTGCCTTATTAGAGGGGCTTTTCCCTTCCACTCTGTTCTTCACAGAATGCTGAAGTGTAGCATCGGAAAAACAGAGAAAAACGAAATGTCCCTAGGAATAAACGGAAAGGCATAAGAATGAGAGAGAAGCGTAGTGCAGAATGCATGGACACAAGGAGAAGACAAGAACCGCTCCTTTGCGATGTGCGCAGAAGAAGCCGCTCGTCCGAGAAAAGCATCCGGCTGAAGTCGCTCTTTCTCGGCATGCGAGAGAGACGAGACCGCTGCTGAAGGCACACAGCGGCATTCGGGGAGAACCGCGATTTCTCGACCAGCAACTGCAAACTCTCCGAAGCGGTTCAACGCGAGAGCCGATTTAGACGTGCGTGAGCGAAATAACGGAACTGTGATGCCAAGAACGTGTGAATTCTGCATACTGCATTGCCTGAAAACAGGGGGTTTTTTCTCCGCAGGAAAGAATCCACATCTCTCGACTTTCTGTAACGTCCTCTCTGAAAGCACAACGTGTGTCGCTCCTGGAACTTCTAGCTGCCTTATTAGAGGGGCTTTTCCCTTCCACTCTGTTCTTCACAGAATGCTGAAGTGTAGCATCGGAAAAACAGAGAAAAACGAAATGTCCCTAGGAATAAACGGAAAGGCATAAGAATGAGAGAGAAGCGTAGTGCAGAATGCATGGACACAAGGAGAAGACAAGAACCGCTCCTTTGCGATGTGCGCAGAAGAAGCCGCTCGTCCGAGAAAAGCAGCCGGCTGAAGTCGCTCTTTCTCGGCATGCGAGAGAGACGAGACCGCTGCTGAAGGCACACAGCGGCATTCGGGGAGAACCGCGATTTCTCGACCAGCAACTGCAAACTCTCCGAAGCGGTTCAACGCGAGAGCCGATTTAGACGTGCGTGAGCGAAATAACGGAACTGTGATGCCAAGAACGTGTGAATTCTGCATACTGCATTGCCTGAAAACAGGGGGTTTTTTCTCCGCAGGAAAGAATCCACATCTCTCGACTTTCTGTAACGTCCTCTCTGAAAGCACAACGTGTGTCGCTCCTGGAACTTCTAGCTGCCTTATTAGAGGGGCTTTTCCCTTCCACTCTGTTCTTCACAGAATGCTGAAGTGTAGCATCGGAAAAACAGAGAAAAACGAAATGTCCCTAGGAATAAACGGAAAGGCATAAGAATGAGAGAGAAGCGTAGTGCAGAATGCATGGACACAAGGAGAAGACAAGAACCGCTCCTTTGCGATGTGCGCAGAAGAAGCCGCTCGTCCGAGAAAAGCATCCGGCTGAAGTCGCTCTTTCTCGGCATGCGAGAGAGACGAGACCGCTGCTGAAGGCACACAGCGGCATTCGGGGAGAAGTGCGATTTCTCGGCCAGCAACTGCAAACTCTCCGAAGCGGTTAACAGAGAGTGGCGCCGTCCACCCACGAGAGCGAAATAGCGAAATTGCTATGCCAAGAACGTGCGATTTCAGAATACTGCATTTCCTGAAAACAGGGGGTTTTTTCTCCGCAGGAAAGAATCCACATCTCTCGACTTTCTGTAACGTCCTCTCTGAAAGCACAACGTGTGTCGCTCCTGGAACTTCTAGCTGCCTTATTAGAGGGGCTTTTCCCTTCCACTCTGTTCTTCACAGAATGCTGAAGTGTAGCATCGGAAAAACAGAGAAAAACGAAATGTCCCTAGGAATAAACGGAAAGGCATAAGAATGAGAGAGAAGCGTAGTGCAGAATGCATGGACACAAGGAGAAGACAAGAACCGCTCCTTTGCGATGTGCGCAGAAGAAGCCGCTCGTCCGAGAAAAGCAGCCGGCTGAAGTCGCTCTTTCTCGGCATGCGAGAGAGACGAGACCGCTGCTGAAGGCACACAGCGGCATTCGGGGAGAACCGCGATTTCTCGACCAGCAACTGCAAACTCTCCGAAGCGGTTCAACGCGAGAGCCGATTTAGACGTGCGTGAGCGAAATAACGGAACTGTGATGCCAAGAACGTGTGAATTCTGCATACTGCATTGCCTGAAAACAGGGGGTTTTTTCTCCGCAGGAAAGAATCCACATCTCTCGACTTTCTGTAACGTCCTCTCTGAAAGCACAACGTGTGTCGCTCCTGGAACTTCTAGCTGCCTTATTAGAGGGGCTTTTCCCTTCCACTCTGTTCTTCACAGAATGCTGAAGTGTAGCATCGGAAAAACAGAGAAAAACGAAATGTCCCTAGGAATAAACGGAAAGGCATAAGAATGAGAGAGAAGCGTAGTGCAGAATGCATGGACACAAGGAGAAGACAAGAACCGCTCCTTTGCGATGTGCGCAGAAGAAGCCGCTCGTCCGAGAAAAGCATCCGGCTGAAGTCGCTCTTTCTCGGCATGCGAGAGAGACGAGACCGCTGCTGAAGGCACACAGCGGCATTCGGGGAGAAGTGCGATTTCTCGGCCAGCAACTGCAAACTCTCCGAAGCGGTTAACAGAGAGTGGCGCCGTCCACCCACGAGAGCGAAATAGCGAAATTGCTATGCCGAGAACGTGCGATTTCAGAATACTGCATTTCCTGAAAACAGGGGGTTTTTTCTCCGCAGGAAAGAATCCACATCTCTCGACTTTCTGTAACGTCCTCTCTGAAAGCACAACGTGTGTCGCTCCTGGAACTTCTAGCTGCCTTATTAGAGGGGCTTTTCCCTTCCACTCTGTTCTTCACAGAATGCTGAAGTGTAGCATCGGAAAAACAGAGAAAAACGAAATGTCCCTAGGAATAAACGGAAAGGCATAAGAATGAGAGAGAAGCGTAGTGCAGAATGCATGGACACAAGGAGAAGACAAGAACCGCTCCTTTGCGATGTGCGCAGAAGAAGCCGCTCGTCCGAGAAAAGCATCCGGCTGAAGTCGCTCTTTCTCGGCATGCGAGAGAGACGAGACCGCTGCTGAAGGCACACAGCGGCATTCGGGGAGAACCGCGATTTCTCGACCAGCAACTGCAAACTCTCCGAAGCGGTTCAACGCGAGAGCCGATTTAGACGTGCGTGAGCGAAATAACGGAACTGTGATGCCAAGAACGTGTGAATTCTGCATACTGCATTGCCTGAAAACAGGGGGTTTTTTCTCCGCAGGAAAGAATCCACATCTCTCGACTTTCTGTAACGTCCTCTCTGAAAGCACAACGTGTGTCGCTCCTGGAACTTCTAGCTGCCTTATTAGAGGGGCTTTTCCCTTCCACTCTGTTCTTCACAGAATGCTGAAGTGTAGCATCGGAAAAACAGAGAAAAACGAAATGTCCCTAGGAATAAACGGAAAGGCATAAGAATGAGAGAGAAGCGTAGTGCAGAATGCATGGACACAAGGAGAAGACAAGAACCGCTCCTTTGCGATGTGCGCAGAAGAAGCCGCTCGTCCGAGAAAAGCATCCGGCTGAAGTCGCTCTTTCTCGGCATGCGAGAGAGACGAGACCGCTGCTGAAGGCACACAGCGGCATTCGGGGAGAAGTGCGATTTCTCGGCCAGCAACTGCAAACTCTCCGAAGCGGTTAACAGAGAGTGGCGCCGTCCACCCACGAGAGCGAAATAGCGAAATTGCTATGCCGAGAACGTGCGATTTCAGAATACTGCATTTCCTGAAAACAGGGGGTTTTTTCTCCGCAGGAAAGAATCCACATCTCTCGACTTTCTGTAACGTCCTCTCTGAAAGCACAACGTGTGTCGCTCCTGGAACTTCTAGCTGCCTTATTAGAGGGGCTTTTCCCTTCCACTCTGTTCTTCACAGAATGCTGAAGTGTAGCATCGGAAAAACAGAGAAAAACGAAATGTCCCTAGGAATAAACGGAAAGGCATAAGAATGAGAGAGAAGCGTAGTGCAGAATGCATGGACACAAGGAGAAGACAAGAACCGCTCCTTTGCGATGTGCGCAGAAGAAGCCGCTCGTCCGAGAAAAGCATCCGGCTGAAGTCGCTCTTTCTCGGCATGCGAGAGAGACGAGACCGCTGCTGAAGGCACACAGCGGCATTCGGGGAGAACCGCGATTTCTCGACCAGCAACTGCAAACTCTCCGAAGCGGTTCAACGCGAGAGCCGATTTAGACGTGCGTGAGCGAAATAACGGAACTGTGATGCCAAGAACGTGTGAATTCTGCATACTGCATTGCCTGAAAACAGGGGGTTTTTTCTCCGCAGGAAAGAATCCACATCTCTCGACTTTCTGTAACGTCCTCTCTGAAAGCACAACGTGTGTCGCTCCTGGAACTTCTAGCTGCCTTATTAGAGGGGCTTTTCCCTTCCACTCTGTTCTTCACAGAATGCTGAAGTGTAGCATCGGAAAAACAGAGAAAAACGAAATGTCCCTAGGAATAAACGGAAAGGCATAAGAATGAGAGAGAAGCGTAGTGCAGAATGCATGGACACAAGGAGAAGACAAGAACCGCTCCTTTGCGATGTGCGCAGAAGAAGCCGCTCGTCCGAGAAAAGCAGCCGGCTGAAGTCGCTCTTTCTCGGCATGCGAGAGAGACGAGACCGCTGCTGAAGGCACACAGCGGCATTCGGGGAGAACCGCGATTTCTCGACCAGCAACTGCAAACTCTCCGAAGCGGTTCAACGCGAGAGCTGATTTAGACGTGCGTGAGCGAAATAACGGAACTGTGATGCCAAGAACGTGTGAATTCTGCATACTGCATTGCCTGAACACAGGGGGTTTTTTCTCCGCAGGAAAGAATCCACATCTCTCGACTTTCTGTAACGTCCTCTCTGAAAGCACAACGTGTGTCGCTCCTGGAACTTCTAGCTGCCTTATTAGAGGGGCTTTTCCCTTCCACTCTGTTCTTCACAGAATGCTGAAGTGTAGCATCGGAAAAACAGAGAAAAACGAAATGTCCCTAGGAATAAACGGAAAGGCATAAGAATGAGAGAGAAGCGTAGTGCAGAATGCATGGACACAAGGAGAAGACAAGAACCGCTCCTTTGCGATGTGCGCAGAAGAAGCCGCTCGTCCGAGAAAAGCATCCGGCTGAAGTCGCTCTTTCTCGGCATGCGAGAGAGACGAGACCGCTGCTGAAGGCACACAGCGGCATTCGGGGAGAAGTGCGATTTCTCGACCAGCAACTGCAAACTCTCCGAAGCGGTTAACAGAGAGTGGCGCCGTCCACCCACGAGAGCGAAATAGCGAAATTGCTATGCCGAGAACGTGCGATTTCAGAATACTGCATTTCCTGAAAACAGGGGGTTTTTTCTCCGCAGGAAAGAATCCACATCTCTCGACTTTCTGTAACGTCCTCTCTGAAAGCACAACGTGTGTCGCTCCTGGAACTTCTAGCTGCCTTATTAGAGGGGCTTTTCCCTTCCACTCTGTTCTTCACAGAATGCTGAAGTGTAGCATCGGAAAAACAGAGAAAAACGAAATGTCCCTAGGAATAAACGGAAAGGCATAAGAATGAGAGAGAAGCGTAGTGCAGAATGCATGGACACAAGGAGAAGACAAGAACCGCTCCTTTGCGATGTGCGCAGAAGAAGCCGCTCGTCCGAGAAAAGCAGCCGGCTGAAGTCGCTCTTTCTCGGCATGCGAGAGAGACGAGACCGCTGCTGAAGGCACACAGCGGCATTCGGGGAGAACCGCGATTTCTCGACCAGCAACTGCAAACTCTCCGAAGCGGTTCAACGCGAGAGCCGATTTAGACGTGCGTGAGCGAAATAACGGAACTGTGATGCCAAGAACGTGTGAATTCTGCATACTGCATTGCCTGAAAACAGGGGGTTTTTTCTCCGCAGGAAAGAATCCACATCTCTCGACTTTCTGTAACGTCCTCTCTGAAAGCACAACGTGTGTCGCTCCTGGAACTTCTAGCTGCCTTATTAGAGGGGCTTTTCCCTTCCACTCTGTTCTTCACAGAATGCTGAAGTGTAGCATCGGAAAAACAGAGAAAAACGAAATGTCCCTAGGAATAAACGGAAAGGCATAAGAATGAGAGAGAAGCGTAGTGCAGAATGCATGGACACAAGGAGAAGACAAGAACCGCTCCTTTGCGATGTGCGCAGAAGAAGCCGCTCGTCCGAGAAAAGCAGCCGGCTGAAGTCGCTCTTTCTCGGCATGCGAGAGAGACGAGACCGCTGCTGAAGGCACACAGCGGCATTCGGGGAGAAGTGCGATTTCTCGGCCAGCAACTGCAAACTCTCCGAAGCGGTTAACAGAGAGTGGCGCCGTCCACCCACGAGAGCGAAATAGCGAAATTGCTATGCCGAGAACGTGCGATTTCAGAATACTGCATTTCCTGAAAACAGGGGGTTTTTTCTCCGCAGGAAAGAATCCACATCTCTCGACTTTCTGTAACGTCCTCTCTGAAAGCACAACGTGTGTCGCTCCTGGAACTTCTAGCTGCCTTATTAGAGGGGCTTTTCCCTTCCACTCTGTTCTTCACAGAATGCTGAAGTGTAGCATCGGAAAAACAGAGAAAAACGAAATGTCCCTAGGAATAAACGGAAAGGCATAAGAATGAGAGAGAAGCGTAGTGCAGAATGCATGGACACAAGGAGAAGACAAGAACCGCTCCTTTGCGATGTGCGCAGAAGAAGCCGCTCGTCCGAGAAAAGCAGCCGGCTGAAGTCGCTCTTTCTCGGCATGCGAGAGAGACGAGACCGCTGCTGAAGGCACACAGCGGCATTCGGGGAGAACCGCGATTTCTCGACCAGCAACTGCAAACTCTCCGAAGCGGTTCAACGCGAGAGCCGATTTAGACGTGCGTGAGCGAAATAACGGAACTGTGATGCCAAGAACGTGTGAATTCTGCATACTGCATTGCCTGAACACAGGGGGTTTTTTCTCCGCAGGAAAGAATCCACATCTCTCGACTTTCTGTAACGTCCTCTCTGAAAGCACAACGTGTGTCGCTCCTGGAACTTCTAGCTGCCTTATTAGAGGGGCTTTTCCCTTCCACTCTGTTCTTCACAGAATGCTGAAGTGTAGCATCGGAAAAACAGAGAAAAACGAAATGTCCCTAGGAATAAACGGAAAGGCATAAGAATGAGAGAGAAGCGTAGTGCAGAATGCATGGACACAAGGAGAAGACAAGAACCGCTCCTTTGCGATGTGCGCAGAAGAAGCCGCTCGTCCGAGAAAAGCATCCGGCTGAAGTCGCTCTTTCTCGGCATGCGAGAGAGACGAGACCGCTGCTGAAGGCACACAGCGGCATTCGGGGAGAAGTGCGATTTCTCGGCCAGCAACTGCAAACTCTCCGAAGCGGTTAACAGAGAGTGGCGCCGTCCACCCACGAGAGCGAAATAGCGAAATTGCTATGCCGAGAACGTGCGATTTCAGAATACTGCATTTCCTGAAAACAGGGGGTTTTTTCTCCGCAGGAAAGAATCCACATCTCTCGACTTTCTGTAACGTCCTCTCTGAAAGCACAACGTGTGTCGCTCCTGGAACTTCTAGCTGCCTTATTAGAGGGGCTTTTCCCTTCCACTCTGTTCTTCACAGAATGCTGAAGTGTAGCATCGGAAAAACAGAGAAAAACGAAATGTCCCTAGGAATAAACGGAAAGGCATAAGAATGAGAGAGAAGCGTAGTGCAGAATGCATGGACACAAGGAGAAGACAAGAACCCCTCCTTTGCGATGTGCGCAGAAGAAGCCGCTCGTCCGAGAAAAGCATCCGGCTGAAGTCGCTCTTTCTCGGCATGCGAGAGAGACGAGACCGCTGCTGAAGGCACACAGCGGCATTCGGGGAGAACCGCGATTTCTCGGCCAGCAACTGCAAACTCTCCGAAGCGGTTAACAGAGAGTGGCGCCGTCCACCCACGAGAGCGAAATAGCGAAATTGCTATGCCGAGAACGTGCGATTTCAGAATACTGCATTTCCTGAAAACAGGGGGTTTTTTCTCCGCAGGAAAGAATCCACATCTCTCGACTTTCTGTAACGTCCTCTCTGAAAGCACAACGTGTGTCGCTCCTGGAACTTCTAGCTGCCTTATTAGAGGGGCTTTTCCCTTCCACTCTGTTCTTCACAGAATGCTGAAGTGTAGCATCGGAAAAACAGAGAAAAACGAAATGTCCCTAGGAATAAACGGAAAGGCATAAGAATGAGAGAGAAGCGTAGTGCAGAATGCATGGACACAAGGAGAAGACAAGAACCGCTCCTTTGCGATGTGCGCAGAAGAAGCCGCTCGTCCGAGAAAAGCAGCCGGCTGAAGTCGCTCTTTCTCGGCATGCGAGAGAGACGAGACCGCTGCTGAAGGCACACAGCGGCATTCGGGGAGAACCGCGATTTCTCGACCAGCAACTGCAAACTCTCCGAAGCGGTTCAACGCGAGAGCCGATTTAGACGTGCGTGAGCGAAATAACGGAACTGTGATGCCAAGAACGTGTGAATTCTGCATACTGCATTGCCTGAAAACAGGGGGTTTTTTCTCCGCAGGAAAGAATCCACATCTCTCGACTTTCTGTAACGTCCTCTCTGAAAGCACAACGTGTGTCGCTCCTGGAACTTCTAGCTGCCTTATTAGAGGGGCTTTTCCCTTCCACTCTGTTCTTCACAGAATGCTGAAGTGTAGCATCGGAAAAACAGAGAAAAACGAAATGTCCCTAGGAATAAACGGAAAGGCATAAGAATGAGAGAGAAGCGTAGTGCAGAATGCATGGACACAAGGAGAAGACAAGAACCGCTCCTTTGCGATGTGCGCAGAAGAAGCCGCTCGTCCGAGAAAAGCATCCGGCTGAAGTCGCTCTTTCTCGGCATGCGAGAGAGACGAGACCGCTGCTGAAGGCACACAGCGGCATTCGGGGAGAAGTGCGATTTCTCGGCCAGCAACTGCAAACTCTCCGAAGCGGTTAACAGAGAGTGGCGCCGTCCACCCACGAGAGCGAAATAGCGAAATTGCTATGCCGAGAACGTGCGATTTCAGAATACTGCATTTCCTGAAAACAGGGGGTTTTTTCTCCGCAGGAAAGAATCCACATCTCTCGACTTTCTGTAACGTCCTCTCTGAAAGCACAACGTGTGTCGCTCCTGGAACTTCTAGCTGCCTTATTAGAGGGGCTTTTCCCTTCCACTCTGTTCTTCACAGAATGCTGAAGTGTAGCATCGGAAAAACAGAGAAAAACGAAATGTCCCTAGGAATAAACGGAAAGGCATAAGAATGAGAGAGAAGCGTAGTGCAGAATGCATGGACACAAGGAGAAGACAAGAACCGCTCCTTTGCGATGTGCGCAGAAGAAGCCGCTCGTCCGAGAAAAGCAGCCGGCTGAAGTCGCTCTTTCTCGGCATGCGAGAGAGACGAGACCGCTGCTGAAGGCACACAGCGGCATTCGTGGAGAACCGCGATTTCTCGACCAGCAACTGCAAACTCTCCGAAGCGGTTCAACGCGAGAGCCGATTTAGACGTGCGTGAGCGAAATAACGGAACTGTGATGCCAAGAACGTGTGAATTCTGCATACTGCATTGCCTGAAAACAGGGGGTTTTTTCTCCGCAGGAAAGAATCCACATCTCTCGACTTTCTGTAACGTCCTCTCTGAAAGCACAACGTGTGTCGCTCCTGGAACTTCTAGCTGCCTTATTAGAGGGGCTTTTCCCTTCCACTCTGTTCTTCACAGAATGCTGAAGTGTAGCATCGGAAAAACAGAGAAAAACGAAATGTCCCTAGGAATAAACGGAAAGGCATAAGAATGAGAGAGAAGCGTAGTGCAGAATGCATGGACACAAGGAGAAGACAAGAACCGCTCCTTTGCGATGTGCGCAGAAGAAGCCGCTCGTCCGAGAAAAGCATCCGGCTGAAGTCGCTCTTTCTCGGCATGCGAGAGAGACGAGACCGCTGCTGAAGGCACACAGCGGCATTCGGGGAGAAGTGCGATTTCTCGGCCAGCAACTGCAAACTCTCCGAAGCGGTTAACAGAGAGTGGCGCCGTCCACCCACGAGAGCGAAATAGCGAAATTGCTATGCCGAGAACGTGCGATTTCAGAATACTGCATTTCCTGAAAACAGGGGGTTTTTTCTCCGCAGGAAAGAATCCACATCTCTCGACTTTCTGTAACGTCCTCTCTGAAAGCACAACGTGTGTCGCTCCTGGAACTTCTAGCTGCCTTATTAGAGGGGCTTTTCCCTTCCACTCTGTTCTTCACAGAATGCTGAAGTGTAGCATCGGAAAAACAGAGAAAAACGAAATGTCCCTAGGAATAAACGGAAAGGCATAAGAATGAGAGAGAAGCGTAGTGCAGAATGCATGGACACAAGGAGAAGACAAGAACCGCTCCTTTGCGATGTGCGCAGAAGAAGCCGCTCGTCCGAGAAAAGCAGCCGGCTGAAGTCGCTCTTTCTCGGCATGCGAGAGAGACGAGACCACTGCTGAAGGCACACAGCGGCATTCGGGGAGAACCGCGATTTCTCGACCAGCAACTGCAAACTCTCCGAAGCGGTTCAACGCGAGAGCCGATTTAGACGTGCGTGAGCGAAATAACGGAACTGTGATGCCAAGAACGTGTGAATTCTGCATACTGCATTGCCTGAAAACAGGGGGTTTTTTCTCCGCAGGAAAGAATCCACATCTCACGACTTTCTGTAACATCCTCTCTGAAAGCACAACGTGTGTCGCTCCTGGAACTTCTAGCTGCCTTATTAGAGGGGCTTTTCCCTTCCACTCTGTTCTTCACAGAATGCTGAAGTGTAGCATCGGAAAAACAGAGAAAAACGAAATGTCCCTAGGAATAAACGGAAAGGCATAAGAATGAGAGAGAAGCGTAGTGCAGAATGCATGGACACAAGGAGAAGACAAGAACCGCTCCTTTGCGATGTGCGCAGAAGAAGCCGCTCGTCCGAGAAAAGCATCCGGCTGAAGTCGCTCTTTCTCGGCATGCGAGAGAGACGAGACCGCTGCTGAAGGCACACAGCGGCATTCGGGGAGAAGTGCGATTTCTCGGCCAGCAACTGCAAACTCTCCGAAGCGGTTAACAGAGAGTGGCGCCGTCCACCCACGAGAGCGAAATAGCGAAATTGCTATGCCGAGAACGTGCGATTTCAGAATACTGCATTTCCTGAAAACAGGGGGTTTTTTCTCCGCAGGAAAGAATCCACATCTCTCGACTTTCTGTAACGTCCTCTCTGAAAGCACAACGTGTGTCGCTCCTGGAACTTCTAGCTGCCTTATTAGAGGGGCTTTTCCCTTCCACTCTGTTCTTCACAGAATGCTGAAGTGTAGCATCGGAAAAACAGAGAAAAACGAAATGTCCCTAGGAATAAACGGAAAGGCATAAGAATGAGAGAGAAGCGTAGTGCAGAATGCATGGACACAAGGAGAAGACAAGAACCGCTCCTTTGCGATGTGCGCAGAAGAAGCCGCTCGTCCGAGAAAAGCAGCCGGCTGAAGTCGCTCTTTCTCGGCATGCGAGAGAGACGAGACCGCTGCTGAAGGCACACAGCGGCATTCGGGGAGAACCGCGATTTCTCGACCAGCAACTGCAAACTCTCCGAAGCGGTTCAACGCGAGAGCCGATTTAGACGTGCGTGAGCGAAATAACGGAACTGTGATGCCAAGAACGTGTGAATTCTGCATACTGCATTGCCTGAAAACAGGGGGTTTTTTCTCCGCAGGAAAGAATCCACATCTCTCGACTTTCTGTAACGTCCTCTCTGAAAGCACAACGTGTGTCGCTCCTGGAACTTCTAGCTGCCTTATTAGAGGGGCTTTTCCCTTCCACTCTGTTCTTCACAGAATGCTGAAGTGTAGCATCGGAAAAACAGAGAAAAACGAAATGTCCCTAGGAATAAACGGAAAGGCATAAGAATGAGAGAGAAGCGTAGTGCAGAATGCATGGACACAAGGAGAAGACAAGAACCGCTCCTTTGCGATGTGCGCAGAAGAAGCCGCTCGTCCGAGAAAAGCATCCGGCTGAAGTCGCTCTTTCTCGGCATGCGAGAGAGACGAGACCGCTGCTGAAGGCACACAGCGGCATTCGGGGAGAACCGCGATTTCTCGACCAGCAACTGCAAACTCTCCGAAGCGGTTCAACGCGAGAGCTGATTTAGACGTGCGTGAGCGAAATAACGGAACTGTGATGCCAAGAACGTGTGAATTCTGCATACTGCATTGCCTGAACACAGGGGGTTTTTTCTCCGCAGGAAAGAATCCACATCTCTCGACTTTCTGTAACGTCCTCTCTGAAAGCACAACGTGTGTCGCTCCTGGAACTTCTAGCTGCCTTATTAGAGGGGCTTTTCCCTTCCACTCTGTTCTTCACAGAATGCTGAAGTGTAGCATCGGAAAAACAGAGAAAAACGAAATGTCCCTAGGAATAAACGGAAAGGCATAAGAATGAGAGAGAAGCGTAGTGCAGAATGCATGGACACAAGGAGAAGACAAGAACCGCTCCTTTGCGATGTGCGCAGAAGAAGCCGCTCGTCCGAGAAAAGCAGCCGGCTGAAGTCGCTCTTTCTCGGCATGCGAGAGAGACGAGACCGCTGCTGAAGGCACACAGCGGCATTCGGGGAGAACCGCGATTTCTCGGCCAGCAACTGCAAACTCTCCGAAGCGGTTAACAGAGAGTGGCGCCGTCCACCCACGAGAGCGAAATAGCGAAATTGCTATGCCGAGAACGTGCGATTTCAGAATACTGCATTTCCTGAAAACAGGGGGTTTTTTCTCCGCAGGAAAGAATCCACATCTCTCGACTTTCTGTAACGTCCTCTCTGAAAGCACAACGTGTGTCGCTCCTGGAACTTCTAGCTGCCTTATTAGAGGGGCTTTTCCCTTCCACTCTGTTCTTCACAGAATGCTGAAGTGTAGCATCGGAAAAACAGAGAAAAACGAAATGTCCCTAGGAATAAACGGAAAGGCATAAGAATGAGAGAGAAGCGTAGTGCAGAATGCATGGACACAAGGAGAAGACAAGAACCCCTACTTTGCGATGTGCGCAGAAGAAGCCGCTCGTCCGAGAAAAGCAGCCGGCTGAAGTCGCTCTTTCTCGGCATGCGAGAGAGACGAGACCGCGGCTGAAGGCACACAGCGGCATTCGGGGAGAACCGCGATTTCTCGACCAGCAACTGCAAACTCTCCGAAGCGGTTCAACGCGAGAGCTGATTTAGACGTGCGTGAGCGAAATAACGGAACTGTGATGCCAAGAACGTGTGAATTCTGCATACTGCATTGCCTGAACACAGGGGGTTTTTTCTCCGCAGGAAAGAATCCACATCTCTCGACTTTCTGTAACGTCCTCTCTGAAAGCACAACGTGTGTCGCTCCTGGAACTTCTAGCTGCCTTATTAGAGGGGCTTTTCCCTTCCACTCTGTTCTTCACAGAATGCTGAAGTGTAGCATCGGAAAAACAGAGAAAAACGAAATGTCCCTAGGAATAAACGGAAAGGCATAAGAATGAGAGAGAAGCGTAGTGCAGAATGCATGGACACAAGGAGAAGACAAGAACCGCTCCTTTGCGATGTGCGCAGAAGAAGCCGCTCGTCCGAGAAAAGCATCCGGCTGAAGTCGCTCTTTCTCGGCATGCGAGAGAGACGAGACCGCTGCTGAAGGCACACAGCGGCATTCGGGGAGAACCGCGATTTCTCGGCCAGCAACTGCAAACTCTCCGAAGCGGTTAACAGAGAGTGGCGCCGTCCACCCACGAGAGCGAAATAGCGAAATTGCTATGCCGAGAACGTGCGATTTCAGAATACTGCATTTCCTGAAAACAGGGGGTTTTTTCTCCGCAGGAAAGAATCCACATCTCTCGACTTTCTGTAACGTCCTCTCTGAAAGCACAACGTGTGTCGCTCCTGGAACTTCTAGCTGCCTTATTAGAGGGGCTTTTCCCTTCCACTCTGTTCTTCACAGAATGCTGAAGTGTAGCATCGGAAAAACAGAGAAAAACGAAATGTCCCTAGGAATAAACGGAAAGGCATAAGAATGAGAGAGAAGCGTAGTGCAGAATGCATGGACACAAGGAGAAGACAAGAACCGCTCCTTTGCGATGTGCGCAGAAGAAGCCGCTCGTCCGAGAAAAGCAGCCGGCTGAAGTCGCTCTTTCTCGGCATGCGAGAGAGACGAGACCGCTGCTGAAGGCACACAGCGGCATTCGGGGAGAACCGCGATTTCTCGGCCAGCAACTGCAAACTCTCCGAAGCGGTTCAACGCGAGAGCCGATTTAGACGTGCGTGAGCGAAATAACGGAACTGTGATGCCAAGAACGTGTGAATTCTGCATACTGCATTGCCTGAAAACAGGGGGTTTTTTCTCCGCAGGAAAGAATCCACATCTCTCGACTTTCTGTAACGTCCTCTCTGAAAGCACAACGTGTGTCGCTCCTGGAACTTCTAGCTGCCTTATTAGAGGGGCTTTTCCCTTCCACTCTGTTCTTCACAGAATGCTGAAGTGTAGCATCGGAAAAACAGAGAAAAACGAAATGTCCCTAGGAATAAACGGAAAGGCATAAGAATGAGAGAGAAGCGTAGTGCAGAATGCATGGACACAAGGAGAAGACAAGAACCGCTCCTTTGCGATGTGCGCAGAAGAAGCCGCTCGTCCGAGAAAAGCATCCGGCTGAAGTCGCTCTTTCTCGGCATGCGAGAGAGACGAGACCGCTGCTGAAGGCACACAGCGGCATTCGGGGAGAAGGGCGATTTAACGGCCAGCAACTGCAAACTCTCCGAAGCGGTTAACAGAGAGTGGCGCCGTCCACCCACGAGAGCGAAATAGCGAAATTGCTATGCCGAGAACGTGCGATTTCAGAATACTGCATTTCCTGAAAACAGGGGGTTTTTTCTCCGCAGGAAAGAATCCACATCTCTCGACTTTCTGTAACGTCCTCTCTGAAAGCACAACGTGTGTCGCTCCTGGAACTTCTAGCTGCCTTATTAGAGGGGCTTTTCCCTTCCACTCTGTTCTTCACAGAATGCTGAAGTGTAGCATCGGAAAAACAGAGAAAAACGAAATGTCCCTAGGAATAAACGGAAAGGCATAAGAATGAGAGAGAAGCGTAGTGCAGAATGCATGGACACAAGGAGAAGACAAGAACCGCTCCTTTGCGATGTGCGCAGAAGAAGCCGCTCGTCCGAGAAAAGCAGCCGGCTGAAGTCGCTCTTTCTCGGCATGCGAGAGAGACGAGACCGCTGCTGAAGGCACACAGCGGCATTCGGGGAGAACCGCGATTTCTCGACCAGCAACTGCAAACTCTCCGAAGCGGTTCAACGCGAGAGCCGATTTAGACGTGCGTGAGCGAAATAACGGAACTGTGATGCCAAGAACGTGTGAATTCTGCATACTGCATTTCCTGAAAACAGGGGGTTTTTTCTCCGCAGGAAAGAATCCACATCTCTCGACTTTCTGTAACGTCCTCTCTGAAAGCACAACGTGTGTCGCTCCTGGAACTTCTAGCTGCCTTATTAGAGGGGCTTTTCCCTTCCACTCTGTTCTTCACAGAATGCTGAAGTGTAGCATCGGAAAAACAGAGAAAAACGAAATGTCCCTAGGAATAAACGGAAAGGCATAAGAATGAGAGAGAAGCGTAGTGCAGAATGCATGGACACAAGGAGAAGACAAGAACCGCTCCTTTGCGATGTGCGCAGAAGAAGCCGCTCGTCCGAGAAAAGCAGCCGGCTGAAGTCGCTCTTTCTCGGCATGCGAGAGAGACGAGACCGCTGCTGAAGGCACACAGCGGCATTCGGGGAGAACCGCGATTTCTCGACCAGCAACTGCAAACTCTCCGAAGCGGTTCAACGCGAGAGCCGATTTAGACGTGCGTGAGCGAAATAACGGAACTGTGATGCCAAGAACGTGTGAATTCTGCATACTGCATTGCCTGAACACAGGGGGTTTTTTCTCCGCAGGAAAGAATCCACATCTCTCGACTTTCTGTAACGTCCTCTCTGAAAGCACAACGTGTGTCGCTCCTGGAACTTCTAGCTGCCTTATTAGAGGGGCTTTTCCCTTCCACTCTGTTCTTCACAGAATGCTGAAGTGTAGCATCGGAAAAACAGAGAAAAACGAAATGTCCCTAGGAATAAACGGAAAGGCATAAGAATGAGAGAGAAGCGTAGTGCAGAATGCATGGACACAAGGAGAAGACAAGAACCGCTCCTTTGCGATGTGCGCAGAAGAAGCCGCTCGTCCGAGAAAAGCAGCCGGCTGAAGTCGCTCTTTCTCGGCATGCGAGAGAGACGAGACCGCTGCTGAAGGCACACAGCGGCATTCGGGGAGAACCGCGATTTCTCGACCAGCAACTGCAAACTCTCCGAAGCGGTTAACAGAGAGTGGCGCCGTCCACCCACGAGAGCGAAATAGCGAAATTGCTATGCCGAGAACGTGCGATTTCAGAATACTGCATTTCCTGAAAACAGGGGGTTTTTTCTCCGCAGGAAAGAATCCACATCTCTCGACTTTCTGTAACGTCCTCTCTGAAAGCACAACGTGTGTCGCTCCTGGAACTTCTAGCTGCCTTATTAGAGGGGCTTTTCCCTTCCACTCTGTTCTTCACAGAATGCTGAAGTGTAGCATCGGAAAAACAGAGAAAAACGAAATGTCCCTAGGAATAAACGGAAAGGCATAAGAATGAGAGAGAAGCGTAGTGCAGAATGCATGGACACAAGGAGAAGACAAGAACCCCTACTTTGCGATGTGCGCAGAAGAAGCCGCTCGTCCGAGAAAAGCAGCCGGCTGAAGTCGCTCTTTCTCGGCATGCGAGAGAGACGAGACCGCGGCTGAAGGCACACAGCGGCATTCGGGGAGAACCGCGATTTCTCGACCAGCAACTGCAAACTCTCCGAAGCGGTTAACAGAGAGTGGCGCCGTCCACCCACGAGAGCGAAATAGCGAAATTGCTATGCCGAGAACGTGTGAATTCTGCATACTGCATTGCCTGAAAACAGGGGGTTTTTTCTCCGCAGGAAAGAATCCACATCTCTCGACTTTCTGTAACGTCCTCTCTGAAAGCACAACGTGTGTCGCTCCTGGAACTTCTAGCTGCCTTATTAGAGGGGCTTTTCCCTTCCACTCTGTTCGTCACAGAATGCTGAAGTGTAGCATCGGAAAAACAGAGAAAAACGAAATGTCCCTAGGAATAAACGGAAAGGCATAAGAATGAGAGAGAAGCGTAGTGCAGAATGCATGGACACAAGGAGAAGACAAGAACCGCTCCTTTGCGATGTGCGCAGAAGAAGCCGCTCGTCCGAGAAAAGCAGCCGGCTGAAGTCGCTCTTTCTCGGCATGCGAGAGAGACGAGAACGCTGCTGAAGGCACACAGCGGCATTCGGGGAGAACCGCGATTTCTCGGCCAGCAACTGCAAACTCTCCGAAGCGGTTAACAGAGAGTGGCGCCGTCCACCCACGAGAGCGAAATAGCGAAATTGCTATGCTGAGAACGTGCGATTTCAGAATACTGCATTGCCTGAAAACAGGGGGTTTTTTCTCCGCAGGAAAGAATCCACATCTCTCGACTTTCTGTAACGTCCTCTCTGAAAGCACAACGTGTGTCGCTCCTGGAACTTCTAGCTGCCTTATTAGAGGGGCTTTTCCCTTCCACTCTGTTCTTCACAGAATGCTGAAGTGTAGCATCGGAAAAACAGAGAAAAACGAAATGTCCCTAGGAATAAACGGAAAGGCATAAGAATGAGAGAGAAGCGTAGTGCAGAATGCATGGACACAAGGAGAAGACAAGAACCGCTCCTTTGCGATGTGCGCAGAAGAAGCCGCTCGTCCGAGAAAAGCATCCGGCTGAAGTCGCTCTTTCTCGGCATGCGAGAGAGACGAGACCGCTGCTGAAGGCACACAGCGGCATTCGGGGAGAACCGCGATTTCTCGGCCAGCAACTGCAAACTCTCCGAAGCGGTTAACAGAGAGTGGCGCCGTCCACCCACGAGAGCGAAATAGCGAAATTGCTATGCCGAGAACGTGCGATTTCAGAATACTGCATTTCCTGAAAACAGGGGGTTTTTTCTCCGCAGGAAAGAATCCACATCTCTCGACTTTCTGTAACGTCCTCTCTGAAAGCACAACGTGTGTCGCTCCTGGAACTTCTAGCTGCCTTATTAGAGGGGCTTTTCCCTTCCACTCTGTTCTTCACAGAATGCTGAAGTGTAGCATCGGAAAAACAGAGAAAAACGAAATGTCCCTAGGAATAAACGGAAAGGCATAAGAATGAGAGAGAAGCGTAGTGCAGAATGCATGGACACAAGGAGAAGACAAGAACTGCTCCTTTGCGATGTGCGCAGAAGAAGGCGCTCGTCCGAGAAAAGCATCCGGCTGAAGTCGCTCTTTCTCGGCATGCGAGAGAGACGAGACCGCTGCTGAAGGCACACAGCGGCATTCGGGGAGAACCGCGATTTCTCGGCCAGCAACTGCAAACTCTCCGAAGCGGTTAACAGAGAGTGGCGCCGTCCACCCACGAGAGCGAAATAGCGAAATTGCTATGCCGAGAACGTGTGAATTCTGCATACTGCATTGCCTGAACACAGGGGGTTTTTTCTCCGCAGGAAAGAATCCACATCTCTCGACTTTCTGTAACGTCCTCTCTGAAAGCACAACGTGTGTCGCTCCTGGAACTTCTAGCTGCCTTATTAGAGGGGCTTTTCCCTTCCACTCTGTTCTTCACAGAATGCTGAAGTGTAGCATCGGAAAAACAGAGAAAAACGAAATGTCCCTAGGAATAAACGGAAAGGCATAAGAATGAGAGAGAAGCGTAGTGCAGAATGCATGGACACAAGGAGAAGACAAGAACCGCTCCTTTGCGATGTGCGCAGAAGAAGCCGCTCGTCCGAGAAAAGCATCCGGCTGAAGTCGCTCTTTCTCGGCATGCGAGAGAGACGAGACCGCTGCTGAAGGCACACAGCGGCATTCGGGGAGAACCGCGATTTCTCGACCAGCAACTGCAAACTCTCCGAAGCGGTTCAACGCGAGAGCCGATTTAGACGTGCGTGAGCGAAATAACGGAACTGTGATGCCGAGAACGTGCGATTTCTGCATACTGCATTTCCTGAAAACAGGGGGTTTTTTCTCCGCAGGAAAGAATCCACATCTCTCGACTTTCTGTAACGTCCTCTCTGAAAGCACAACGTGTGTCGCTCCTGGAACTTCTAGCTGCCTTATTAGAGGGGCTTTTCCCTTCCACTCTGTTCTTTACAGAATGCTGAAGTGTAGCATCGGAAAAACAGAGAAAAACGAAATGTCCCTAGGAATAAACGGAAAGGCATAAGAATGAGAGAGAAGCGTAGTGCAGAATGCATGGACACAAGGAGAAGACAAGAACCCCTCCTTTGCGATGTGCGCAGAAGAAGCCGCTCGTCCGAGAAAAGCAGCCGGCTGAAGTCGCTCTTTCTCGGCATGCGAGAGAGACGAGACCGCTGCTGAAGGCACACAGCGGCATTCGGGGAGAACCGCGATTTCTCGGCCAGCAACTGCAAACTCTCCGAAGCGGTTAACAGAGAGTGGCGCCGTCCACCCACGAGAGCGAAATAGCGAAATTGCTATGCCGAGAACGTGCGATTTCAGAATACTGCATTTCCTGAAAACAGGGGGTTTTTTCTCCGCAGGAAAGAATCCACATCTCTCGACTTTCTGTAACGTCCTCTCTGAAAGCACAACGTGTGTCGCTCCTGGAACTTCTAGCTGCCTTATTAGAGGGGCTTTTCCCTTCCACTCTGTTCTTCACAGAATGCTGAAGTGTAGCATCGGAAAAACAGAGAAAAACGAAATGTCCCTAGGAATAAACGGAAAGGCATAAGAATGAGAGAGAAGCGTAGTGCAGAATGCATGGACACAAGGAGAAGACAAGAACCGCTCCTTTGCGATGTGCGCAGAAGAAGCCGCTCGTCCGAGAAAAGCATCCGGCTGAAGTCGCTCTTTCTCGGCATGCGAGAGAGACGAGACCGCTGCTGAAGGCACACAGCGGCATTCGGGGAGAACCGCGATTTCTCGGCCAGCAACTGCAAACTCTCCGAAGCGGTTCAACGCGAGAGCCGATTTAGACGTGCGTGAGCGAAATAACGGAACTGTGATGCCGAGAACGTGCGATTTCTGCATACTGCATTTCCTGAAAACAGGGGGTTTTTTCTCCGCAGGAAAGAATCCACATCTCTCGACTTTCTGTAACGTCCTCTCTGAAAGCACAACGTGTGTCGCTCCTGGAACTTCTAGCTGCCTTATTAGAGGGGCTTTTCCCTTCCACTCTGTTCTTCACAGAATGCTGAAGTGTAGCATCGGAAAAACAGAGAAAAACGAAATGTCCCTAGGAATAAACGGAAAGGCATAAGAATGAGAGAGAAGCGTAGTGCAGAATGCATGGACACAAGGAGAAGACAAGAACCGCTCCTTTGCGATGTGCGCAGAAGAAGCCGCTCGTCCGAGAAAAGCATCCGGCTGAAGTCGCTCTTTCTCGGCATGCGAGAGAGACGAGACCGCTGCTGAAGGCACACAGCGGCATTCGGGGAGAACCGCGATTTCTCGGCCAGCAACTGCAAACTCTCCGAAGCGGTTAACAGAGAGTGGCGCCGTCCACCCACGAGAGCGAAATAGCGAAATTGCTATGCCGAGAACGTGCGATTTCAGAATACTGCATTTCCTGAAAACAGGGGGTTTTTTCTCCGCAGGAAAGAATCCACATCTCTCGACTTTCTGTAACGTCCTCTCTGAAAGCACAACGTGTGTCGCTCCTGGAACTTCTAGCTGCCTTATTAGAGGGGCTTTTCCCTTCCACTCTGTTCTTCACAGAATGCTGAAGTGTAGCATCGGAAAAACAGAGAAAAACGAAATGTCCCTAGGAATAAACGGAAAGGCATAAGAATGAGAGAGAAGCGTAGTGCAGAATGCATGGACACAAGGAGAAGACAAGAACCGCTCCTTTGCGATGTGCGCAGAAGAAGCTGCTCGTCCGAGAAAAGCAGCCGGCTGAAGTCGCTCTTTCTCGGCATGCGAGAGAGACGAGACCGCTGCTGAAGGCACACAGCGGCATTCGGGGAGAACCGCGATTTCTCGACCAGCAACTGCAAACTCTCCGAAGCGGTTCAACGCGAGAGCCGATTTAGACGTGCGTGAGCGAAATAACGGAACTGTGATGCCAAGAACGTGTGAATTCTGCATACTGCATTGCCTGAAAACAGGGGGTTTTTTCTCCGCAGGAAAGAATCCACATCTCTCGACTTTCTGTAACGTCCTCTCTGAAAGCACAACGTGTGTCGCTCCTGGAACTTCTAGCTGCCTTATTAGAGGGGCTTTTCCCTTCCACTCTGTTCTTCACAGAATGCTGAAGTGTAGCATCGGAAAAACAGAGAAAAACGAAATGTCCCTAGGAATAAACGGAAAGGCATAAGAATGAGAGAGAAGCGTAGTGCAGAATGCATGGACACAAGGAGAAGACAAGAACCGCTCCTTTGCGATGTGCGCAGAAGAAGCCGCTCGTCCGAGAAAAGCATCCGGCTGAAGTCGCTCTTTCTCGGCATGCGAGAGAGACGAGACCGCTGCTGAAGGCACACAGCGGCATTCGGGGAGAACCGCGATTTCTCGGCCAGCAACTGCAAACTCTCCGAAGCGGTTAACAGAGAGTGGCGCCGTCCACCCACGAGAGCGAAATAGCGAAATTGCTATGCCGAGAACGTGTGAATTCTGCATACTGCATTGCCTGAACACAGGGGGTTTTTTCTCCGCAGGAAAGAATCCACATCTCTCGACTTTCTGTAACGTCCTCTCTGAAAGCACAACGTGTGTCGCTCCTGGAACTTCTAGCTGCCTTATTAGAGGGGCTTTTCCCTTCCACTCTGTTCTTCACAGAATGCTGAAGTGTAGCATCGGAAAAACAGAGAAAAACGAAATGTCCCTAGGAATAAACGGAAAGGCATAAGAATGAGAGAGAAGCGTAGTGCAGAATGCATGGACACAAGGAGAAGACAAGAACCGCTCCTTTGCGATGTGCGCAGAAGAAGCCGCTCGTCCGAGAAAAGCATCCGGCTGAAGTCGCTCTTTCTCGGCATGCGAGAGAGACGAGACCGCTGCTGAAGGCACACAGCGGCATTCGGGGAGAACCGCGATTTCTCGACCAGCAACTGCAAACTCTCCGAAGCGGTTCAACGCGAGAGCCGATTTAGACGTGCGTGAGCGAAATAACGGAACTGTGATGCCGAGAACGTGCGATTTCAGAATACTGCATTTCCTGAAAACAGGGGGTTTTTTCTCCGCAGGAAAGAATCCACATCTCTCGACTTTCTGTAACGTCCTCTCTGAAAGCACAACGTGTGTCGCTCCTGGAACTTCTAGCTGCCTTATTAGAGGGGCTTTTCCCTTCCACTCTGTTCTTCACAGAATGCTGAAGTGTAGCATCGGAAAAACAGAGAAAAACGAAATGTCCCTAGGAATAAACGGAAAGGCATAAGAATGAGAGAGAAGCGTAGTGCAGAATGCATGGACACAAGGAGAAGACAAGAACCGCTCCTTTGCGATGTGCGCAGAAGAAGCCGCTCGTCCGAGAAAAGCAGCCGGCTGAAGTCGCTCTTTCTCGGCATGCGAGAGAGACGAGACCGCTGCTGAAGGCACACAGCGGCATTCGGGGAGAAGTGCGATTTCTCGACCAGCAACTGCAAACTCTCCGAAGCGGTTAACAGAGAGTGGCGCCGTCCACCCACGAGAGCGAAATAGCGAAATTGCTATGCCGAGAATGTGCGATTTCAGAATACTGCATTTCCTGAAAACAGGGGGTTTTTTCTCCGCAGGAAAGAATCCACATCTCTCGACTTTCTGTAACGTCCTCTCTGAAAGCACAACGTGTGTCGCTCCTGGAACTTCTAGCTGCCTTATTAGAGGGGCTTTTCCCTTCCACTCTGTTCTTCACAGAATGCTGAAGTGTAGCATCGGAAAAACAGAGAAAAACGAAATGTCCCTAGGAATAAACGGAAAGGCATAAGAATGAGAGAGAAGCGTAGTGCAGAATGCATGGACACAAGGAGAAGACAAGAACCGCTCCTTTGCGATGTGCGCAGAAGAAGGCGCTCGTCCGAGAAAAGCATCCGGCTGAAGTCGCTCTTTCTCGGCATGCGAGAGAGACGAGACCGCTGCTGAAGGCACACAGCGGCATTCGGGGAGAACCGCGATTTCTCGGCCAGCAACTGCAAACTCTCCGAAGCGGTTAACAGAGAGTGGCGCCGTCCACCCACGAGAGCGAAATAGCGAAATTGCTATGCCGAGAACGTGCGATTTCAGAATACTGCATTTCCTGAAAACAGGGGGTTTTTTCTCCGCAGGAAAGAATCCACATCTCTCGACTTTCTGTAACGTCCTCTCTGAAAGCACAACGTGTGTCGCTCCTGGAACTTCTAGCTGCCTTATTAGAGGGGCTTTTCCCTTCCACTCTGTTCTTCACTGAATGCTGAAGTGTAGCATCGGAAAAACAGAGAAAAACGAAATGTCCCTAGGAATAAACGGAAAGGCATAAGAATGAGAGAGAAGCGTAGTGCAGAATGCATGGACACAAGGAGAAGACAAGAACCGCTCCTTTGCGATGTGCGCAGAAGAAGGCGCTCGTCCGAGAAAAGCATCCGGCTGAAGTCGCTCTTTCTCGGCATGCGAGAGAGACGAGACCGCTGCTGAAGGCACACAGCGGCATTCGGGGAGAACCGCGATTTCTCGGCCAGCAACTGCAAACTCTCCGAAGCGGTTAACAGAGAGTGGCGCCGTCCACCCACGAGAGCGAAATAGCGAAATTGCTATGCCGAGAACGTGTGAATTCTGCATACTGCATTGCCTGAACACAGGGGGTTTTTTCTCCGCAGGAAAGAATCCACATCTCTCGACTTTCTGTAACGTCCTCTCTGAAAGCACAACGTGTGTCGCTCCTGGAACTTCTAGCTGCCTTATTAGAGGGGCTTTTCCCTTCCACTCTGTTCTTCACAGAATGCTGAAGTGTAGCATCGGAAAAACAGAGAAAAACGAAATGTCCCTAGGAATAAATGGAAAGGCATAAGAATGAGAGAGAAGCATAGTGCAGAATGCATGGACACAAGGAGAAGACAAGAACCGCTCCTTTGCGATGTGCGCAGAAGAAGCCGCTCGTCCGAGAAAAGCATCCGGCTGAAGTCGCTCTTTCTCGGCATGCGAGAGAGACGAGACCGCTGCTGAAGGCACACAGCGGCATTCGGGGAGAACCGCGATTTCTCGGCCAGCAACTGCAAACTCTCCGAAGCGGTTCAACGCGAGAGCCGATTTAGACGTGCGTGAGCGAAATAACGGAACTGTGATGCCGAGAACGTGCGATTTCTGCATACTGCATTTCCTGAAAACAGGGGGTTTTTTCTCCGCAGGAAAGAATCCACATCTCTCGACTTTCTGTAACGTCCTCTCTGAAAGCACAACGTGTGTCGCTCCTGGAACTTCTAGCTGCCTTATTAGAGGGGCTTTTCCCTTCCACTCTGTTCTTCACAGAATGCTGAAGTGTAGCATCGGAAAAACAGAGAAAAACGAAATGTCCCTAGGAATAAACGGAAAGGCATAAGAATGAGAGAGAAGCGTAGTGCAGAATGCATGGACACAAGGAGAAGACAAGAACCGCTCCTTTGCGATGTGCGCAGAAGAAGCCGCTCGTCCGAGAAAAGCATCCGGCTGAAGTCGCTCTTTCTCGGCATGCGAGAGAGACGAGACCGCTGCTGAAGGCACACAGCGGCATTCGGGGAGAAGTGCGATTTCTCGACCAGCAACTGCAAACTCTCCGAAGCGGTTAACAGAGAGTGGCGCCGTCCACCCACGAGAGCGAAATAGCGAAATTGCTATGCCGAGAACGTGCGATTTCAGAATACTGCATTTCCTGAAAACAGGGGGTTTTTTCTCCGCAGGAAAGAATCCACATCTCTCGACTTTCTGTAACGTCCTCTCTGAAAGCACAACGTGTGTCGCTCCTGGAACTTCTAGCTGCCTTATTAGAGGGGCTTTTCCCTTCCACTCTGTTCTTCACAGAATGCTGAAGTGTAGCATCGGAAAAACAGAGAAAAACGAAATGTCCCTAGGAATAAACGGAAAGGCATAAGAATGAGAGAGAAGCGTAGTGCAGAATGCATGGACACAAGGAGAAGACAAGAACCGCTCCTTTGCGATGTGCGCAGAAGAAGCCGCTCGTCCGAGAAAAGCATCCGGCTGAAGTCGCTCTTTCTCGGCATGCGAGAGAGACGAGACCGCTGCTGAAGGCACACAGCGGCATTCGGGGAGAACCGCGATTTCTCGGCCAGCAACTGCAAACTCTCCGAAGCGGTTCAACGCGAGAGCCGATTTAGACGTGCGTGAGCGAAATAGCGAAATTGCTATGCCGAGAACGTGCGATTTCAGAATACTGCATTTCCTGAAAACAGGGGGTTTTTTCTCCGCAGGAAAGAATCCACATCTCTCGACTTTCTGTAACGTCCTCTCTGAAAGCACAACGTGTGTCGCTCCTGGAACTTCTAGCTGCCTTATTAGAGGGGCTTTTCCCTTCCACTCTGTTCTTCACAGAATGCTGAAGTGTAGCATCGGAAAAACAGAGAAAAACGAAATGTCCCTAGGAATAAACGGAAAGGCATAAGAATGAGAGAGAAGCGTAGTGCAGAATGCATGGACACAAGGAGAAGACAAGAACCGCTCCTTTGCGATGTGCGCAGAAGAAGCCGCTCGTCCGAGAAAAGCATCCGGCTGAAGTCGCTCTTTCTCGGCATGCGAGAGAGACGAGACCGCTGCTGAAGGCACACAGCGGCATTCGGGGAGAACCGCGATTTCTCGGCCAGCAACTGCAAACTCTCCGAAGCGGTTAACAGAGAGTGGCGCCGTCCACCCACGAGAGCGAAATAGCGAAATTGCTATGCCGAGAACGTGTGAATTCTGCATACTGCATTGCCTGAACACAGGGGGTTTTTTCTCCGCAGGAAAGAATCCACATCTCTCGACTTTCTGTAACGTCCTCTCTGAAAGCACAACGTGTGTCGCTCCTGGAACTTCTAGCTGCCTTATTAGAGGGGCTTTTCCCTTCCACTCTGTTCTTCACAGAATGCTGAAGTGTAGCATCGGAAAAACAGAGAAAAACGAAATGTCCCTAGGAATAAACGGAAAGGCATAAGAATGAGAGAGAAGCGTAGTGCAGAATGCATGGACACAAGGAGAAGACAAGAACCGCTCCTTTGCGATGTGCGCAGAAGAAGCCGCTCGTCCGAGAAAAGCATCCGGCTGAAGTCGCTCTTTATCGGCATGCGAGAGAGACGAGACCGCTGCTGAAGGCACACAGCGGCATTCGGGGAGAAGTGCGATTTCTCGGCCAGCAACTGCAAACTCTCCGAAGCGGTTAACAGAGAGTGGCGCCGTCCACCCACGAGAGCGAAATAGCGAAATTGCTATGCCGAGAACGTGCGATTTCAGAATACTGCATTTCCTGAAAACAGGGGGTTTTTTCTCCGCAGGAAAGAATCCACATCTCTCGACTTTCTGTAACGTCCTCTCTGAAAGCACAACGTGTGTCTCTCCTGGAACTTCTAGCTACCTTATTAGAGGGGCTTTTCCCTTCTACTATGTTCGTCACAGAATGCTGAAGTGTAGCATCGGAAAAACAGAGAAAAACGAAATGTCCCTAGGAATAAACGGAAAGGCATAAGAATGAGAGAGAAGCGTAGTGCAGAATGCATGGACACAAGGAGAAGACAAGAACCGCTCCTTTGCGATGTGCGCAGAAGAAGCCGCTCGTCCGAGAAAAGCATCCGGCTGAAGTCGCTCTTTATCGGCATGCGAGAGAGACGAGACCGCTGCTGAAGGCACACAGCGGCATTCGGGGAGAACTGCGATTTCTCGGCCAGCAACTGCAAACTCTCCGAAGCGGTTAACAGAGAGTGGCGCCGTCCACCCACGAGAGCGAAATAGCGAAATTGCTATGCCGAGAACGTGCGATTTCAGAATACTGCATTTCCTCTTTTCTTTTGGGGAAAAAAGGCCGTTTGTTAAAGAATAAGCTGGCATTTTTGGGAGAATATGTCCCATCTTTGGGAGAAAACGGGTGTATGTGGGAGAAAATGTCGTGTATTTGGGAGAAAGCTGGTGTATGTGGGAGAAAAGGCCATTGTGATGGGAGTCAGTGTGATCTTGAGGAGTGGAAAGCAGTATTCTTGAGATGAAACGTGAGGTATTTCTAAGAGTCCTGGTATTTCTGGGAGAAAATGTCTTGTTTTGGAGAGCCAAAGTCCCATTTTGGGGGCAGAAGCTGGTATTTCTGTGACACTGCCATCTTGATGGGGGTAAGTGTGATCTTGAGGAGTGTAAAGCAGCATTTTGGTTAGAAAATGGGAGCTCTTCCTAAGAGCAGTGCTATTTCTGGGAGAAAAGGAGCTCTACTGGGCATAAAAATGGTGTATCTGTGATAAAATGCCACATTTCTGAAAGAAACTGTCCTCTTGCGGAGTGTAATGCTGTATGTTCCGGAGGAAATGGGAAATATTCAGCAGAGTCCTGGTATTTCTGGGAGAAGAGGTCTGATGTGGGGGGGGGAAGGTGATGTATCTGTGAGAAAGCTGGTGTTTCTGGGAGAAAATGCCAGGTATTGGTGAGGAAACAGATGCTAGAGAGGGAAAAGGCTGGTATTTTGGGGAAAAAAGGCCGTTTGTTAAAGAATAAGCTGGCATTTCTGGGAGAATATGTCCCATCTTTGGGAGAAAACGGGTGTATGTGGGAGAAAATGTCGTGTATTTGGGAGAAAGCTGGTGTATGTGGGAGAAAAGGCCATTGTGATGGGAGTCAGTGTGATCTTGAGGAGTGGAAAGCAGTATTCTTGAGATGAAACGTGAGGTATTTCTAAGAGTCCTGGTATTTCTGGGAGAAAATGTCTTGTTTTGGAGAGCCAAAGTCCCATTTTGGGGGCAGAAACTGGTATTTCTGTGACACTGCCATCTTGATGGGGGTAAGTGTGATCTTGAGGAGTGTAAAGCAGCATTTTGGTTAGAAAATGGGAGCTCTTCCTAAGAGCAGTGCTATTTCTGGGAGAAAAGGAGCTCTACTGGGCATAAAAATGGTGTATCTGTGATAAAATGCCACATTTCTGAAAGAAACTGTCCTCTTGCGGAGTGTAATGCTGTATGTTCCGGAGGAAATGGGAAATATTCAGCAGAGTCCTGGTATTTCTGGGAGAAGAGGTCTGATGTGGGGGGGGGAAGGTGATGCATCTGTGAGAAAGCTGGTGTTTCTGGGAGAAAATGCCAGGTATTGGTGAGGAAACAGATGCTAGAGAGGGAAAAGGCTGGTATTTTGGGGAAAAAAGGCCGTTTTTTAAAGAATAAGCTGGCATTTCTGGGAGAATATGTCCCATCTTTGGGAGAAAACGGGTGTATGTGGGAGAAAATGTCGTGTATTTGGGAGAAAGCTGGTGTATGTGGGAGAAAAGGCCATTGTGATGGGAGTCAGTGTGATCTTGAGGAGTGGAAAGCAGTATTCTTGAGATGAAACGTGAGGTATTTCTAAGAGTCCTGGTATTTCTGGGAGAAAATGTCTTGTTTTGGAGAGCCGAAGTCCCATTTTGGGGGCAGAAGCTGGTATTTCTGTGACACTGCCATCTTGATGGGGGTAAGTGTGATCTTGAGGAGTGTAAAGCAGCATTTTGGTTAGAAAATGGGAGCTCTTCCTAAGAGCAGTGCTATTTCTGGGAGAAAAGGAGCTCTACTGGGCATAAAAATGGTGTATCTGTGATAAAATGCCACATTTCTGAAAGAAACTGTCCTCTTGCGGAGTGTAATGCTGTATGTTCCGGAGGAAATGGGAAATATTCAGCAGAGTCCTGGTATTTCTGGGAGAAGAGGTCTGATGTGGGGGGGGGAAGGTGATGCATCTGTGAGAAAGCTGGTGTTTCTGGGAGAAAATGCCAGGTATTGGTGAGGAAACAGATGCTAGAGAGGGAAAAGGCTGGTATTTTGGGGAAAAAAGGCCGTTTTTTAAAGAATAAGCTGGCATTTCTGGGAGAATATGTCCCATCTTTGGGAGAAAACGGGTGTATGTGGGAGAAAATGTCGTGTATTTGGGAGAAAGCTGGTGTATGTGGGAGAAAAGGCCATTGTGATGGGAGTCAGTGTGATCTTGAGGAGTGGAAAGCAGTATTCTTGAGATGAAACGTGAGGTATTTCTAAGAGTCCTGGTATTTCTGGGAGAAAATGTCTTGTTTTGGAGAGCCAAAGTCCCATTTTGGGGGCAGAAGCTGGTATTTCTGTGACACTGCCATCTTAATGGGGGTAAGTGTGATCTTGAGGAGTGTAAAGCAGCATTTTGGTTAGAAAATGGGAGCTCTTCCTAAGAGCAGTGCTATTTCTGGGAGAAAAGGAGCTCTACTGGGCATAAAAATGGTGTATCTGTGATAAAATGCCACATTTCTGAAAGAAACTGTCCTCTTGCGGAGTGTAATGCTGTATGTTCCGGAGGAAATGGGAAATATTCAGCAGAGTCCTGGTATTTCTGGGAGAAGAGGTCTGATGTGGGGGGGGGAAGGTGATGTATCTGTGAGAAAGCTGGTGTTTCTGGGAGAAAATGCCAGGTATTGGTGAGGAAACAGATGCTAGAGAGGGAAAAGGCTGGTATTTTGGGGAAAAAAGGCCGTTTTTTAAAGAATAAGCTGGCATTTCTGGGAGAATATGTCCCATCTTTGGGAGAAAACGGGTGTATGTGGGAGAAAATGTCGTGTATTTGGGAGAAAGCTGGTGTATGTGGGAGAAAAGGCCATTGTGATGGGAGTCAGTGTGATCTTGAGGAGTGGAAAGCAGTATTCTTGAGATGAAACGTGAGGTATTTCTAAGAGTCCTGGTATTTCTGGGAGAAAATGTCTTGTTTTGGAGAGCCAAAGTCCCATTTTGGGGGCAGAAGCTGGTATTTCTGTGACACTGCCATCTTGATGGGGGTAAGTGTGATCTTGAGGAGTGTAAAGCAGCATTTTGGTTAGAAAATGGGAGCTCTTCCTAAGAGCAGTGCTATTTCTGGGAGAAAAGGAGCTCTACTGGGCATAAAAATGGTGTATCTGTGATAAAATGCCACATTTCTGAAAGAAACTGTCCTCTTGCGGAGTGTAATGCTGTATGTTCCGGAGGAAATGGGAAATATTCAGCAGAGTCCTGGTATTTCTGGGAGAAGAGGTCTGATGTGGGGGGGGGAAGGTGATGTATCTGTGAGAAAGCTGGTGTTTCTGGGAGAAAATGCCAGGTATTGGTGAGGAAACAGATGCTAGAGAGGGAAAAGGCTGGTATTTTGGGGAAAAAAGGCCGTTTTTTAAAGAATAAGCTGGCATTTCTGGGAGAATATGTCCCATCTTTGGGAGAAAACGGGTGTATGTGGGAGAAAATGTCGTGTATTTGGGAGAAAGCTGGTGTATGTGGGAGAAAAGGCCATTGTGATGGGAGTCAGTGTGATCTTGAGGAGTGGAAAGCAGTATTCTTGAGATGAAACGTGAGGTATTTCTAAGAGTCCTGGTATTTCTGGGAGAAAATGTCTTGTTTTGGAGAGCCAAAGTCCCATTTTGAGGGCAGAAGCTGGTATTTCTGTGACACTGCCATCTTGATGGGGGTAAGTGTGATCTTGAGGAGTGTAAAGCAGCATTTTGGTTAGAAAATGGGAGCTCTTCCTAAGAGCAGTGCTATTTCTGGGAGAAAAGGAGCTCTACTGGGCATAAAAATGGTGTATCTGTGATAAAATGCCACATTTCTGAAAGAAACTGTCCTCTTGCGGAGTGTAATGCTGTATGTTCCGGAGGAAATGGGAAATATTCAGCAGAGTCCTGGTATTTCTGGGAGAAGAGGTCTGATGTGGGGGGGGGAAGGTGATGCATCTGTGAGAAAGCTGGTGTTTCTGGGAGAAAATGCCAGGTATTGGTGAGGAAACAGATGCTAGAGAGGGAAAAGGCTGGTATTTTGGGGAAAAAAGGCCGTTTGTTAAAGAATAAGCTGGCATTTCTGGGAGAATATGTCCCATCTTTGGGAGAAAACGGGTGTATGTGGGAGAAAATGTCGTGTATTTGGGAGAAAGCTGGTGTATGTGGGAGAAAAGGCCATTGTGATGGGAGTCAGTGTGATCTTGAGGAGTGGAAAGCAGTATTCTTGAGATGAAACGTGAGGTATTTCTAAGAGTCCTGGTATTTCTGGGAGAAAATGTCTTGTTTTGGAGAGCCAAAGTCCCATTTTGGGGGCAGAAGCTGGTATTTCTGTGACACTGCCATCTTGATGGGGGTAAGTGTGATCTTGAGGAGTGTAAAGCAGCATTTTGGTTAGAAAATGGGAGCTCTTCCTAAGAGCAGTGCTATTTCTGGGAGAAAAGGAGCTCTACTGGGCATAAAAATGGTGTATCTGTGATAAAATGCCACATTTCTGAAAGAAACTGTCCTCTTGCGGAGTGTAATGCTGTATGTTCCGGAGGAAATGGGAAATATTCAGCAGAGTTCTGGTATTTCTGGGAGAAGAGGTCTGATGTGGGGGGGGGGAGGTGATGTATCTGTGAGAAAGCTGGTGTTTCTGGGAGAAAATGCCAGGTATTGGTGAGGAAACAGATGCTAGAGAGGGAAAAGGCTGGTATTTTGGGGAAAAAAGGCCGTTTGTTAAAGAATAAGCTGGCATTTCTGGGAGAATATGTCCCATCTTTGGGAGAAAACGGGTGTATGTGGGAGAAAATGTCGTGTATTTGGGAGAAAGCTGGTGTATGTGGGAGAAAAGGCCATTGTGATGGGAGTCAGTGTGATCTTGAGGAGTGGAAAGCAGTATTCTTGAGATGAAACGTGAGGTATTTCTAAGAGTCCTGGTATTTCTGGGAGAAAATGTCTTGTTTTGGAGAGCCAAAGTCCCATTTTGGGGGCAGAAGCTGGTATTTCTGTGACACTGCCATCTTGATGGGGGTAAGTGTGATCTTGAGGAGTGTAAAGCAGCATTTTGGTTAGAAAATGGGAGCTCTTCCTAAGAGCAGTGCTATTTCTGGGAGAAAAGGAGCTCTACTGGGCATAAAAATGGTGTATCTGTGATAAAATGCCACATTTCTGAAAGAAACTGTCCTCTTGCGGAGTGTAATGCTGTATGTTCCGGAGGAAATGGGAAATATTCAGCAGAGTCCTGGTATTTCTGGGAGAAGAGGTCTGATGTGGGGGGGGGAAGGTGATGTATCTGTGAGAAAGCTGGTGTTTCTGGGAGAAAATGCCAGGTATTGGTGAGGAAACAGATGCTAGAGAGGGAAAAGGCTGGTATTTTGGGGAAAAAAGGCCGTTTGTTAAAGAATAAGCTGGCATTTCTGGGAGAATATGTCCCATCTTTGGGAGAAAACGGGTGTATGTGGGAGAAAATGTCGTGTATTTGGGAGAAAGCTGGTGTATGTGGGAGAAAAGGCCATTGTGATGGGAGTCAGTGTGATCTTGAGGAGTGGAAAGCAGTATTCTTGAGATGAAACGTGAGGTATTTCTAAGAGTCCTGGTATTTCTGGGAGAAAATGTCTTGTTTTGGAGAGCCAAAGTCCCATTTTGGGGGCAGAAGCTGGTATTTCTGTGACACTGCCATCTTGATGGGGGTAAGTGTGATCTTGAGGAGTGTAAAGCAGCATTTTGGTTAGAAAATGGGAGCTCTTCCTAAGAGCAGTGCTATTTCTGGGAGAAAAGGAGCTCTACTGGGCATAAAAATGGTGTATCTGTGATAAAATGCCACATTTCTGAAAGAAACTGTCCTCTTGCGGAGTGTAATGCTGTATGTTCCGGAGGAAATGGGAAATATTCAGCAGAGTCCTGGTATTTCTGGGAGAAGAGGTCTGATGTGGGGGGGGGAAGGTGATGTATCTGTGAGAAAGCTGGTGTTTCTGGGAGAAAATGCCAGGTATTGGTGAGGAAACAGATGCTAGAGAGGGAAAAGGCTGGTATTTTGGGGAAAAAAGGCCGTTTGTTAAAGAATAAGCTGGCATTTCTGGGAGAATATGTCCCATCTTTGGGAGAAAACGGGTGTATGTGGGAGAAAATGTCGTGTATTTGGGAGAAAGCTGGTGTATGTGGGAGAAAAGGCCATTGTGATGGGAGTCAGTGTGATCTTGAGGAGTGGAAAGCAGTATTCTTGAGATGAAACATGAGGTATTTCTAAGAGTCCTGGTATTTCTGGGAGAAAATGTCTTGTTTTGGAGAGCCAAAGTCCCATTTTGGGGGCAGAAGCTGGTATTTCTGTGACACTGCCATCTTGATGGGGGTAAGTGTGATCTTGAGGAGTGTAAAGCAGCATTTTGGTTAGAAAATGGGAGCTCTTCCTAAGAGCAGTGCTATTTCTGGGAGAAAAGGAGCTCTACTGGGCATAAAAATGGTGTATCTGTGATAAAATGCCACATTTCTGAAAGAAACTGTCCTCTTGCGGAGTGTAATGCTGTATGTTCCGGAGGAAATGGGAAATATTCAGCAGAGTCCTGGTATTTCTGGGAGAAGAGGTCTGATGTGGGGGGGGGAAGGTGATGCATCTGTGAGAAAGCTGGTGTTTCTGGGAGAAAATGCCAGGTATTGGTGAGGAAACAGATGCTAGAGAGGGAAAAGGCTGGTATTTTGGGGAAAAAAGGCCGTTTTTTAAAGAATAAGCTGGCATTTCTGGGAGAATATGTCCCATCTTTGGGAGAAAACGGGTGTATGTGGGAGAAAATGTCGTGTATTTGGGAGAAAGCTGGTGTATGTGGGAGAAAAGGCCATTGTGATGGGAGTCAGTGTGATCTTGAGGAGTGGAAAGCAGTATTCTTGAGATGAAACGTGAGGTATTTCTAAGAGTCCTGGTATTTCTGGGAGAAAATGTCTTGTTTTGGAGAGCCAAAGTCCCATTTTGGGGGCAGAAGCTGGTATTTCTGTGACACTGCCATCTTGATGGGGGTAAGTGTGATCTTGAGGAGTGTAAAGCAGCATTTTGGTTAGAAAATGGGAGCTCTTCCTAAGAGCAGTGCTATTTCTGGGAGAAAAGGAGCTCTACTGGGCATAAAAATGGTGTATCTGTGATAAAATGCCACATTTCTGAAAGAAACTGTCCTCTTGCGGAGTGTAATGCTGTATGTTCCGGAGGAAATGGGAAATATTCAGCAGAGTCCTGGTATTTCTGGGAGAAGAGGTCTGATGTGGGGGGGGGAAGGTGATGCATCTGTGAGAAAGCTGGTGTTTCTGGGAGAAAATGCCAGGTATTGGTGAGGAAACAGATGCTAGAGAGGGAAAAGGCTGGTATTTTGGGGAAAAAAGGCCGTTTGTTAAAGAATAAGCTGGCATTTCTGGGAGAATATGTCCCATCTTTGGGAGAAAACGGGTGTATGTGGGAGAAAATGTCGTGTATTTGGGAGAAAGCTGGTGTATGTGGGAGAAAAGGCCATTGTGATGGGAGTCAGTGTGATCTTGAGGAGTGGAAAGCAGTATTCTTGAGATGAAACGTGAGGTATTTCTAAGAGTCCTGGTATTTCTGGGAGAAAATGTCTTGTTTTGGAGAGCCAAAGTCCCATTTTGGGGGCAGAAGCTGGTATTTCTCTGACACTGCCATCTTGATGGGGGTAAGTGTGATCTTGAGGAGTGTAAAGCAGCATTTTGGTTAGAAAATGGGAGCTCTTCCTAAGAGCAGTGCTATTTCTGGGAGAAAAGGAGCTCTACTGGGCATAAAAATGGTGTATCTGTGATAAAATGCCACATTTCTGAAAGAAACTGTCCTCTTGCGGAGTGTAATGCTGTATGTTCCGGAGGAAATGGGAAATATTCAGCAGAGTCCTGGTATTTCTGGGAGAAGAGGTCTGATGTGGGGGGGGGAAGGTGATGCATCTGTGAGAAAGCTGGTGTTTCTGGGAGAAAATGCCAGGTATTGGTGAGGAAACAGATGCTAGAGAGGGAAAAGGCTGGTATTTTGGGGAAAAAAGGCCGTTTGTTAAAGAATAAGCTGGCATTTCTGGGAGAATATGTCCCATCTTTGGGAGAAAACGGGTGTATGTGGGAGAAAATGTCGTGTATTTGGGAGAAAGCTGGTGTATGTGGGAGAAAAGGCCATTGTGATGGGAGTCAGTGTGATCTTGAGGAGTGGAAAGCAGTATTCTTGAGATGAAACGTGAGGTATTTCTAAGAGTCCTGGTATTTCTGGGAGAAAATGTCTTGTTTTGGAGAGCCAAAGTCCCATTTTGGGGGCAGAAGCTGGTATTTCTGTGACACTGCCATCTTGATGGGGGTAAGTGTGATCTTGAGGAGTGTAAAGCAGCATTTTGGTTAGAAAATGGGAGCTCTTCCTAAGAGCAGTGCTATTTCTGGGAGAAAAGGAGCTCTACTGGGCATAAAAATGGTGTATCTGTGATAAAAGGCCACATTTCTGAAAGAAACTGTCCTCTTGCGGAGTGTAATGCTGTATGTTCCGGAGGAAATGGGAAATATTCAGCAGAGTCCTGGTATTTCTGGGAGAAGAGGTCTGATGTGGGGGGGGGAAGGTGATGTATCTGTGAGAAAGCTGGTGTTTCTGGGAGAAAATGCCAGGTATTGGTGAGGAAACAGATGCTAGAGAGGGAAAAGGCTGGTATTTTGGGGAAAAAAGGCCGTTTTTTAAAGAATAAGCTGGCATTTCTGGGAGAATATGTCCCATCTTTGGGAGAAAACGGGTGTATGTGGGAGAAAATGTCGTGTATTTGGGAGAAAGCTGGTGTATGTGGGAGAAAAGGCCATTGTGATGGGAGTCAGTGTGATCTTGAGGAGTGGAAAGCAGTATTCTTGAGATGAAACGTGAGGTATTTCTAAGAGTCCTGGTATTTCTGGGAGAAAATGTCTTGTTTTGGAGAGCCAAAGTCCCATTTTGGGGGCAGAAGCTGGTATTTCTGTGACACTGCCATCTTGATGGGGGTAAGTGTGATCTTGAGGAGTGTAAAGCAGCATTTTGGTTAGAAAATGGGAGCTCTTCCTAAGAGCAGTGCTATTTCTGGGAGAAAAGGAGCTCTACTGGGCATAAAAATGGTGTATCTGTGATAAAATGCCACATTTCTGAAAGAAACTGTCCTCTTGCGGAGTGTAATGCTGTATGTTCCGGAGGAAATGGGAAATATTCAGCAGAGTCCTGGTATTTCTGGGAGAAGAGGTCTGATGTGGGGGGGGGAAGGTGATGCATCTGTGAGAAAGCTGGTGTTTCTGGGAGAAAATGCCAGGTAATGGTGAGGAAACAGATGCTAGAGAGGGAAAAGGCTGGTATTTTGGGGAAAAAAGGCCATTTTTTAAAGAATAAGCTGGCATTTCTGGGAGAATATGTCCCATCTTTGGGAGAAAACGGGTGTATGTGGGAGAAAATGTCGTGTATTTGGGAGAAAGCTGGTGTATGTGGGAGAAAAGGCCATTGTGATGGGAGTCAGTGTGATCTTGAGGAGTGGAAAGCAGTATTCTTGAGATGAAACGTGAGATATTTCTAAGAGTCCTGGTATTTCTGGGAGAAAATGTCTTGTTTTGGAGAGCCAAAGTCCCATTTTGGGGGCAGAAGCTGGTATTTCTGTGACACTGCCATCTTGATGGGGGTAAGTGTGATCTTGAGGAGTGTAAAGCAGCATTTTGGTTAGAAAATGGGAGCTCTTCCTAAGAGCAGTGCTATTTCTGGGAGAAAAGGAGCTCTACTGGGCATAAAAATGGTGTATCTGTGATAAAATGCCACATTTCTGAAAGAAACTGTCCTCTTGCGGAGTGTAATGCTGTATGTTCCGGAGGAAATGGGAAATATTCAGCAGAGTCCTGGTATTTCTGGGAGAAGAGGTCTGATGTGGGGGGGGGAAGGTGATGTATCTGTGAGAAAGCTGGTGTTTCTGGGAGAAAATGCCAGGTATTGGTGAGGAAACAGATGCTAGAGAGGGAAAAGGCTGGTATTTTGGGGAAAAAAGGCCGTTTGTTAAAGAATAAGCTGGCATTTCTGGGAGAATATGTCCCATCTTTGGGAGAAAACGGGTGTATGTGGGAGAAAATGTCGTGTATTTGGGAGAAAGCTGGTGTATGTGGGAGAAAAGGCCATTGTGATGGGAGTCAGTGTGATCTTGAGGAGTGGAAAGCAGCATTTTGGTTAGAAAATGGGAGCTCTTCCTAAGAGCAGTGCTATTTCTGGGAGAAAAGGAGCTCTACTGGGCATAAAAATGGTGTATCTGTGATAAAATGCCACATTTCTGAAAGAAACTGTCCTCTTGCGGAGTGTAATGCTGTATGTTCCGGAGGAAATGGGAAATATTCAGCAGAGTCCTGGTATTTCTGGGAGAAGAGGTCTGATGTGGGGGGGGGAAGGTGATGTATCTGTGAGAAAGCTGGTGTTTCTGGGAGAAAATGCCAGGTATTGGTGAGGAAACAGATGCTAGAGAGGGAAAAGGCTGGTATTTTGGGGAAAAAAGGCCGTTTGTTAAAGAATAAGCTGGCATTTCTGGGAGAATATGTCCCATCTTTGGGAGAAAACGGGTGTATGTGGGAGAAAATGTCGTGTATTTGGGAGAAAGCTGGTGTATGTGGGAGAAAAGGCCATTGTGATGGGAGTCAGTGTGATCTTGAGGAGTGGAAAGCAGTATTCTTGAGATGAAACGTGAGGTATTTCTAAGAGTCCTGGTATTTCTGGGAGAAAATGTCTTGTTTTGGAGAGCCAAAGTCCCATTTTGGGGGCAGAAGCTGGTATTTCTGTGACACTGCCATCTTGATGGGGGTAAGTGTGATCTTGAGGAGTGTAAAGCAGCATTTTGGTTAGAAAATGGGAGCTCTTCCTAAGAGCAGTGCTATTTCTGGGAGAAAAGGAGCTCTACTGGGCATAAAAATGGTGTATCTGTGATAAAATGCCACATTTCTGAAAGAAACTGTCCTCTTGCGGAGTGTAATGCTGTATGTTCCGGAGGAAATGGGAAATATTCAGCAGAGTCCTGGTATTTCTGGGAGAAGAGGTCTGATGTGGGGGGGGGAAGGTGATGTATCTGTGAGAAAGCTGGTGTTTCTGGGAGAAAATGCCAGGTATTGGTGAGGAAACAGATGCTAGAGAGGGAAAAGGCTGGTATTTTGGGGAAAAAAGGCCGTTTTTTAAAGAATAAGCTGGCATTTCTGGGAGAATATGTCCCATCTTTGGGAGAAAACGGGTGTATGTGGGAGAAAATGTCGTGTATTTGGGAGAAAGCTGGTGTATGTGGGAGAAAAGGCCATTGTGATGGGAGTCAGTGTGATCTTGAGGAGTGGAAAGCAGCATTTTGGTTAGAAAATGGGAGCTCTTCCTAAGAGCAGTGCTATTTCTGGGAGAAAAGGAGCTCTACTGGGCATAAAAATGGTGTATCTGTGATAAAATGCCACATTTCTGAAAGAAACTGTCCTCTTGCGGAGTGTAATGCTGTATGTTCCGGAGGAAATGGGAAATATTCAGCAGAGTCCTGGTATTTCTGGGAGAAGAGGTCTGATGTGGGGGGGGGAAGGTGATGTATCTGTGAGAAAGCTGGTGTTTCTGGGAGAAAATGCCAGGTATTGGTGAGGAAACAGATGCTAGAGAGGGAAAAGGCTGGTATTTTGGGGAAAAAAGGCCGTTTGTTAAAGAATAAGCTGGCATTTCTGGGAGAATATGTCCCATCTTTGGGAGAAAACGGGTGTATGTGGGAGAAAATGTCGTGTATTTGGGAGAAAGCTGGTGTATGTGGGAGAAAAGGCCATTGTGATGGGAGTCAGTGTGATCTTGAGGAGTGGAAAGCAGTATTCTTGAGATGAAACGTGAGGTATTTCTAAGAGTCCTGGTATTTCTGGGAGAAAATGTCTTGTTTTGGAGAGCCAAAGTCCCATTTTGGGGGCAGAAGCTGGTATTTCTGTGACACTGCCATCTTGATGGGGGTAAGTGTGATCTTGAGGAGTGTAAAGCAGCATTTTGGTTAGAAAATGGGAGCTCTTCCTAAGAGCAGTGCTATTTCTGGGAGAAAAGGAGCTCTACTGGGCATAAAAATGGTGTATCTGTGATAAAATGCCACATTTCTGAAAGAAACTGTCCTCTTGCGGAGTGTAATGCTGTATGTTCCGGAGGAAATGGGAAATATTCAGCAGAGTCCTGGTATTTCTGGGAGAAGAGGTCTGATGTGGGGGGGGGAAGGTGATGTATCTGTGAGAAAGCTGGTGTTTCTGGGAGAAAATGCCAGGTATTGGTGAGGAAACAGATGCTAGAGAGGGAAAAGGCTGGTATTTTGGGGAAAAAAGGCCGTTTTTTAAAGAATAAGCTGGCATTTCTGGGAGAATATGTCCCATCTTTGGGAGAAAACGGGTGTATGTGGGAGAAAATGTCGTGTATTTGGGAGAAAGCTGGTGTATGTGGGAGAAAAGGCCATTGTGATGGGAGTCAGTGTGATCTTGAGGAGTGGAAAGCAGCATTTTGGTTAGAAAATGGGAGCTCTTCCTAAGAGCAGTGCTATTTCTGGGAGAAAAGGAGCTCTACTGGGCATAAAAATGGTGTATCTGTGATAAAATGCCACATTTCTGAAAGAAACTGTCCTCTTGCGGAGTGTAATGCTGTATGTTCCGGAGGAAATGGGAAATATTCAGCAGAGTCCTGGTATTTCTGGGAGAAGAGGTCTGATGTGGGGGGGGGAAGGTGATGTATCTGTGAGAAAGCTGGTGTTTCTGGGAGAAAATGCCAGATACACATACACCAGCTTTCTCCCAAATACACGACATTTTCTCCCACATACACCCGTTTTCTCCCAAAGATGGGACATATTCTCCCAGAAATGCCAGCTTATTCTTTAACAAACGGCCTTTTTTCCCCAAAATACCAGCCTTTTCCCTCTCTAGCATCTGTTTCCTCACCAATACCTGGCATTTTCTCCCAGAAACACCAGCTTTCTCACAGATGCATCACCTTCCCCCCCCATCAGACCTCTTCTCCCAGAAATACCAGGACTCTGCTGAATATTTCCCATTTCCTCCGGAACATACAGCATTACACTCCGCAAGAGGACAGTTTCTTTCAGAAATGTGGCATTTTATCACAGATACACCATTTTTATGCCCAGTAGAGCTCCTTTTCTCCCAGAAATAGCACTGCTCTTAGGAAGAGCTCCCATTTTCTAACCAAAATGCTGCTTTACACTCCTCAAGATCACACTTACCCCCATCAAGATGGCAGTGTCACAGAAATACCAGCTTCTGCCCCCAAAATGGGACTTTGGCTCTCCAAAACAAGACATTTTCTCCCAGAAATACCAGGACTCTTAGAAATACCTCACGTTTCATCTCAAGAATACTGCTTTCCACTCCTCAAGATCACACTGACTCCCATCACAATGGCCTTTTCTCCCACATACACCAGCTTTCTCCCAAATACAAGACATTTTCTCCCACATACACCCGTTTTCTCCCAAAGATGGGACATATTCTCCCAGAAATGCCAGCTTATTCTTTAAAAAACGGCCTTTTTTTCCCAAAATACCAGCTTTCTCACAAACACCTGTCATTTTCCAACCAAGTCTGCTACTATCTCCCAGAAACAGCCGGTTTCCGAGAAATACCTGACGTTTGCTCTCCCAAATACTACTTGACACTCCTCCAGAGGACATTGTCTCCCCTATTTACCACGTTGTCTCCCCAAGAGACCACTTGGCACACCAAAAAGACCACCGTTGCTCTCCAGTACAAGATCTTCTTTCCCACCAGTTCCCACTTTTCTCCCCCAGCTATGTCATTTCCTCCCAGAAATGCCACTTTTCCCTTGGAAATTTCACCTTCTCTTCCAAAAAGAGGAGATTTGCTCCCAGAAATACCCCTTCTCTTACAACTGCCACACGCTTTCTCCCCAAAAAGCCTCCATGACAATGCCAAATGGGACACTTGCAGCCAAGAAGAGGACACCTTCTCTCAGAAAGACCACTTTTCTCCCCAAGAGAGGAGATTTTCTCCCAATTGGATGACATTTGCTGTAAGAAAGACCTGTTTTCTTCCCTCAAGAGGACATTGTCTTTCCCACTGAGGACATTTTCTCCCAGAAGTGCTGCTACTCTGTGAAACACCTCCATTTCCTCCCAAATCTACTCCATGACACGCCTCAGGATGACACTTACTCCCCGATTTGGGGCATTTTCTCCCAGAAATACCACTTCTCTCCCAAAGGGATGGCCTTTTCCCTCTCTAGCATCTGTTTCCTCACCAATACCTGGCATTTTCTCCCAGAAACACCAGCTTTCTCACAGATACATCACCTTCCCCCCCCCACATCAGACCTCTTCTCCCAGAAATACCAGGACTCTGCTGAATATTTCCCATTTCCTCCGGAACATACAGCATTACACTCCGCAAGAGGACAGCTTCTTTCAGAAATGTGGCATTTTATCACAGATACACCATTTTTATGCCCAGTAGAGCTCCTTTTCTCCCAGAAATAGCACTGCTCTTAGGAAGAGCTCCCATTTTCTAACCAAAATGCTGCTTTACACTCCTCAAGATCACACTTACCCCCATCAAGATGGCAGTGTCACAGAAATACCAGCTTCTGCCCCCAAAATGGGACTTTGGCTCTCCAAAACAAGACATTTTCTCCCAGAAATACCAGGACTCTTAGAAATACCTCACGTTTCATCTCAAGAATACTGCTTTCCACTCCTCAAGATCACACTGACTCCCATCACAATGGCCTTTTCTCCCACATACACCAGCTTTCTCCCAAATACACGACATTTTCTCCCACATACACCCGTTTTCTCCCAAAGATGGGACATATTCTCCCAGAAATGCCAGCTTATTCTTTAAAAAACGGCCTTTTTTCCCCAAAATACCAGCCTTTTCCCTCTCTAGCATCTGTTTCCTCACCAATACCTGGCATTTTCTCCCAGAAACACCAGCTTTCTCACAGATGCATCACCTTCCCCCCCCCACATCAGACCTCTTCTCCCAGAAATACCAGGACTCTGCTGAATATTTCCCATTTCCTCCGGAACATACAGCATTACACTCCGCAAGAGGACAGTTTCTTTCAGAAATGTGGCATTTTATCACAGATACACCATTTTTATGCCCAGTAGAGCTCCTTTTCTCCCAGAAATAGCACTGCTCTTAGGAAGAGCTCCCATTTTCTAACCAAAATGCTGCTTTACACTCCTCAAGATCACACTTACCCCCATCAAGATGGCAGTGTCACAGAAATACCAGCTTCTGCCCCCAAAATGGGACTTTGGCTCTCCAAAACAAGACATTTTCTCCCAGAAATACCAGGACTCTTAGAAATACCTCACGTTTCATCTCAAGAATACTGCTTTCCACTCCTCAAGATCACACTGACTCCCATCACAATGGCCTTTTCTCCCACATACACCAGCTTTCTCCCAAATACACGACATTTTCTCCCACATACACCCGTTTTCTCCCAAAGATGGGACATATTCTCCCAGAAATGCCAGCTTATTCTTTAACAAACGGCCTTTTTTCCCCAAAATACCAGCCTTTTCCCTCTCTAGCATCTGTTTCCTCACCAATACCTGGCATTTTCTCCCAGAAACACCAGCTTTCTCACAGATGCATCACCTTCCCCCCCCACATCAGACCTCTTCTCCCAGAAATACCAGGACTCTGCTGAATATTTCCCATTTCCTCCGGAACATACAGCATTACACTCCGCAAGAGGACAGTTTCTTTCAGAAATGTGGCATTTTATCACAGATACACCATTTTTATGCCCAGTAGAGCTCCTTTTCTCCCAGAAATAGCACTGCTCTTAGGAAGAGCTCCCATTTTCTAACCAAAATGCTGCTTTACACTCCTCAAGATCACACTTACCCCCATCAAGATGGCAGTGTCACAGAAATACCAGCTTCTGCCCCCAAAATGGGACTTTGGCTCTCCAAAACAAGACATTTTCTCCCAGAAATACCAGGACTCTTAGAAATACCTCACGTTTCATCTCAAGAATACTGCTTTCCACTCCTCAAGATCACACTGACTCCCATCACAATGGCCTTTTCTCCCACATACACCAGCTTTCTCCCAAATACACGACATTTTCTCCCACATACACCCGTTTTCTCCCAAAGATGGGACATATTCTCCCAGAAATGCCAGCTTATTCTTTAAAAAACGGCCTTTTTTCCCCAAAATACCAGCCTTTTCCCTCTCTAGCATCTGTTTCCTCACCAATACCTGGCATTTTCTCCCAGAAACACCAGCTTTCTCACAGATGCATCACCTTCCCCCCCCCACATCAGACCTCTTCTCCCAGAAATACCAGGACTCTGCTGAATATTTCCCATTTCCTCCGGAACATACAGCATTACACTCCGCAAGAGGACAGTTTCTTTCAGAAATGTGGCATTTTATCACAGATACACCATTTTTATGCCCAGTAGAGCTCCTTTTCTCCCAGAAATAGCACTGCTCTTAGGAAGAGCTCCCATTTTCTAACCAAAATGCTGCTTTACACTCCTCAAGATCACACTTACCCCCATCAAGATGGCAGTGTCACAGAAATACCAGCTTCTGCCCCCAAAATGGGACTTTGGCTCTCCAAAACAAGACATTTTCTCCCAGAAATACCAGGACTCTTAGAAATACCTCACGTTTCATCTCAAGAATACTGCTTTCCACTCCTCAAGATCACACTGACTCCCATCACAATGGCCTTTTCTCCCACATACACCAGCTTTCTCCCAAATACACGACATTTTCTCCCACATACACCCGTTTTCTCCCAAAGATGGGACATATTCTCCCAGAAATGCCAGCTTATTCTTTAACAAACGGCCTTTTTTCCCCAAAATACCAGCCTTTTCCCTCTCTAGCATCTGTTTCCTCACCAATACCTGGCATTTTCTCCCAGAAACACCAGCTTTCTCACAGATGCATCACCTTCCCCCCCCCACATCAGACCTCTTCTCCCAGAAATACCAGGACTCTGCTGAATATTTCCCATTTCCTCCGGAACATACAGCATTACACTCCGCAAGAGGACAGTTTCTTTCAGAAATGTGGCATTTTATCACAGATACACCATTTTTATGCCCAGTAGAGCTCCTTTTCTCCCAGAAATAGCACTGCTCTTAGGAAGAGCTCCCATTTTCTAACCAAAATGCTGCTTTACACTCCTCAAGATCACACTTACCCCCATCAAGATGGCAGTGTCACAGAAATACCAGCTTCTGCCCCCAAAATGGGACTTTGGCTCTCCAAAACAAGACATTTTCTCCCAGAAATACCAGGACTCTTAGAAATACCTCACGTTTCATCTCAAGAATACTGCTTTCCACTCCTCAAGATCACACTGACTCCCATCACAATGGCCTTTTCTCCCACATACACCAGCTTTCTCCCAAATACACGACATTTTCTCCCACATACACCCGTTTTCTCCCAAAGATGGGACATATTCTCCCAGAAATGCCAGCTTATTCTTTAAAAAACGGCCTTTTTTCCCCAAAATACCAGCCTTTTCCCTCTCTAGCATCTGTTTCCTCACCAATACCTGGCATTTTCTCCCAGAAACACCAGCTTTCTCACAGATACATCACCTTCCCCCCCCCACATCAGACCTCTTCTCCCAGAAATACCAGGACTCTGCTGAATATTTCCCATTTCCTCCGGAACATACAGCATTACACTCCGCAAGAGGACAGTTTCTTTCAGAAATGTGGCATTTTATCACAGATACACCATTTTTATGCCCAGTAGAGCTCCTTTTCTCCCAGAAATAGCACTGCTCTTAGGAAGAGCTCCCATTTTCTAACCAAAATGCTGCTTTACACTCCTCAAGATCACACTTACCCCCATCAAGATGGCAGTGTCACAGAAATACCAGCTTCTGCCCCCAAAATGGGACTTTGGCTCTCCAAAACAAGACATTTTCTCCCAGAAATACCAGGACTCTTAGAAATACCTCACGTTTCATCTCAAGAATACTGCTTTCCACTCCTCAAGATCACACTGACTCCCATCACAATGGCCTTTTCTCCCACATACACCAGCTTTCTCCCAAATACACGACATTTTCTCCCACATACACCCGTTTTCTCCCAAAGATGGGACATATTCTCCCAGAAATGCCAGCTTATTCTTTAAAAAACGGCCTTTTTTCCCCAAAATACCAGCCTTTTCCCTCTCTAGCATCTGTTTCCTCACCAATACCTGGCATTTTCTCCCAGAAACACCAGCTTTCTCACAGATGCATCACCTTCCCCCCCCACATCAGACCTCTTCTCCCAGAAATACCAGGACTCTGCTGAATATTTCCCATTTCCTCCGGAACATACAGCATTACACTCCGCAAGAGGACAGTTTCTTTCAGAAATGTGGCATTTTATCACAGATACACCATTTTTATGCCCAGTAGAGCTCCTTTTCTCCCAGAAATAGCACTGCTCTTAGGAAGAGCTCCCATTTTCTAACCAAAATGCTGCTTTACACTCCTCAAGATCACACTTACCCCCATCAAGATGGCAGTGTCACAGAAATACCAGCTTCTGCCCCCAAAATGGGACTTTGGCTCTCCAAAACAAGACATTTTCTCCCAGAAATACCAGGACTCTTAGAAATACCTCACGTTTCATCTCAAGAATACTGCTTTCCACTCCTCAAGATCACACTGACTCCCATCACAATGGCCTTTTCTCCCACATACACCAGCTTTCTCCCAAATACACGACATTTTCTCCCACATACACCCGTTTTCTCCCAAAGATGGGACATATTCTCCCAGAAATGCCAGCTTATTCTTTAACAAACGGCCTTTTTTCCCCAAAATACCAGCCTTTTCCCTCTCTAGCATCTGTTTCCTCACCAATACCTGGCATTTTCTCCCAGAAACACCAGCTTTCTCACAGATGCATCACCTTCCCCCCCCCCACATCAGACCTCTTCTCCCAGAAATACCAGGACTCTGCTGAATATTTCCCATTTCCTCCGGAACATACAGCATTACACTCCGCAAGAGGACAGTTTCTTTCAGAAATGTGGCATTTTATCACAGATACACCATTTTTATGCCCAGTAGAGCTCCTTTTCTCCCAGAAATAGCACTGCTCTTAGGAAGAGCTCCCATTTTCTAACCAAAATGCTGCTTTACACTCCTCAAGATCACACTTACCCCCATCAAGATGGCAGTGTCAGAGAAATACCAGCTTCTGCCCCCAAAATGGGACTTTGGCTCTCCAAAACAAGACATTTTCTCCCAGAAATACCAGGACTCTTAGAAATACCTCACGTTTCATCTCAAGAATACTGCTTTCCACTCCTCAAGATCACACTGACTCCCATCACAATGGCCTTTTCTCCCACATACACCAGCTTTCTCCAAAATACACAACATTTTCTCCCACATACACCCGTTTTCTCCCAAAGATGGGACATATTCTCCCAGAAATGCCAGCTTATTCTTTAACAAACGGCCTTTTTTCCCCAAAATACCAGCCTTTTCCCTCTCTAGCATCTGTTTCCTCACCAATACCTGGCATTTTCTCCCAGAAACACCAGCTTTCTCACAGATACATCACCTTCCCCCCCCCACATCAGACCTCTTCTCCCAGAAATACCAGGACTCTGCTGAATATTTCCCATTTCCTCCGGAACATACAGCATTACACTCCGCAAGAGGACAGTTTCTTTCAGAAATGTGGCATTTTATCACAGATACACCATTTTTATGCCCAGTAGAGCTCCTTTTCTCCCAGAAATAGCACTGCTCTTAGGAAGAGCTCCCATTTTCTAACCAAAATGCTGCTTTACACTCCTCAAGATCACACTTACCCCCATCAAGATGGCAGTGTCACAGAAATACCAGCTTCTGCCCCCAAAATGGGACTTTGGCTCTCCAAAACAAGACATTTTCTCCCAGAAATACCAGGACTCTTAGAAATACCTCACGTTTCATCTCAAGAATACTGCTTTCCACTCCTCAAGATCACACTGACTCCCATCACAATGGCCTTTTCTCCCACATACACCAGCTTTCTCCCAAATACACGACATTTTCTCCCACATACACCCGTTTTCTCCCAAAGATGGGACATATTCTCCCAGAAATGCCAGCTTATTCTTTAACAAACGGCCTTTTTTCCCCAAAATACCAGCCTTTTCCCTCTCTAGCATCTGTTTCCTCACCAATACCTGGCATTTTCTCCCAGAAACACCAGCTTTCTCACAGATGCATCACCTTCCCCCCCCCACATCAGACCTCTTCTCCCAGAAATACCAGGACTCTGCTGAATATTTCCCATTTCCTCCGGAACATACAGCATTACACTCCGCAAGAGGACAGTTTCTTTCAGAAATGTGGCATTTTATCACAGATACACCATTTTTATGCCCAGTAGAGCTCCTTTTCTCCCAGAAATAGCACTGCTCTTAGGAAGAGCTCCCATTTTCTAACCAAAATGCTGCTTTACACTCCTCAAGATCACACTTACCCCCATCAAGATGGCAGTGTCACAGAAATACCAGCTTCTGCCCCCAAAATGGGACTTTGGCTCTCCAAAACAAGACATTTTCTCCCAGAAATACCAGGACTCTTAGAAATACCTCACGTTTCATCTCAAGAATACTGCTTTCCACTCCTCAAGATCACACTGACTCCCATCACAATGGCCTTTTCTCCCACATACACCAGCTTTCTCCCAAATACACGACATTTTCTCCCACATACACCCGTTTTCTCCCAAAGATGGGACATATTCTCCCAGAAATGCCAGCTTATTCTTTAAAAAACGGCCTTTTTTCCCCAAAATACCAGCCTTTTCCCTCTCTAGCATCTGTTTCCTCACCAATACCTGGCATTTTCTCCCAGAAACACCAGCTTTCTCACAGATACATCACCTTCCCCCCCCCACATCAGACCTCTTCTCCCAGAAATACCAGGACTCTGCTGAATATTTCCCATTTCCTCCGGAACATACAGCATTACACTCCGCAAGAGGACAGTTTCTTTCAGAAATGTGGCATTTTATCACAGATACACCATTTTTATGCCCAGTAGAGCTCCTTTTCTCCCAGAAATAGCACTGCTCTTAGGAAGAGCTCCCATTTTCTAACCAAAATGCTGCTTTACACTCCTCAAGATCACACTTACCCCCATCAAGATGGCAGTGTCACAGAAATACCAGCTTCTGCCCCCAAAATGGGACTTTGGCTCTCCAAAACAAGACATTTTCTCCCAGAAATACCAGGACTCTTAGAAATACCTCACGTTTCATCTCAAGAATACTGCTTTCCACTCCTCAAGATCACACTGACTCCCATCACAATGGCCTTTTCTCCCACATACACCAGCTTTCTCCCAAATACACGACATTTTCTCCCACATACACCCGTTTTCTCCCAAAGATGGGACATATTCTCCCAGAAATGCCAGCTTATTCTTTAAAAAACGGCCTTTTTTCCCCAAAATACCAGCCTTTTCCCTCTCTAGCATCTGTTTCCTCACCAATACCTGGCATTTTCTCCCAGAAACACCAGCTTTCTCACAGATGCATCACCTTCCCCCCCCCACATCAGACCTCTTCTCCCAGAAATACCAGGACTCTGCTGAATATTTCCCATTTCCTCCGGAACATACAGCATTACACTCCGCAAGAGGACAGTTTCTTTCAGAAATGTGGCATTTTATCACAGATACACCATTTTTATGCCCAGTAGAGCTCCTTTTCTCCCAGAAATAGCACTGCTCTTAGGAAGAGCTCCCATTTTCTAACCAAAATGCTGCTTTACACTCCTCAAGATCACACTTACCCCCATCAAGATGGCAGTGTCACAGAAATACCAGCTTCTGCCCCCAAAATGGGACTTTGGCTCTCCAAAACAAGACATTTTCTCCCAGAAATACCAGGACTCTTAGAAATACCTCACGTTTCATCTCAAGAATACTGCTTTCCACTCCTCAAGATCACACTGACTCCCATCACAATGGCCTTTTCTCCCACATACACCAGCTTTCTCCCAAATACACGACATTTTCTCCCACATACACCCGTTTTCTCCCAAAGATGGGACATATTCTCCCAGAAATGCCAGCTTATTCTTTAACAAACGGCCTTTTTTCCCCAAAATACCAGCCTTTTCCCTCTCTAGCATCTGTTTCCTCACCAATACCTGGCATTTTCTCCCAGAAACACCAGCTTTCTCACAGATGCATCACCTTCCCCCCCCCCACATCAGACCTCTTCTCCCAGAAATACCAGGACTCTGCTGAATATTTCCCATTTCCTCCGGAACATACAGCATTACACTCCGCAAGAGGACAGTTTCTTTCAGAAATGTGGCATTTTATCACAGATACACCATTTTTATGCCCAGTAGAGCTCCTTTTCTCCCAGAAATAGCACTGCTCTTAGGAAGAGCTCCCATTTTCTAACCAAAATGCTGCTTTACACTCCTCAAGATCACACTTACCCCCATCAAGATGGCAGTGTCAGAGAAATACCAGCTTCTGCCCCCAAAATGGGACTTTGGCTCTCCAAAACAAGACATTTTCTCCCAGAAATACCAGGACTCTTAGAAATACCTCACGTTTCATCTCAAGAATACTGCTTTCCACTCCTCAAGATCACACTGACTCCCATCACAATGGCCTTTTCTCCCACATACACCAGCTTTCTCCAAAATACACAACATTTTCTCCCACATACACCCGTTTTCTCCCAAAGATGGGACATATTCTCCCAGAAATGCCAGCTTATTCTTTAACAAACGGCCTTTTTTCCCCAAAATACCAGCCTTTTCCCTCTCTAGCATCTGTTTCCTCACCAATACCTGGCATTTTCTCCCAGAAACACCAGCTTTCTCACAGATACATCACCTTCCCCCCCCCACATCAGACCTCTTCTCCCAGAAATACCAGGACTCTGCTGAATATTTCCCATTTCCTCCGGAACATACAGCATTACACTCCGCAAGAGGACAGTTTCTTTCAGAAATGTGGCATTTTATCACAGATACACCATTTTTATGCCCAGTAGAGCTCCTTTTCTCCCAGAAATAGCACTGCTCTTAGGAAGAGCTCCCATTTTCTAACCAAAATGCTGCTTTACACTCCTCAAGATCACACTTACCCCCATCAAGATGGCAGTGTCACAGAAATACCAGCTTCTGCCCCCAAAATGGGACTTTGGCTCTCCAAAACAAGACATTTTCTCCCAGAAATACCAGGACTCTTAGAAATACCTCACGTTTCATCTCAAGAATACTGCTTTCCACTCCTCAAGATCACACTGACTCCCATCACAATGGCCTTTTCTCCCACATACACCAGCTTTCTCCCAAATACACGACATTTTCTCCCACATACACCCGTTTTCTCCCAAAGATGGGACATATTCTCCCAGAAATGCCAGCTTATTCTTTAAAAAACGGCCTTTTTTCCCCAAAATACCAGCCTTTTCCCTCTCTAGCATCTGTTTCCTCACCAATACCTGGCATTTTCTCCCAGAAACACCAGCTTTCTCACAGATACATCACCTTCCCCCCCCCACATCAGACCTCTTCTCCCAGAAATACCAGGACTCTGCTGAATATTTCCCATTTCCTCCGGAACATACAGCATTACACTCCGCAAGAAGACAGTTTCTTTCAGAAATGTGGCATTTTATCACAGATACACCATTTTTATGCCCAGTAGAGCTCCTTTTCTCCCAGAAATAGCACTGCTCTTAGGAAGAGCTCCCATTTTCTAACCAAAATGCTGCTTTCCACTCCTCAAGATCACACTGACTCCCATCACAATGGCCTTTTCTCCCACATACACCAGCTTTCTCCCAAATACACGACATTTTCTCCCACATACACCCGTTTTCTCCCAAAGATGGGACATATTCTCCCAGAAATGCCAGCTTATTCTTTAAAAAACGGCCTTTTTTCCCCAAAATACCAGCCTTTTCCCTCTCTAGCATCTGTTTCCTCACCAATACCTGGCATTTTCTCCCAGAAACACCAGCTTTCTCACAGATACATCACCTTCCCCCCCCCACATCAGACCTCTTCTCCCAGAAATACCAGGACTCTGCTGAATATTTCCCATTTCCTCCGGAACATACAGCATTACACTCCGCAAGAGGACAGTTTCTTTCAGAAATGTGGCCTTTTATCACAGATACACCATTTTTATGCCCAGTAGAGCTCCTTTTCTCCCAGAAATAGCACTGCTCTTAGGAAGAGCTCCCATTTTCTAACCAAAATGCTGCTTTACACTCCTCAAGATCACACTTACCCCCATCAAGATGGCAGTGTCACAGAAATACCAGCTTCTGCCCCCAAAATGGGACTTTGGCTCTCCAAAACAAGACATTTTCTCCCAGAAATACCAGGACTCTTAGAAATACCTCACGTTTCATCTCAAGAATACTGCTTTCCACTCCTCAAGATCACACTGACTCCCATCACAATGGCCTTTTCTCCCACATACACCAGCTTTCTCCCAAATACACGACATTTTCTCCCACATACACCCGTTTTCTCCCAAAGATGGGACATATTCTCCCAGAAATGCCAGCTTATTCTTTAAAAAACGGCCTTTTTTCCCCAAAATACCAGCCTTTTCCCTCTCTAGCATCTGTTTCCTCACCAATACCTGGCATTTTCTCCCAGAAACACCAGCTTTCTCACAGATGCATCACCTTCCCCCCCCCACATCAGACCTCTTCTCCCAGAAATACCAGGACTCTGCTGAATATTTCCCATTTCCTCCGGAACATACAGCATTACACTCCGCAAGAGGACAGTTTCTTTCAGAAATGTGGCATTTTATCACAGATACACCATTTTTATGCCCAGTAGAGCTCCTTTTCTCCCAGAAATAGCACTGCTCTTAGGAAGAGCTCCCATTTTCTAACCAAAATGCTGCTTTACACTCCTCAAGATCACACTTACCCCCATCAAGATGGCAGTGTCACAGAAATACCAGCTTCTGCCCCCAAAATGGGACTTTGGCTCTCCAAAACAAGACATTTTCTCCCAGAAATACCAGGACTCTTAGAAATACCTCACGTTTCATCTCAAGAATACTGCTTTCCACTCCTCAAGATCACACTGACTCCCATCACAATGGCCTTTTCTCCCACATACACCAGCTTTCTCCCAAATACACGACATTTTCTCCCACATACACCCGTTTTCTCCCAAAGATGGGACATATTCTCCCAGAAATGCCAGCTTATTCTTTAACAAACGGCCTTTTTTCCCCAAAATACCAGCCTTTTCCCTCTCTAGCATCTGTTTCCTCACCAATACCTGGCATTTTCTCCCAGAAACACCAGCTTTCTCACAGATACATCACCTTCCCCCCCACATCAGACCTCTTCTCCCAGAAATACCAGGACTCTGCTGAATATTTCCCATTTCCTCCGGAACATACAGCATTACACTCCGCAAGAGGACAGTTTCTTTCAGAAATGTGGCATTTTATCACAGATACACCATTTTTATGCCCAGTAGAGCTCCTTTTCTCCCAGAAATAGCACTGCTCTTAGGAAGAGCTCCCATTTTCTAACCAAAATGCTGCTTTACACTCCTCAAGATCACACTTACCCCCATCAAGATGGCAGTGTCAGAGAAATACCAGCTTCTGCCCCCAAAATGGGACTTTGGCTCTCCAAAACAAGACATTTTCTCCCAGAAATACCAGGACTCTTAGAAATACCTCACGTTTCATCTCAAGAATACTGCTTTCCACTCCTCAAGATCACACTGACTCCCATCACAATGGCCTTTTCTCCCACATACACCAGCTTTCTCCCAAATACACGACATTTTCTCCCACATACACCCGTTTTCTCCCAAAGATGGGACATATTCTCCCAGAAATGCCAGCTTATTCTTTAAAAAACGGCCTTTTTTCCCCAAAATACCAGCCTTTTCCCTCTCTAGCATCTGTTTCCTCACCAATACCTGGCATTTTCTCCCAGAAACACCAGCTTTCTCACAGATACATCACCTTCCCCCCCCCACATCAGACCTCTTCTCCCAGAAATACCAGGACTCTGCTGAATATTTCCCATTTCCTCCGGAACATACAGCATTACACTCCGCAAGAGGACAGTTTCTTTCAGAAATGTGGCATTTTATCACAGATACACCATTTTTATGCCCAGTAGAGCTCCTTTTCTCCCAGAAATAGCACTGCTCTTAGGAAGAGCTCCCATTTTCTAACCAAAATGCTGCTTTACACTCCTCAAGATCACACTTACCCCCATCAAGATGGCAGTGTCACAGAAATACCAGCTTCTGCCCCCAAAATGGGACTTTGGCTCTCCAAAACAAGACATTTTCTCCCAGAAATACCAGGACTCTTAGAAATACCTCACGTTTCATCTCAAGAATACTGCTTTCCACTCCTCAAGATCACACTGACTCCCATCACAATGGCCTTTTCTCCCACATACACCAGCTTTCTCCCAAATACACGACATTTTCTCCCACATACACCCGTTTTCTCCCAAAGATGGGACATATTCTCCCAGAAATGCCAGCTTATTCTTTAAAAAACGGCCTTTTTTCCCCAAAATACCAGCCTTTTCCCTCTCTAGCATCTGTTTCCTCACCAATACCTGGCATTTTCTCCCAGAAACACCAGCTTTCTCACAGATACATCACCTTCCCCCCCCCACATCAGACCTCTTCTCCCAGAAATACCAGGACTCTGCTGAATATTTCCCATTTCCTCCGGAACATACAGCATTACACTCCGCAAGAAGACAGTTTCTTTCAGAAATGTGGCATTTTATCACAGATACACCATTTTTATGCCCAGTAGAGCTCCTTTTCTCCCAGAAATAGCACTGCTCTTAGGAAGAGCTCCCATTTTCTAACCAAAATGCTGCTTTCCACTCCTCAAGATCACACTGACTCCCATCACAATGGCCTTTTCTCCCACATACACCAGCTTTCTCCCAAATACACGACATTTTCTCCCACATACACCCGTTTTCTCCCAAAGATGGGACATATTCTCCCAGAAATGCCAGCTTATTCTTTAAAAAACGGCCTTTTTTCCCCAAAATACCAGCCTTTTCCCTCTCTAGCATCTGTTTCCTCACCAATACCTGGCATTTTCTCCCAGAAACACCAGCTTTCTCACAGATACATCACCTTCCCCCCCCCACATCAGACCTCTTCTCCCAGAAATACCAGGACTCTGCTGAATATTTCCCATTTCCTCCGGAACATACAGCATTACACTCCGCAAGAGGACAGTTTCTTTCAGAAATGTGGCATTTTATCACAGATACACCATTTTTATGCCCAGTAGAGCTCCTTTTCTCCCAGAAATAGCACTGCTCTTAGGAAGAGCTCCCATTTTCTAACCAAAATGCTGCTTTACACTCCTCAAGATCACACTTACCCCCATCAAGATGGCAGTGTCACAGAAATACCAGCTTCTGCCCCCAAAATGGGACTTTGGCTCTCCAAAACAAGACATTTTCTCCCAGAAATACCAGGACTCTTAGAAATACCTCACGTTTCATCTCAAGAATACTGCTTTCCACTCCTCAAGATCACACTGACTCCCATCACAATGGCCTTTTCTCCCACATACACCAGCTTTCTCCCAAATACACGACATTTTCTCCCACATACACCCGTTTTCTCCCAAAGATGGGACATATTCTCCCAGAAATGCCAGCTTATTCTTTAAAAAACGGCCTTTTTTCCCCAAAATACCAGCCTTTTCCCTCTCTAGCATCTGTTTCCTCACCAATACCTGGCATTTTCTCCCAGAAACACCAGCTTTCTCACAGATACATCACCTTCCCCCCCCCACATCAGACCTCTTCTCCCAGAAATACCAGGACTCTGCTGAATATTTCCCATTTCCTCCGGAACATACAGCATTACACTCCGCAAGAGGACAGTTTCTTTCAGAAATGTGGCCTTTTATCACAGATACACCATTTTTATGCCCAGTAGAGCTCCTTTTCTCCCAGAAATAGCACTGCTCTTAGGAAGAGCTCCCATTTTCTAACCAAAATGCTGCTTCACACTCCTCAAGATCACACTTACCCCCATCAAGATGGCAGTGTCACAGAAATACCAGCTTCTGCCCCCAAAATGGGACTTTGGCTCTCCAAAACAAGACATTTTCTCCCAGAAATACCAGGACTCTTAGAAATACCTCACGTTTCATCTCAAGAATACTGCTTTCCACTCCTCAAGATCACACTGACTCCCATCACAATGGCCTTTTCTCCCACATACACCAGCTTTCTCCCAAATACAAGACATTTTCTCCCACATACACCCGTTTTCTCCCAAAGATGGGACATATTCTCCCAGAAATGCCAGCTTATTCTTTAAAAAACGGCCTTTTTTCCCCAAAATACCAGCCTTTTCCCTCTCTAGCATCTGTTTCCTCACCAATACCTGGCATTTTCTCCCAGAAACACCAGCTTTCTCACAGATGCATCACCTTCCCCCCCACATCAGACCTCTTCTCCCAGAAATACCAGGACTCTGCTGAATATTTCCCATTTCCTCCGGAACATACAGCATTACACTCCGCAAGAGGACAGTTTCTTTCAGAAATGTGGCCTTTTATCACAGATACACCATTTTTATGCCCAGTAGAGCTCCTTTTCTCCCAGAAATAGCACTGCTCTTAGGAAGAGCTCCCATTTTCTAACCAAAATGCTGCTTTACACTCCTCAAGATCACACTTACCCCCATCAAGATGGCAGTGTCACAGAAATACCAGCTTCTGCCCCCAAAATGGGACTTTGGCTCTCCAAAACAAGACATTTTCTCCCAGAAATACCAGGACTCTTAGAAATACCTCACGTTTCATCTCAAGAATACTGCTTTCCACTCCTCAAGATCACACTGACTCCCATCACAATGGCCTTTTCTCCCACATACACCAGCTTTCTCCCAAATACACGACATTTTCTCCCACATACACCCGTTTTCTCCCAAAGATGGGACATATTCTCCCAGAAATGCCAGCTTATTCTTTAACAAACGGCCTTTTTTCCCCAAAATACCAGCCTTTTCCCTCTCTAGCATCTGTTTCCTCACCAATACCTGGCATTTTCTCCCAGAAACACCAGCTTTCTCACAGATACATCACCTTCCCCCCCCCACATCAGACCTCTTCTCCCAGAAATACCAGGACTCTGCTGAATATTTCCCATTTCCTCCGGAACATACAGCATTACACTCCGCAAGAGGACAGTTTCTTTCAGAAATGTGGCATTTTATCACAGATACACCATTTTTATGCCCAGTAGAGCTCCTTTTCTCCCAGAAATAGCACTGCTCTTAGGAAGAGCTCCCATTTTCTAACCAAAATGCTGCTTTACACTCCTCAAGATCACACTTACCCCCATCAAGATGGCAGTGTCACAGAAATACCAGCTTCTGCCCCCAAAATGGGACTTTGGCTCTCCAAAACAAGACATTTTCTCCCAGAAATACCAGGACTCTTAGAAATACCTCACGTTTCATCTCAAGAATACTGCTTTCCACTCCTCAAGATCACACTGACTCCCATCACAATGGCCTTTTCTCCCACATACACCAGCTTTCTCCCAAATACACGACATTTTCTCCCACATACACCCGTTTTCTCCCAAAGATGGGACATATTCTCCCAGAAATGCCAGCTTATTCTTTAACAAACGGCCTTTTTTCCCCAAAATACCAGCCTTTTCCCTCTCTAGCATCTGTTTCCTCACCAATACCTGGCATTTTCTCCCAGAAACACCAGCTTTCTCACAGATACATCACCTTCCCCCCCCCCACATCAGACCTCTTCTCCCAGAAATACCAGGACTCTGCTGAATATTTCCCATTTCCTCCGGAACATACAGCATTACACTCCGCAAGAGGACAGTTTCTTTCAGAAATGTGGCATTTTATCACAGATACACCATTTTTATGCCCAGTAGAGCTCCTTTTCTCCCAGAAATAGCACTGCTCTTAGGAAGAGCTCCCATTTTCTAACCAAAATGCTGCTTTACACTCCTCAAGATCACACTTACCCCCATCAAGATGGCAGTGTCACAGAAATACCAGCTTCTGCCCCCAAAATGGGACTTTGGCTCTCCAAAACAAGACATTTTCTCCCAGAAATACCAGGACTCTTAGAAATACCTCACGTTTCATCTCAAGAATACTGCTTTCCACTCCTCAAGATCACACTGACTCCCATCACAATGGCCTTTTCTCCCACATACACCAGCTTTCTCCCAAATACACGACATTTTCTCCCACATACACCCGTTTTCTCCCAAAGATGGGACATATTCTCCCAGAAATGCCAGCTTATTCTTTAACAAACGGCCTTTTTTCCCCAAAATACCAGCCTTTTCCCTCTCTAGCATCTGTTTCCTCACCAATACCTGGCATTTTCTCCCAGAAACACCAGCTTTCTCACAGATACATCACCTTCCCCCCCCCACATCAGACCTCTTCTCCCAGAAATACCAGGACTCTGCTGACTATTTCCCATTTCCTCCGGAACATACAGCATTACACTCCGCAAGAGGACAGTTTATTTCAGAAATGTGGCCTTTTATCACAGATACACCATTTTTATGCCCAGTAGAGCTCCTTTTCTCCCAGAAATAGCACTGCTCTTAGGAAGAGCTCCCATTTTCTAACCAAAATGCTGCTTTACACTCCTCAAGATCACACTTACCCCCATCAAGATGGCAGTGTCACAGAAATACCAGCTTCTGCCCCCAAAATGGGACTTTGGCTCTCCAAAACAAGACATTTTCTCCCAGAAATACCAGGACTCTTAGAAATACCTCACGTTTCATCTCAAGAATACTGCTTTCCACTCCTCAAGATCACACTGACTCCCATCACAATGGCCTTTTCTCCCACATACACCAGCTTTCTCCCAAATACACGACATTTTCTCCCACATACACCCGTTTTCTCCCAAAGATGGGACATATTCTCCCAGAAATGCCAGCTTATTCTTTAACAAACGGCCTTTTTTCCCCAAAATACCAGCCTTTTCCCTCTCTAGCATCTGTTTCCTCACCAATACCTGGCATTTTCTCCCAGAAACACCAGCTTTCTCACAGATGCATCACCTTCCCCCCCCCACATCAGACCTCTTCTCCCAGAAATACCAGGACTCTGCTGAATATTTCCCATTTCCTCCGGAACATACAGCATTACACTCCGCAAGAGGACAGTTTCTTTCAGAAATGTGGCATTTTATCACAGATACACCATTTTTATGCCCAGTAGAGCTCCTTTTCTCCCAGAAATAGCACTGCTCTTAGGAAGAGCTCCCATTTTCTAACCAAAATGCTGCTTTACACTCCTCAAGATCACACTTACCCCCATCAAGATGGCAGTGTCACAGAAATACCAGCTTCTGCCCCCAAAATGGGACTTTGGCTCTCCAAAACAAGACATTTTCTCCCAGAAATACCAGGACTCTTAGAAATACCTCACGTTTCATCTCAAGAATACTGCTTTCCACTCCTCAAGATCACACTGACTCCCATCACAATGGCCTTTTCTCCCACATACACCAGCTTTCTCCCAAATACACGACATTTTCTCCCACATACACCCGTTTTCTCCCAAAGATGGGACATATTCTCCCAGAAATGCCAGCTTATTCTTTAACAAACGGCCTTTTTTCCCCAAAATACCAGCCTTTTCCCTCTCTAGCATCTGTTTCCTCACCAATACCTGGCATTTTCTCCCAGAAACACCAGCTTTCTCACAGATACATCACCTTCCCCCCCCCACATCAGACCTCTTCTCCCAGAAATACCAGGACTCTGCTGAATATTTCCCATTTCCTCCGGAACATACAGCATTACACTCCGCAAGAGGACAGTTTCTTTCAGAAATGTGGCATTTTATCACAGATACACCATTTTTATGCCCAGTAGAGCTCCTTTTCTCCCAGAAATAGCACTGCTCTTAGGAAGAGCTCCCATTTTCTAACCAAAATGCTGCTTTACACTCCTCAAGATCACACTTACCCCCATCAAGATGGCAGTGTCACAGAAATACCAGCTTCTGCCCCCAAAATGGGACTTTGGCTCTCCAAAACAAGACATTTTCTCCCAGAAATACCAGGACTCTTAGAAATACCTCACGTTTCATCTCAAGAATACTGCTTTCCACTCCTCAAGATCACACTGACTCCCATCACAATGGCCTTTTCTCCCACATACACCAGCTTTCTCCCAAATACACGACATTTTCTCCCACATACACCCGTTTTCTCCCAAAGATGGGACATATTCTCCCAGAAATGCCAGCTTATTCTTTAAAAAACGGCCTTTTTTCCCCAAAATACCAGCCTTTTCCCTCTCTAGCATCTGTTTCCTCACCAATACCTGGCATTTTCTCCCAGAAACACCAGCTTTCTCACAGATGCATCACCTTCCCCCCCCCACATCAGACCTCTTCTCCCAGAAATACCAGGACTCTGCTGAATATTTCCCATTTCCTCCGGAACATACAGCATTACACTCCGCAAGAGGACAGTTTCTTTCAGAAATGTGGCATTTTATCACAGATACACCATTTTTATGCCCAGTAGAGCTCCTTTTCTCCCAGAAATAGCACTGCTCTTAGGAAGAGCTCCCATTTTCTAACCAAAATGCTGCTTCACACTCCTCAAGATCACACTTACCCCCATCAAGATGGCAGTGTCACAGAAATACCAGCTTCTGCCCCCAAAATGGGACTTTGGCTCTCCAAAACAAGACATTTTCTCCCAGAAATACCAGGACTCTTAGAAATACCTCACGTTTCATCTCAAGAATACTGCTTTCCACTCCTCAAGATCACACTGACTCCCATCACAATGGCCTTTTCTCCCACATACACCAGCTTTCTCCCAAATACACGACATTTTCTCCCACATACACCCGTTTTCTCCCAAAGATGGGACATATTCTCCCAGAAATGCCAGCTTATTCTTTAACAAACGGCCTTTTTTCCCCAAAATACCAGCCTTTTCCCTCTCTAGCATCTGTTTCCTCACCAATACCTGGCATTTTCTCCCAGAAACACCAGCTTTCTCACAGATGCATCACCTTCCCCCCCCCACATCAGACCTCTTCTCCCAGAAATACCAGGACTCTGCTGAATATTTCCCATTTCCTCCGGAACATACAGCATTACACTCCGCAAGAGGACAGTTTCTTTCAGAAATGTGGCATTTTATCACAGATACACCATTTTTATGCCCAGTAGAGCTCCTTTTCTCCCAGAAATAGCACTGCTCTTAGGAAGAGCTCCCATTTTCTAACCAAAATGCTGCTTTACACTCCTCAAGATCACACTTACCCCCATCAAGATGGCAGTGTCAGAGAAATACCAGCTTCTGCCCCCAAAATGGGACTTTGGCTCTCCAAAACAAGACATTTTCTCCCAGAAATACCAGGACTCTTAGAAATACCTCACGTTTCATCTCAAGAATACTGCTTTCCACTCCTCAAGATCACACTGACTCCCATCACAATGGCCTTTTCTCCCACATACACCAGCTTTCTCCCAAATACACGACATTTTCTCCCACATACACCCGTTTTCTCCCAAAGATGGGACATATTCTCCCAGAAATGCCAGCTTATTCTTTAACAAACGGCCTTTTTTCCCCAAAATACCAGCCTTTTCCCTCTCTAGCATCTGTTTCCTCACCAATACCTGGCATTTTCTCCCAGAAACACCAGCTTTCTCACAGATACATCACCTTCCCCCCCCCACATCAGACCTCTTCTCCCAGAAATACCAGGACTCTGCTGAATATTTCCCATTTCCTCCGGAACATACAGCATTACACTCCGCAAGAGGACAGTTTCTTTCAGAAATGTGGCATTTTATCACAGATACACCATTTTTATGCCCAGTAGAGCTCCTTTTCTCCCAGAAATAGCACTGCTCTTAGGAAGAGCTCCCATTTTCTAACCAAAATGCTGCTTTACACTCCTCAAGATCACACTTACCCCCATCAAGATGGCAGTGTCACAGAAATACCAGCTTCTGCCCCCAAAATGGGACTTTGGCTCTCCAAAACAAGACATTTTCTCCCAGAAATACCAGGACTCTTAGAAATACCTCACGTTTCATCTCAAGAATACTGCTTTCCACTCCTCAAGATCACACTGACTCCCATCACAATGGCCTTTTCTCCCACATACACCAGCTTTCTCCCAAATACACGACATTTTCTCCCACATACACCCGTTTTCTCCCAAAGATGGGACATATTCTCCCAGAAATGCCAGCTTATTCTTTAACAAACGGCCTTTTTTCCCCAAAATACCAGCCTTTTCCCTCTCTAGCATCTGTTTCCTCACCAATACCTGGCATTTTCTCCCAGAAACACCAGCTTTCTCACAGATGCATCACCTTCCCCCCCCCACATCAGACCTCTTCTCCCAGAAATACCAGGACTCTGCTGAATATTTCCCATTTCCTCCGGAACATACAGCATTACACTCCGCAAGAGGACAGTTTCTTTCAGAAATGTGGCCTTTTATCACAGATACACCATTTTTATGCCCAGTAGAGCTCCTTTTCTCCCAGAAATAGCACTGCTCTTAGGAAGAGCTCCCATTTTCTAACCAAAATGCTGCTTTACACTCCTCAAGATCACACTTACCCCCATCAAGATGGCAGTGTCACAGAAATACCAGCTTCTGCCCCCAAAATGGGACTTTGGCTCTCCAAAACAAGACATTTTCTCCCAGAAATACCAGGACTCTTAGAAATACCTCACGTTTCATCTCAAGAATACTGCTTTCCACTCCTCAAGATCACACTGACTCCCATCACAATGGCCTTTTCTCCCACATACACCAGCTTTCTCCCAAATACACGACATTTTCTCCCACATACACCCGTTTTCTCCCAAAGATGGGACATATTCTCCCAGAAATGCCAGCTTATTCTTTAACAAACGGCCTTTTTTCCCCAAAATACCAGCCTTTTCCCTCTCTAGCATCTGTTTCCTCACCAATACCTGGCATTTTCTCCCAGAAACACCAGCTTTCTCACAGATACATCACCTTCCCCCCCCCACATCAGACCTCTTCTCCCAGAAATACCAGGACTCTGCTGAATATTTCCCATTTCCTCCGGAACATACAGCATTACACTCCGCAAGAGGACAGTTTCTTTCAGAAATGTGGCCTTTTATCACAGATACACCATTTTTATGCCCAGTAGAGCTCCTTTTCTCCCAGAAATAGCACTGCTCTTAGGAAGAGCTCCCATTTTCTAACCAAAATGCTGCTTTACACTCCTCAAGATCACACTTACCCCCATCAAGATGGCAGTGTCACAGAAATACCAGCTTCTGCCCCCAAAATGGGACTTTGGCTCTCCAAAACAAGACATTTTCTCCCAGAAATACCAGGACTCTTAGAAATACCTCACGTTTCATCTCAAGAATACTGCTTTCCACTCCTCAAGATCACACTGACTCCCATCACAATGGCCTTTTCTCCCACATACACCAGCTTTCTCCCAAATACACGACATTTTCTCCCACATACACCCGTTTTCTCCCAAAGATGGGACATATTCTCCCAGAAATGCCAGCTTATTCTTTAACAAACGGCCTTTTTTCCCCAAAATACCAGCCTTTTCCCTCTCTAGCATCTGTTTCCTCACCAATACCTGGCATTTTCTCCCAGAAACACCAGCTTTCTCACAGATACATCACCTTCCCCCCCCCACATCAGACCTCTTCTCCCAGAAATACCAGGACTCTGCTGAATATTTCCCATTTCCTCCGGAACATACAGCATTACACTCCGCAAGAGGACAGTTTCTTTCAGAAATGTGGCATTTTATCACAGATACACCATTTTTATGCCCAGTAGAGCTCCTTTTCTCCCAGAAATAGCACTGCTCTTAGGAAGAGCTCCCATTTTCTAACCAAAATGCTGCTTTACACTCCTCAAGATCACACTTACCCCCATCAAGATGGCAGTGTCACAGAAATACCAGCTTCTGCCCCCAAAATGGGACTTTGGCTCTCCAAAACAAGACATTTTCTCCCAGAAATACCAGGACTCTTAGAAATACCTCACGTTTCATCTCAAGAATAATGCTTTCCACTCCTCAAGATCACACTGACTCCCATCACAATGGCCTTTTCTCCCACATACACCAGCTTTCTCCCAAATACACGACATTTTCTCCCACATACACCCGTTTTCTCCCAAAGATGGGACATATTCTCCCAGAAATGCCAGCTTATTCTTTAACAAACGGCCTTTTTTCCCCAAAATACCAGCCTTTTCCCTCTCTAGCATCTGTTTCCTCACCAATACCTGGCATTTTCTCCCAGAAACACCAGCTTTCTCACAGATACATCACCTTCCCCCCCCCACATCAGACCTCTTCTCCCAGAAATACCAGGACTCTGCTGAATATTTCCCATTTCCTCCGGAACATACAGCATTACACTCCGCAAGAGGACAGTTTCTTTCAGAAATGTGGCATTTTATCACAGATACACCATTTTTATGCCCAGTAGAGCTCCTTTTCTCCCAGAAATAGCACTGCTCTTAGGAAGAGCTCCCATTTTCTAACCAAAATGCTGCTTTACACTCCTCAAGATCACACTTACCCCCATCAAGATGGCAGTGTCACAGAAATACCAGCTTCTGCCCCCAAAATGGGACTTTGGCTCTCCAAAACAAGACATTTTCTCCCAGAAATACCAGGACTCTTAGAAATACCTCACGTTTCATCTCAAGAATACTGCTTTCCACTCCTCAAGATCACACTGACTCCCATCACAATGGCCTTTTCTCCCACATACACCAGCTTTCTCCCAAATACACGACATTTTCTCCCACATACACCCGTTTTCTCCCAAAGATGGGACATATTCTCCCAGAAATGCCAGCTTATTCTTTAACAAACGGCCTTTTTTCCCCAAAATACCAGCCTTTTCCCTCTCTAGCATCTGTTTCCTCACCAATACCTGGCATTTTCTCCCAGAAACACCAGCTTTCTCACAGATACATCACCTTCCCCCCCCCACATCAGACCTCTTCTCCCAGAAATACCAGGACTCTGCTGAATATTTCCCATTTCCTCCGGAACATACAGCATTACACTCCGCAAGAGGACAGTTTCTTTCAGAAATGTGGCATTTTATCACAGATACACCATTTTTATGCCCAGTAGAGCTCCTTTTCTCCCAGAAATAGCACTGCTCTTAGGAAGAGCTCCCATTTTCTAACCAAAATGCTGCTTTACACTCCTCAAGATCACACTTACCCCCATCAAGATGGCAGTGTCACAGAAATACCAGCTTCTGCCCCCAAAATGGGACTTTGGCTCTCCAAAACAAGACATTTTCTCCCAGAAATACCAGGACTCTTAGAAATACCTCACGTTTCATCTCAAGAATACTGCTTTCCACTCCTCAAGATCACACTGACTCCCATCACAATGGCCTTTTCTCCCACATACACCAGCTTTCTCCCAAATACACGACATTTTCTCCCACATACACCCGTTTTCTCCCAAAGATGGGACATATTCTCCCAGAAATGCCAGCTTATTCTTTAACAAACGGCCTTTTTTCCCCAAAATACCAGCCTTTTCCCTCTCTAGCATCTGTTTCCTCACCAATACCTGGCATTTTCTCCCAGAAACACCAGCTTTCTCACAGATGCATCACCTTCCCCCCCCCACATCAGACCTCTTCTCCCAGAAATACCAGGACTCTGCTGAATATTTCCCATTTCCTCCGGAACATACAGCATTACACTCCGCAAGAGGACAGTTTCTTTCAGAAATGTGGCATTTTATCACAGATACACCATTTTTATGCCCAGTAGAGCTCCTTTTCTCCCAGAAATAGCACTGCTCTTAGGAAGAGCTCCCATTTTCTAACCAAAATGCTGCTTTACACTCCTCAAGATCACACTTACCCCCATCAAGATGGCAGTGTCACAGAAATACCAGCTTCTGCCCCCAAAATGGGACTTTGGCTCTCCAAAACAAGACATTTTCTCCCAGAAATACCAGGACTCTTAGAAATACCTCACGTTTCATCTCAAGAATACTGCTTTCCACTCCTCAAGATCACACTGACTCCCATCACAATGGCCTTTTCTCCCACATACACCAGCTTTCTCCCAAATACACAACATTTTCTCCCACATACACCCGTTTTCTCCCAAAGATGGGACATATTCTCCCAGAAATGCCAGCTTATTCTTTAACAAACGGCCTTTTTTCCCCAAAATACCAGCCTTTTCCCTCTCTAGCATCTGTTTCCTCACCAATACCTGGCATTTTCTCCCAGAAACACCAGCTTTCTCACAGATGCATCACCTTCCCCCCCCACATCAGACCTCTTCTCCCAGAAATACCAGGACTCTGCTGAATATTTCCCATTTCCTCCGGAACATACAGCATTACACTCCGCAAGAGGACAGTTTCTTTCAGAAATGTGGCCTTTTATCACAGATACACCATTTTTATGCCCAGTAGAGCTCCTTTTCTCCCAGAAATAGCACTGCTCTTAGGAAGAGCTCCCATTTTCTAACCAAAATGCTGCTTTACACTCCTCAAGATCACACTTACCCCCATCAAGATGGCAGTGTCACAGAAATACCAGCTTCTGCCCCCAAAATGGGACTTTGGCTCTCCAAAACAAGACATTTTCTCCCAGAAATACCAGGACTCTTAGAAATACCTCACGTTTCATCTCAAGAATACTGCTTTCCACTCCTCAAGATCACACTGACTCCCATCACAATGGCCTTTTCTCCCACATACACCAGCTTTCTCCCAAATACACGACATTTTCTCCCACATACACCCGTTTTCTCCCAAAGATGGGACATATTCTCCCAGAAATGCCAGCTTATTCTTTAAAAAACGGCCTTTTTTCCCCAAAATACCAGCCTTTTCCCTCTCTAGCATCTGTTTCCTCACCAATACCTGGCATTTTCTCCCAGAAACACCAGCTTTCTCACAGATACATCACCTTCCCCCCCCCACATCAGACCTCTTCTCCCAGAAATACCAGGACTCTGCTGAATATTTCCCATTTCCTCCGGAACATACAGCATTACACTCCGCAAGAGGACAGTTTCTTTCAGAAATGTGGCATTTTATCACAGATACACCATTTTTATGCCCAGTAGAGCTCCTTTTCTCCCAGAAATAGCACTGCTCTTAGGAAGAGCTCCCATTTTCTAACCAAAATGCTGCTTTACACTCCTCAAGATCACACTTACCCCCATCAAGATGGCAGTGTCACAGAAATACCAGCTTCTGCCCCCAAAATGGGACTTTGGCTCTCCAAAACAAGACATTTTCTCCCAGAAATACCAGGACTCTTAGAAATACCTCACGTTTCATCTCAAGAATACTGCTTTCCACTCCTCAAGATCACACTGACTCCCATCACAATGGCCTTTTCTCCCACATACACCAGCTTTCTCCCAAATACACGACATTTTCTCCCACATACACCCGTTTTCTCCCAAAGATGGGACATATTCTCCCAGAAATGCCAGCTTATTCTTTAACAAACGGCCTTTTTTCCCCAAAATACCAGCCTTTTCCCTCTCTAGCATCTGTTTCCTCACCAATACCTGGCATTTTCTCCCAGAAACACCAGCTTTCTCACAGATGCATCACCTTCCCCCCCCCACATCAGACCTCTTCTCCCAGAAATACCAGGACTCTGCTGAATATTTCCCATTTCCTCCGGAACATACAGCATTACACTCCGCAACAGGACAGTTTCTTTCAGAAATGTGGCATTTTATCACAGATACACCATTTTTATGCCCAGTAGAGCTCCTTTTCTCCCAGAAATAGCACTGCTCTTAGGAAGAGCTCCCATTTTCTAACCAAAATGCTGCTTTCCACTCCTCAAGATCACACTGACTCCCATCACAATGGCCTTTTCTCCCACATACACCAGCTTTCTCCCAAATACACGACATTTTCTCCCACATACACCCGTTTTCTCCCAAAGATGGGACATATTCTCCCAGAAATGCCAGCTTATTCTTTAACAAACGGCCTTTTTTCCCCAAAATACCAGCCTTTTCCCTCTCTAGCATCTGTTTCCTCACCAATACCTGGCATTTTCTCCCAGAAACACCAGCTTTCTCACAGATGCATCACCTTCCCCCCCACATCAGACCTCTTCTCCCAGAAATACCAGGACTCTGCTGAATATTTCCCATTTCCTCCGGAACATACAGCATTACACTCCGCAAGAGGACAGTTTCTTTCAGAAATGTGGCATTTTATCACAGATACACCATTTTTATGCCCAGTAGAGCTCCTTTTCTCCCAGAAATAGCACTGCTCTTAGGAAGAGCTCCCATTTTCTAACCAAAATGCTGCTTTACACTCCTCAAGATCACACTTACCCCCATCAAGATGGCAGTGTCACAGAAATACCAGCTTCTGCCCCCAAAATGGGACTTTGGCTCTCCAAAACAAGACATTTTCTCCCAGAAATACCAGGACTCTTAGAAATACCTCACGTTTCATCTCAAGAATACTGCTTTCCACTCCTCAAGATCACACTGACTCCCATCACAATGGCCTTTTCTCCCACATACACCAGCTTTCTCCCAAATACACGACATTTTCTCCCACATACACCCGTTTTCTCCCAAAGATGGGACATATTCTCCCAGAAATGCCAGCTTATTCTTTAACAAACGGCCTTTTTTCCCCAAAATACCAGCCTTTTCCCTCTCTAGCATCTGTTTCCTCACCAATACCTGGCATTTTCTCCCAGAAACACCAGCTTTCTCACAGATGCATCACCTTCCCCCCCCCACATCAGACCTCTTCTCCCAGAAATACCAGGACTCTGCTGAATATTTCCCATTTCCTCCGGAACATACAGCATTACACTCCGCAAGAGGACAGTTTCTTTCAGAAATGTGGCATTTTATCACAGATACACCATTTTTATGCCCAGTAGAGCTCCTTTTCTCCCAGAAATAGCACTGCTCTTAGGAAGAGCTCCCATTTTCTAACCAAAATGCTGCTTTACACTCCTCAAGATCACACTTACCCCCATCAAGATGGCAGTGTCACAGAAATACCAGCTTCTGCCCCCAAAATGGGACTTTGGCTCTCCAAAACAAGACATTTTCTCCCAGAAATACCAGGACTCTTAGAAATACCTCACGTTTCATCTCAAGAATACTGCTTTCCACTCCTCAAGATCACACTGACTCCCATCACAATGGCCTTTTCTCCCACATACACCAGCTTTCTCCCAAATACACGACATTTTCTCCCACATACACCCGTTTTCTCCCAAAGATGGGACATATTCTCCCAGAAATGCCAGCTTATTCTTTAACAAACGGCCTTTTTTCCCCAAAATACCAGCCTTTTCCCTCTCTAGCATCTGTTTCCTCACCAATACCTGGCATTTTCTCCCAGAAACACCAGCTTTCTCACAGATGCATCACCTTCCCCCCCCCACATCAGACCTCTTCTCCCAGAAATACCAGGACTCTGCTGAATATTTCCCATTTCCTCCGGAACATACAGCATTACACTCCGCAACAGGACAGTTTCTTTCAGAAATGTGGCATTTTATCACAGATACACCATTTTTATGCCCAGTAGAGCTCCTTTTCTCCCAGAAATAGCACTGCTCTTAGGAAGAGCTCCCATTTTCTAACCAAAATGCTGCTTTACACTCCTCAAGATCACACTTACCCCCATCAAGATGGCAGTGTCACAGAAATACCAGCTTCTGCCCCCAAAATGGGACTTTGGCTCTCCAAAACAAGACATTTTCTCCCAGAAATACCAGGACTCTTAGAAATACCTCACGTTTCATCTCAAGAATACTGCTTTCCACTCCTCAAGATCACACTGACTCCCATCACAATGGCCTTTTCTCCCACATACACCAGCTTTCTCCCAAATACACGACATTTTCTCCCACATACACCCGTTTTCTCCCAAAGATGGGACATATTCTCCCAGAAATGCCAGCTTATTCTTTAACAAACGGCCTTTTTTCCCCAAAATACCAGCCTTTTCCCTCTCTAGCATCTGTTTCCTCACCAATACCTGGCATTTTCTCCCAGAAACACCAGCTTTCTCACAGATACATCACCTTCCCCCCCACATCAGACCTCTTCTCCCAGAAATACCAGGACTCTGCTGAATATTTCCCATTTCCTCCGGAACATACAGCATTACACTCCGCAAGAGGACAGTTTCTTTCAGAAATGTGGCCTTTTATCACAGATACACCATTTTTATGCCCAGTAGAGCTCCTTTTCTCCCAGAAATAGCACTGCTCTTAGGAAGAGCTCCCATTTTCTAACCAAAATGCTGCTTTACACTCCTCAAGATCACACTTACCCCCATCAAGATGGCAGTGTCACAGAAATACCAGCTTCTGCCCCCAAAATGGGACTTTGGCTCTCCAAAACAAGACATTTTCTCCCAGAAATACCAGGACTCTTAGAAATACCTCACGTTTCATCTCAAGAATACTGCTTTCCACTCCTCAAGATCACACTGACTCCCATCACAATGGCCTTTTCTCCCACATACACCAGCTTTCTCCCAAATACACGACATTTTCTCCCACATACACCCGTTTTCTCCCAAAGATGGGACATATTCTCCCAGAAATGCCAGCTTATTCTTTAACAAACGGCCTTTTTTTCCCCAAAATACCAGCCTTTTCCCTCTCTAGCATCTGTTTCCTCACCAATACCTGGCATTTTCTCCTAGAAACACCAGCTTTCTCACAGATGCATCACCTTCCCCCCCACATCAGACCTCTTCTCCCAGAAATACCAGGACTCTGCTGAATATTTCCCATTTCCTCCGGAACATACAGCATTACACTCCGCAACAGGACAGTTTCTTTCAGAAATGTGGCATTTTATCACAGATACACCATTTTTATGCCCAGTAGAGCTCCTTCTCTCCCAGAAATAGCACTGCTCTTAGGAAGAGCTCCCATTTTCTAACCAAAATGCTGCTTTACACTCCTCAAGATCACACTTACCCCCATCAAGATGGCAGTGTCACAGAAATACCAGCTTCTGCCCCCAAAATGGGACTTTGGCTCTCCAAAACAAGACATTTTCTCCCAGAAATACCAGGACTCTTAGAAATACCTCACGTTTCATCTCAAGAATACTGCTTTCCACTCCTCAAGATCACACTGACTCCCATCACAATGGCCTTTTCTCCCACATACACCAGCTTTCTCCCAAATACACGACATTTTCTCCCACATACACCCGTTTTCTCCCAAAGATGGGACATATTCTCCCAGAAATGCCAGCTTATTCTTTAACAAACGGCCACTTTTCCCCAAAATACCAGCCTTTTCCCTCTCTAGCATCTGTTTCCTCACCAATACCTGGCATTTTCTCCCAGAAACACCAGCTTTCTCACAGATACATCACCTTCCCCCCCCCACATCAGACCTCTTCTCCCAGAAATACCAGGACTCTGCTGAATATTTCCCATTTCCTCCGGAACATACAGCATTACACTCCGCAAGAGGACAGTTTCTTTCAGAAATGTGGCATTTTATCACAGATACACCATTTTTATGCCCAGTAGAGCTCCTTTTCTCCCAGAAATAGCACTGCTCTTAGGAAGAGCTCCCATTTTCTAACCAAAATGCTGCTTTACACTCCTCAAGATCACACTTACCCCCATCAAGATGGCAGTGTCACAGAAATACCAGCTTCTGCCCCCAAAATGGGACTTTGGCTCTCCAAAACAAGACATTTTCTCCCAGAAATACCAGGACTCTTAGAAATACCTCACGTTTCATCTCAAGAATACTGCTTTCCACTCCTCAAGATCACACTGACTCCCATCACAATGGCCTTTTCTCCCACATACACCAGCTTTCTCCCAAATACACGACATTTTCTCCCACATACACCCGTTTTCTCCCAAAGATGGGACATATTCTCCCAGAAATGCCAGCTTATTCTTTAAAAAACGGCCTTTTTTCCCCAAAATACCAGCCTTTTCCCTCTCTAGCATCTGTTTCCTCACCAATACCTGGCATTTTCTCCCAGAAACACCAGCTTTCTCACAGATGCATCACCTTCCCCCCCCCACATCAGACCTCTTCTCCCAGAAATACCAGGACTCTGCTGAATATTTCCCATTTCCTCCGGAACATACAGCATTACACTCCGCAAGAGGACAGTTTCTTTCAGAAATGTGGCATTTTATCACAGATACACCATTTTTATGCCCAGTAGAGCTCCTTTTCTCCCAGAAATAGCACTGCTCTTAGGAAGAGCTCCCATTTTCTAACCAAAATGCTGCTTTACACTCCTCAAGATCACACTTACCCCCATCAAGATGGCAGTGTCAGAGAAATACCAGCTTCTGCCCCCAAAATGGGACTTTGGCTCTCCAAAACAAGACATTTTCTCCCAGAAATACCAGGACTCTTAGAAATACCTCACGTTTCATCTCAAGAATACTGCTTTCCACTCCTCAAGATCACACTGACTCCCATCACAATGGCCTTTTCTCCCACATACACCAGCTTTCTCCCAAATACACGACATTTTCTCCCACATACACCCGTTTTCTCCCAAAGATGGGACATATTCTCCCAGAAATGCCAGCTTATTCTTTAAAAAACGGCCTTTTTTTCCCAAAATACCAGCTTTCTCACAAACACCTGTCATTTTCCAACCAAGTCTGCTACTATCTCCCAGAAACAGCCGGTTTCCGAGAAATACCTGACGTTTGCTCTCCCAAATACTACTTGACACTCCTCCAGAGGACATTGTCTCCCCTATTTACCACGTTGTCTCCCCAAGAGACCACTTGGCACACCAAAAAGACCACCGTTGCTCTCCAGTACAAGATCTTCTTTCCCACCAGTTCCCACTTTTCTCCCCCAGCTATGTCATTTCCTCCCAGAAATGCCACTTTTCCCTTGGAAATTTCACCTTCTCTTCCAAAAAGAGGAGATTTGCTCCCAGAAATACCCTTTCTCTTACAACTGCCACACGCTTTCTCCCCAAAAAGCCTCCATGACAATGCCAAATGGGACACTTGCAGCCAAGAAGAGGACACCTTCTCTCAGAAAGACCACTTTTCTCCCCAAGAGAGGAGATTTTCTCCCAATTGGATGACATTTGCTGTAAGAAAGACCTGTTTTCTTCCCTCAAGAGGACATTGTCTTTCCCACTGAGGACATTTTCTCCCAGAAGTGCCGCTACTCTGTGAAACATCTCCATTTCCTCCCAAATCTACTCCATGACACGCCTCAGGATGACACTTACTCCGCGATTTGGGGCATTTTCTCCCAGAAATACCACTTCTCTCCCAAAGGGATGGCCTTTTCCCTCTCTAGCATCTGTTTCCTCACCAATACCTGGCATTTTCTCCCAGAAACACCAGCTTTCTCACAGATACATCACCTTCCCCCCCCCACATCAGACCTCTTCTCCCAGAAATACCAGGACTCTGCTGAATATTTCCCATTTCCTCCGGAACATACAGCATTACACTCCGCAAGAGGACAGTTTCTTTCAGAAATGTGGCATTTTATCACAGATACACCATTTTTATGCCCAGTAGAGCTCCTTTTCTCCCAGAAATAGCACTGCTCTTAGGAAGAGCTCCCATTTTCTAACCAAAATGCTGCTTTACACTCCTCAAGATCACACTTACCCCCATCAAGATGGCAGTGTCACAGAAATACCAGCTTCTGCCCCCAAAATGGGACTTTGGCTCTCCAAAACAAGACATTTTCTCCCAGAAATACCAGGACTCTTAGAAATACCTCACGTTTCATCTCAAGAATACTGCTTTCCACTCCTCAAGATCACACTGACTCCCATCACAATGGCCTTTTCTCCCACATACACCAGCTTTCTCCCAAATACACGACATTTTCTCCCACATACACCCGTTTTCTCCCAAAGATGGGACATATTCTCCCAGAAATGCCAGCTTATTCTTTAACAAACGGCCTTTTTTCCCCAAAATACCAGCCTTTTCCCTCTCTAGCATCTGTTTCCTCACCAATACCTGGCATTTTCTCCCAGAAACACCAGCTTTCTCACAGATGCATCACCTTCCCCCCCCCACATCAGACCTCTTCTCCCAGAAATACCAGGACTCTGCTGAATATTTCCCATTTCCTCCGGAACATACAGCATTACACTCCGCAAGAGGACAGTTTCTTTCAGAAATGTGGCATTTTATCACAGATACACCATTTTTATGCCCAGTAGAGCTCCTTTTCTCCCAGAAATAGCACTGCTCTTAGGAAGAGCTCCCATTTTCTAACCAAAATGCTGCTTTACACTCCTCAAGATCACACTTACCCCCATCAAGATGGCAGTGTCACAGAAATACCAGCTTCTGCCCCCAAAATGGGACTTTGGCTCTCCAAAACAAGACATTTTCTCCCAGAAATACCAGGACTCTTAGAAATACCTCACGTTTCATCTCAAGAATACTGCTTTCCACTCCTCAAGATCACACTGACTCCCATCACAATGGCCTTTTCTCCCACATACACCAGCTTTCTCCCAAATACACGACATTTTCTCCCACATACACCCGTTTTCTCCCAAAGATGGGACATATTCTCCCAGAAATGCCAGCTTATTCTTTAAAAAACGGCCTTTTTTCCCCAAAATACCAGCCTTTTCCCTCTCTAGCATCTGTTTCCTCACCAATACCTGGCATTTTCTCCCAGAAACACCAGCTTTCTCACAGATGCATCACCTTCCCCCCCACATCAGACCTCTTCTCCCAGAAATACCAGGACTCTGCTGAATATTTCCCATTTCCTCCGGAACATACAGCATTACACTCCGCAAGAGGACAGTTTCTTTCAGAAATGTGGCATTTTATCACAGATACACCATTTTTATGCCCAGTAGAGCTCCTTTTCTCCCAGAAATAGCACTGCTCTTAGGAAGAGCTCCCATTTTCTAACCAAAATGCTGCTTTACACTCCTCAAGATCACACTTACCCCCATCAAGATGGCAGTGTCACAGAAATACCAGCTTCTGCCCCCAAAATGGGACTTTGGCTCTCCAAAACAAGACATTTTCTCCCAGAAATACCAGGACTCTTAGAAATACCTCACGTTTCATCTCAAGAATACTGCTTTCCACTCCTCAAGATCACACTGACTCCCATCACAATGGCCTTTTCTCCCACATACACCAGCTTTCTCCCAAATACACGACATTTTCTCCCACATACACCCGTTTTCTCCCAAAGATGGGACATATTCTCCCAGAAATGCCAGCTTATTCTTTAAAAAACGGCCTTTTTTCCCCAAAATACCAGCCTTTTCCCTCTCTAGCATCTGTTTCCTCACCAATACCTGGCATTTTCTCCCAGAAACACCAGCTTTCTCACAGATGCATCACCTTCCCCCCCACATCAGACCTCTTCTCCCAGAAATACCAGGACTCTGCTGAATATTTCCCATTTCCTCCGGAACATACAGCATTACACTCCGCAAGAGGACAGTTTCTTTCAGAAATGTGGCATTTTATCACAGATACACCATTTTTATGCCCAGTAGAGCTCCTTTTCTCCCAGAAATAGCACTGCTCTTAGGAAGAGCTCCCATTTTCTAACCAAAATGCTGCTTTACACTCCTCAAGATCACACTTACCCCCATCAAGATGGCAGTGTCACAGAAATACCAGCTTCTGCCCCCAAAATGGGACTTTGGCTCTCCAAAACAAGACATTTTCTCCCAGAAATACCAGGACTCTTAGAAATACCTCACGTTTCATCTCAAGAATACTGCTTTCCACTCCTCAAGATCACACTGACTCCCATCACAATGGCCTTTTCTCCCACATACACCAGCTTTCTCCCAAATACACGACATTTTCTCCCACATACACCCGTTTTCTCCCAAAGATGGGACATATTCTCCCAGAAATGCCAGCTTATTCTTTAAAAAACGGCCTTTTTTCCCCAAAATACCAGCCTTTTCCCTCTCTAGCATCTGTTTCCTCACCAATACCTGGCATTTTCTCCCAGAAACACCAGCTTTCTCACAGATACATCACCTTCCCCCCCCCACATCAGACCTCTTCTCCCAGAAATACCAGGACTCTGCTGAATATTTCCCATTTCCTCCGGAACATACAGCATTACACTCCGCAAGAGGACAGTTTCTTTCAGAAATGTGGCATTTTATCACAGATACACCATTTTTATGCCCAGTAGAGCTCCTTTTCTCCCAGAAATAGCACTGCTCTTAGGAAGAGCTCCCATTTTCTAACCAAAATGCTGCTTTACACTCCTCAAGATCACACTTACCCCCATCAAGATGGCAGTGTCACAGAAATACCAGCTTCTGCCCCCAAAATGGGACTTTGGCTCTCCAAAACAAGACATTTTCTCCCAGAAATACCAGGACTCTTAGAAATACCTCACGTTTCATCTCAAGAATACTGCTTTCCACTCCTCAAGATCACACTGACTCCCATCACAATGGCCTTTTCTCCCACATACACCAGCTTTCTCCCAAATACATGACATTTTCTCCCACATACACCCGTTTTCTCCCAAAGATGGGACATATTCTCCCAGAAATGCCAGCTTATTCTTTAACAAACGGCCTTTTTTCCCCAAAATACCAGCCTTTTCCCTCTCTAGCATCTGTTTCCTCACCAATACCTGGCATTTTCTCCCAGAAACACCAGCTTTCTCACAGATACATCACCTTCCCCCCCCCACATCAGACCTCTTCTCCCAGAAATACCAGGACTCTGCTGAATATTTCCCATTTCCTCCGGAACATACAGCATTACACTCCGCAAGAGGACAGTTTCTTTCAGAAATGTGGCATTTTATCACAGATACACCATTTTTATGCCCAGTAGAGCTCCTTTTCTCCCAGAAATAGCACTGCTCTTAGGAAGAGCTCCCATTTTCTAACCAAAATGCTGCTTTACACTCCTCAAGATCACACTTACCCCCATCAAGATGGCAGTGTCACAGAAATACCAGCTTCTGCCCCCAAAATGGGACTTTGGCTCTCCAAAACAAGACATTTTCTCCCAGAAATACCAGGACTCTTAGAAATACCTCACGTTTCATCTCAAGAATACTGCTTTCCACTCCTCAAGATCACACTGACTCCCATCACAATGGCCTTTTCTCCCACATACACCAGCTTTCTCCCAAATACACGACATTTTCTCCCACATACACCCGTTTTCTCCCAAAGATGGGACATATTCTCCCAGAAATGCCAGCTTATTCTTTAACAAACGGCCTTTTTTCCCCAAAATACCAGCCTTTTCCCTCTCTAGCATCTGTTTCCTCACCAATACCTGGCATTTTCTCCCAGAAACACCAGCTTTCTCACAGATACATCACCTTCCCCCCCCCACATCAGACCTCTTCTCCCAGAAATACCAGGACTCTGCTGAATATTTCCCATTTCCTCCGGAACATACAGCATTACACTCCGCAAGAGGACAGTTTCTTTCAGAAATGTGGCATTTTATCACAGATACACCATTTTTATGCCCAGTAGAGCTCCTTTTCTCCCAGAAATAGCACTGCTCTTAGGAAGAGCTCCCATTTTCTAACCAAAATGCTGCTTTACACTCCTCAAGATCACACTTACCCCCATCAAGATGGCAGTGTCACAGAAATACCAGCTTCTGCCCCCAAAATGGGACTTTGGCTCTCCAAAACAAGACATTTTCTCCCAGAAATACCAGGACTCTTAGAAATACCTCACGTTTCATCTCAAGAATACTGCTTTCCACTCCTCAAGATCACACTGACTCCCATCACAATGGCCTTTTCTCCCACATACACCAGCTTTCTCCCAAATACACGACATTTTCTCCCACATACACCCGTTTTCTCCCAAAGATGGGACATATTCTCCCAGAAATGCCAGCTTATTCTTTAACAAACGGCCTTTTTTCCCCAAAATACCAGCCTTTTCCCTCTCTAGCATCTGTTTCCTCACCAATACCTGGCATTTTCTCCCAGAAACACCAGCTTTCTCACAGATACATCACCTTCCCCCCCCCACATCAGACCTCTTCTCCCAGAAATACCAGGACTCTGCTGAATATTTCCCATTTCCTCCGGAACATACAGCATTACACTCCGCAAGAGGACAGTTTCTTTCAGAAATGTGGCATTTTATCACAGATACACCATTTTTATGCCCAGTAGAGCTCCTTTTCTCCCAGAAATAGCACTGCTCTTAGGAAGAGCTCCCATTTTCTAACCAAAATGCTGCTTTACACTCCTCAAGATCACACTTACCCCCATCAAGATGGCAGTGTCACAGAAATACCAGCTTCTGCCCCCAAAATGGGACTTTGGCTCTCCAAAACAAGACATTTTCTCCCAGAAATACCAGGACTCTTAGAAATACCTCACGTTTCATCTCAAGAATACTGCTTTCCACTCCTCAAGATCACACTGACTCCCATCACAATGGCCTTTTCTCCCACATACACCAGCTTTCTCCCAAATACACGACATTTTCTCCCACATACACCCGTTTTCTCCCAAAGATGGGACATATTCTCCCAGAAATGCCAGCTTATTCTTTAACAAACGGCCTTTTTTCCCCAAAATACCAGCCTTTTCCCTCTCTAGCATCTGTTTCCTCACCAATACCTGGCATTTTCTCCCAGAAACACCAGCTTTCTCACAGATACATCACCTTCCCCCCCCCACATCAGACCTCTTCTCCCAGAAATACCAGGACTCTGCTGAATATTTCCCATTTCCTCCGGAACATACAGCATTACACTCCGCAAGAGGACAGTTTCTTTCAGAAATGTGGCATTTTATCACAGATACACCATTTTTATGCCCAGTAGAGCTCCTTTTCTCCCAGAAATAGCACTGCTCTTAGGAAGAGCTCCCATTTTCTAACCAAAATGCTGCTTTACACTCCTCAAGATCACACTTACCCCCATCAAGATGGCAGTGTCAGAGAAATACCAGCTTCTGCCCCCAAAATGGGACTTTGGCTCTCCAAAACAAGACATTTTCTCCCAGAAATACCAGGACTCTTAGAAATACCTCACGTTTCATCTCAAGAATACTGCTTTCCACTCCTCAAGATCACACTGACTCCCATCACAATGGCCTTTTCTCCCACATACACCAGCTTTCTCCCAAATACACGACATTTTCTCCCACATACACCCGTTTTCTCCCAAAGATGGGACATATTCTCCCAGAAATGCCAGCTTATTCTTTAAAAAACGGCCTTTTTTCCCCAAAATACCAGCCTTTTCCCTCTCTAGCATCTGTTTCCTCACCAATACCTGGCATTTTCTCCCAGAAACACCAGCTTTCTCACAGATACATCACCTTCCCCCCCCCACATCAGACCTCTTCTCCCAGAAATACCAGGACTCTGCTGAATATTTCCCATTTCCTCCGGAACATACAGCATTACACTCCGCAAGAGGACAGTTTCTTTCAGAAATGTGGCCTTTTATCACAGATACACCATTTTTATGCCCAGTAGAGCTCCTTTTCTCCCAGAAATAGCACTGCTCTTAGGAAGAGCTCCCATTTTCTAACCAAAATGCTGCTTCACACTCCTCAAGATCACACTTACCCCCATCAAGATGGCAGTGTCACAGAAATACCAGCTTCTGCCCCCAAAATGGGACTTTGGCTCTCCAAAACAAGACATTTTCTCCCAGAAATACCAGGACTCTTAGAAATACCTCACGTTTCATCTCAAGAATACTGCTTTCCACTCCTCAAGATCACACTGACTCCCATCACAATGGCCTTTTCTCCCACATACACCAGCTTTCTCCCAAATACACGACATTTTCTCCCACATACACCCGTTTTCTCCCAAAGATGGGACATATTCTCCCAGAAATGCCAGCTTATTCTTTAAAAAACGGCCTTTTTTCCCCAAAATACCAGCCTTTTCCCTCTCTAGCATCTGTTTCCTCACCAATACCTGGCATTTTCTCCCAGAAACACCAGCTTTCTCACAGATACATCACCTTCCCCCCCCCACATCAGACCTCTTCTCCCAGAAATACCAGGACTCTGCTGAATATTTCCCATTTCCTCCGGAACATACAGCATTACACTCCGCAAGAGGACAGTTTCTTTCAGAAATGTGGCCTTTTATCACAGATACACCATTTTTATGCCCAGTAGAGCTCCTTTTCTCCCAGAAATAGCACTGCTCTTAGGAAGAGCTCCCATTTTCTAACCAAAATGCTGCTTTACACTCCTCAAGATCACACTTACCCCCATCAAGATGGCAGTGTCACAGAAATACCAGCTTCTGCCCCCAAAATGGGACTTTGGCTCTCCAAAACAAGACATTTTCTCCCAGAAATACCAGGACTCTTAGAAATACCTCACGTTTCATCTCAAGAATACTGCTTTCCACTCCTCAAGATCACACTGACTCCCATCACAATGGCCTTTTCTCCCACATACACCAGCTTTCTCCCAAATACACGACATTTTCTCCCACATACACCCGTTTTCTCCCAAAGATGGGACATATTCTCCCAGAAATGCCAGCTTATTCTTTAAAAAACGGCCTTTTTTCCCCAAAATACCAGCCTTTTCCCTCTCTAGCATCTGTTTCCTCACCAATACCTGGCATTTTCTCCCAGAAACACCAGCTTTCTCACAGATACATCACCTTCCCCCCCCCACATCAGACCTCTTCTCCCAGAAATACCAGGACTCTGCTGAATATTTCCCATTTCCTCCGGAACATACAGCATTACACTCCGCAAGAGGACAGTTTCTTTCAGAAATGTGGCATTTTATCACAGATACACCATTTTTATGCCCAGTAGAGCTCCTTTTCTCCCAGAAATAGCACTGCTCTTAGGAAGAGCTCCCATTTTCTAACCAAAATGCTGCTTCACACTCCTCAAGATCACACTTACCCCCATCAAGATGGCAGTGTCACAGAAATACCAGCTTCTGCCCCCAAAATGGGACTTTGGCTCTCCAAAACAAGACATTTTCTCCCAGAAATACCAGGACTCTTAGAAATACCTCACGTTTCATCTCAAGAATACTGCTTTCCACTCCTCAAGATCACACTGACTCCCATCACAATGGCCTTTTCTCCCACATACACCAGCTTTCTCCCAAATACACGACATTTTCTCCCACATACACCCGTTTTCTCCCAAAGATGGGACATATTCTCCCAGAAATGCCAGCTTATTCTTTAACAAACGGCCTTTTTTCCCCAAAATACCAGCCTTTTCCCTCTCTAGCATCTGTTTCCTCACCAATACCCGGCATTTTCTCCCAGAAACACCAGCTTTCTCACAGATACATCACCTTCCCCCCCCCACATCAGACCTCTTCTCCCAGAAATACCAGGACTCTGCTGAATATTTCCCATTTCCTCCGGAACATACAGCATTACACTCCGCAAGAGGACAGTTTCTTTCAGAAATGTGGCATTTTATCACAGATACACCATTTTTATGCCCAGTAGAGCTCCTTTTCTCCCAGAAATAGCACTGCTCTTAGGAAGAGCTCCCATTTTCTAACCAAAATGCTGCTTTACACTCCTCAAGATCACACTTACCCCCATCAAGATGGCAGTGTCACAGAAATACCAGCTTCTGCCCCCAAAATGGGACTTTGGCTCTCCAAAACAAGACATTTTCTCCCAGAAATACCAGGACTCTTAGAAATACCTCACGTTTCATCTCAAGAATACTGCTTTCCACTCCTCAAGATCACACTGACTCCCATCACAATGGCCTTTTCTCCCACATACACCAGCTTTCTCCCAAATACACGACATTTTCTCCCACATACACCCGTTTTCTCCCAAAGATGGGACATATTCTCCCAGAAATGCCAGCTTATTCTTTAACAAACGGCCTTTTTTCCCCAAAATACCAGCCTTTTCCCTCTCTAGCATCTGTTTCCTCACCAATACCTGGCATTTTCTCCCAGAAACACCAGCTTTCTCACAGATGCATCACCTTCCCCCCCCCACATCAGACCTCTTCTCCCAGAAATACCAGGACTCTGCTGAATATTTCCCATTTCCTCCGGAACATACAGCATTACACTCCGCAAGAGGACAGTTTCTTTCAGAAATGTGGCATTTTATCACAGATACACCATTTTTATGCCCAGTAGAGCTCCTTTTCTCCCAGAAATAGCACTGCTCTTAGGAAGAGCTCCCATTTTCTAACCAAAATGCTGCTTCACACTCCTCAAGATCACACTTACCCCCATCAAGATGGCAGTGTCACAGAAATACCAGCTTCTGCCCCCAAAATGGGACTTTGGCTCTCCAAAACAAGACATTTTCTCCCAGAAATACCAGGACTCTTAGAAATACCTCACGTTTCATCTCAAGAATACTGCTTTCCACTCCTCAAGATCACACTGACTCCCATCACAATGGCCTTTTCTCCCACATACACCAGCTTTCTCCCAAATACACGACATTTTCTCCCACATACACCCGTTTTCTCCCAAAGATGGGACATATTCTCCCAGAAATGCCAGCTTATTCTTTAACAAACGGCCTTTTTTCCCCAAAATACCAGCCTTTTCCCTCTCTAGCATCTGTTTCCTCACCAATACCTGGCATTTTCTCCCAGAAACACCAGCTTTCTCACAGATACATCACCTTCCCCCCCCCACATCAGACCTCTTCTCCCAGAAATACCAGGACTCTGCTGAATATTTCCCATTTCCTCCGGAACATACAGCATTACACTCCGCAAGAGGACAGTTTCTTTCAGAAATGTGGCATTTTATCACAGATACACCATTTTTATGCCCAGTAGAGCTCCTTTTCTCCCAGAAATAGCACTGCTCTTAGGAAGAGCTCCCATTTTCTAACCAAAATGCTGCTTTACACTCCTCAAGATCACACTTACCCCCATCAAGATGGCAGTGTCACAGAAATACCAGCTTCTGCCCCCAAAATGGGACTTTGGCTCTCCAAAACAAGACATTTTCTCCCAGAAATACCAGGACTCTTAGAAATACCTCACGTTTCATCTCAAGAATACTGCTTTCCACTCCTCAAGATCACACTGACTCCCATCACAATGGCCTTTTCTCCCACATACACCAGCTTTCTCCCAAATACACAACATTTTCTCCCACATACACCCGTTTTCTCCCAAAGATGGGACATATTCTCCCAGAAATGCCAGCTTATTCTTTAACAAACGGCCTTTTTTCCCCAAAATACCAGCCTTTTCCCTCTCTAGCATCTGTTTCCTCACCAATACCTGGCATTTTCTCCCAGAAACACCAGCTTTCTCACAGATGCATCACCTTCCCCCCCCCACATCAGACCTCTTCTCCCAGAAATACCAGGACTCTGCTGAATATTTCCCATTTCCTCCGGAACATACAGCATTACACTCCGCAAGAGGACAGTTTCTTTCAGAAATGTGGCATTTTATCACAGATACACCATTTTTATGCCCAGTAGAGCTCCTTTTCTCCCAGAAATAGCACTGCTCTTAGGAAGAGCTCCCATTTTCTAACCAAAATGCTGCTTTACACTCCTCAAGATCACACTTACCCCCATCAAGATGGCAGTGTCACAGAAATACCAGCTTCTGCCCCCAAAATGGGACTTTGGCTCTCCAAAACAAGACATTTTCTCCCAGAAATACCAGGACTCTTAGAAATACCTCACGTTTCATCTCAAGAATACTGCTTTCCACTCCTCAAGATCACACTGACTCCCATCACAATGGCCTTTTCTCCCACATACACCAGCTTTCTCCCAAATACACGACATTTTCTCCCACATACACCCGTTTTCTCCCAAAGATGGGACATATTCTCCCAGAAATGCCAGCTTATTCTTTAACAAACGGCCTTTTTTCCCCAAAATACCAGCCTTTTCCCTCTCTAGCATCTGTTTCCTCACCAATACCTGGCATTTTCTCCCAGAAACACCAGCTTTCTCACAGATACATCACCTTCCCCCCCCACATCAGACCTCTTCTCCCAGAAATACCAGGACTCTGCTGAATATTTCCCATTTCCTCCGGAACATACAGCATTACACTCCGCAAGAGGACAGTTTCTTTCAGAAATGTGGCATTTTATCACAGATACACCATTTTTATGCCCAGTAGAGCTCCTTTTCTCCCAGAAATAGCACTGCTCTTAGGAAGAGCTCCCATTTTCTAACCAAAATGCTGCTTTACACTCCTCAAGATCACACTTACCCCCATCAAGATGGCAGTGTCAGAGAAATACCAGCTTCTGCCCCCAAAATGGGACTTTGGCTCTCCAAAACAAGACATTTTCTCCCAGAAATACCAGGACTCTTAGAAATACCTCACGTTTCATCTCAAGAATACTGCTTTCCACTCCTCAAGATCACACTGACTCCCATCACAATGGCCTTTTCTCCCACATACACCAGCTTTCTCCCAAATACACGACATTTTCTCCCACATACACCCGTTTTCTCCCAAAGATGGGACATATTCTCCCAGAAATGCCAGCTTATTCTTTAACAAACGGCCTTTTTTCCCCAAAATACCAGCCTTTTCCCTCTCTAGCATCTGTTTCCTCACCAATACCTGGCATTTTCTCCCAGAAACACCAGCTTTCTCACAGATACATCACCTTCCCCCCCCCACATCAGACCTCTTCTCCCAGAAATACCAGGACTCTGCTGAATATTTCCCATTTCCTCCGGAACATACAGCATTACACTCCGCAAGAGGACAGTTTCTTTCAGAAATGTGGCCTTTTATCACAGATACACCATTTTTATGCCCAGTAGAGCTCCTTTTCTCCCAGAAATAGCACTGCTCTTAGGAAGAGCTCCCATTTTCTAACCAAAATGCTGCTTTACACTCCTCAAGATCACACTTACCCCCATCAAGATGGCAGTGTCAGAGAAATACCAGCTTCTGCCCCCAAAATGGGACTTTGGCTCTCCAAAACAAGACATTTTCTCCCAGAAATACCAGGACTCTTAGAAATACCTCACGTTTCATCTCAAGAATACTGCTTTCCACTCCTCAAGATCACACTGACTCCCATCACAATGGCCTTTTCTCCCACATACACCAGCTTTCTCCCAAATACACGACATTTTCTCCCACATACACCCGTTTTCTCCCAAAGATGGGACATATTCTCCCAGAAATGCCAGCTTATTCTTTAACAAACGGCCTTTTTTCCCCAAAATACCAGCCTTTTCCCTCTCTAGCATCTGTTTCCTCACCAATACCTGGCATTTTCTCCCAGAAACACCAGCTTTCTCACAGATACATCACCTTCCCCCCCCACATCAGACCTCTTCTCCCAGAAATACCAGGACTCTGCTGAATATTTCCCATTTCCTCCGGAACATACAGCATTACACTCCGCAAGAGGACAGTTTCTTTCAGAAATGTGGCCTTTTATCACAGATACACCATTTTTATGCCCAGTAGAGCTCCTTTTCTCCCAGAAATAGCACTGCTCTTAGGAAGAGCTCCCATTTTCTAACCAAAATGCTGCTTTACACTCCTCAAGATCACACTTACCCCCATCAAGATGGCAGTGTCAGAGAAATACCAGCTTCTGCCCCCAAAATGGGACTTTGGCTCTCCAAAACAAGACATTTTCTCCCAGAAATACCAGGACTCTTAGAAATACCTCACGTTTCATCTCAAGAATACTGCTTTCCACTCCTCAAGATCACACTGACTCCCATCACAATGGCCTTTTCTCCCACATACACCAGCTTTCTCCCAAATACACGACATTTTCTCCCACATACACCCGTTTTCTCCCAAAGATGGGACATATTCTCCCAGAAATGCCAGCTTATTCTTTAACAAACGGCCTTTTTTCCCCAAAATACCAGCCTTTTCCCTCTCTAGCATCTGTTTCCTCACCAATACCTGGCATTTTCTCCCAGAAACACCAGCTTTCTCACAGATACATCACCTTCCCCCCCCCACATCAGACCTCTTCTCCCAGAAATACCAGGACTCTGCTGAATATTTCCCATTTCCTCCGGAACATACAGCATTACACTCCGCAAGAGGACAGTTTCTTTCAGAAATGTGGCCTTTTATCACAGATACACCATTTTTATGCCCAGTAGAGCTCCTTTTCTCCCAGAAATAGCACTGCTCTTAGGAAGAGCTCCCATTTTCTAACCAAAATGCTGCTTTACACTCCTCAAGATCACACTTACCCCCATCAAGATGGCAGTGTCAGAGAAATACCAGCTTCTGCCCCCAAAATGGGACTTTGGCTCTCCAAAACAAGACATTTTCTCCCAGAAATACCAGGACTCTTAGAAATACCTCACGTTTCATCTCAAGAATACTGCTTTCCACTCCTCAAGATCACACTGACTCCCATCACAATGGCCTTTTCTCCCACATACACCAGCTTTCTCCCAAATACACGACATTTTCTCCCACATACACCCGTTTTCTCCCAAAGATGGGACATATTCTCCCAGAAATGCCAGCTTATTCTTTAACAAACGGCCTTTTTTCCCCAAAATACCAGCCTTTTCCCTCTCTAGCATCTGTTTCCTCACCAATACCTGGCATTTTCTCCCAGAAACACCAGCTTTCTCACAGATACATCACCTTCCCCCCCCCCACATCAGACCTCTTCTCCCAGAAATACCAGGACTCTGCTGAATATTTCCCATTTCCTCCGGAACATACAGCATTACACTCCGCAAGAGGACAGTTTCTTTCAGAAATGTGGCCTTTTATCACAGATACACCATTTTTATGCCCAGTAGAGCTCCTTTTCTCCCAGAAATAGCACTGCTCTTAGGAAGAGCTCCCATTTTCTAACCAAAATGCTGCTTTACACTCCTCAAGATCACACTTACCCCATCTTCTCCCAGGAAACAGATGCTAGAGAGAGTGTTGTAAGAGAAGGGGTATTTCTGGGAGCAAATCTCCTCTTTTTGGAAGAGAAGGTGAAATTTCCAAGGGAAAAGTGGCATTTCTGGGAGGAAATGACATAGCTGGGGGAGAAAAGTGGGAACCGGTGGGAAAGAAGATCTTGTACTGGAGAGCAACGGTGGTCTTTTTGGTGTGCCAAGTGGTCTCTTGGGGAGACAACGTGGTAAATAGGGGAGACAATGTCCTCTGGAGGAGTGTCAAGTAGTATTTGGGAGAGCAAACGTCAGGTACTTCTAGGAAACCGGCTGTTTCTGGGAGATAGTAGCAGACTTGGTTGGAAAATGACAGGTGTTTGTGAGAAAGCTGGTATTTTGGGAAAAAAAGGCCGTTTTTTAAAGAATAAGCTGGCATTTCTGGGAGAATATGTCCCATCTTTGGGAGAAAACGGGTGTATGTGGGAGAAAATGTCGTGTATTTGGGAGAAAGCTGGTGTATGTGGGAGAAAAGGCCATTGTGATGGGAGTCAGTGTGATCTTGAGGAGTGGAAAGCAGTATTCTTGAGATGAAACGTGAGGTATTTCTAAGAGTCCTGGTATTTCTGGGAGAAAATGTCTTGTTTTGGAGAGCCAAAGTCCCATTTTGGGGGCAGAAGCTGGTATTTCTGTGACACTGCCATCTTGATGGGGGTAAGTGTGATCTTGAGGAGTGTAAAGCAGCATTTTGGTTAGAAAATGGGAGCTCTTCCTAAGAGCAGTGCTATTTCTGGGAGAAAAGGAGCTCTACTGGGCATAAAAATGGTGTATCTGTGATAAAATGCCACATTTCTGAAAGAAACTGTCCTCTTGCGGAGTGTAATGCTGTATGCTCCGGAGGAAATGGGAAATATTCAGCAGAGTCCTGGTATTTCTGGGAGAAGAGGTCTGATGTGGGGGGGAAGGTGATGTATCTGTGAGAAAGCTGGTGTTTCTGGGAGAAAATGCCAGGTATTGGTGAGGAAACAGATGCTAGAGAGGGAAAAGGCTGGTATTTTGGGGAAAAAAGGCCGTTTTTTAAAGAATAAGCTGGCATTTCTGGGAGAATATGTCCCATCTTTGGGAGAAAACGGGTGTATGTGGGAGAAAATGTCGTGTATTTGGGAGAAAGCTGGTGTATGTGGGAGAAAAGGCCATTGTGATGGGAGTCAGTGTGATCTTGAGGAGTGGAAAGCAGTATTCTTGAGATGAAACGTGAGGTATTTCTAAGAGTCCTGGTATTTCTGGGAGAAAATGTCTTGTTTTGGAGAGCCAAAGTCCCATTTTGGGGGCAGAAGCTGGTATTTCTGTGACACTGCCATCTTGATGGGGGTAAGTGTGATCTTGAGGAGTGTAAAGCAGCATTTTGGTTAGAAAATGGGAGCTCTTCCTAAGAGCAGTGCTATTTCTGGGAGAAAAGGAGCTCTACTGGGCATAAAAATGGTGTATCTGTGATAAAATGCCACATTTCTGAAAGAAACTGTCCTCTTGCGGAGTGTAATGCTGTATGTTCCGGAGGAAATGGGAAATATTCAGCAGAGTCCTGGTATTTCTGGGAGAAGAGGTTGATGTGGGGGGGGGAAGGTGATGTATCTGTGAGAAAGCTGGTGTTTCTGGGAGAAAATGCCAGGTATTGGTGAGGAAACAGATGCTAGAGAGGGAAAAGGCTGGTATTTTGGGGAAAAAAGGCCGTTTGTTAAAGAATAAGCTGGCATTTCTGGGAGAATATGTCCCATCTTTGGGAGAAAACGGGTGTATGTGGGAGAAAATGTCGTGTATTTGGGAGAAAGCTGGTGTATGTGGGAGAAAAGGCCATTGTGATGGGAGTCAGTGTGATCTTGAGGAGTGGAAAGCAGTATTCTTGAGATGAAACGTGAGGTATTTCTAAGAGTCCTGGTATTTCTGGGAGAAAATGTCTTGTTTTGGAGAGCCAAAGTCCCATTTTGGGGGCAGAAGCTGGTATTTCTGTGACACTGCCATCTTGATGGGGGTAAGTGTGATCTTGAGGAGTGTAAAGCAGCATTTTGGTTAGAAAATGGGAGCTCTTCCTAAGAGCAGTGCTATTTCTGGGAGAAAAGGAGCTCTACTGGGCATAAAAATGGTGTATCTGTGATAAAATGCCACATTTCTGAAAGAAACTGTCCTCTTGCGGAGTGTAATGCTGTATGGTCCGGAGGAAATGGGAAATATTCAGCAGAGTCCTGGTATTTCTGGGAGAAGAGGTCTGATGTGGGGGGGGGAAGGTGATGCATCTGTGAGAAAGCTGGTGTTTCTGGGAGAAAATGCCAGGTATTGGTGAGGAAACAGATGCTAGAGAGGGAAAAGGCTGGTATTTTGGGGAAAAAAGGCCGTTTGTTAAAGAATAAGCTGGCATTTCTGGGAGAATATGTCCCATCTTTGGGAGAAAACGGGTGTATGTGGGAGAAAATGTCGTGTATTTGGGAGAAAGCTGGTGTATGTGGGAGAAAAGGCCATTGTGATGGGAGTCAGTGTGATCTTGAGGAGTGGAAAGCAGTATTCTTGAGATGAAACGTGAGGTATTTCTAAGAGTCCTGGTATTTCTGGGAGAAAATGTCTTGTTTTGGAGAGCCAAAGTCCCATTTTGGGGGCAGAAGCTGGTATTTCTGTGACACTGCCATCTTGATGGGGGTAAGTGTGATCTTGAGGAGTGTAAAGCAGCATTTTGGTTAGAAAATGGGAGCTCTTCCTAAGAGCAGTGCTATTTCTGGGAGAAAAGGAGCTCTACTGGGCATAAAAATGGTGTATCTGTGATAAAATGCCACATTTCTGAAAGAAACTGTCCTCTTGCGGAGTGTAATGCTGTATGCTCCGGAGGAAATGGGAAATATTCAGCAGAGTCCTGGTATTTCTGGGAGAAGAGGTCTGATGTGGGGGGGGGAAGGTGATGTATCTGTGAGAAAGCTGGTGTTTCTGGGAGAAAATGCCAGGTATTGGTGAGGAAACAGATGCTAGAGAGGGAAAAGGCCATCCCTTTGGGAGAGAAGTGGTATTTCTGGGAGAAAATGCCCCAAATCGGGGAGTAAGTGTCATCCTGAGGCGTGTCATGGAGTAGATTTGGGAGGAAATGGAGGTGTTTCACAGAGTAGCGGCACTTCTGGGAGAAAATGTCCTCAGTGGGAAAGACAATGTCCTCTTGAGGGAAGAAAACAGGTCTTTCTTACAGCAAATGTCATCCAATTGGGAGAAAATCTCCTCTCTTGGGGAGAAAAGTGGTCTTTCTGAGAGAAGGTGTCCTCTTCTTGGCTGCAAGTGTCCCATTTGGCATTGTCATGGAGGCTTTTTGGGGAGAAAGCGTGTGGCAGTTGTAAGAGAAGGGGTATTTCTGGGAGCAAATCTCCTCTTTTTGGAAGAGAAGGTGAAATTTCCAAGGGAAAAGTGGCATTTCTGGGAGGAAATGACATAGCTGGGGGAGAAAAGTGGGAACCGGTGGGAAAGAAGATCTTGTACTGGAGAGCAACGGTGGTCTTTTTGGTGTGCCAAGTGGTCTCTTGGGGAGACAACGTGGTAAATAGGGGAGACAATGTCCTCTGGAGGAGTGTCAAGTAGTATTTGGGAGAGCAAACGTCAGGTACTTCTAGGAAACCGGCTGTTTCTGGGAGATAGTAGCAGACTTGGTTGGAAAATGACAGGTGTTTGTGAGAAAGCTGGTATTTTGGGAAAAAAAGGCCGTTTTTTAAAGAATAAGCTGGCATTTCTGGGAGAATATGTCCCATCTTTGGGAGAAAACGGGTGTATGTGGGAGAAAATGTCGTGTATTTGGGAGAAAGCTGGTGTATGTGGGAGAAAAGGCCATTGTGATGGGAGTCAGTGTGATCTTGAGGAGTGGAAAGCAGTATTCTTGAGATGAAACGTGAGGTATTTCTAAGAGTCCTGGTATTTCTGGGAGAAAATGTCTTGTTTTGGAGAGCCAAAGTCCCATTTTGGGGGCAGAAGCTGGTATTTCTCTGACACTGCCATCTTGATGGGGGTAAGTGTGATCTTGAGGAGTGTAAAGCAGCATTTTGGTTAGAAAATGGGAGCTCTTCCTAAGAGCAGTGCTATTTCTGGGAGAAAAGGAGCTCTACTGGGCATAAAAATGGTGTATCTGTGATAAAAGGCCACATTTCTGAAAGAAACTGTCCTCTTGCGGAGTGTAATGCTGTATGTTCCGGAGGAAATGGGAAATATTCAGCAGAGTCCTGGTATTTCTGGGAGAAGAGGTCTGATGTGGGGGGGGGAAGGTGATGTATCTGTGAGAAAGCTGGTGTTTCTGGGAGAAAATGCCAGGTATTGGTGAGGAAACAGATGCTAGAGAGGGAAAAGGCTGGTATTTTGGGGAAAAAAGGCCGTTTGTTAAAGAATAAGCTGGCATTTCTGGGAGAATATGTCCCATCTTTGGGAGAAAACGGGTGTATGTGGGAGAAAATGTCGTGTATTTGGGAGAAAGCTGGTGTATGTGGGAGAAAAGGCCATTGTGATGGGAGTCAGTGTGATCTTGAGGAGTGGAAAGCAGTATTCTTGAGATGAAACGTGAGGTATTTCTAAGAGTCCTGGTATTTCTGGGAGAAAATGTCTTGTTTTGGAGAGCCAAAGTCCCATTTTGGGGGCAGAAGCTGGTATTTCTGTGACACTGCCATCTTGATGGGGGTAAGTGTGATCTTGAGGAGTGTAAAGCAGCATTTTGGTTAGAAAATGGGAGCTCTTCCTAAGAGCAGTGCTATTTCTGGGAGAAAAGGAGCTCTACTGGGCATAAAAATGGTGTATCTGTGATAAAAGGCCACATTTCTGAAAGAAACTGTCCTCTTGCGGAGTGTAATGCTGTATGTTCCGGAGGAAATGGGAAATATTCAGCAGAGTCCTGGTATTTCTGGGAGAAGAGGTCTGATGTGGGGGGGGGAAGGTGATGTATCTGTGAGAAAGCTGGTGTTTCTGGGAGAAAATGCCAGGTATTGGTGAGGAAACAGATGCTAGAGAGGGAAAAGGCTGGTATTTTGGGGAAAAAAGGCCGTTTGTTAAAGAATAAGCTGGCATTTCTGGGAGAATATGTCCCATCTTTGGGAGAAAACGGGTGTATGTGGGAGAAAATGTCGTGTATTTGGGAGAAAGCTGGTGTATGTGGGAGAAAAGGCCATTGTGATGGGAGTCAGTGTGATCTTGAGGAGTGGAAAGCAGTATTCTTGAGATGAAACGTGAGGTATTTCTAAGAGTCCTGGTATTTCTGGGAGAAAATGTCTTGTTTTGGAGAGCCAAAGTCCCATTTTGGGGGCAGAAGCTGGTATTTCTCTGACACTGCCATCTTGATGGGGGTAAGTGTGATCTTGAGGAGTGTAAAGCAGCATTTTGGTTAGAAAATGGGAGCTCTTCCTAAGAGCAGTGCTATTTCTGGGAGAAAAGGAGCTCTACTGGGCATAAAAATGGTGTATCTGTGATAAAAGGCCACATTTCTGAAAGAAACTGTCCTCTTGCGGAGTGTAATGCTGTATGTTCCGGAGGAAATGGGAAATATTCAGCAGAGTCCTGGTATTTCTGGGAGAAGAGGTCTGATGTGGGGGGGGGAAGGTGATGTATCTGTGAGAAAGCTGGTGTTTCTGGGAGAAAATGCCAGGTATTGGTGAGGAAACAGATGCTAGAGAGGGAAAAGGCTGGTATTTTGGGGAAAAAAGGCCGTTTGTTAAAGAATAAGCTGGCATTTCTGGGAGAATATGTCCCATCTTTGGGAGAAAACGGGTGTATGTGGGAGAAAATGTCGTGTATTTGGGAGAAAGCTGGTGTATGTGGGAGAAAAGGCCATTGTGATGGGAGTCAGTGTGATCTTGAGGAGTGGAAAGCAGTATTCTTGAGATGAAACGTGAGGTATTTCTAAGAGTCCTGGTATTTCTGGGAGAAAATGTCTTGTTTTGGAGAGCCAAAGTCCCATTTTGGGGGCAGAAGCTGGTATTTCTGTGACACTGCCATCTTGATGGGGGTAAGTGTGATCTTGAGGAGTGTAAAGCAGCATTTTGGTTAGAAAATGGGAGCTCTTCCTAAGAGCAGTGCTATTTCTGGGAGAAAAGGAGCTCTACTGGGCATAAAAATGGTGTATCTGTGATAAAAGGCCACATTTCTGAAAGAAACTGTCCTCTTGCGGAGTGTAATGCTGTATGTTCCGGAGGAAATGGGAAATATTCAGCAGAGTCCTGGTATTTCTGGGAGAAGAGGTCTGATGTGGGGGGGGGAAGGTGATGTATCTGTGAGAAAGCTGGTGTTTCTGGGAGAAAATGCCAGGTATTGGTGAGGAAACAGATGCTAGAGAGGGAAAAGGCTGGTATTTTGGGGAAAAAAGGCCGTTTGTTAAAGAATAAGCTGGCATTTCTGGGAGAATATGTCCCATCTTTGGGAGAAAACGGGTGTATGTGGGAGAAAATGTCGTGTATTTGGGAGAAAGCTGGTGTATGTGGGAGAAAAGGCCATTGTGATGGGAGTCAGTGTGATCTTGAGGAGTGGAAAGCAGTATTCTTGAGATGAAACGTGAGGTATTTCTAAGAGTCCTGGTATTTCTGGGAGAAAATGTCTTGTTTTGGAGAGCCAAAGTCCCATTTTGGGGGCAGAAGCTGGTATTTCTCTGACACTGCCATCTTGATGGGGGTAAGTGTGATCTTGAGGAGTGTAAAGCAGCATTTTGGTTAGAAAATGGGAGCTCTTCCTAAGAGCAGTGCTATTTCTGGGAGAAAAGGAGCTCTACTGGGCATAAAAATGGTGTATCTGTGATAAAAGGCCACATTTCTGAAAGAAACTGTCCTCTTGCGGAGTGTAATGCTGTATGTTCCGGAGGAAATGGGAAATATTCAGCAGAGTCCTGGTATTTCTGGGAGAAGAGGTCTGATGTGGGGGGGGGAAGGTGATGTATCTGTGAGAAAGCTGGTGTTTCTGGGAGAAAATGCCAGGTATTGGTGAGGAAACAGATGCTAGAGAGGGAAAAGGCTGGTATTTTGGGGAAAAAAGGCCGTTTGTTAAAGAATAAGCTGGCATTTCTGGGAGAATATGTCCCATCTTTGGGAGAAAACGGGTGTATGTGGGAGAAAATGTCGTGTATTTGGGAGAAAGCTGGTGTATGTGGGAGAAAAGGCCATTGTGATGGGAGTCAGTGTGATCTTGAGGAGTGGAAAGCAGTATTCTTGAGATGAAACGTGAGGTATTTCTAAGAGTCCTGGTATTTCTGGGAGAAAATGTCTTGTTTTGGAGAGCCAAAGTCCCATTTTGGGGGCAGAAGCTGGTATTTCTCTGACACTGCCATCTTGATGGGGGTAAGTGTGATCTTGAGGAGTGTAAAGCAGCATTTTGGTTAGAAAATGGGAGCTCTTCCTAAGAGCAGTGCTATTTCTGGGAGAAAAGGAGCTCTACTGGGCATAAAAATGGTGTATCTGTGATAAAAGGCCACATTTCTGAAAGAAACTGTCCTCTTGCGGAGTGTAATGCTGTATGTTCCGGAGGAAATGGGAAATATTCAGCAGAGTCCTGGTATTTCTGGGAGAAGAGGTCTGATGTGGGGGGGGGAAGGTGATGTATCTGTGAGAAAGCTGGTGTTTCTGGGAGAAAATGCCAGGTATTGGTGAGGAAACAGATGCTAGAGAGGGAAAAGGCTGGTATTTTGGGGAAAAAAGGCCGTTTGTTAAAGAATAAGCTGGCATTTCTGGGAGAATATGTCCCATCTTTGGGAGAAAACGGGTGTATGTGGGAGAAAATGTCGTGTATTTGGGAGAAAGCTGGTGTATGTGGGAGAAAAGGCCATTGTGATGGGAGTCAGTGTGATCTTGAGGAGTGGAAAGCAGTATTCTTGAGATGAAACGTGAGGTATTTCTAAGAGTCCTGGTATTTCTGGGAGAAAATGTCTTGTTTTGGAGAGCCAAAGTCCCATTTTGGGGGCAGAAGCTGGTATTTCTCTGACACTGCCATCTTGATGGGGGTAAGTGTGATCTTGAGGAGTGTAAAGCAGCATTTTGGTTAGAAAATGGGAGCTCTTCCTAAGAGCAGTGCTATTTCTGGGAGAAAAGGAGCTCTACTGGGCATAAAAATGGTGTATCTGTGATAAAAGGCCACATTTCTGAAAGAAACTGTCCTCTTGCGGAGTGTAATGCTGTATGTTCCGGAGGAAATGGGAAATATTCAGCAGAGTCCTGGTATTTCTGGGAGAAGAGGTCTGATGTGGGGGGGGGAAGGTGATGTATCTGTGAGAAAGCTGGTGTTTCTGGGAGAAAATGCCAGGTATTGGTGAGGAAACAGATGCTAGAGAGGGAAAAGGCTGGTATTTTGGGGAAAAAAGGCCGTTTGTTAAAGAATAAGCTGGCATTTCTGGGAGAATATGTCCCATCTTTGGGAGAAAACGGGTGTATGTGGGAGAAAATGTCGTGTATTTGGGAGAAAGCTGGTGTATGTGGGAGAAAAGGCCATTGTGATGGGAGTCAGTGTGATCTTGAGGAGTGGAAAGCAGTATTCTTGAGATGAAACGTGAGGTATTTCTAAGAGTCCTGGTATTTCTGGGAGAAAATGTCTTGTTTTGGAGAGCCAAAGTCCCATTTTGGGGGCAGAAGCTGGTATTTCTCTGACACTGCCATCTTGATGGGGGTAAGTGTGATCTTGAGGAGTGTAAAGCAGCATTTTGGTTAGAAAATGGGAGCTCTTCCTAAGAGCAGTGCTATTTCTGGGAGAAAAGGAGCTCTACTGGGCATAAAAATGGTGTATCTGTGATAAAAGGCCACATTTCTGAAAGAAACTGTCCTCTTGCGGAGTGTAATGCTGTATGTTCCGGAGGAAATGGGAAATATTCAGCAGAGTCCTGGTATTTCTGGGAGAAGAGGTCTGATGTGGGGGGGGGAAGGTGATGTATCTGTGAGAAAGCTGGTGTTTCTGGGAGAAAATGCCAGGTATTGGTGAGGAAACAGATGCTAGAGAGGGAAAAGGCTGGTATTTTGGGGAAAAAAGGCCGTTTGTTAAAGAATAAGCTGGCATTTCTGGGAGAATATGTCCCATCTTTGGGAGAAAACGGGTGTATGTGGGAGAAAATGTCGTGTATTTGGGAGAAAGCTGGTGTATGTGGGAGAAAAGGCCATTGTGATGGGAGTCAGTGTGATCTTGAGGAGTGGAAAGCAGTATTCTTGAGATGAAACGTGAGGTATTTCTAAGAGTCCTGGTATTTCTGGGAGAAAATGTCTTGTTTTGGAGAGCCAAAGTCCCATTTTGGGGGCAGAAGCTGGTATTTCTGTGACACTGCCATCTTGATGGGGGTAAGTGTGATCTTGAGGAGTGTAAAGCAGCATTTTGGTTAGAAAATGGGAGCTCTTCCTAAGAGCAGTGCTATTTCTGGGAGAAAAGGAGCTCTACTGGGCATAAAAATGGTGTATCTGTGATAAAAGGCCACATTTCTGAAAGAAACTGTCCTCTTGCGGAGTGTAATGCTGTATGTTCCGGAGGAAATGGGAAATATTCAGCAGAGTCCTGGTATTTCTGGGAGAAGAGGTCTGATGTGGGGGGGGGAAGGTGATGTATCTGTGAGAAAGCTGGTGTTTCTGGGAGAAAATGCCAGGTATTGGTGAGGAAACAGATGCTAGAGAGGGAAAAGGCTGGTATTTTGGGGAAAAAAGGCCGTTTGTTAAAGAATAAGCTGGCATTTCTGGGAGAATATGTCCCATCTTTGGGAGAAAACGGGTGTATGTGGGAGAAAATGTCGTGTATTTGGGAGAAAGCTGGTGTATGTGGGAGAAAAGGCCATTGTGATGGGAGTCAGTGTGATCTTGAGGAGTGGAAAGCAGTATTCTTGAGATGAAACGTGAGGTATTTCTAAGAGTCCTGGTATTTCTGGGAGAAAATGTCTTGTTTTGGAGAGCCAAAGTCCCATTTTGGGGGCAGAAGCTGGTATTTCTCTGACACTGCCATCTTGATGGGGGTAAGTGTGATCTTGAGGAGTGTAAAGCAGCATTTTGGTTAGAAAATGGGAGCTCTTCCTAAGAGCAGTGCTATTTCTGGGAGAAAAGGAGCTCTACTGGGCATAAAAATGGTGTATCTGTGATAAAAGGCCACATTTCTGAAAGAAACTGTCCTCTTGCGGAGTGTAATGCTGTATGTTCCGGAGGAAATGGGAAATATTCAGCAGAGTCCTGGTATTTCTGGGAGAAGAGGTCTGATGTGGGGGGGGGAAGGTGATGTATCTGTGAGAAAGCTGGTGTTTCTGGGAGAAAATGCCAGGTATTGGTGAGGAAACAGATGCTAGAGAGGGAAAAGGCTGGTATTTTGGGGAAAAAAGGCCGTTTGTTAAAGAATAAGCTGGCATTTCTGGGAGAATATGTCCCATCTTTGGGAGAAAACGGGTGTATGTGGGAGAAAATGTCGTGTATTTGGGAGAAAGCTGGTGTATGTGGGAGAAAAGGCCATTGTGATGGGAGTCAGTGTGATCTTGAGGAGTGGAAAGCAGTATTCTTGAGATGAAACGTGAGGTATTTCTAAGAGTCCTGGTATTTCTGGGAGAAAATGTCTTGTTTTGGAGAGCCAAAGTCCCATTTTGGGGGCAGAAGCTGGTATTTCTCTGACACTGCCATCTTGATGGGGGTAAGTGTGATCTTGAGGAGTGTAAAGCAGCATTTTGGTTAGAAAATGGGAGCTCTTCCTAAGAGCAGTGCTATTTCTGGGAGAAAAGGAGCTCTACTGGGCATAAAAATGGTGTATCTGTGATAAAAGGCCACATTTCTGAAAGAAACTGTCCTCTTGCGGAGTGTAATGCTGTATGTTCCGGAGGAAATGGGAAATATTCAGCAGAGTCCTGGTATTTCTGGGAGAAGAGGTCTGATGTGGGGGGGGGAAGGTGATGTATCTGTGAGAAAGCTGGTGTTTCTGGGAGAAAATGCCAGGTATTGGTGAGGAAACAGATGCTAGAGAGGGAAAAGGCTGGTATTTTGGGGAAAAAAGGCCGTTTGTTAAAGAATAAGCTGGCATTTCTGGGAGAATATGTCCCATCTTTGGGAGAAAACGGGTGTATGTGGGAGAAAATGTCGTGTATTTGGGAGAAAGCTGGTGTATGTGGGAGAAAAGGCCATTGTGATGGGAGTCAGTGTGATCTTGAGGAGTGGAAAGCAGTATTCTTGAGATGAAACGTGAGGTATTTCTAAGAGTCCTGGTATTTCTGGGAGAAAATGTCTTGTTTTGGAGAGCCAAAGTCCCATTTTGGGGGCAGAAGCTGGTATTTCTGTGACACTGCCATCTTGATGGGGGTAAGTGTGATCTTGAGGAGTGTAAAGCAGCATTTTGGTTAGAAAATGGGAGCTCTTCCTAAGAGCAGTGCTATTTCTGGGAGAAAAGGAGCTCTACTGGGCATAAAAATGGTGTATCTGTGATAAAATGCCACATTTCTGAAAGAAACTGTCCTCTTGCGGAGTGTAATGCTGTATGTTCCGGAGGAAATGGGAAATATTCAGCAGAGTCCTGGTATTTCTGGGAGAAGAGGTCTGATGTGGGGGGGGGAAGGTGATGTATCTGTGAGAAAGCTGGTGTTTCTGGGAGAAAATGCCAGGTATTGGTGAGGAAACAGATGCTAGAGAGGGAAAAGGCTGGTATTTTGGGGAAAAAAGGCCGTTTGTTAAAGAATAAGCTGGCATTTCTGGGAGAATATGTCCCATCTTTGGGAGAAAACGGGTGTATGTGGGAGAAAATGTCGTGTATTTGGGAGAAAGCTGGTGTATGTGGGAGAAAAGGCCATTGTGATGGGAGTCAGTGTGATCTTGAGGAGTGGAAAGCAGTATTCTTGAGATGAAACGTGAGGTATTTCTAAGAGTCCTGGTATTTCTGGGAGAAAATGTCTTGTTTTGGAGAGCCAAAGTCCCATTTTGGGGGCAGAAGCTGGTATTTCTCTGACACTGCCATCTTGATGGGGGTAAGTGTGATCTTGAGGAGTGTAAAGCAGCATTTTGGTTAGAAAATGGGAGCTCTTCCTAAGAGCAGTGCTATTTCTGGGAGAAAAGGAGCTCTACTGGGCATAAAAATGGTGTATCTGTGATAAAATGCCACATTTCTGAAAGAAACTGTCCTCTTGCGGAGTGTAATGCTGTATGTTCCGGAGGAAATGGGAAATATTCAGCAGAGTCCTGGTATTTCTGGGAGAAGAGGTCTGATGTGGGGGGGGGAAGGTGATGTATCTGTGAGAAAGCTGGTGTTTCTGGGAGAAAATGCCAGGTATTGGTGAGGAAACAGATGCTAGAGAGGGAAAAGGCTGGTATTTTGGGGAAAAAAGGCCGTTTGTTAAAGAATAAGCTGGCATTTCTGGGAGAATATGTCCCATCTTTGGGAGAAAACGGGTGTATGTGGGAGAAAATGTCGTGTATTTGGGAGAAAGCTGGTGTATGTGGGAGAAAAGGCCATTGTGATGGGAGTCAGTGTGATCTTGAGGAGTGGAAAGCAGTATTCTTGAGATGAAACGTGAGGTATTTCTAAGAGTCCTGGTATTTCTGGGAGAAAATGTCTTGTTTTGGAGAGCCAAAGTCCCATTTTGGGGGCAGAAGCTGGTATTTCTGTGACACTGCCATCTTGATGGGGGTAAGTGTGATCTTGAGGAGTGTAAAGCAGCATTTTGGTTAGAAAATGGGAGCTCTTCCTAAGAGCAGTGCTATTTCTGGGAGAAAAGGAGCTCTACTGGGCATAAAAATGGTGTATCTGTGATAAAATGCCACATTTCTGAAAGAAACTGTCCTCTTGCGGAGTGTAATGCTGTATGTTCCGGAGGAAATGGGAAATATTCAGCAGAGTCCTGGTATTTCTGGGAGAAGAGGTCTGATGTGGGGGGGGGAAGGTGATGTATCTGTGAGAAAGCTGGTGTTTCTGGGAGAAAATGCCAGGTATTGGTGAGGAAACAGATGCTAGAGAGGGAAAAGGCTGGTATTTTGGGGAAAAAAGGCCGTTTGTTAAAGAATAAGCTGGCATTTCTGGGAGAATATGTCCCATCTTTGGGAGAAAACGGGTGTATGTGGGAGAAAATGTCGTGTATTTGGGAGAAAGCTGGTGTATGTGGGAGAAAAGGCCATTGTGATGGGAGTCAGTGTGATCTTGAGGAGTGGAAAGCAGTATTCTTGAGATGAAACGTGAGGTATTTCTAAGAGTCCTGGTATTTCTGGGAGAAAATGTCTTGTTTTGGAGAGCCAAAGTCCCATTTTGGGGGCAGAAGCTGGTATTTCTCTGACACTGCCATCTTGATGGGGGTAAGTGTGATCTTGAGGAGTGTAAAGCAGCATTTTGGTTAGAAAATGGGAGCTCTTCCTAAGAGCAGTGCTATTTCTGGGAGAAAAGGAGCTCTACTGGGCATAAAAATGGTGTATCTGTGATAAAATGCCACATTTCTGAAAGAAACTGTCCTCTTGCGGAGTGTAATGCTGTATGTTCCGGAGGAAATGGGAAATATTCAGCAGAGTCCTGGTATTTCTGGGAGAAGAGGTCTGATGTGGGGGGGGAAGGTGATGTATCTGTGAGAAAGCTGGTGTTTCTGGGAGAAAATGCCAGGTATTGGTGAGGAAACAGATGCTAGAGAGGGAAAAGGCTGGTATTTTGGGGAAAAAAGGCCGTTTGTTAAAGAATAAGCTGGCATTTCTGGGAGAATATGTCCCATCTTTGGGAGAAAACGGGTGTATGTGGGAGAAAATGTCGTGTATTTGGGAGAAAGCTGGTGTATGTGGGAGAAAAGGCCATTGTGATGGGAGTCAGTGTGATCTTGAGGAGTGGAAAGCAGTATTCTTGAGATGAAACGTGAGGTATTTCTAAGAGTCCTGGTATTTCTGGGAGAAAATGTCTTGTTTTGGAGAGCCAAAGTCCCATTTTGGGGGCAGAAGCTGGTATTTCTGTGACACTGCCATCTTGATGGGGGTAAGTGTGATCTTGAGGAGTGTAAAGCAGCATTTTGGTTAGAAAATGGGAGCTCTTCCTAAGAGCAGTGCTATTTCTGGGAGAAAAGGAGCTCTACTGGGCATAAAAATGGTGTATCTGTGATAAAATGCCACATTTCTGAAAGAAACTGTCCTCTTGCGGAGTGTAATGCTGTATGTTCCGGAGGAAATGGGAAATATTCAGCAGAGTCCTGGTATTTCTGGGAGAAGAGGTCTGATGTGGGGGGGGGAAGGTGATGTATCTGTGAGAAAGCTGGTGTTTCTGGGAGAAAATGCCAGGTATTGGTGAGGAAACAGATGCTAGAGAGGGAAAAGGCTGGTATTTTGGGGAAAAAAGGCCGTTTGTTAAAGAATAAGCTGGCATTTCTGGGAGAATATGTCCCATCTTTGGGAGAAAACGGGTGTATGTGGGAGAAAATGTCGTGTATTTGGGAGAAAGCTGGTGTATGTGGGAGAAAAGGCCATTGTGATGGGAGTCAGTGTGATCTTGAGGAGTGGAAAGCAGTATTCTTGAGATGAAACGTGAGGTATTTCTAAGAGTCCTGGTATTTCTGGGAGAAAATGTCTTGTTTTGGAGAGCCAAAGTCCCATTTTGGGGGCAGAAGCTGGTATTTCTGTGACACTGCCATCTTGATGGGGGTAAGTGTGATCTTGAGGAGTGTAAAGCAGCATTTTGGTTAGAAAATGGGAGCTCTTCCTAAGAGCAGTGCTATTTCTGGGAGAAAAGGAGCTCTACTGGGCATAAAAATGGTGTATCTGTGATAAAAGGCCACATTTCTGAAAGAAACTGTCCTCTTGCGGAGTGTAATGCTGTATGTTCCGGAGGAAATGGGAAATATTCAGCAGAGTCCTGGTATTTCTGGGAGAAGAGGTCTGATGTGGGGGGGGGAAGGTGATGTATCTGTGAGAAAGCTGGTGTTTCTGGGAGAAAATGCCAGGTATTGGTGAGGAAACAGATGCTAGAGAGGGAAAAGGCTGGTATTTTGGGGAAAAAAGGCCGTTTGTTAAAGAATAAGCTGGCATTTCTGGGAGAATATGTCCCATCTTTGGGAGAAAACGGGTGTATGTGGGAGAAAATGTCGTGTATTTGGGAGAAAGCTGGTGTATGTGGGAGAAAAGGCCATTGTGATGGGAGTCAGTGTGATCTTGAGGAGTGGAAAGCAGTATTCTTGAGATGAAACGTGAGGTATTTCTAAGAGTCCTGGTATTTCTGGGAGAAAATGTCTTGTTTTGGAGAGCCAAAGTCCCATTTTGGGGGCAGAAGCTGGTATTTCTCTGACACTGCCATCTTGATGGGGGTAAGTGTGATCTTGAGGAGTGTAAAGCAGCATTTTGGTTAGAAAATGGGAGCTCTTCCTAAGAGCAGTGCTATTTCTGGGAGAAAAGGAGCTCTACTGGGCATAAAAATGGTGTATCTGTGATAAAATGCCACATTTCTGAAAGAAACTGTCCTCTTGCGGAGTGTAATGCTGTATGTTCCGGAGGAAATGGGAAATATTCAGCAGAGTCCTGGTATTTCTGGGAGAAGAGGTCTGATGTGGGGGGGGGATGGTAATGTATCTGTGAGAAAGCTGGTGTTTCTGGGAGAAAATGCCAGGTATTGGTGAGGAAACAGATGCTAGAGAGGGAAAAGGCTGGTATTTTGGGGAAAAAAGGCCGTTTGTTAAAGAATAAGCTGGCATTTCTGGAAGAATATGTCCCATCTTTGGGAGAAAACGGGTGTATGTGGGAGAAAATGTCGTGTATTTGGGAGAAAGCTGGTGTATGTGGGAGAAAAGGCCATTGTGATGGGAGTCAGTGTGATCTTGAGGAGTGGAAAGCAGTATTCTTGAGATGAAACGTGAGGTATTTCTAAGAGTCCTGGTATTTCTGGGAGAAAATGTCTTGTTTTGGAGAGCCAAAGTCCCATTTTGGGGGCAGAAGCTGGTATTTCTCTGACACTGCCATCTTGATGGGGGTAAGTGTGATCTTGAGGAGTGTAAAGCAGCATTTTGGTTAGAAAATGGGAGCTCTTCCTAAGAGCAGTGCTATTTCTGGGAGAAAAGGAGCTCTACTGGGCATAAAAATGGTGTATCTGTGATAAAATGCCACATTTCTGAAAGAAACTGTCCTCTTGCGGAGTGTAATGCTGTATGTTCCGGAGGAAATGGGAAATATTCAGCAGAGTCCTGGTATTTCTGGGAGAAGAGGTCTGATGTGGGGGGGGGAAGGTGATGTATCTGTGAGAAAGCTGGTGTTTCTGGGAGAAAATGCCAGGTATTGGTGAGGAAACAGATGCTAGAGAGGGAAAAGGCTGGTATTTTGGGGAAAAAAGGCCGTTTTTTAAAGAATAAGCTGGCATTTCTGGGAGAATATGTCCCATCTTTGGGAGAAAACGGGTGTATGTGGGAGAAAATGTCGTGTATTTGGGAGAAAGCTGGTGTATGTGGGAGAAAAGGCCATTGTGATGGGAGTCAGTGTGATCTTGAGGAGTGGAAAGCAGTATTCTTGAGATGAAACGTGAGGTATTTCTAAGAGTCCTGGTATTTCTGGGAGAAAATGTCTTGTTTTGGAGAGCCAAAGTCCCATTTTGGGGGCAGAAGCTGGTATTTCTCTGACACTGCCATCTTGATGGGGGTAAGTGTGATCTTGAGGAGTGTAAAGCAGCATTTTGGTTAGAAAATGGGAGCTCTTCCTAAGAGCAGTGCTATTTCTGGGAGAAAAGGAGCTCTACTGGGCATAAAAATGGTGTATCTGTGATAAAATGCCACATTTCTGAAAGAAACTGTCCTCTTGCGGAGTGTAATGCTGTATGTTCCGGAGGAAATGGGAAATATTCAGCAGAGTCCTGGTATTTCTGGGAGAAGAGGTCTGATGTGGGGGGGGGAAGGTGATGTATCTGTGAGAAAGCTGGTGTTTCTGGGAGAAAATGCCAGGTATTGGTGAGGAAACAGATGCTAGAGAGGGAAAAGGCTGGTATTTTGGGGAAAAAAGGCCGTTTTTTAAAGAATAAGCTGGCATTTCTGGGAGAATATGTCCCATCTTTGGGAGAAAACGGGTGTATGTGGGAGAAAATGTCGTGTATTTGGGAGAAAGCTGGTGTATGTGGGAGAAAAGGCCATTGTGATGGGAGTCAGTGTGATCTTGAGGAGTGGAAAGCAGTATTCTTGAGATGAAACGTGAGGTATTTCTAAGAGTCCTGGTATTTCTGGGAGAAAATGTCTTGTTTTGGAGAGCCAAAGTCCCATTTTGGGGGCAGAAGCTGGTATTTCTGTGACACTGCCATCTTGATGGGGGTAAGTGTGATCTTGAGGAGTGTAAAGCAGCATTTTGGTTAGAAAATGGGAGCTCTTCCTAAGAGCAGTGCTATTTCTGGGAGAAAAGGAGCTCTACTGGGCATAAAAATGGTGTATCTGTGATAAAATGCCACATTTCTGAAAGAAACTGTCCTCTTGCGGAGTGTAATGCTGTATGTTCCGGAGGAAATGGGAAATATTCAGCAGAGTCCTGGTATTTCTGGGAGAAGAGGTCTGATGTGGGGGGGGGAAGGTGATGTATCTGTGAGAAAGCTGGTGTTTCTGGGAGAAAATGCCAGGTATTGGTGAGGAAACAGATGCTAGAGAGGGAAAAGGCTGGTATTTTGGGGAAAAAAGGCCGTTTGTTAAAGAATAAGCTGGCATTTCTGGGAGAATATGTCCCATCTTTGGGAGAAAACGGGTGTATGTGGGAGAAAATGTCGTGTATTTGGGAGAAAGCTGGTGTATGTGGGAGAAAAGGCCATTGTGATGGGAGTCAGTGTGATCTTGAGGAGTGGAAAGCAGTATTCTTGAGATGAAACGTGAGGTATTTCTAAGAGTCCTGGTATTTCTGGGAGAAAATGTCTTGTTTTGGAGAGCCAAAGTCCCATTTTGGGGGCAGAAGCTGGTATTTCTCTGACACTGCCATCTTGATGGGGGTAAGTGTGATCTTGAGGAGTGTAAAGCAGCATTTTGGTTAGAAAATGGGAGCTCTTCCTAAGAGCAGTGCTATTTCTGGGAGAAAAGGAGCTCTACTGGGCATAAAAATGGTGTATCTGTGATAAAATGCCACATTTCTGAAAGAAACTGTCCTCTTGCGGAGTGTAATGCTGTATGTTCCGGAGGAAATGGGAAATATTCAGCAGAGTCCTGGTATTTCTGGGAGAAGAGGTCTGATGTGGGGGGGGGAAGGTGATGTATCTGTGAGAAAGCTGGTGTTTCTGGGAGAAAATGCCAGGTATTGGTGAGGAAACAGATGCTAGAGAGGGAAAAGGCTGGTATTTTGGGGAAAAAAGGCCGTTTTTTAAAGAATAAGCTGGCATTTCTGGGAGAATATGTCCCATCTTTGGGAGAAAACGGGTGTATGTGGGAGAAAATGTCGTGTATTTGGGAGAAAGCTGGTGTATGTGGGAGAAAAGGCCATTGTGATGGGAGTCAGTGTGATCTTGAGGAGTGGAAAGCAGTATTCTTGAGATGAAACGTGAGGTATTTCTAAGAGTCCTGGTATTTCTGGGAGAAAATGTCTTGTTTTGGAGAGCCAAAGTCCCATTTTGGGGGCAGAAGCTGGTATTTCTCTGACACTGCCATCTTGATGGGGGTAAGTGTGATCTTGAGGAGTGTAAAGCAGCATTTTGGTTAGAAAATGGGAGCTCTTCCTAAGAGCAGTGCTATTTCTGGGAGAAAAGGAGCGCTACTGGGCATAAAAATGGTGTATCTGTGATAAAATGCCACATTTCTGAAAGAAACTGTCCTCTTGCGGAGTGTAATGCTGTATGTTCCGGAGGAAATGGGAAATATTCAGCAGAGTCCTGGTATTTCTGGGAGAAGAGGTCTGATGTGGGGGGGGGAAGGTGATGTATCTGTGAGAAAGCTGGTGTTTCTGGGAGAAAATGCCAGGTATTGGTGAGGAAACAGATGCTAGAGAGGGAAAAGGCTGGTATTTTGGGGAAAAAAGGCCGTTTTTTAAAGAATAAGCTGGCATTTCTGGGAGAATATGTCCCATCTTTGGGAGAAAACGGGTGTATGTGGGAGAAAATGTCGTGTATTTGGGAGAAAGCTGGTGTATGTGGGAGAAAAGGCCATTGTGATGGGAGTCAGTGTGATCTTGAGGAGTGGAAAGCAGTATTCTTGAGATGAAACGTGAGGTATTTCTAAGAGTCCTGGTATTTCTGGGAGAAAATGTCTTGTTTTGGAGAGCCAAAGTCCCATTTTGGGGGCAGAAGCTGGTATTTCTCTGACACTGCCATCTTGATGGGGGTAAGTGTGATCTTGAGGAGTGTAAAGCAGCATTTTGGTTAGAAAATGGGAGCTCTTCCTAAGAGCAGTGCTATTTCTGGGAGAAAAGGAGCTCTACTGGGCATAAAAATGGTGTATCTGTGATAAAATGCCACATTTCTGAAAGAAACTGTCCTCTTGCGGAGTGTAATGCTGTATGTTCCGGAGGAAATGGGAAATATTCAGCAGAGTCCTGGTATTTCTGGGAGAAGAGGTCTGATGTGGGGGGGGGAAGGTGATGTATCTGTGAGAAAGCTGGTGTTTCTGGGAGAAAATGCCAGGTATTGGTGAGGAAACAGATGCTAGAGAGGGAAAAGGCTGGTATTTTGGGGAAAAAAGGCCGTTTTTTAAAGAATAAGCTGGCATTTCTGGGAGAATATGTCCCATCTTTGGGAGAAAACGGGTGTATGTGGGAGAAAATGTCGTGTATTTGGGAGAAAGCTGGTGTATGTGGGAGAAAAGGCCATTGTGATGGGAGTCAGTGTGATCTTGAGGAGTGGAAAGCAGTATTCTTGAGATGAAACGTGAGGTATTTCTAAGAGTCCTGGTATTTCTGGGAGAAAATGTCTTGTTTTGGAGAGCCAAAGTCCCATTTTGGGGGCAGAAGCTGGTATTTCTCTGACACTGCCATCTTGATGGGGGTAAGTGTGATCTTGAGGAGTGTAAAGCAGCATTTTGGTTAGAAAATGGGAGCTCTTCCTAAGAGCAGTGCTATTTCTGGGAGAAAAGGAGCTCTACTGGGCATAAAAATGGTGTATCTGTGATAAAATGCCACATTTCTGAAAGAAACTGTCCTCTTGCGGAGTGTAATGCTGTATGTTCCGGAGGAAATGGGAAATATTCAGCAGAGTCCTGGTATTTCTGGGAGAAGAGGTCTGATGTGGGGGGGGGAAGGTGATGTATCTGTGAGAAAGCTGGTGTTTCTGGGAGAAAATGCCAGGTATTGGTGAGGAAACAGATGCTAGAGAGGGAAAAGGCTGGTATTTTGGGGAAAAAAGGCCGTTTGTTAAAGAATAAGCTGGCATTTCTGGGAGAATATGTCCCATCTTTGGGAGAAAACGGGTGTATGTGGGAGAAAATGTCGTGTATTTGGGAGAAAGCTGGTGTATGTGGGAGAAAAGGCCATTGTGATGGGAGTCAGTGTGATCTTGAGGAGTGGAAAGCAGTATTCTTGAGATGAAACGTGAGGTATTTCTAAGAGTCCTGGTATTTCTGGGAGAAAATGTCTTGTTTTGGAGAGCCAAAGTCCCATTTTGGGGGCAGAAGCTGGTATTTCTGTGACACTGCCATCTTGATGGGGGTAAGTGTGATCTTGAGGAGTGTAAAGCAGCATTTTGGTTAGAAAATGGGAGCTCTTCCTAAGAGCAGTGCTATTTCTGGGAGAAAAGGAGCTCTACTGGGCATAAAAATGGTGTATCTGTGATAAAATGCCACATTTCTGAAAGAAACTGTCCTCTTGCGGAGTGTAATGCTGTATGTTCCGGAGGAAATGGGAAATATTCAGCAGAGTCCTGGTATTTCTGGGAGAAGAGGTCTGATGTGGGGGGGGGAAGGTGATGTATCTGTGAGAAAGCTGGTGTTTCTGGGAGAAAATGCCAGGTATTGGTGAGGAAACAGATGCTAGAGAGGGAAAAGGCCATCCCTTTGGGAGAGAAGTGGTATTTCTGGGAGAAAATGCCCCAAATCGGGGAGTAAGTGTCATCCTGAGGCGTGTCATGGAGTAGATTTGGGAGGAAATGGAGGTGTTTCACAAAGTAGCGGCACTTCTGGGAGAAAATGTCCTCAGTGGGAAAGACAATGTCCTCTTGAGGGAAGAAAACAGGTCTTTCTTACAGCAAATGTCATCCAATTGGGAGAAAATCTCCTCTCTTGGGGAGAAAAGTGGTCTTTCTGAGAGAAGGTGTCCTCTTCTTGGCTGCAAGTGTCCCATTTGGCATTGTCATGGAGGCTTTTTGGGGAGAAAGCGTGTGGCAGTTGTAAGAGAAGGGGTATTTCTGGGAGCAAATCTCCTCTTTTTGGAAGAGAAGGTGAAATTTCCAAGGGAAAAGTGGCATTTCTGGGAGGAAATGACATAGCTGGGGGAGAAAAGTGGGAACCGGTGGGAAAGAAGATCTTGTACTGGAGACCAACGGTGGTCTTTTTGGTGTGCCAAGTGGTCTCTTGGGGAGACAACGTGGTAAATAGGGGAGACAATGTCCTCTGGAGGAGTGTCAAGTAGTATTTGGGAGAGCAAACGTCAGGTACTTCTAGGAAACCGGCTGTTTCTGGGAGATAGTAGCAGACTTGGTTGGAAAATGACAGGTGTTTGTGAGAAAGCTGGTATTTTGGGAAAAAAAGGCCGTTTTTTAAAGAATAAGCTGGCATTTCTGGGAGAATATGTCCCATCTTTGGGAGAAAACGGGTGTATGTGGGAGAAAATGTCGTGTATTTGGGAGAAAGCTGGTGTATGTGGGAGAAAAGGCCATTGTGATGGGAGTCAGTGTGATCTTGAGGAGTGGAAAGCAGTATTCTTGAGATGAAACGTGAGGTATTTCTAAGAGTCCTGGTATTTCTGGGAGAAAATGTCTTGTTTTGTTTTATTGTTTTTAATATTTATATATTTTTTATGTTGCAATTTCAAGGAAACACTTCGATAGAAATTGCTTTTAATTCTTTTGGCATACATAGAAGATGTGAAAATGCACATCATATTTTCACATGAATGTAGTAACACAAAAAAAGTTCAAAGCAGTAACTGATACACTCAATTATAAAAGCTGCCCTTCCTGTGCAAGAAATGTAACTCAGCCTTTGGGCTAGATGCCATTCTGTGTCATTGATGTAAACCTGGCGGACGGTACAAATACTCTGAATTTAAAATGGCATGACTAAAATTGGAGTCTTTCCTCTAGCTTTTAAGTTTTAAGAAACATAAAATATGTACGTATGCTTGGCAACTTTTCCTTTCATTATATACAAAAGTGACTCTCTCTAAAATAACTGTCAAACTAAGAGGGACTGTCAGAAACCTATCACAGGAGGTAATCTATTTGCTCAGGTTGCTGAAGAGCAATGAAAAAGTAGATATTGAGTTTCAGTTTTCAGCACATACATTAAAGTCCCATGCCTGTAATTAGGTCTCCTACCTTCCAAATAGAATTTTAAAAAAGTTTGATACATGATTATTTTAAATTATTTTTCTATAATTGGTTAGTGGTATTGTGGAACACATATTTAAGGATTAATGATGAGAAAGATTAGAAATCCAAAAAGTGTAAAATTCCATGCAAACTCAATTAAGTTTCAAGGACATTTCCATCAGAAAGAATGGAAATGAAGAAAGAACGGAGCCCCCAGGCTGGTTGTTGAGTGAGAATTACTGCTTACCCAGCATCCGTTTGCTTCATCAAATGTCCCCCATCTGCTCACAGAAACCTCTCTAAGATGCTTTTCTGAAGAATATTTGGCAGCATGTTTCCCAGGGCTGATGCCTAGAGGAGAGGGTTACATGGAGACTTGCTGTCTATCTTGATGGCAAACCCCTCCTAAGTAGGAATCCAGAGCTGGTGACTCACTTTGTAGTCTTGTATAGGTCTGGGGCAAGACAACATTATGGCAGTGGGGAGATATTCATGGTCAGGCTGGACAGGCCTCTGAGGTCTCTGACCTCTGTGGGTGTCCCTGTTCATTACTGGGGAACTGGACTCAATGGTCTGTAAGAGTCCCTTCCAACTCAAAAAAAAATTCTATGATTCTATGATTCTATGAATATTCCTGGTTTTATTACAAGTACAAATACTGATAAAGCCTACATTCAAATTGTTTATTCCTTGCTTTTGGAGAAGCTAAAACACTAGCACTAAGAGTTTTAATCAACGTAGATAATAGCTTGTCAGTTGTTATGCACAGTGGTACGTGCACCCAGTTTGAAATTTCAGTGCCATTAATGTTTTTAATTTTTTAAGTGATATGACACAGTACATGCAATCAACAATAATGAACATACCATGGTTCAGGACCCCTGATCTCTCAGCTAGTAATTTAAAATATTTTCATGTGTAGAGACAAGACAAGTATTATGTCCTAAATGGAGTCTAGGTCCCCAGCACTATTTCTCTCTCTATTTGATCCCTAAAAACAACTGTTTTCTTGCCAAAGATTTTGCATCGTTAAATCTCCTTTCTGAAACAATGAATATTGTTTAGTTGCAGGCCACTTTTTCAAACCTGTGGACATTCCCTTTGCTTCTACTTCTTTAAGCAACCTGCAGTTGCAATACACTTTTGCAGTACAGTCTTGAACCTCTTTATTCCTTGTTTTTCAGTCACCATGGGCTGTGTCTGTGCTGTCTTTGTAACCAGGACCAGGGAATGACCTCTTTTCTCCCAGTCAGTTTTCTCAACACATCTACTGGTGTGGATGAAGCAAGCAAAGGCAACAAGAAAAGCAAATACAATTATACTAGCAAGCAGGAGTATCATTTATTATAGATGATAATCACATGTTGGTTTGTCACTAGGTGTGTTTAATCAACAACTTTCTTTTTGAAATAAGAGTGAAGATAAAAGAAAAGTTCAAATAGGATTCCTACATGTCTCGTTTTCATTAAAGATTAGATCTGCTACAACACGATGAACTGAGGATAATATAATGTAACATCCAAACACTTTTTTTCAAGTAATGTTAACACTGAATGAAAGGTATACAGGCTTCAATGAAATTAGGCAGTTGAGGCCTAGTTGAATGCTATTTGTTGTTGAATGGTATTTGTGACAGTGTTAAAAGAAATGGCTGATGTTATTGTAAAGTTACTGTCTGTCATCTATGAAAAACGGTGTTCTGCACAGGTCTGTGAGTGTTAGAAATGGGCTTTCTTGAAGAGCTGTCTTTATGGAAAAGGAGGCATTGCTTGCAAACTGGTAAATTGGGGAAAAAAAAAAAAAAAAAAAAAAAGTAACATTTCTGATTTCCAATTTAGTTATTAGAAAATCCCCATCATCTCTCTTTATATTATATGAATACTCCATGGTGTCCTTGGGATGACAAGATGCCTGTACTGCTATTTAGATATGCACAAATACAACAAATCCATGGGCAGATCTTTCCCCTACTGCATTTTTTTAATGTATTTCTTTATTGCTAAACTAAAAGGAAAATAATAGTAGAAAAAATTCAATCACCTTAATCAGCACATGCAAGTCTTAAAAATCTTTTTCTTGCTCTGTAATACTGAAAAGACCTGATGGGAAATGTTACCTTCCAAATTTTGCTCTGTGTATATGCATTTCCTATTTAAACCCTCACTCAGCAAGAGAAGGAAAAACACTTCTCAGTTTCAGTGTAAGTGCCCCATGGAATTTTCTACAGGAAAAATATCACTTTAGATCTGTCAGACAATAACATTTTATTACCTCAAGGATGTTATCTGAACCTGAGGTCTAATATCTAAATGAACTGCAGTTCAGATTATTTGAGATTTAGCAGAAAGACAGAGGGATGGAAAGTTTCATAGAAAGATTCTATGGGGAGAAGTCTCATTCATTTATTGTGGATAAATATGATGAAAAGGTATTCATATACCAAGTTTTAATAACTGTATGGTTAACAGGAGGAACAGTAGACAGCTTTGAGCAGTAGCTGACATACAGAACAGGAGAGTTGGAAGAGTAATATTTCCAAGAAGATTAATTTAATTTAAAGGCAGAATGTTTTTTGGCTATTGGAAAGTTCTCTGTTGTGTTGAGCAAAAGGATAGATATACTGGCTGAAAATAAACCTGTAAAAGTGAGGTAATGCATTTACTAAAACAACAATAATTGCTATATCAGGATGGATCATATATTAAAGGCAATAAAACTCTGATTAATAGCTGTCAGGTTATTTCTTTATTTTCTCAAATATTTATTTGAGCGCAACATACTATAAATACTTTAAAGAAAATGTTTATCTTATATTTGTACATGATTGCACTCAGTAATACATGGAAGAGCAGCCACTGAAGTGGGAGGATCATAAGCCCAATGTATGTGAAGAAAGAGAGCAATAAATTTGATTCTTCTCAGCATTTTTCTGTTACAGGTTTTGAGAAACTTGTTAGATTTTAGTACCTGCAAATGTAAATGAAACCAACATAAAATACCATACATAACCTTATTACTTTAAATAACATAGAAAATATGGATTGGAAGACTCGTGTGCATGTTCTTTTTTTCTGTCTTAGACCTGAATAAAGCTGTAAAGAAGAAATTAATGCTCTAGTAAGTCACTGTCAACTCTTGCAAGTCCATTTGGGAGAAAATTTGACACTCCATTTTTTTTTTCTTGTTGTCCTTCTATCTCCTACTCTCCTTTCTGTGTATGTTTATTATTTGCCTCATTTCTGTGAAAACAAATCAGGCTCCATTAATAAAAGCAAAAACTGTTTAAGGCCATCCATCTTACTCTTTCTCCTCAAAGGTTTGCTGCCACTTGTTCTATCACAGAGGACTGCAAAACTTTTTTGCTCCACATTGTTACCCTCTAAAGATAAAATGAATAAATTGCTTAAGAAGATGTTGAAAGACTCTTAATGGTGCATTTATGATCATAACATACGTATTTGTGAGACCTAAGGATTTTTATTCATTCTATTTTTGTTCAATGTAAAATCAAGATTAACTTCTTAGATTTTCTGGACATCCTCGTTGTATAAATTTAATTTTTTACTCCTTTTCCTTGTACAACTTCTGAAATCTGACAGTAAGAACATTTTTATTTTTGTCTCAAACCTCTTTTTTATTCTTTGTCCATCTATTTTTTTTTTCCCCCTATGATGCTTCTTATAACTTTACCAGTTACTTTGTGTTCCATTTCATTACGTTATTTATTTTTGCTTTTTCTTTAGGGCAGGATATGTCTACTGCTATGCATCTGCACAGTTCCTACAATGGAGCTTTGATCCGGGTTGGATTGCTTAAGTGCCATTAACATAAACGTGGTTAACAAAAATAGTAGTTTCAGCTTAGTATTTTTCATGCTAAATCAGGTTCAAAACTAGAAGAATAAAAGTTTTTTTGTAAGAAACATAAACATCCATGTTGATTTCATAAGTGAAACTGATTCTGTTTTTGAAGAGCGGAAGAAATTTAAATAATACATCTGAAAGCAAAGTTCACTTCTGTTTCTATATTCTCAGAAGTGAATCATCAGATTAAACTAGCATGCCACAGTTTAGTGGTAAACCTCTAACACTACCAAATCTACATATGTAGATTTTGCTTTAATGTCACAGGCAACAGAATGTAATCAACTAACAAACAAAACAAGCAAACAGAAAATTCACATCCAAATAAACCAGAAAGAGGAGTTTATAGACACTCTACAGAACTGTTAGCTGTGCTATGCTTTTCAAAAGCTGGAATTTGTCCTACAGACATCTCAGAAGTTGCACATCTGTCCAAGAAGAATCATTGCACTTTATTTCTACTGTACATGTTTATCTTATATCTTATTCTTCATTACTGTTATGTACTATGCAAAATACATAAAGAAAAAAAGCAGTAATCAAACTATACATACTGTGAGCAGGGCTTTGTGAAGGCTGCAGTACTGTACAGAAGAAAGCCTTGAACAGATCTATCTCAAATTCAGGGTAATAATACATTTATTTCCTACCCACATTGCTCATGTAATCCACCAACTATTTTAGGAACGCCTAGATTCTTAAAAATACAGAAATTAAAGTGATTTCCTGATCAACCCTTACAGAAAGACACAAGTTTAAACATGAAAGCAACTATGAATGCTTTGGAGAGAAAAAAATAGAATGTAATGTTAATAATCCCTGTAATGTTAATAAGCTAACACCATGGGAGTGCTACAGATATCTAGGGGATATATGTATATAAGCTGCTCATTCAGTTTACGTGTTTGTCTTTTTCTTGGATGAGAAATAGTTGCTGTTTATTATTTCCTTAAATGCAACACAAGCATTTACTCATAATATCCAATCTGAGAACACCGTTCTTGTAACTGCTTATGAAAATCATAGATACAGAAATCAAAAGAAACTGTTTCAATCTGCTTGCATTTAAGGAAATAGGAAGTCTCTTTCCACCCTTGCGCATATTTAAGACTGTTTTCTGACAAACTGCTAGCTAAAGGCTTCAGTCTTTCTTTTTGTGCTTACTCCCTCAATGGAATAGCTGAGCTTTTGTAACTGTCCCTACTTTGAAGTTTTCTAGTGGATCCAGGTTGGTTTAAGTATCCTCTATTCCTCACTTCTGTCTTTTCTACCATTTTCTTCAAAAAGGAGCACGTTAAGAACATAAATTTCTATTCTGTTAAGAGTCTTCTCCTGCAGTTAGCTGGTTAGTAAATAATACTTTGCTCACTCACCTCACTCAACCTGCTGGCCACATTCTTTTTAATGCATCCCAGGATACCATTGGCCTTCTTGACCACAAGGCCACATTGCTGGTTTGTGGTCACCCTGCTGTCTACAGGGACACCCAGGCCCTGTTTGTAAGAGAATGTGATTGACTTCACTTCTTCCAGCAAAAAAAGAGAAGCAGGTCTAAGACATCTGTTTATCTCCAATTTAAACAACTTAATTTAGGTAGAATTATGTGTTTTACAGCTATTCACGTTGCTGTGAAAAGAAGCGCGGCTATACAAATAAGAAGTCGCGCGGCTCTGCCCTCGCAACTCCCCCCGCCCCGCGCAAGGAGGCGGCCCCCAGCCGCAGCCCCCAGCCGCAGCCCCCAGCCGCTCCCCCCCTCGCGCAGCGCCACTCCGAGGTGCCGCCTGCCGCAGCGACGGCGGCGGGGAGCCCTCGCGCCCAGAGGCGGCCTTCCCGGGGTCTGCCCTCTCCGCCCCCCTCCCACCTACCTGAGGGCAGCCGGCATCCGTCCGCAGAGCGGCGCACAGCCGGTGGCACCGCGCGCACAGCCTGCCTGCCTGCCTGCCGCCCTCCCTCGGACGAGGGTCCCCTTAGACGAAAGCACAGCCCCAGCCCGGCCGCTACCGCGAGGGACCGCGCCCGCGGCCGGAGCCCGGGGGCCGCGAGGAGGGAGGGCTGAGCGCCCGGTGACAGGCGAGGACGGCCCCCGCGCCGCTCCCTACCTCGCGCCGCTCTCCTCGCAGCCGGCGGCTCGCTTACCCTCGACCGCCGCCGCCCCCTCGCTCCGTTCCCCCGCCCTAACGCGGAGTTCAACGCGACCCCGCTAGCCGCGAGGCCCCGCCCCCCGCCCCGCACTGACGGCTCTCTCCGCCAATAGCGAAGAAGACGGCCGTCCTCGAGCTCCGCCCTCACCTCCTTCGACCAATAGGAGCTATCCGTGGTGCTGCCCCTCCGCCTTCCCGGCAGGCTCGGTTGGCTCGCAGCTGCCGAGCAACGGGCGCGGGGCTGCGGGTGGGGCCGCTGAGGGCGGTGGCCGGGCCCCCGCTGCGGGCCGGGGTTGGTGCCGCGGGATTGTGCCCGGGGCTTCTCGTTCGGGAGCTTTCGCCTCATAGATGGACGTTTTTTGTTCCCCTCCCCTTTTTCCCTCTTGGCTCAGCCATCAGGAGGATGGAAATATCTCCCGCACTCTCAAAGCTGTAATCTCGGCTTGCAGAAATGATAACTGGTATGTGAAGATGTTTCTAATTTTTTTGTTTCTTCACTTGTTTGTGAACCTAGGGTAGGGAGAAAGAACTGAAGTAACCTGCAGTGAGATTCTGTCACTTTTGTAACTCCTTAAGCATAGTCAAGAATGTATGTTTGTGAACTACTTTATTAAGATAGTCCTGGTGGAGTATACTTTATATCACTGGGAGTCCAGGATTTTCTGAACAGTTCTTAAATCAGAGTCTATTACTTACAGGGCCTGCCTTACAGCATAAGATCACATGGCAGTGCCTTCTGCTTTCAGTATTTTACCAGTGCTGTGGTACAACTGGGTCTGGTTAATACCTGTTCAGATACAAGACAGAGTAAGGAAAATGTGTTTATTATTTCAGATCAGCCCTTTTTTACAAGCTTGTCATTATCTTCAAGAGAACAGATTGATGCTTTTGTTTTCTGTAGCAGAAACGTTACGTATAGAAGAAAACAGCACTTCCAAAGAGCATCGCTTTTCTGAGGACTCTATGGATTCTGCACTTAATTCAGTAAATCTGTCAAGCCCAGCCCGTCAAAATTCCACTGAATATCGTACTTCGGGGAGTGCAGCATATTACAGGAATTCCTTTCAGCCAGTGACTGCTACCTCAAATTCAGCCCCGATCCTGCGCCGGCTGTCATTGAGCTCTGCTGGGAGCAGCAGTTACTATGAAGTCAGTAGGAATCGAATACAGAGGAGGACTGAAGGTATGCCTGAAGTTTCCAAAGTATGTAACAGCTTTTATGAACATGCAAAGTCCGTGAGTTATGAACAAAACAAAAGCATCAATCTGTTCAAAACGATGTTCAAAACGATGGGCTTTGTAGCTTTGTTATTTAATTCCTTGCTATGTTCTCTTGAAGATAATAACAAGCTCCAAGCCTGTTAACAAGTCTCCTGTGAGACAAGACTTACTGAAGAATAGTCATTCTCAAGTAATCACTGGTCCTTTACTACATTAAAAAATTTCCAGTAAAATGTCTAATATACAAGTTTGAGACAGTCTTCCATAAATCATCTCAGCTGTATATGTTAAATATTATGAGCAGGATGTGGACATAAGGTTTGATTTTTTTTTTTCATTGTCTGATATTAGCATTAACACATATGCAATCTCAGTCAAGCATTTTCATTATCTTTCTTAATGGTTATCTTCTGAGAATTTGTTTAGGAGTGCATTATGTTTCTATTTTTTATAAATATAAAAAGAATTTTTTAACATAAAAAAACCTCTCATGTTAACTAGCAAATGTTTAATTTGTTCTACACAGTAGAGGGAGTCTCTAACTTCATATGCAAGAGGACAATTATCATCTGTAGATCTCCATATGTTCGGAGACAATAGCCATCACAAAAAACTGAAGAGACTACATGCAGAGCTGCAGAAGGCTGTAAATCCTAGACTCACATGCACACTAACACAATACAGTCTGATCACAATGCTGCAACTACGAGTCGTTAAACATCAGTGGGAACACCACTCCATTCTCTCATCATTGTATGTTCTCAGCTCCACTTGCACTAGGCCAACATCTAGCCTGAGGAAGAAGTTGGAAGCCTGATGCAAAAATCTGCATGAAACAAATGCTGCTTTGGCAAGAGACTTAAGAGCTGGAAAATATAGCTAACAGGTTCACAGAAGTGTAAACTCCACATTACCATCTTGAAAATTACTCTATGAAAGTTATAAAACATATGCTAGTGGAGCAGCATATTCTTGGGGGTAACTGGTACAATCTGTGAAACAAGTTCCTAGAATATGGTCTTTATTACTCTTCTTATATGACAACTTCCAATAATTTCTTGGGAAAATTCCAGAATTAAATAAAGGAAGAGTATTTTCCACAAACAAACAAACAACAGCAACAAAAAACACACAGAGAGCTTTTTAAGCACGTTTAACTTGTTCTATTAGCAATTACGTTCTCTCTCCTGAAGTCTGTATAAAACTGGAGTTTAGTGAAGAACTTGAGGTGTATTTCACAGTTATGATCTTCAGGCAACATTATCCCAAAGTGGAACAAAGACACCCAGAGAACCGGTTCCCTACTTAGTGAATTCAGTAAAGCAAGACATGCAATCCACCATAACATCTTCTATTAAACACAACACTTGTGGCAAAAAGAAGCTTTTAAGTCCACAGGCCCTTCTCTTTCAAGTACACAATCCTCAAGACAATAATGATAAACTTTCTAGTTTGATCTGTATCAAAAAAGCAAAGCAGTGGCTACTGAGGTTTTCGGAGAAAGCAAACTTTTATTTGTCGGCTTGAAGTAGCTGCAGCAACTTGCTAAAAGGAAAGCAATAGCCATCTTTCTATAGAATTTCAGAGGTACTAACAGACACAATCAATGATAAGCACTATAATATTAAAGGAAACAAATGAGAAAATTAGATCAGTAGAGAATGAGACCACCAAATGAAGTCTCAGTGCAAGACTGAAAGGCAGAAGTAATACTTCAAATGGCTACAGAAAAGCACTATGAAGGAGTCCAAAACTTGTAGATTGAAACTTCGTAAGTTTTTAAAGGTATGATGAAATACTGGAAGCAATATTCCACACCAGAAAGTTTCAACAGGAGTATTTCAGCAAATATCAGCCAACTCCATACAATGTCTTATGAAGGAATCTTTTTATAGTAATCAAGCAGAGATCCCAAATACATCCGTTAAATAATCATTTTATGTCACTCTTTCCATGATCGCTCAAGACATAAAGGGTTTTAAATTGACTATTTTACAGAAGAATTTAATTGCATTTACTCCAATTATATCCCAGGTTTCTTTCTGATACTACAGATCCTAGTTAAGCAACTGTAAATAGGGATGGCAAAGAGAAACTCTGCTTTGATTCCCAAGACACTAGCATTTGAGCTTAGAATCAGAAAATCATAGAATGGCTTGG